>NC_143143.1:8881346-9481730 GCF_059928025.1 Delphinapterus leucas
ATGGATGGGTGGGTGGATGGATGGACGGGTGGATGGGTGGGTGGATGGCTAGATGGATGACTAGTTTGGTTAAGTTTTATTAGTGGGTTTACGTGAGGGATTTGTTATCCCTACCAAGAAACACCTTTGCATTTTAACAAAGGGCGAGTTATTTAAGAGGGCAATTGTCAATTATCTGTATCAGACTAGCAGGGCCAGGAGACAGATTTCTTTTTTTTTAATGTTGAGCCTTCTTTTAATTTATTTATTTTTATTTTTGGCTGTGTTGGGTCTTCGTTTCTATGCAAGGGCTTTCTCTAGTTGTGGCAAGCGGGGGCCACTCTTCATCGCGGTGCGCGGGTCTCTCACTGTCGTGGCCTCTCTTGTTGCGGAGCACAGGCTCCAGACGCGCAGGCTCAGTAGTTGTGGCTCACGGGCCTAGTTGCTCTGCGGCATGTGGGATCTTCCCAGACCAGGGCTCGAACCCGTGTCCCCCACATTAGCAGGCAGATTCTCAACCACTGCGCCACCAGGGAAGCCTGACAGATTTTTTTTAACCTCTTAAAACACATCCACTTCATCTACCCCAGGAAGGATCTTGAAACAGCTGTCTGTCACCCAGACCCCAGATCCCAAGAAAAGAGCAAGACCGATATTGTTGGTCCTATCTTCCAAGTCACTTCCATTCTTCCTTAAAGCCCATTCAAGAGCCAGCAAAGGGATTTCCCTGGTGGCCCAGCGGTTGAGGCTTCACGCTTCCACTGCAGGGGGCGTGGGTTCCATCCCTGGGGGAGGTACTAAGATCCTGCATGCCATGTGGCCCTGAAAAGAAAAAGAGCCCAACTGCCTTGATATTCAATTTTAGGGGCCCAAGAAAGACCTCAATGACCCCATATATTTGCTCCTCTGCTGTCTAATGCCTGAAATGGGCTTAATTCCTCTAGTTTAAGGCTCTGATTGCTGTTAGATGGTGAAGACTTGCAGGGGCACCATGCTTTGAAGTTTACTAAAAGCTCTCATATCCATAACTTCCTTGGAGTCTCATGATCATGTCACCCACACCCCCTGCCCATTACATAGATGAGGAAATTGAAGCTTGGGAGAAGTGAGTGACCTGCTCAAGTCTGCACAGCTAGTTTTTAGCGGTCTGGGTATAGAACATTCCAGTATACCATAGCTGATTCTCTCCTTGATCCCCAGTCCAGTTCCAAACCTTCCTAGGAAGACTCACATGGTTTTTAAGAAATGTGTCCCCCAGGTTTCTTCACTATTGAGTCACCGACTTTTTCTTTGTAATTAACATGTGATTTGTGGGGAGATACTTTGAGACTATGTAAATATCCCATCTCTCATCACCCGTTTACCCACTAATTTTAGCATCCATGGATGATTTTCTAACTCCATCATTTCTTCTATATTTATTAGTTGGCATCCTACTGTAGGGTAAAGCTTTCTCTTCTCTCCCTAGTTTGCTAGGGCTGCCATAACGAAGCACCATGAACTGAGGGGCTTAAACAACAGAAATTTATTTGCTCCCAGTCAGTTCTGGACACTAAAAGTCTGGGATCAAGGTGTCAGCAGGGTTGGTTCTTCCTTGAGGGCTCTGAGGGAAGGATCTCTTCCGGGCCTCTCTCTTTGGTTTGTAAATGGCCATCTTCTCCCTGTATCTTCACATCATATTCCCTCTGTGTGTCTATCTCTGTGTCCAATTTTCCTTTTTTTGTAAGGACACCAGTTAATACTGGATTAGGGCCCACCTTAATGACCTCATTTTAACTTGATTATCTCTGTGAAGACCCTATCTTCAAATAAGGTCACATTCTGAGGTCCTGGGGGTTAGGACCCCAACATTCATTCTTGTGAGGAGACAAAATTCAACCTCAAACTTACTTTGTTCATTGATTGATTGATTTCTTATTCAATACATCACTGTCAACTATTACTGGTCCAACTGTCTCAGATTTGGCCAGTGTGAGCCCCTGAAAGCTGGCTCCTATGTCCTTTTGACATATCCCCATGATTCTTTGAGCAACTTCTTACTTTCTGGCACCAAAAAGATATTCCAGGTTCTACTTTCTTTGACCCAGGACTAGAATCATTTATTTCTCCAAGGAGAAATATCTTTGCTAGGTATGCTCATCGCTATTGGTGTATCAGTGTTTCTAAAAGATGATATATACATGGATACCTCTGCTTTCAATTCAGCAATGTTGGGTTCACGCACTCCTTCTCCCTTTGCATATTTTCAATGCCCCTCTCCAAGAAGCAGAAACCTGGCTTCAATGGTCCTCATTTGCAGAGGCCTAGAATATATGAAGCGTCTTATTTTAAGCTGTTTTCAGTCACTTAGGTGTAGAGGGAATGTGTGCCTTTTATTGCCTGTCTATAGAGTAGGTTTTGATATAAGAACGGAGAGAGGGAGTAAGGAGGCACTGGGGTCTGAGGACGGTCACAGGAGGAAAAAGAGAGAGAGAAGGGGGCCCTCAAGCCTCAACTCTCTAAGGACTCGGCCATGGGACCCACTGAAGGAAGCTTCCTTGTCTGCCCGCTTGCCAGGAAGTGTGACCAAGGTAAGGGAGGACCGGGGGAAATCCCACTGCCTGTGCCCTCTCGGTTTCCAGTCTAATATATCAGACTGTTTGACGAAAGTCAGGCCCACATGAGGGAGGCAGACAAGATCTTTGAAACTGGGCGCAGCTTTAATAAAGCCATTAATAAAGGCCCCAACATTTGAACAGACATTTTGAATGTTTCCACAGCATCTTCTCTTTCTTTCTTTTTTCGTCTGATTTTTAATTGAGATAAAATCCACATCACATAAACTTCACCATTTTAACCCCTTTAAAGTGTACCTGTGAGTGGTATGCTCACAATTTGTACAACACTCACTGCTATCGAATTCTAGAATATTTTCATCACCCCCAAAAGAAACTCTGTATCTCCCTACTTTCTACTTCTTCCAGGCCCCTGGCAACCAGGAATCTACTTTAAGTCTCTACGGATGTGTCTATTGTGAACATTTCTTATGAATGGAATCATACAATGTCTGGTCTGTTGTGTCTGTCATTTAACATAATGCATATATCAGTACCTCATTCCTTTTTATGGTTGAATAAAATTCCACTGTATACTGCATTGTACCTTCGTTTATCCATTTATCAATTGATGGACGTTAGGTTGTTTCCACTTTTTGGCTACTATGAATAATGCTGCTATGAACCTTCATGTGCAAGTTTCAGTGTAAATATTTTTACTTTTCTAGGGTATATACTTTAGAGTGAAATTATTGGGTCATACTGTAACTCTATGTTTAACTTTTTGAGGAACTGCCAAACCTTTCCACAGTGGTTATACCATCTTACATTTCCATGAATAATGTATGAGAGTTCCCATTTCCTTGCCAACACTTTTTATTTTCTGTTGTTGTTGGGTTTTTTCCATAGCCATCCTACTAGGTGTGAAGTGATATCTCATTGTGGTTTTGATTTGCTTTTCCCTATTGACTAAGCAATCCACAGTTGAGCATCTTTTCATGTGCTTATGGGCCATTTGTATATCTTCTTCTGAGAAATGTCTAGTTAAATTCTTTGCTTATTTTTAAATTGGGTTATTTGTCTTTGTATTGTGGACTTGTTTATAATTCTGGATACTAGAATTATCAGGTGATTTCCAAAGATTTTCTCCCATTATGTGGGTTGGCTTTTCACTTTCTTGAGAGTGTGCTTTGATTCACAAAAGTTTTTAATTTTAAAGAAGTCCAACTTATCTATTTTTCCTTTGCTTGCTTGTGCTTTTGATATCACATCAAAGAAACTGTTACTTAATCCAAGGTCATGAAGATTTACACCTGTTTTCTTCTAAGAGTTTTATAGTTTTATCTCTCATTTAGATTTTTGCTCCATATTGAATTAATTTTTGTATGTGGTATGGAGTAGGGTTTCATTTTATTTATTTGCATGTGGATATCCGGTTGTCCCAGCACCAACTGTTGAAAAGACTGTTCTTTTCCATCGAATGGACTTGGCACCCTTGTCAAAAATCAATTGACTATAAATGTAAGGGTTTCTTTCCGGACTCTCAGCTCTGTTCTGTTGATCTATATGTCTATTCTCACGCCAGCATCAAACTACCTTGATTACTTTATGGTGCAGTAAGTTTTGAAATCCAGAACTGTTAGTCCTCCAACTTTGTCTTTCTTTCTCAAGATTCTTTCGGCTGTTCTGAGCTCCTTCCATTTCCACATGAATTTTAGGATCATCCTGTCCATTTTCCTCCTCTTTCTTAGCCTTTTTCTCCCTCACTTTCCCCATATTTCTAACACCCTTGTTTTCAGGTTTCAGCTGCAAACAAGGTGTGGTCAGGGACTGTGACCAGAACAAGTTACTTCACCTCTGTGCAACAAAATGAATAATATCTACTCCACAGGGTCATTACTGTAAAGATTAGATTAAATGCCATGATATATTAAATGGAAGAGCCTGTGGATTGCTTAGTCAGTTCACCAGCTTGTAAACGAGTTGTAATAAAAACAACAAAACAAGAATGACCACTTTTTGTTTGCTGAAATATGGTAACAGGTATACACTTTACTGAACTGCCTCTTTAATAAATAAGCCAATATATTTTTTCTTTTTTAAAAAAATGTATTTATTTATTTATTTTTGGCTGAGTTGGGTCTTTGTTGCTGCACGCGGGCTTTCTCCAGTTGTGGCGAATGGGGGCTACTCTTCGTTGCGGTGCGTGGGCTTCTCATCACCGTGGCTTCTCTTGTTGCGGAGCACGGGCTCTAGGGGCGCAGGCTTCAGTAGTTGTGGGGCGTGGGCCCAGTAGTTGTGCGGCGTGGGCCCAGTAGTTGTGGCTCGCGGGCCCAGCCGCTCCGCGGCATGTGGGATCTTCCCGGACCGGGGCACGAACCCGTGTCCGCTGCATCGGCAGGCGGACTCTTAACCACTGCGCCACCAGGGAAGCCCCGTTCCCCAAGTCTTTGCCTGCATCTGCTGTCTTGGCCTCCTGCCCCTCCTTCTCCTTCTCCTCCTCCTTCCCTTCCCCCTCCTCTTCCTCCCCCTCCCCTCCCCATCCCCCTCCCCCTTCCCCTCCTTCTTCTCCTCCTCCTTCTCTATCTAAATGTTAGCTCTCTTACCATATGATCCTGCAATCCCACTGCTGTGCATATATCTGGAGAAAAACATGGTCCAAAGGGATACATACACCCCAATGTTCACTGCAACACTGTTTACACTAGTTATCCCTTTCTATTCTTTCCTGGGACCTCCTACTTCTCCCACTCTTACTTTGAATAACTGCTCGGGCTGTTGGAATCCCCCTTTCCAGCGGGAACGTGCAGTTCCCATTTTGGGAGTCAGCATAAGTAGCTCCGTGGTGGTGTCTACTCACTTACCTTTTGTAGACTTCAGCTTTTCCTTTTGTAAAATGGGTTGGTAGTCCCTGCCTTACTTACTTTCCCAGACAGAGCAGCGAGACTGGGTGTTTTTTTAAAAAGCGTCTTTGGAGGCTTCCCTGGTGGCGCAGTGGTTAAGAATCTGCCTGCCAATGCAGGGGACAAGGGTTCGAGCCCTAGTCTGGGAAGATCCCATGTGCTGCGGAGCAACTAAGCCCGTGCGCCACAACTACTGAGCCTGCACTCTAGAGCCCGCGAGCCACAACTACTGAGCCTGCGCTCTAGAGCCCCTGCTCTGCAGCATGAGAAGCCACCCCAAGAGAAGCATGCGCACCGCAACGAAGAGTAGCCCCCGCTCGCCGCAACTAGAGAAAGCCCGCGCGCAGCAACGAAGACCCAACGCAGCCAAAAATAAATAAATAAAAGAAATAAACTTTAAAAGAAATGCCTTTAAAAAAAAAAGCATCTTGGGAAAGCCCCTAAATAGACTAATTGGGGTAAGGCACCCCACCCCAAACCCACCCGCCCAATGACCTTCTGCCATCCCAGTGAAGTTGTAACACATGGTCAAGGCGCAAAGGCTTCCCACCCTGCTCAGGCCAGTCCTCACGCTTCTCCTGCGTGCCTCTGTCTCTCCCATCTCCAGCCACCTCTCCCAGCGCCCCCTGTTATAAAACCCAGACAGAGAGCAGGCTATCCCCTCTGAATTGTTGAGGAGCAAAGATTAGAAGCGGCTTCCTAAAATGGACTCAGTGAGAAGCCCTTGCATATGTAAAGGGCTCTCACTGCATGCTCCTCTGCCAGGTGAGGGTCCTTACTGCTGGGGAGGGGAATGTGCAAAGCTAGTGAAGAGCTGAGCGGGGTGCTCACCATATTTCACTCCATAAGTAAGGACTATGAGATCAGGCACTGCTGGCCTCCCCAACTTCAGTCTTGCTCCCATCAGAGGACGTGCTGCATGGCTCCCCTGTGTACACACTGACCCCAGTCATGCTGGGCAGAGACCACATGGGAGTCCCTGATCCAAAGGAGAGTGACTCAGAGCCGGTCCATCATATATTCATTCTACAAACACTGGCCATGGGACAGGTGATCTGCACGGGACTTGGTGGGCGTGGAAATGAGACATTGATCTCAAGGTGTTCATGGTCAAGTGGGAGATGTAGACACACAGCTGGTCATCATCAGCCAGGTGATGTGGGCCACTGTGCTGCCACACAGGTGTGCTCCTGGGAGGCCACAGCAGGGAGGCTGGAGAAAACCAAGTATTTCCATGAGAGGTGAAATGGAGAGGACGCACAGGGTTTAGGAATGGAAGCAGCAGTGACAAGAGTCTCTAAACATGGGGTCCCAGGCTGGGAGTCTGCAATGGGGGCGGGGGGTGGGTGGGTGGCATGTCCCACTCTGTCTGACAACTGAGCCGAGTATTATGGTTTACAAAGCCCCAGCGCGGTCCCCACTGCCTTTCATCTTCCAAACCTCAGCAGAGCCAACCTCACACTCCACAAGTGCATGCGCCACTCTCCCCCCAGAAGAACTGGCCAGTCCTCCCTATGTGCCTCACTCCCTCACACATACACATTGTCTCAGATTGGGGTCCCCAAAGGAGACCCTGAGACGAGGATTCGTGGGCCAGTCGTTTATCAGGCAGAGCTTCCAGGGGAAACCAGTAGGGGAGGGGGAAGCAGACCCTGAAGGGGAGGAGACAGCCAAGTCTTGTCTCACAGAAGGAAACTGGCTCCACCCCTCCAGGAACTCGAGAAACAGTACATGTCACGCTGGACCTGGAGTCTGTACCCCTCCAGCAGGCATTGGCGAAGGGCTTCCCCGAGGATGTAAGTTTCCAGGCACTTCCCACTTTCCTAGAGCCTGCAGGCTAGGTGGCTCCGGCAGCTTGGGGATTGGGAATGCAAGGTCACCAAGAGGGGGTGCCGCATGAACATGGGAGAGGGGTCCGAGGAGATAGTAATGAACAATGACGGCATCTGCTTTCCGCTATGCCCACTCCGCCAGCACCTGTAATAGTTGATTCTGCACACTTGATCTCACATCTGCCTCCGCAGTAGAAGCCTGGCACATGGCACTTGCTTTACAAGAGTTGGTGAATGAATGAATGAATGGAAGGAGAGAGGATAACTTTACTCCTTTTCAGATGAAGAAACTGAGGCTCAGTGAAGTGAATGGCTTACCCAGGGTCCCACAGGAAATGAGCAGCACAGCCAGGATCCCCATCATGCATCCAATGCGTTTGCACTTCGCCCTAGCAGGGCAATGCCCTCCCCCGCCAGCCCTTTCTTAGAGTACAAGATAACCCCTGACTCAGCTAGCAACGACTTCCTTTTTGCTGATCTCAGAGGCTTCTAGCACTTTGAAGGAGGGGAGGGGAAGGCTCCCTGGGGAGGCTATATATATAAGCACATGTTTCCTCCTAGCTGCCCTGGTAAAGGCCAGAGGGCAGCTGGAGTGCTCGCAGGGAACCATGCCCCTTGTCCCAGCCCCGCCCCTCCTGCCCCCAGCTTTGAGCTCTGAGCTGCTTCCTCTGCTCTCCAGGACATGGCAGCCCCCATGACCATGGCAACCGGCCTCCTGCTCATGGCCCTGTGCACCTGCTGCATTGTCCTTGCAGGTAAGAACTCTGACCCCACCCTGGGTCGCTCACACAGGACAGCCGTCCCAAGGGCATGGCTGGAATGGCACAGCAGAGGATGGAGGACTGAGCAGCTTGGCTCTGGAGGGGACTGCTGAGAAGGGGGCAGCCCAGTGGCTGGACTGGAGGTGTTTAGTGCAGGGGACGGGCTCCATGTTGAAGCCCAGAGTCTAGAGCAGGCTGGTAAAGAACTTGGCTCTTCTCTCTCCTGTCTTTTAGGCCCCGTGATCATCCCCTCTTCCTGCTGCTTAGCCTTCATTTCCAAGAGAATTCCTGAGAGACGAGTGATAAACTACCAGCTGTCCAACAGGAGTGTCTGCCCCAAGGCAGGAGTGATGTAAGAAACTACTCCTCCTCGGCCACCTGGCAGGAGTGGGGCAGGGAGATGTGAGCCTTCAGGATCACTGAGGGCCCTGCTCTGTGACCCTGGGGAGGTCACCTCACCTCTCTGAGCCTCAACTTCCTCATCCATAAGATTAGGAAGAGGATTCAGAGTCAATAATCATGTACTGAGCACCAAATATATATGAGGCACCATTCGGGGCATATAACATTCCCTTATCTCACCCTCTCAGCCATTCTATGAGCTAGGATTGATTATCCTCATTTTACCGGAGGCGATTAAGGCTCAGAAAGGTGACCTATTCAAGGTCACTTAGGACTCCAAATAACTTCAGAGGTACAAGACAGCAAATGTAAGCTCACTGCATAAACAGTGGCATGCCCTAGAAATGTGGTCTTTTCTTAACCCAGAAGGTAGTATTTATAATGCAGAATCATTTACTTGTAGTGAATTGTTTAAACTTGTTAACACTTGTTTACATTTTTTTACCCTATAGCATTTATGCAATGGTTTGCCGAATTCATGGAATTATTTTCATCAGTATGGAAATTAATTAAAACTTTGAATCTTAATTTTGTCTGCATCTTTGAGAAAAAAAAATTATTATTAACTGTAATTTTCCCCACTGGCTCCAGACCCAGCTCCACAGCCTGGCATCCACCGCTCGGAGCTGGCTTGGAAAATGGCATCCCACTGCCCACTCCCAGCTCTGGCATCCTTATCGGCCATGCTTCCTTGCACACTGTGTGAACTGGAGGCCTTTTTTCTTCGGGGTTTTCAGTGCATCTTCTCTCGCCCCTGTGAGTAGACATTGTGTCTCTCTCTTCAGACCCAGTGTTATCTAAAGGCAGGGCTGGGCCTCCCCCATATGACAAGGAGGTTACTGAACATGAACATGAGGTTATTGAAACAAAGAGATGCAGACGCACAGAGAGGAGACATCGTGTCAGGAACGTGCCAGGAGGCTGGGACAGCAGCGTGTCCTCTGGGCTTCCACACGACCTCCTCAGAAAGTGAAGGGATCCAAACCCCCTGCCAGACCTCACGTGTGCCCTGTCACTCTTCCCACAGCTTCACCACCAGGAAGGGCCAGAGGTTCTGTGGCAACCCCAAGTTGCTGTGGGTCCAGAGGTACATGAAGAACTTGGATGCCAAGCAGAAGAAAGCCTCCAGTAGGACCAGAGTGATGGGTGCCAAAGTCGCTGTCCAGAGGCACCCTGCCAACAGCACCTTCATCTAACCCCTGCCCGGCCGCCAGCCCTGAGTTTGGGCCTGGGTCTCACCTCCTAAAAGGCTGCCTGGGGCCTGGTGAGCCAGCGGTGATAGGCAAAGGGCTAATGGTCCTGTTTCCTAACATCATTCTCAGGGGATGTGTCTAGTCTATTAAAAGAACCCAAGGCAGGGGAGGCCTGCTCCTGGGGGCTGAATGAGGACTCCAAGCATCCCGGGCCTCTTGCCTTTCCTGAGCTGGGAGAGAAGGTCCCAGAGGAGGGCCATGGCGGTCCTTTGTCCTCCCCCTGAGCTGGAGCTGGCGCTTCCCTGACTTCTGGGTTCCATCAGAGCCCAAGTGCATGAGTCCTACCCTGCACAGACTCTGCTCTCACCTTAGCCTGCAGCCGTCTTCTATGGGCCCTCTGGTCTTGCAGTGGGGCCTACGGGCTGTCTGTCTATCTGTCTGGGGATGGGTGACCTCTCAACACCCATAGCTCTCCATTACAGTAGGGATGCTCCTGGCCTGTCCCACTTGCAGCCTCCCAGGTGAATAAAAACCCAACAAAAGCATAGGGCTCTTTGCTGCGTTCACTGCCAGATCCTGGCCCTCCTTGCACACCTCTCGCGGGATATGACTAATAAAGTTTTTTCAGGAACTCATTAGTTTTTGTAATGAAATGCACCTGGAGGACCTGGATGAGGGGCCAGCCTGGGGAGTTGAATTCCTTTGTGAAGATATGGGTTTAAGGAGATGTTTTGCTTCATGGTACAGTGTGTTCCATGCTACTTTGGGGACAAAGGCCCTCTCTGCCTTTAAGGCTGGTCTTTCCCCACATTTTGGTGAGGGGAAGATGGAGTGGGAGCTGAGGGGGGAGAGGATCCCAGCTTTTATTTTTTTTCTATACTATGTGATGTGTATGTCGAGTGTAGATGGACACACTTGCTGTTCTCTAAGAACAATCTAAGTAAAATGTGCTTTCTCCTTCGAAGGTGGCCGTGTCTTGCCTGTTCTCATCTCCCTTGGGTGGCAGAGTTGGGGTGTCAACAGTGGAGTGCTTGCCCCAGAAATCACCCTGAGTTGCCCATCCAAGGCTGGGGGGGAATGAAGACAGCCTGAGCACAGGTTATCCCAGGAGTGGTCTTGGCCTGCCCTTGGGAGTCCTGTTATGAACCCTGAAGAACATACATGCATAGCTGGATTCAGTTAAATTTGTAAAAAGTTTTGACAGAACATATTATTGCACAAGGGGCTGTTTAGGCATCAAAAGACTATTAAATTATAAAAGGTGGTTGGCCTCTGGCTTCAAAGGATTAGGGAGAAAAATAACACACTCACAAATCAAAAGCAGTGTGGGTTTAATACCAATCCTGACCGATAAGCCGCATGACCTTGAAATATGTTACTTAACCTCTCTGAGCCTCAGTTTCCCTCATCTGTAAAATGTGGATAAGGAAACCTTTCAATTTTGTTTGGGTTTTCCCCAGAAGCACTCCCTGAAAACAAAGATTTGGGTTCAGATATTATATTTGGGAGGTACAGGAAACAACACCAGGAAAATGAGGAGGTAATACAAGGGAAGGAAATAAGAGTGTGTTATCACTGCCAATAAGAGTGTGTTATCAAGCAGAGGGGAATTAGAGCTCCAGCCACTGGGCAGTGGTGTGAGACCCACCCCTCAGAATTACACCCCCTCCATTAGTCATTGTCAGCTGCGGGGAGGGTCGGTCTTCCTGCAGGTGGGAGCAGGGCAACCTTCCACGGTTCAAAACAAGCCTTCAGGTACAGAGAGTCTGCAGAGCACAGGAAAGGCCTGGCAGCAGACTATTAAGGTTCTTTTAACTCGATACAAAGCAGAATCAAGGGTAGCGTTAAAAACAAGAGAGGACATTCTGATGGGGGAAGAGAGCCTGCAGAAATCCTCGGCCCAGAGCTGGCCTCTGAACGGTGATTGAGCTTTCACTCTCTAAAGAACAGTGTTTCTTCTTCTTCTTCTTTTTAAAAAGTCTTTGCTTCCTTTTTTTTTTTTTTTTTTTTTGGCCGTGCCGTGCAGCTATGAGGGATCTTAGTTCCCCACCCTCACCCTCGACCAGTTCCCAAGCAGTGGAAGCACAGAGTCCTAACCCCTAGACCACCAGGGAATTCCCACAGAGTGTTTTTCTAAGGATGGAAGAGAGCTGGTGTCTTCAGGTGAGAGACGGAACTACAAACAGACATTGGTCAGACTGTAGGTGACAACAGAACTCTGACGCACAGCCTCTGCAGCAAAAACCCCAGAATCATGAGATTGGTCAGTGACTGCCAGCTTCCTAATTGTCCCCTTTCTCCAACTCAGAACCAACCAGAGATGGCCAAATATACTCCCGAATCAATCACAGAAGATGTCTGCTTCTAGTTATCCCGCCTCCAGCTTCCCGGGCCAACAGCCTCCATTCAAGATATACCTGTGCTTTCCCTCTGGTCCTCTCTGAAGCTCTCCCACTCCCTGGAGGCCTGTGAGTCTCTGCCAAACACAGGTGATGCGCCTGATTCCCTTGCTAGGCCAGCGCTAAATAAACTACCTTTGCTGGTTCCCATCTGAAGGTTCTCATTTATTTCATCAGGGAAGCTGTAAAATCTGGTACAGTTGCAGCCAGGGCCGTGGAAGGATTGAAGCAGGCAGTGGCGAGGAGGGGAGAGCCTCCAAGAGTGTGCAAAGCTGGAAACCTGTCCTTCTGCTGGCAGGTGTGTCTCCTGGGCCAGCCTCTTTGGAGGACCATCTGGTAGCATATGTTAAAATGCTAGACACACGTACCGGGACTTCCCTGGTGGTGCAGTGGTTAAGAATCCACCTGCCAATGCAGGGGACACGGGTTCGAGCCCTGGTCCAGGAAGATCCCACATGCCGTGGAGCAACTAAGCCCGTGCGCCACAACTACTGAGCCTGCGCTCTAGAGCTCGCGAGCCACAACTACTGAGTCTGCACACCACAACTACTGAAGCCTGCGCGCCTAGAGCCCGTGCTCCGCAACAAGAGAAGCCACCGCAGTGAGAAGCCTGCGCACTGCAAGAGTAGCCCCCCGCTCGCTACAACTAGAGAAAAGCCCACGCACAGCAACGAAGACCCAACACAGCCAGAATAAATAAATACATACATACATACATACACACACACGCCATTGAACCAGCAATTCCACCTCCAGAAATGTGTCCTACACATTTGCACAGAGGTTCATGTACCAGGATGCAGGCAGCACTATTTGTGGTTATAGAAAACTAGCAACAACCTAATTGCCAATTCATAGGGGACTCAGCAAAGATATATTTTTAAGTGAAAAAAACAAGGTGCACAAGGACATGCACTGTATGATCCTATTCATGTAAAAAAAATACACGTATGCTTAGCAACTTGATGGATGCAAACTATCAAAGTTGTGTTGACTGAAAAAAACGCACAATGTGAGAGTTGCGAGTTACGTTTTACAAACTTAATGAGGGGCAAAATGAGGACTATAGTCCGGGAGACAGCATTTCAGATAGCTCTGAGAAACTGCTCCAAAGAGGTAGGGGGGAAGATGAGTATATATGTGATTTTGGTGAAGGGGGAGTACACGCAATCCAGCACATATTTTTTGCAGAAGGTTGCTGCTAGTCACGAGGAGCAGACGTCACCATGAAGGATTTTAGTGCTTTTCTAGATACGAGGAGATGCAAGAGTTGGGCTCATAAAGTCTTCTCCTGAAAATATCTAACTATCTAAAGACATGTTCTGCCAGTTCTTCCCAGAGCACAGAGGGCCTCATTCCTGATCTCCACCCTGAACTCCTTTTAGGGGGGGTCAATGGTCAGCAGCTGTAGCAGCTCATAATTTGATCCTTGTAGAGGTACAGGGCAAGGGCCAATTTGTAGGTGACAGGTGGTTGCCTTAGGCAAGTCAGACTGGGAGTCAGGGAGAGAGAAGATACATCTTTATCAGTACTTTTCTGGGGTGTTTAAACTTCTTGCTACGTGCATTTATCTCTTTTGTAATAAAAACTAGTGTACAGAAGCTGTCGATGCGTTGCCCGTGCGCCTTTCCCTCAGACTGTTATCTTTCATCATGCTCCTGACTTCTTCCAACAGCCATGAGGATCTGCATCTCTGCCTGGGTGCTTCGCCCCGAAGGCTGCTCTGCTGGGTCAGGCCAGAAGTGCCAGGGAATGAACAGCCCCCGGGCAGCCCTCAATCAACAGCTAATTAAAGTGGGTGTCTAACCACCATCCCAGGTCCCTAACTCCCTGGTCGGAATAGCTCTAGGGAGTGTGTTCTCCGCTCTCTGCCAATCGTTGCCCTGTTTCCCAATCAGTCACTGGCTTGACAACACACGCTTCTGGCTGCCTGCCCTTCTCCCCGGTGTCTCTGCCTCTCCTGAATAAACTACATACTCCCAAACCCTTGTCCCAGGGTTTGTATTTGGGAGAATACAAACCAAGTCAACTAGTTTAGATGACAAATAAATAAATAAAGGAGAAATGACTTGGTCTAGGAAGTCAGATGGACCTGGATTTGATCCCAACCTCCTCGGTTTCTGGCTGTGTGGTGCTGGAGGAAGCTAACTGAGCTTTCGGGCCTCAGTTTCCACATCTGTAAAATGAGCATAATGGAAATACCTATTTCATGGGTCGGCTGTAAGTATTAAACAGGCAATTAATGCATGGGAAGCATTTAGCTGAATGCCTGGCACGTGGTATAAAGGCTGTGGGCAGCCTCAAGTTTAGGCAGGAGGCAGAGAAGCTGAAGCTGGTCTTGCTGTGGCCAGGGCACCCAGCTAATACTTCTATGGCCACTCCAGTGGCTCTGTGCCCCCTGCTTCCTCCTGTCTCATTTCTCTGGTGGCCATTAAATGCCTCTGGAGAAAGGAGGCACTGACTGGAGTGCTGATCATGGGGCACCTGAACTGTCCACCAGAAGTCCTGGCCTGCCTTGGCCCGACCTGGCTTTGGGATGCGAGCCTTGGCCGTGGATGGCCAGTCTGTGTGTGGGGAGGTGACATCTCCCGCCTGGCTCTGGGCGGACCACCAGCACAATGACAATGCACTGAGTCACCCACAGTCTTTCTCAAGCTACCTTGAGATATTCTGGAGATGGAGGGGTGCCGGAAGCTGCTGTGGTCAGGGAGGGACCAGGCTTAGTTTGTGGCCACATTAAGACAAAGTTGGTCTGTGTTTGGGAGAATACTCCACCCCGGACAAAACCTGTCCTATGACTCACTGAAACTGAGTTAATTAAGCTCTGCTATAGCCCACGGCTGACATATCAAAAAGTACAATCATAATCCAAGGGTAGAAGAGGAAGCAAGCACAGGTGAGCCCTTGAGTCCAAGGGGTGGGAGGAGGAACAAAGAAGACCCACAGAACAGCAGTTCTCAACCCTAGCGGGGCTTTAGAATCAGAATCTGACTTAAAATGCAGGTTCCTGGGCCCTGCCCCATACGTGATGACTCTGCTGGGATGGGGCCCAGAAATCTGCATTCTTGAAGAAATTGCCCCAGTCGGCGCAGCCACTATCGAAAACTGTATGGAGTGGGCTTTCCTGGTGGCGCAGTGGTTGAGGGTCCGCCTGCCGATGCAGGGGACACGGGTTCGTGTCCCGGTCTGGGAGGATCCCGCGTGCCGCGGAGCGGCTGGGCCTGTGCGTCTGGAGCCTGTGCTCCGCAACGGGAGAGGCCACGGCAGTGAGAGGCCCGCGTACCGCAAAACAAACAAACAAACAAAAAAACCTGTATGGAGCTTTCTCAAAAACGTAGAAACAGAACTGCCATACGATCCAGGAATTCCACTTCTGGGTATTTATCAGAAGGAAATGAATACACTTAGTTGATAAGATATCTGCACCCTGATGTTCATTGCAGCGTTATTTAAAACAGCCAAGACATGGAAGCAGCCTAAGTGTCCACTGGAGGATGAATGGATAAAGAAAAAATACACACACACACATACACACAGTGGAGTGTTACTCAGCCATAAAAAAGAATGAAACCTTGCCATTTGCGACAACATGGATGGACCTTGAGGGCATTGTGCTGAGCGAAATAAGATAGACAGAGAAAGACAAATGCCATCTGATCTCATTTATATGTGGAATCTAAAACACAATAAAACCCCAGACTCATAGATACAGAGAACAGATTGGTGGTTGCCAGAGGCGGGGGCTAGGGGTTGGGCAAAATGGGTGAAGGGGGTCAAAGGTACATATTTCCAGTTATAAGATGAATAAGCCCTGGAGATATAACATACAGCATGGTGACTGTAGTTAACAATACTGTATTGTATATTTGAAAGTTGCTAAGACAGTAGATCTTAAAAGTTCTGCTCACAAGAAAACAAAATTTGTAACCCTATGTGGTGATGGATGTTAACTTGTGGCAATCATTTCACAGTGTATACATATATCAAATTATTGTGTCGTACACCTAAAATGAATACGTTATACGTCAATTATATCGCAATTAAAAAAAAAGGTAGTCCAGGTTATTGTCACAGCCAGCCAGGTTGACAGACTTTATCTCCCACTCTGGCAGACAAGGGACCGGGGAGGAGAGAGGGACCTTTGGCTTCGTCTGGCACAGGAGAACCAGTTGAGAAGTGCTGAGCTGGGTTAAGCGACTCAGGACCCCTGCTTGGGGGCAGGGCCAGCTGATGAGCAGAGTCTGGTCTCAGCCACCGCTCCTTCCAGGTGGCAGCCGGAGCGGCAAAATAATGTTGGGGTCATCATAAAGTCTTTTTTTTTAATTGAGGTATAGTTTATGTACGATATATGTTTCAAGTGTACAACATGGCGATTCACTTTTTAAAGGTTATATTCCATTTATAGTTCTTTTAAAATGTTGGCTAGGGGCTTCCCTGGTGGCGCAGTGGTTGAGAGTCCGCCTGCCGCTGCAGGGGACACGGGTTCGTGCCCCGGTCCGGGAAGATCCCACGTGCCGCGGAGCGGCTGGGCCCGTGAGCCATGGCCGCTGAGCCTGCTCTCCGCAACGAGAGAGGCCACAACAGTGAGAGGCCCGCGTACCGCAAAGAAGATAAAATAAAAAATAATTATTAAAAAAAATTTTTAAATAGAAAAAAGAAAGAAGAGAGCAACCAAACCAAAAGACAAATCCACCCATGATAACAAGCGCTAAAAGCTATACTAAAAAAAAAAAAAAAGGACAGACAGAACCCTAGGACAATGGTAAAAGCAAAGCTATACAGACAAAATCACACACAGAAGCATACACATACACACTCACAAAAAGAGGAAAAGGGGAAAACATATACATATCGTTGCTCCCAAAGTCCACCTCCTCAATTTGGGATGACTCGTTGTCTATTCAGGTATTCCACAGGTACATCAAGTTGATCGTGGAGCTTTAATCCACTGCTTCTGAGGCTTCTGGGAGAGATTTCCCTTTCTCTTCTTTGTTCTCACAGCTCCCGGGCTTCAGCTTTGGATGTGGCCCTGCCTCTGCGTGTAGGTCGCCGGAGGGCGTCTGTTCCTCGCTCAGACGGGACGAGGTTAAAGGAGCCGCTGATTCGGGGGCTCTGGCTCACTGAGGCCGGCGGGGAGGAAGGGGCACGGCGTGCGGGGCGGGCCTGCGGCGGCAGAGGCCGACGAGACGTTGCACCAGCCTGACGTGCGCCGTGCGTTCTCCCGGAGGAGTTGACCCTGGATCCCGGGACCCTGGCGGTGGCGGTGGCGGGCTGCACAGGCTCCCCGGAAGCAGGGTGTAGACGGTAACCTGTGCTTGCACACAGGCTTTTTGGTGGCGGCAGCAGCAGCCTTAGCGTCTCATGCCCGCCTCTGGGGTCCGCGCTTTTAGCCGCGGCTCGCGCCCGTCTCTGGAGCTCCTTTAAGCAGCGCTCTTAATCCCCTCTCCCCGCGCACCAGGAAACAAAGAGGTAAGAAAAAGTCTCTTGCCTCTTCGGCAGGTCCAGACTTTCCCCCGGACTCCCTCCCGGCTAGCCGTGGTGCACTAACCCCCTGAAGGCTGTGTTCACGCCGCCAACCCCAGTCCTCTCCCGGCGCTCCGACCGAAGCCCGAGCCTCAGCTCCCAGCCCCGCCCGCCCCGGCGGGTGAGCAGACAAGCCTCTCGGGCTGGTGAGTGCCGGTCGGCCCTGATCCTCTGTGAGGGAATCTCTCCGCTTTGCCCTCCGCACCCCTGTGGCTGCGCTCTCCTCCGCGGCTCCGAAGCTTCCCCCCTCCGCCACCCGCAGTCTCCGCCCGCGAAGGGGCTTCCTAATGTGTGGAAACCTTTCCTCCTTCACAGCTCCCTCTCACTGGTGCAGGTCCCGTCCCTATCCTTTTACCTCTGTTTATTCTTTTTTCTTTTGCCCTACCCAGGTACGTGGGGGGGTTTCTTGCCCTTTGGGAGGTCTGAGGTGTTCTGCCAGCGTTCAGTAGGTGTTCTGTAGGAGTTTTTCCACGTGTAGATGTATTTCTGATGTATTTGTGGGGAGGAAGGTGACCTCCACGTCTTACTCTTCTGCCATCTTGAAGCTCCTCCCCAGGAGCTTCATTCCTGAACATCCACTGTGTGGTCAGGCTGCTCTATGCTCCTGTCCTGAGACTGTCCAGACCTCAACAAGAGATAAACAATGTTTAGAAAACCAAGAAAGGGGACTTCCCTGGTGGTCCAGTGGTTAGGACTCCGTGCTTCCAATGCGGGGGCACAGGTTCGATCCCTCGTCAGGGAACTAGCATCCTACATGCCATGCGGCGAAAAACAGAAAAAACTCTGGCCAAGAGCCAGGAATCTATCAGGAATAACTAACGTCAATTCTCTGGAATTCTTATTTCCTCTGCTTTTGCTTTTCAAACAATCAAGCATTGCCTCAGACCATCGCACTGGCTGGGAGACTCTCAAGGGTGTGCTGACTCCTCCCCTTCCCGCCCCATGACACCTCCTCACTTTCCAATCTCCTTTTCACGGGTGTTAGGTTGCTTCCCCTCTGTAGTACAGAAGAGCTGCTTTTGTGCTCTACGGTAAAATTCTCTGGAATTATCTTCAGGGACCACTCAGCCCCATAAAACAGGGTACTGCTGAGACAGGAGGAATTAGGAAGAAGGCTGTGAAGGACCCAGCTTGTAGCACCATGAAGAACTTCCCCACGGCTTTCCCTCTTTTCCTGGTTTTTATCCTGAGTGTCCATCTCGGAGCTGCTGCACGTACGGCGCTGTCCAACTCCCTTCCCAGGGTGACTAGGGATGGAAGCAAAGGGACATCTCCGAGCTCCTTTCTCTCCCTGTTTATTTAGGTGGCAGTGATGTGGCTAAGTTCTGCTGCTTTCAATACACCCACAAGATCCCTCCCTGGAGGTGGGTGAGTAACTATGAATTCACCAGGAACAGCTGCTCCCAGCAGGCTGTGATGTGAGTATTTCTCCTTTGGGCTTTTAGGGTCCCTTACCATTCATGCTGTTGGATGGATTCTGGGAAGACCCCCACAGTGCCAGGATGAGCCTCAAGATGGGAACCCAGTGACTTGGGTTATCACCTTACCTCGGGCATTAAGAAGCGTAACCCTGACCTTGATTTCCTAGCTTGCAGACCATGAGCTGGGCGCCTGCCAGTCACTGTGCTAAGTGCTGGGTATAAAAGAATAAACAGCCCTTACAGACCTTACATCTAGCATAAGAAAGAGGGCATTAAAAGACATTTGCACAAAATAATCAAGATTGTGATGAGTGCTTGAAAAAGACAGCGGGAGAGAGAGCAGGAGGGAGCATATTGTAGCACAGGCAAAACTTTCTCTCTACCCTCTTAGGGGCTTCAGCTGGGCTTTAGAATTAAATCGACATAAGACATTAATAAGAGGAAAACATACAGCTTTCTACACGCACACAGGAGCCCCACAGGAAGATGAAGACCCAAAGAAGTGGCAAAAGCTACATGCTTTTATAGAAAACCTGCGTGCTTTTGAACAAGGAAGGAACTGTGGAGAAGTAATTAAAATATATGGGGGTGGGGAAAGCTAACGATTGATAAGAGTTATCTTAACAAGGTCTGTTTTTACAGAGTTCACTTGGCCTTGACTCTATCTCTGATGTTAAGAATATTTCTTTCCTCCTGGTATGAGGAGGACATTTTTCACATGGGAGTTTCATCTCCTGCTTTCAGGGAAAAAAGGGGAGGTCAGAACGCTCTTCTTGCCCCCTGCTGGGGTTTTTTTGTTTTGTTTTGTTTCACTGGGGTTTTTTTTAGTGTCTTTCGTTCAAAATAATCCTTACGTCAAAGTGGCATATTTGGGGGCGGCATATTCGGCCACCCTTCATCATAGTCACAGGAGGACCTAACTTAGTGTTGGGAGGATCTCCTGGAGGGAGTGACATTTACACTGAGACCCCCCAAGGCTAAGCGGGAGTGGCCCAGGTGAAGGCGGCAGGCAGGAGCATGGTGGAGGGGAGAAGGATGAACATGTTACTGATTAGGCAGACAGGTAGACAGGAGGCATGTCATGCCAAGCTCATCGGTAGCAGGAGAGATGACGCACACCTGGAAGGCTCCCTGGCAGGACTAAATGAGGTTAATATATGCAAAGAATTTAGCGCTGAGCCTGCACACAGTAAACATTCAGCAAATGGAAGCGATCTTTAAGTGCAAATACACAATCAGGGGACCTTGGGTTCCTGAGCATGAGAGAACGGTGCGGAAAGGGAGAAAACGGGCTCCAGGGACAAAGCTGAATGTTATCATTTTGAGACAGTTAAGGACGGGAAAGAAGCACTCAAGTGCCTAGATATGGAGGGGGATGCTCCAGGGCTCAGGATATCCTGGGTCTTCTCCTTTGTGTCTTGATTGGCTTTCTGGAGTTTTAAAGACACCAACACTTAACCAACAGCTGGCAAAGAGCCCTGAGCTGAGCTCAAAGCAGTGGCTCTTTCATTTTATAAGCTGTGTGACCTTGGGCAAGTCAAGTTTTCTCATTTGTAGAAGGAAGGTGAGGGGCCTATATCAGTCAACTGTTGCTGCATAACCAACCACCCAAAGCTTAGTGGCTTAATCCAACAATGGTCATCTTCTTATCTCTCGCGGTTTCCATGGGTCTGGAATTCCAGAAAGGCTTGGCTGCAAGGTTCTGGAAAGGCGTCTCTTGTGTGGTTGCAGACAGATGGTGCTGGAGCTGGAACAGCTCAGGGGGCTGGAGGCATCTCCCTCCAGGGCCCCTCTGTGTGGTCTCTCTGTTGGGCTAGTTTGGGCTTCCTCATACTATGGTGAGCTGGGGTGGTAGGACTCCTTATGAGGAAGTCCACAGCTCCTGTGTAAGTGCTCAGTGAACCAGGCAGAAGTTCTACAACCTTCTATGACTTAGCTACCAAATCACATAGCATCACTTTTGCCATTCTCTATTAGTCAACCAGTCCTTAAGACTGGCCTAAATTCAAGGGGAGGGGACATAGACTCCCATCTCTCAATGGGAGCAGTGTCACATGGATGTTCAAACACCCACAAAGCCCTTCCTCTCTCTTATTTCCCCATCCTTTTGGCTCTTCTCCCCTGCTCCAGGTTAGAGCACCCCCTAACCTAGGCTCTTGTCACTTCCGAGTACTCTCAGGGAGTAAAGGCTGGAAGCCATTCAGGGACATCACCCACAACCCCCAGTCTTAATGAGCTCACAGTGTGGTAAGGAAGGCAGGAATCATATCCATATAAGCAGCCGTGGCTAACAACCCATGATAATGTGATTAAGAATTAAGTGGTACAATACATAAGAGGTTCCTTTGCGGGGCAATACAAATGTTATAAAATTGATCATGGTGATGATTGCATCATCTATTGATATACTAAAACCAATGAATTATGATTATACACTTTAAGTGGGCAAATCAGTGACTTATATCCCAACAAAACTGTTATATTAAAACGAAAGAGTTAAGAGGCACGGTGCAGATTACCTGCTTCAGACCAGAGCTGTTGTTACATCTTTCCTGGTGAAGGTGGGCCAGGAAGTGTGGTTTCCAGTGGAAAACAGGATAGCAGAGAAGAGGGAGGTCAAGGGCCAGAAGAGGGAGCAGGGACAGTGTGACAGGGGTACAGCAAACCGAGCAAGAAGATTGGAGTGGGGGGCTGCCCCTCCCTTTCCATCCCTTTCCGGGAGACAAAAGTTTTTAGCATTGACTGTCAGCATCTTTCCATAGATTCACCACCAAAAGAGGCCAGAAACTCTGTGCAACACCGAAGGAAGCATGGGTGCAAAAATACATGTCTTTACTAAGAGCCCGGCAACAACCGTGACCGCCGAATTCTCAGTCCAAAACGCCTGGATCCTGCTCTGTTCTTGGCTTTGCCCCCCTTGGTGAAGCCTGAAGAATTTCTCCAACAGAAGGCTGCGTGGGTCTGGTGGGGAGGAGAGGATATTTCTCACCAGTCTTTTTTTTTTTTTTAATAAAGATTTCATTTGCTCAATAAACATTCTAATTCAATAAAAAACTGAGTTTTCTTCAAAGAAAATAAAGCAGTCGATATTTGCAGCTGACGGCCTGGCAAGTCTCCAGTCCCTGAACTGACCCTGGTATTGAATTCTGCCTTATGTTTTTGTTTGGGCAACAAAAGCAGGGACAATGTTAATATATTTTGGCAAAATGCCCATGAAATGTCTTAACATTATTTAGAGAGATAAGTTTATGTTGTATGGAAAATTAAACTCTGTACAACACCTCATAGCCTCATAGCCTGTTGGTGTGGGGTATATGAAATGCATCCATATTGGGCAGTGTTTTCTCATAAGGCATTAATCAATAAGCATGAATATTGTCTACCTACCAATCCTAAGATGCCTATGTCTATATAGCCTAAAGAACTTAAAAAAAAATAATTATAGATTCACCAGAAGTTGCAAAAACAATACAAGGAAGTCAGGGATACCTTTTACCCAGTTTTCCCCAATAGTCACATCTTACATAATTACAGTACAATACCACACCTAGGAAATCGACATTGGTATAAAGTGTCTGTATCGTTCTGTTACTTTATCACTCGTAGATTCGTGTAGCCACCATTACAACCAAGATACAGATCTTTTCCGTCAACACAAAGATCTCACCAGTGTTCTCTCTCTTCAGTCACATCTCCCCTCCCCCACCATCCTTAACCCTTAGCAACCACTAATCTATTCTTCTCCATAATTTTGTCATTTCGAGAAGGTTATATAAACAATCATATCATATCATATGTGACCTTTTGAGATTGGTTTTTTTTTTAACTTCACACAATGCTCTTGAGATACATCCAAGTTGTTGTGGGTTTCAATAGTTTATTCTTTTTTACTGTTAACTAGTATTCCATGGAGTGCCACCCTGCAGTTTATTGAACCACTACCCTCCTGTAGGTTTTCATTTTGGGGCTATTACAAATAAAGCTAAGAAGAACAGTCATGCACACAGATGTTTTCGAGTGGACATAGGTTTTCATTTCTCTGAGATAAACGCCCAGGCATGCAATTAGTTGCTGGGGTCATAAATTAAATGTATGTTTCATTTTTTTTTTAAAGAAACTGCCAAGCTATTTTCCAGGGTCACTGTGTCATTTGACCTTTCCACGAGTAATGTATGTTTCCACCAGTTTTCTGTGCATCTGGGCTAGCATTTGCTATTATCACTTGTTTTTCATTTTAGCTGTTCTAATAGGTGTGTAGTGATATTGTAACCGAAAGTGGGGTCCGGCTGCTCATCGCTCAAAAGCCAATAAAGAGGCCAAGTTGGTGGAAAGGAAAGTTTGCTTTATTTTGGATACTGGCAACGGGGGTGGGGGAGGGCGGATGCCTGTCCAAAGGCCGACTCCCCCCACTGACAATCAGGGGCCAAGAGCTTTTATAGGCGGAGGGAGGGGGCTACATGCAGAAACAGCACAGTCAGCTCTGACGGTCATCTTGAAATTAATCATGAAGGGGTCTGCCCAGCACCATCTTGATTGTTTTAAGTACGGTTAGTCTTCAGTTCCAGGGTTGGTTTGTTCCCATTTCCTTGAGGCCAGTTCTCGGAACTGTGGCAGCTTACCGTCATGGCTACAGTCTGGTCATCACGTAGTTAACTTCTTCCACCTGGTGTGGGTTTCAGTATCTATAAGACAGCTTACAGGATATGGCTCAGAATATTATCTGTAGCCTGTGGGGAGGAACTAAAGGTCCTTGACTATGCTTAGTGACTAAACTATTATTATTTGGTCTCCTTTGACTGTTTTCCTTTGTTTCTGCATTTCCTCATTTCTCTGATTAAACTTATTCTTTGGCTAAAGTTTTTCCACAGACAAAAGGCAGGCTGAGGACATGGGGGGGCAAGGACCATGGGACCCTGCTCCATTTCAAAATCTCATTGTGGTCTTAATTTTCACTTCCTGAATGGCTATCACTATGCAATGTCTTTTCATGTGCTTATTTGCCATCCATATATCCTCTTTGGTGAAATGTTTCTTGTGTTTTTTCTCTACTTTCTAATTAGAGTGCTTGTTTTCACTGTTGAGGTTTTGTTTTTTTTTAAATTTTATTTAATTTTTTTTTATACAGCAGGCTCTTGTTAGTTATCTATTTTACACAGATTAGTGTATATATGTCAATCCCAATCTCCCAATTCATCCCACCACCACCACCCCCGCCACTTTCCCCCCTTGGTGTCCATACATTTGTTCTCTACATCTGTGTCTCTATTTCTGCCCTGCAGACCGGTTCTGTACCATTTTTCTAGGTTCCACACATATGCGTTAATATACAATATTTATTTTTCTCTTTCTGACTTCCTTCACTCTGTATGACACTCTAAATCCATCCACGTCTCTACAAATGACCCAGTTTCATTCCTTTTTATGGCTGAGTAATATTCCATTGTATATATGTACCACATCTTCTTTATCCATTCGTCTGTCAATGGGCATTTAGGTTGTTTCCATGACCTGGCTATTGTAAATAGCACTGTTGAGTTTTGATATGAGTCCTTTATCAGATAGATTCCAGATATGAGTCCTTTGTCAGATACGTGGTTTGCTGTCTTTTCTTCTTCTTAACAGCGTCTTTCACAGAGTTAAAGATTTATTTATTTATTTATTTTGGCCACATGGCGCAGCATGCAGGATCCCCGACCAGGGATCAAACTCGTGCCCCCTGCAGTGGAATTGGGGAGTCTTAACCGCTGTACTGCCAGGTAAGCCTCAAAGATTTAATTTTGATGAAGTCTAATTTATTGATTTTCTCCTTTTATGGAGAATGATTCTGGTGTCATCCCGAAGAACTCATCACCAAGCCCTAGGTCCCAAACATTCTTTTTCTATGTTTTCTCCTTAAAGTTTTATAGTTTTACATTTACATTTGAACCTAGGGTGGATTGGGTGTTAGTTTTTATATAGGTGTGAGGTTTAGGTCAAGGTTGACTGGTTGGTTGGTTGGTTGATTGATTTACGTACCTACCTACCTACCAACTCAATTGCTCCAGCACCGTTTAATGAAAAGACTCTTCTTCCCCCATTGAATTGCTTTTGCCCTTCAGTTCTTGTGTGGAGCTGTATCTGGCCTCTATGTTCTGTCTCATCTGTTTCATAAATACAATCAATTAAAAAAATTTTTTTTTGAGATTAATTTACACACCATAAAATTCACCATTTAGAAGTGTACAATTCAGTGATTTTTAGTATAGTCACAAAGTGCTGCAACCATCATCACTACTAATTCCAGAATATTTTCATCACTTCCCTAAAGAAACCCCATACCTGTTAGCATTCACTCCCTAACAGCCCTGGCAACCTCTTCCCCCACCCCCACCCCCAGCCCTGGCAACCACTAATCTACTTCTGTCTCTATAGATTTTCCCATTCTGAACATTTCATATAAATGGGATCATACAATGTGTGGCCTTTTGCATCTGGCTTCTTTCACTTGGCATAATCTTTTCAAGTTTCATTCCTGTTGTAGCATATATCAGTATTTTGTTCCTTTTTATGGCTGAATAATATTCCATTGCATGGATATACCACATTTTGTTTATCCATTCATTAATTGAAGGACATTTGGTCTGTTTCCACTTTTTTGGCTATTATGAATGATGGTGTACAAATTTTTATGAACACATATTTTCATTTCTCTTGGGAATACGTGTACAGATGAAACTGTTGGGTATATGGTAACTCTATGTTTAACTTTTTGAGAAACTGTAGAACTGCTTTCCATAGCAGCTGCATCAATTTACATTCCCACCATCAATGTATGAGGATTCTAATTTCTCCATATCCTTGCCAACCCTTGTCTGTCCTTTTGATGTTAGCCATCCTAGTAAATGGAAATTGGTATCTCATTGTGGTTTTGATTTGTATGTCCCTTATGACTAATGATGTTGAGCATCTTTTCATGTGCTTATTGGCCATTTGTACATCTTTGGAGAAATGTCTATTCAAATCCTTTGACTCTGTCTTTTCACTGTTGAGTTGTAAGAGGTATTTATATATTCTAAATACTGGAACCTTATTAGGTATTAGAACTTCTAAGCAGACTGTTGTGTCAGCTGCAGACAGGGGCAGTTTTATTTCCTTCTTTTTGATCTGTATGCCTTTTATTTCCTTTTCTTGACTTCTTGCACTAGCTAGAACTTCAAGTACTTTGTTGAATAAGAGTGGTGAGAGTAGACATCCTTGCTTTGTTCCCAATCTCAGGGAGAAAGCAATCTTTCACCGTTAAGGATGATGTTAGTTCTAGTTGTTTAGGTTTTTTTTTTTTTTTTTTTTGCTCATAATTGAGAAAGTTCCCCACTATGCCTATTTTTGGGAGTTTTTATCATGAATGAGTGTTCAGTTTTGTCAAATGCTTTTTTGGATTAACACGATTATGTGATTTTTCTCTTTTAGTCTGTTAATATGATGGATTACGTTGATTGATTTTCAAATATTGAGCCAGTCTTGCATCCCTGGAAGAAACCTCACTTGTTATGGTGTATATATTGCTGAATTCTATTTGAAAGATTTTGTTAAGGATTTCTGTGTCTATAGTCACGAGAGATATTGATCTGTAGTCCCCTCTCTCTCTCGGTACTGTCTGTTTGGTTTTGGTATTAGAGTAGTTCTAGGTAAAATTAATTGGGAAGTGCTTCTTCCGTTTCTACTTTCTATGAGAGATTGTGTAGAATTGACATTTATTCCTCTTTAAATGCTTGGCAAAATTCTCCAATGAAAACATCTGGGCCTGGAGATTTCTTTTTTAGGAGTTTTAAATTACAAACTCAAGTTACTTAATAGTTGCAGGGCTATTCAAATTATCTATTTCATATTGTTGTTTAGATGTGATAGTTTGTATTTTTTGAGGAACTGGTTCATTTCATCTTTGTCAAATTCGTACGTGTGGATGTTCTACACGTAGATGTTCCAAGTGTTCTTTTATTAACCTTTTGAAGTCTGCAGGGTCTATAGTGCTTTCCTCCATGTCATCCCTGAATTTTGTAATTTGCATTTTCTCTCTTTTTTTCTTTGTCATTCTTGCTAGAGGTTTGTCAACGACCTTGACCTTTTCAAAGAATCAGCTTTTGGTTTCTTTTATTTTCTCTATTGTTTTTCTGTTTTCAATCTTCATTGATTTCTACTTCTTATAATTTCTTCCCTTTTGTTTGCTTTGGGTTTATTCCTTTATTTTTCTAATATCTTAAGGTAGTAGCTTAGATGATTGATCTGAGACTGTTTCTTTTTCCTAATGTCAGCATTTAGTCAGCTATAACTTATAATGTCAGCTATAAGTTTTCCTCTTAGCTCTGCTTTAGCTGTGTCTCACACATTTTAATATGTTGTAGTTTCACTCAATATATTTTTAAAATTTCCCTTGAGACTTCCTCTTTGGACCATGGATTAAGTCTGTTGTTTAGTATCCAAGTAGTTGTTCCAGGTGTTTGTTATCCTTCTGTTGTTAGTTTCTAGTTTTATTCCAGTGTGGTCAGAGAACACACTCTGTATGATTTCAATTCTTTTTGATCTGAGGTTTGTTTTATGGCTCAGAATATGAGTGTATCTTTCAATTGTGACATATTTACTGATGCTCTTAGCTCTCTACCGGACTGTAGGCTCCTGGAGGGCAGGAGTTAAGTGTAAATATCTTTGCAGAAGTGAAGGACTCAGCAAACATTTGTGGACTATGCCGCGAACGTTGCCAGACACGCTTTGCCTAGGCTCCAGTAACAGTGGTTTGTATACAGGAAG
The DNA here is from genome assembly GCF_059928025.1 of Delphinapterus leucas. Lineage (NCBI taxonomy): Eukaryota > Metazoa > Chordata > Mammalia > Artiodactyla > Monodontidae > Delphinapterus > Delphinapterus leucas. The sequence continues at coordinate 8,909,075 of NC_143143.1, forward strand.
AGGGCAAGACATGCCAGCCTGCAAGACTTTTGTCTGTAGTTCCACACAGCTACCAGCAGATGGCAACAGTCACTTACCATCTTTCCAAGACTCTTGTTACCTCTTCCCTGCCAAGGGGCCAATTTGCACAGAAGTCCATTCTATGAGTCTTTACTGAGGATCTACCTGAGATCCAGGGTCACACACAGGCACTGGAGGAGGAAGGCAAAGGAGAGATATGAGAAAAGGAAGACTTGGCTCAGTCTTCAGCGGGTACAGTTCAGGGATTGGGGGTCTTGGGAGGGTGGGAAGGAAATGCGCACAAAACAATTAAGATCCCCTACAAGATACGGGACCTGTGGGAGCTTGAATGGAGACACAATCTCCTTGGGCCTCAGTTTCTTCATTCGTAAAATCAGAAGGTTGGAACAGATGCTAAAAGAGAGATCACCATGTGCAGATCTAGCTCTGCAAGGTTTTGTGAAGGAGACTGGGGCTGGGTCCAGAAAGATGGGCAGGGTTTGGTAAGGGAGAGGCAATTGTAGAAATAAACAGCTTTGTCCATACTGCACCTGGTTCTTCCCATTCAGTCCTTTCTTCTCAGCCACTTTCACAGGCTCTGTGCTAGACACTCTGCTAGGTGCTGGGGGCCCTGAGGCGGGGGAGGGGTGACATGTGAAAGTGGCAAAGACTTTCCCTGATTCCTAGGAGTTCATGGTCTAACGGAGAACTGACATGCCAACAAATATTTACAGTGAAATTTGTACAGTGCCATGCGATAAGAGCTGTCAAAATAGCTAACGTTGTTATACCTATCGCCTTATCATTTAAAAAACACGTCTAGAGTATTCCTCAGTCCTGTGAGGTGAGGAAGACAAGGATTCCCATTTTCAAGGAAGCAGCGGTAGAAACATGAAGTACTGGGGTTGAGGTCACACTTCTGGGAGTGGTGGAACGCAGGCTATCACCAGTTTCTCCAGATCCATATCCTGTGGTTTTGTGTACTTCCTCATGCTGCGATAAGACCCCGCTGGTCAGCTACAAAATCGAAAATCTTGGCTCTCAGACCAGAACATCAGAAAACTCCTCCTTTACTCTTTACTAATTAGGGAACAAACAAACCTCTTGGTCCCTTGAGGGAAATCCTGGGCTACTTGGGTAGCATATACTCCCAGAGTGACTGCCAGGGGCTGGTGTCCTTGCCCTGTCCCATGGTTACTTACTGGCTCTCCAGGGACCCTCAAACTCATCCCAGGCTGCTGGGAATCTCATGAGACACTTGCCCCTCCCTGCTGAGCCCCTGACATCAGCAGTGAGTCACTCAATCTCCAGTTCCATTTGGTCAAAAAAGGAGTATACTCATGTAGGACCCTGGAGATCCATATGGTTGATGCCCCCAAAGAGACTTCCAGAAGGCCTCTCCGGGTCCCTTCAACTCTGAACTTCTAAGTCTCAAAATCTCAAGTTTTAGTCCTGGTTTCAGATCAGTCACTCCATCTTTGGGGACCTTTAATTTATAATTTAGTTTTTTAATTTATAATAATCCCTCTCATTTGCATGTAATTTTAAAACTGATAACATGTTCCCACATCCTCATGATTTTTTTTCATTCTTTACAACTCTGTTAGGAAATTTTCCCCTCTAATTTAGAGATAAGAAAATCTAAGGCTCCCAAAATTTATAACTAGCTCAAGTGGCAGAGCTTGAATTCAACAGATACTTGACTTATTCAATCAGTAAATATTTATTACGAACCACTGGATGACCAGGTGCTATTTGAGAATATGGAGGCCAACAAATTATGCTCCCCTAGCCTGTGGCAATCATGTTCTAGCAAAAAAGATAGACACAGTAATATATTATTATGTTGCAATGTAATAAGTGCTACAGTAGAATGTTGAGGAAGGTAAGAACAGTGATTGGGTAGCTTCTATATGCTAAGCCCTGCATAAAGGGCTTGGTCACAACTTCCTTTGAGATCAGTCAGGACAAATTAAATTATGCTCCAGAACAAATAAGCCCAAATCTCAGTTTATGTCCCACTCATACATGTCCCACTCTAACATGGGTGGGCAAGAAGCTTTGCTCACATGGTCACTCAGGGATCCAGGCCAACTGAGGTTCCATCTTGACTACGCTTTTGTGATTGCAACAACAGGATAAAATGAACTCTGAACCAGCAGCTAAATGTTGTGGCCCATAGTGACACCTGTCCATTCACTGTACAGATCCCCCTACAAGACCTCAGTCAACCATAAGGGGGCCTGGAAGTTGTCTTCCTTGTGCCCAGAAAGAAAGAAAGAAAATATTGGTGGGTACTAAAGTCAAATAGGGAGAGCAATGCAGTATCTATAGCATACCATCCACTCTATCAGATTCTGATTCTATGGGAACTCTTCTACAACTCTGTAAGGTTCAGGTAACTGATAGACACGTGAATTCTGTTCCATCTGACAGAAGTTCAATTAAGCGCACTCTCTCTTTGTGGAAAAACCAGTTTGCCTCTATTTGCATATTCATTTCAATATTCTTGATCTGTAAAGGTGTCTGTTTCTCAGATTCTCTTTTGAACCAGTCATAACATCTGCCTGGTTCCCTCATTATGAGTAAAATAAAATCTTTACCGTGTGTTCATTTTTATACCTGTATGAAGCCACGATTTTGCCTTTTTCTGAAAATTATCTTTCAATAATATACTTTAGAGATGAGAAAAGAGGTTCAGAGAGGTTAAGAAACTTGCCCAAAGTCACCAGCTAAACAAGTGGCAGAGGTGGGAATTCCTATCCCTCTGTCTATCCTCAGAGCCAGGACATGGCAGAAGGTAGGGTTCATTCACTATCAGGATTGAAGAAGACTGGTGTTTACGCTGCGTCTTGGCAAGCAGGGAAGAGCACATGCAGAAACATCGGGAGCTGGGAAGGGCAGGGTGTGTTTGGAGAACACACAGAGCACCACAGTGGCAGGTTGCAGGGGAGCAGAAAGCGTAGGCTGGAATTGTGAAAAGACTCAAACACCCAGGGCAGCTCTGGACTCGACTGTGTGAACAACAGGGAGCATTTTGCGGATTTTAAGTAGGAGAGTAAATGATCAAATCTGTATTTTAGGAAATCGTGTCTGACATTTGTATGGAGAACAAGCTGGGTACACGATCAAAAGCAGGGATGCACCCATGTTCATAACAATATCATTCACAATAGCCAAAAGGTGGAAATGACCCAGATGCCCATCACCCCTGAATGGATACCCAAAATGTGGAATATACATGCAATAGAATATTATTCAGCCTTAAAAGGGACACATGCTGATACATGCCACAACATGGAGAAGCATTATGCCAAATGAAAGAAGCCAGACAGAAAAGGATAAATATTGTATGATTGACTTATATAAGGTATCTAGGAGAGGCAAATTCATAGAGATGGAAAGTAGAAGAGAGGTTACTGAGGACCAGGAGGGAGGAGTAGTGAGTTATTATTTAATGGTTCAGAGTTTCTGTTTGGCTTGATGGAAAAGTTCTGGAAATAGATAGCAGTGGTGGTCACATGACATTGTGAAGTTACTTAATGCCCCTGAATTGTACCCTTAAAAATGGTTAAAATGATACATTTTATGTTATGTATATTTTACCACAATGAAAAATAGTTTTTTAAAAATGGTGGGGAGGGGACTTCCCTGGTGGCGCAGTGGTTAAGAATCCGCCTGCCAATGCAGGGGACACGGGTTTGAGCCCTGGTCCAGGAAGATCCCACATGCCACAGAGCAAGCAAGCTCGTGTGCCGCAACTACTGAGACTGCGCTCGAGAGCCCACGAGCCACAACTACTGAGCCCTCATGCCACAACTACTGAAGCCTGTGCGCCTAGGGCCCGTGCTCCGCAACAAGAGAAGCCACTGCAAGGAGAAGCCCATGCACCACAAGGAAGAGTAGCCCCTGCTCTCCACAACTAGAGAAAGCTCACGCGCAGCAATGAAGACCCAATGCAGCCAAAAATAAATAAATAAATTTATTAAAAAAAAAATGGTGGGGAGACTGCTACAGAGTCCATGTGAGAAATGCCGAGGGCCACCGTTCCCACCTGGATCCTCTTCAAGGCTCACATGCTTTGATTCTATTCTAAAATTGTCTGCTTCTGTTATGCTACTACTATGAATTATCTAATACATCTTTTTTTTTAACATCTTTATTGGAGTATAATTGCTTTACAATGGTGTGTTAGTTTCTGCTTTATAACAAATTGAATCAGTTATACATATACATATGTCCCCATATCTCTTCCTTCTTGCATCTCCCTCCCTCCCACCCTCCCTATGCCACCCCTCTAGGTGGTCACAAAACACAGAGCTGATCTCCCTGTGCTATGCGGCTGCTTCCCACTAGCTATCTGTTTTACATTTGGTAGTGTCTATATGTCCATATATACACTACCACTCTCACTTTGTCCCACCTTACCCTTCCCCCTCCCCGTGTCCTCAAGTCCATTCTCTAGTAGGTCTGCGTCTTTATTCCCATTCTGCACCTAGGTTCTTCATTACCTTTTTTTTTTTTTTTAGATTCCATATATATGTGTTAGCATACAGTATTTGTTTTTCTCTTTCTGACTTACTTCACTCTGTATGACAGTCTCTATCTAGGTCCACCACCTCACTACAAATAACCCAGTTTTGTTCCTTTTATGGCTGAGTAATATTCCATTATATATATGTGCCACATCTTCTTTATCCATTCATCTGTTGATGGACACTTAGGTTTCTTCCATGTCCTGGCTACTGTAAATAGAGCTACAATGAACATTGTGGTACATGACTCTTTTTGAATTATGGTTTTCTCAGGGTATGTGCCCAGTAGTGGGATTGCTGGGTCGCATGGTAGTTCTATTTTTAGTTTTTTAAGGAACTTCCATGCTGTTCTCCATAGTGGCTGTATCAATTTACGTTCCCACCAACAGTGCAAGAGGGTTCCGTTTTCTCCACACCCTCTCCAGCATTTACTGTTTCTAGATTTTTTCATGATGGCCATTCTGACCGGTGTGAGATGATATCTCATTGTAGCTTTGATTTGCATTTCTCTAATGATTAATGATGTTGAGCATTCTTTCATGTGTCTGTTGGCAATCTGTATATTTTCTTTGGAGAAAGGTCTATTTAGGTCTTCTGCCCATTTTTGGATTGGGCTGTTTGTTATTTTGATACTGAGCTGCATGAGCTGCTTGTAAATTTTGGAGATTAATCCTTTGTCAGTTGCTTCATTTGCAAATATTTTCTCCCATTCTGAGGGTTGTCTTTTCATCTTGTTTATGGTTTCCTTTACTGTGCAAAAGCTTTGAAGTTTCATTAGGTCCCATTTGTTTATTTTTGTTTTTATTTCCATTTCTCTAGGAGGTGGGTCAGAAAGGATCTTGCTGTGATTTATGTCACGGAGTGTTCTGCCTGTGCTTTCCTCTAAGAGTTTGATGGTGTCTGGCCTTCCATTTCGATCTTTAATCCATTTTGAGTTTATTTTTGTGTCTGGTGTTAAGGAGTGTTCTAACTTCGTTCTTTTACATGTAGCTGTCCAATTATCTACTACATCTTTGATATAGTGCCTGGGCTAATGCCTGACACACATTAAATACTTAATACCAATGTATTGTAGGAAGGAAGGAAGGAATAAAAAAACCAGAACTCCACAGCAGTGGCTCTCAGCAGACACGGCAGAGAGGGAGTAGCATCGTAGAATCACAGGGAAGCCTTTCCTACATAAACTTACTCCTGCCCTTCAAGGAATGCTGTCCCAGTGCCACGCCCAAATTCCAATGCAGTCTCAGGTGGGATGGAGGCTGAGGGATAAGCAATCAGGTGAGGTGGACTCCTGGCAGGTGAGAAACCCAGGCATACAGATGGATTGGGGCCTTGGTAGACACTGGGACCCTGAAACAGAGAAGAGAGAAGCTGTGGATGGAGAGGTAGGAGCCAAGGATTGGCCAGAGTGGGGTTGGATCCTTAGAAGCCAATCACAGTTCTTCTTTCCTCTACCTCCCAGCTCTGGTCCTTAATGACCTTGCCTCCTCCATTATTATCCACTGTTTCAGCTGAAGTTGTGACTCTGCAGGTCCATTAAGGCTCTCCTGGGGCTGTCAGGCTCCACCAAGTGCATTAGAGTGGAGACGGTGCGGGCAGAGAGGCACCACTCACCCACCGGCCTGCCCGTCCACTCCCCACACCTCCCCCCAACCAGGAACCCCAGCAAATTCAAGGAGCCTGACTAAGGACGTCTGCACCAAGCGGTTCCCAGCGTCCTACATAATAATTCCTCCTCCTTGTGAAGAAGTTTTCTCATTCCGGGACGTTCTGCACGTGATCTGCACGTTGCAGGCAGCAGAGCCGGTGGCTGGGAGTTCGGGCTTGGACTTATGCTGCCTGGCTCGGGGCCCAGCACCATCGCTTATCACTTTGCGGATCTAAGATAAGTTCCTGAACCTGAACTCTCCATTAACCCCGGTTTCCTTACCAGGAAAGTGGAGACTGTAGTGACACTAAGCTCAAGGGGTCGCCCTGAGGTCTAAATGAGGTAATGCATTAAAAGCTGAGGGTGCAGGGCCGGGTCTATGGTCGGTGATTAACTATGTCAGTTGCTGCAGCTGGGTCTTCTGTTGTCTTTATTATTGTTACAATGAGAAAGTCGGACAAGATGATCTCAGGGTCCTCTCAGGGGCTAAAATGCTGTTCATTCATTAAATGTTTATTGAGCATGTATTGTATGCAAAGCACTCTTCTAGAGGCTGAGGATACAGCTGTGAAAGAGAAAAATCTCTGCATTCACATTTGTGGGGGGAGGGGAGCTATATGATAAGCAATAAACATAATAAATAAGTAAACTAGATAGTGCATTGGAAGGAAAGAGCTCTGAAAGAATAGAAGTGGTGGGGAGGTGCTCAGCAAAAGCCTCAATGAGAAGGTGACATCTGAGCAAAGACTTGAAGGAGGTGAGAGCATGAGCTCTGCAGGTATCTGAAAGAAGAATGTTCCAGGGATGGGCAATAGCCAGTGCAAAGGGCCTGAGGTAGAATTGTGCCTGGCTTTGTTAGATGAGATAGTATAATGAAAGAGAAGTGAGTGAAGTGAAGAAGATTAGCAGGTGACATCAGAGAGATAATAGGGGACAAAGCATGTAGGGTCTTGTGGCTTATTGTCAAGACCTTGGCTCTTACTGTGCACTGGTACGAAATTGAATCTGAGAGACAGTTTTGGGTGAAGCAGAAAAGAATAGCTTTATTGCTGTACCAGGCAAAGGGGGCCACAGTAGGCTAATGCCTGCAAAACTGTGTGTGGCAACCTGGGGATGGGGGTGGGGTGTGTGTGTGTGAGAAGTCTTATAACCCAGGGGCGGGGTTGTTGATAAGGATCAGTGTGTCTGCAGGGCCCGCATTCCTTCAATCCAGAGATCATCTGGCATCAGCTGGTGATGGGTGAACTGCGTGTGTGTGTGTGTGTGTGTGTGTGTGTGTGTGTGTGACCTTCTCTCTGGAGTGAAGAATGCTTCACCTAGCAGTTAACATCTTCCATTGGTTGGGGGCTTTAGTTCTGCATAAGAGCTCAAAGATAATGTTCTGTGTATCCCTTGAGGGGGAACCAGGACCTGCCCCAAGGCTGCACTATTGTATCTTGACTTCTGCTACCTTGTCTCTGCATCGCCTACCTTCCCTGCTTAGAACCTGCCCTTTGGAACTCAGGGAAGGTCGTGGAGGCTGAATGAAGTCTATTTCCTACACACAAGAAACAGGGGACACAGAAAACCTTTTGTGCCCAGGAGCCCCACAGTGTCCTGCTCGGTTTCATTGCTAAGAGAGGAATGGGGGACTGTGGCAGCGGGGGCAATGAAGAGGTGGTAGACTCAAAGGACTGCAGACCCCACAGAACTGGAGTCAGGTTCTAGAGGAGGAAGGTGGAAGGATAAGAGGTGGTGGTCAGTGAGTGGAAAGCACAAAATCGAGTGATTGATATCTATGAAGTCAAGGGTATGAACTTGGGAATGGGTGGCTGGGATTGGGTGCAGGACAAGGAGCTGAGAACCGGGGATGCGGGAGGATAATTTGCGTGCAAATGGGAATCACCGGGAATCGAGGCGGAGTAATGTTGGTGAGAGTGACAGTGAGCCAGGAAGCCAGAATCATCAACGTTTTAAAATGCAGATTTTATTATCACTCAGGTGTGGCAAGGCTGACAGATCGGGAGACAACTGCCATTGAAAAAGTAGTTTGTTGGACTCACAGATCCCATCAGAAGGCAGAGGGAGAAAGGAAAATGGCAGGAGCCTTTGTTGTGGTTTTAATGGGCAAGGAGGGTCAATAGGTTTAGGATTGGCTCCTTTGGATAATTTCAGCGGGCTCTGGGGTATGATAGGGCCGTCCCTAGTTGTCTGGTACCTGGCCCAGGGGAGATTAGGGCAGGTGGGTAGGGGCCTGGAATGAGCACTCCATAAAGGAGTGGGTTAAGGTGTGAACCCTGGGGTACGGGGTTTGCGTACGAAAGGTACACTCCCAGGGAAGTTGCCATCTCTAGGAATTAGCTGACCTGGGACGGGTGGTCCCAAGGGAAGGTTCCAGACCCAACATCTCCTTCCTTGTCTGCTACAGTTGCCTGAAACTCCTTTAAGAGTGGACAGAACCTCCCATCCCACAGCCATCATGAAGGGGAGGGGAGAGAAGGAGGGGAGGGGAGGAGGCTGATTCTTTGGTTTACTAGACTTAGAGAACTACTATTTGATATTTTAAAACTCTAAACATTACAACTTTGATAAAAATAAAAAATTTTAAAGGAAAAAAAAATACGAAAGATAATTCCAGCATTATTTCCTTGGATCTAAGAGTTTACTATGGTAAGAATTAGTTAAATACTTATTTTACAGATGAGGAAGTTGAGGGTCAAAGAGGTTAAGTGATGAGTACCTAGTTAGCAAGTGGGTCTGGCACCTGGCCTCAGGTCGGCTGACCCCAAAATCTGTGCTTCCCCAGCTGCACAGGCTCACTGTCAAAGGAAGAAATGACCAGCCACCTGGTGCATGGACATTGGGAAGGTTCCAGGCCCAACATCTCCTTCCTCGTCTGCTACAGATGCCCGAAACTCTTTTAAGAGAGGACAGAACCTCCCACCCCACAGCCATCATGAATGCAAGGACTCTCCCTTGATGCTCATTGGCCACTTTTATTGTGAGTCCTCTTTCGTGTGTTAAGAATCTGGATTTGGGAATTCCCTGGAGGTCCAGTGGTTACGACTCCAAGCTTCCACTGCAGGGGGCCTGGGTTCGATCCCTGATTGGGGAACTAAGATCCTGCAAGCCACCAGGTGTGGCCTCCCCCCCCAAAAAATAGAATCTGATCTGGGTTCCCTAAGTAGAACTAGCAGACATCTGTTATACCTGGGCCCTTTTCTTTTCCCAACAGCACCCCTCTCCCAATAAGGACAACCTCAGAGGGAGGGTAAACCCAAAGTACCTGCCCATTAAGACAGAAAACTGTCAAAGGGACACCTTTAACATCCTTTCTCTAACTGTCCTGCTCAGCCTGACCTAAGCTCAGATACTCTCTCCCAAGATTTTGAATCTTGAGCAAGTGCTTGAAGGCTGAAGAAGGAAGGGATGGATCCACCAGAAAGGTTTACTGTAAGACCTATCATGCAGCTCCAGCTTCTGCGCTGTGTTGGTTGTCTACTGCTGTGTAACAAATTGCCCCAAAAAGTAGTGACAGAAACAGTTAATATTCATTATCTCACAGTTGGGAATTCAGGAGTAGATTAGCTAGGTGTTTCCAGCTTACGGTTTCCCATGGTTTCATCCAACGTGCCCCCAGGGGCTGCAGTCATCTGAAAGCTCGAATGCAGCTGCAGGATGGGTTCCCAAGGTGATTCATTCACACATGTGGCTATTGGCAGAAGTCCTTAGTTCCTTGCCTTGTGGGCCTCTCCCTGGGCCATTTGAGTGTCCTCATGTCATGGCAGCTGGCTTCCCCCCAGTGAGGTGCAGGGCCTTTCACCACCCAGTCCCCAAATTCACTCTCTGTCACTTCTGCTTTGTTCTATTCATTAGAAGCCAATCACTATGTCCAGCCCACATTCAAGAGGAGGAGAATTAGGCTCCACCCCTTAAAGTGTGGATTGAAGATTTTGTGAACATAACTTGAAATCACTGATGAGTCCTTTGTAGCTGGCATGGTTTTCCCCTTTGCAAGCCTTATTCTCCTGCCTGCCCCACCTGCATAGCAGGGCTGGCTTTGCTTCATGGGCCTATGACCTGTGTGTGCAGTTTTACAAGGCTTTGCACTTGGAAGGGTCCCATACTTGGTTCAATGCTCTGCTGTTGTTGTCTTGAAATTCTTGATACTTTTTGAAAAAGGGACCCTGCGTTTTCATTTGGCACTGGCCTCTCCAAATTATGTAACTAGTCCTGCCAGATAGTCTTCCTATAAATTCCCGTGTGTTTGAATGAGCCAGAATTATTAACTCTTTCCTTCTTTCTTCTTCTTCCCTCCCTCTTTCTTTCCTTCTTTCTTCCTTTCTTCCTTCCTTCCTTCCCTCCTTTTTCTTTCTTTCTTTCTTTTTTCTTTCTTTCTTTCTTTTATTCTTTCTCTTTCTTTTCTTTCTTTCCTTCCTTCATTCCTTCCTTCTCCCTCTCTCCCTCCCTCCTTTCCTCCTTCTTTCCTTCCTTCCTTCCTTCCTTTCTTTCTTTCTTTCTCTCTCTCTTTCCTTCTTCCTTCCTTCCTTCCTTTCTTTCTTTCTTTCTCTTTCCTTCTTTCTTTCTTTCTTTCTTTCTCTCTCTCTCTCTTTCTCTCTTTCTTTCTTTCTTTCTTCCTTTCTTTCTTTCTTTCTTCTAAAGCTCTATGATAGAGTAACTTTTCCCATTCATATTTGTATGCACTCTAGACCAGCATGTAGAGACACTGAGCCAGTGTTTCTTGATGAATGCAAACTGACACAAATGTAAATTATATATCAGATCCTAAGAACAGTTTCTGATTATGCGCTTCTTAAGGGGAAAGATAGTATCTTCTGTGGTCATCCCTACTCTGTGGACAGGGATAGCAAGTGGTCATTAAATATTTAATTGAAAAAAAGAACAGACCAGAAAGGAAAATGAAAACCCAGATGTGTCTAACTCCAAAGCTCATGCTCTCTCCTCTATACCATTCTATTTCAAGTGATTCATATTGCTTTAGAATCTGTGGCATTTGTGTGTCTATGTCCCTGTATTATTTATCAGGCTGACAATGCCTTGCCACCAGACTCCAAGTTCCATGCAGGCAAGGACCATGTCTGTCTCTCTGCCTGTGTCGTCCTCCTGCACAAAATCAGCCATGGGCATTAGCTGAATGAATGAGAAATGGGATTGGAGCCACAGGATAAGAGGCAAGATGAAAACACAAGCGAAGTTCTGTTCTCCTGAGTTTTTCAACTGAACATATTTTTACAGGCATGTAAGTCCCTGGAAAGGAGGTTATATCCCCACATTAGAAGGCGAGGGTTAAGTGTTCTGGGTAGCAGGCGTGTTAGTCTACTCAGGCTGCCATAACAAAGTGTCACAGACCTGGTGGCTTAAACAACACAAATTTATGTTCTCCCAGTTCTGGAGGCTAAAAGTTCAAGGTGTCGGCAAGTTGGTTCCTTTTGACACCTCTCTCCCTGGCTTGTAGATGGTCACCTCCTCCTTGTGTCCTCACGTGGCCTTCCCTCTGTGTTTGTTTCGGTGTCCTAATCACCTCTTCTTATAAGGACAACTGTCATTGGATTAAGGCCCACCCCAATGACCTCATTTAATTTAATTACCTCTCTAAAGACCCTTATCTCCCAAAACAGTTACATTCTAAGGAACTGAGGGTTTGGACTTCAACACATGAATTTGGGTGGATGCATTTAGTCCATAACAGCCCATTGCTGCTAAATGATGGAGAGATGGGTGGGGGCAAAGGCTGCCAAACAGGCCCCGTCGTATGATCAGGAGCACAGAGACGTGGTCCTGGAAAGGACAAAAGAGTCTTTCAAGGAAGTGGTTTTGTAGGGGAACTTGCTTCATCCCAGAGTGTAAACTGAGAACTTGGGATCACCCTTGGCCCTATTTCCCATGTGTCCTGCCACCCACCATGGCCCTGCTTACTGCCGCCTATAGAAGCCCTCCACCCTCTCTTACTCACTACTGCTGGAGTCTGGCTGGCTCCTTCAGTCCTTCCTGAAAATGACCTCAGCAGCCCTTTTTATTGGTTGGAGAGCATTAGAAACTACAGAGAAAAAAGTGTTACTCAAGAAAGGCTCTGTTTCTCCATAATCAAGAAAACTGATGGGTATTGTAAAATGGAACCCTGGGCAAATAAGGATGGAAGTTTGGTCCAAACACTGTATCAGAAAGAAGTCCTTCCCTAGTCTACACGTGTTAGTTATCCAGATTGCAAAATTCACAGTCCGATGAAATGTACCTGTTTTTTCGTAAGCGAGCTGGAGTTCTCCTTTGAGCTCCTGGCCTTCCAGAGGGCAGAGCCCATCTCCAGCAGTTCAGGGTCTCATGGTGCCTTTCTCCACAGGGCTCTTATAGTGCTAAGGAATTGTGGGGGGGGGCCATCAGGTCCTTGGTTGTCAGCATCTGTCCACACTGACACCCCCGAGACATCCTTGTGCCCTCTGTGCCCTCAGAGCACGGTCCCCACAAATTGATGCTGGCTCCCTGGGCCACTGCCCACAGCTCTTGTGTTCATGGGAGACATTTTGACTTCTCTGGTTTGAGGATGGGAAAGCCTGATCTTTCCTCCGTTCTTTCCTATCTACTGCTTATGGCATAACTGTGCCCTTCCAGGCTTTGGAAACTCAAGCTCTAGGCTTCTGTAACCCCAAAGCATTTCTTTCTGCTTTTCTGCTGTATCTCTCTTCCCCTGAGGCAGTAAATGCCACTGGGTAAGGGGCAAGGGAATATACTGTGGCAAGCGTGGTGAGGGGGGACCTCAGTGACATACTGCAAAAATATGGGGTTGACCAAGAAGTTCGTTCGGGTTTTCCGTAACATCTAATGGAAAAACCTGAACAAATTTTTGGCCAACTCAGTATTATCCTGCCACACCCCTAGTCACAGATTTCTCTCTTCAGGGAATTTTTCTTCTGATTTTGCTCTATCTCACGTCCAGTGTGAATGGCCCCATCAACTCTCACCCCCAGTTCTTTGTCGCCTCCTTTCCCGGAGGTGATACCCGGTCCCACTTTAGAATCTCACTGCCAGATGGGGAACCTCATCTTCCCTGCAGAAATCCTCTCCCAATCCTACCCCTCTCTGGACACAGCCTAAGTGTCTTCCACCTGTCTCCTCTCTCATGGCCTCGGACTCCACTCTGTGCTTTCGTGGCAGCCTGCATCTCTGCACTCCTGCAGCCCCTCATCATCTTGCCATGTTTCTGCTCCTCCCCATTTCTCCACCTTCATTTTTCCTGACACATGATTTGGATTAGTGCCATAGAGCTACAGTGACAACTTCCCTTGCTCGTGTTTAGTTCACTTCTCAACTCACTGCAAGTTAGCATCTGTGTCGTAAAGCATTGACCTTACCCAAGGAGAGGGCTGGCTTTGCCTTCAGCTCCTGGGTGGTGATCTCAAAGCCCTTTGAGCATCCTGTCTGATAAGAGCATCTCTGTTTACCTGGGGGCCTTGGCCACACTGGACAGTCTAACAGTGTGATTTATCGTTGGGGCTTGGGGCCACACAGTATCAGCTTGACCTTTGGAGGGGGTGGAGACTAAAGGGCAACCACCATGTCTATGTGATGGAGCCTCATTAAAATTCTGCACACAAGGCTTGGGGGTGGGGGGCTTCCCTGGTTGGCGATACTCCATGCATATTGTCACATGTCATTGCTGGGAGAAGTTAGCACTGCCCACACCTCCACTGGGAGGGAAAACTGGAAACTCCAGGTGCAGAGCCCTCGCAGACTCTGTCCTTAGAGGATTTCGATCTGTGTCCTTTCACTGTAATAAACTGTAACCACAAGTCTAACAGCTTTCAGTGAATTCTGTGAGTCTTTCCAGTGAATTATCAAACCTTGGGGACCCCTGAACATTGCAGCATCCATACACGTACGCAAACTTCTGCATCAGAGGCACAACTTTCCACTTTCGAGGTCCTCTCCCATTCATCCTCTGTGACCTTTGACACTTTTATTGGCCCCCTTTTTTCTTGCAATGCTCTCCTGCCTGGGCTCTGATGGCACTGAGATCTGCTGGCCTCCCTTCTACTTCTCCGTCCTCATTTTTTCAGTCTCCTTTGCCTTGACCATTTCTTGTGGATGCTTCTTATGACTTCTCCAAGTGATAACTAAACAGAGTGGGGTGGAAGCTCAGACCCAGATCCTTGTTGTTGCAAATCCCTGACTTGGTCCCCTGTACCGTCCCCTTGCTCCTTAGTCATCCTGACCTGTGTGAATAATTTAAAACCAGGTAAACTTTAAATATGTATACTTAGTATATTCTAGATACATGTCCTTTATTGGATAAATGTTTTGAAAATATTTTCTCCCAGTGTGCGGCTTGCTCCAAGTTTCTCTCTGTATCCTCCTCTCTTCTCTCATTCAGGCCCACAGCTTCCCCTCTCCTCTCTGTGAGGGTGACACTCAGCTTACATCTACAGCTCTGACAGCCCTTCTGAGGTTCCAGTAGCCTGATGTACATCTCTGTGTGGCATTTGAACCCCGGAGTGTCCACAAGTGAACTCATTATCTTTCCCTGAATGTATTCCTCATATCGGTCAATGGCATTATTTTGCTAGTGCAGGAGAAGATCAGCTTGCCCTGCAGACACTTGACCCTGGTCCATCACTGGAGTCAATTCAGCACTGTCCCCCCACTCCTGGTTTGCAGGCTGCTTGTCCGGCTTTAGCTGGGGTTCCCATTTTGGCTTAGTTCCTGTCTCCCTGGCTTCTGACCTGACACAGCCCCAGGCTCCAGTATCAGGTTCTGCCTTAGCTCCTGATTCAACCAGGATAGGTGACCCATCCCAGCTTACCTGGCCTGGTCAGGTGTGGGGCACCCCAGACCATTCCTGGTAGGTCTCTGCTGCCCTGTTACTGGTCACCACCCTTCTCTCCAATCTATCCTGACTCCCCTACAACACACACACACACACACACACACACACACACACACACACACACACAGTTAACATTTTGAGTACCGGCATGAACATTCCAAGATCTGGCAAAGCCTTTGGATAATAAAGTATAAGTCATCCCTGCATAACTAAGGAAAGTTTTCAGTCTTGGAGCTCCTACTGTGCACCAGCTGGTAATAAGCTGAGAGTCTGTTTCAACCAACATTAAAAGTACTTCTTGGGGTGTGTTTTGTTGTTTCTGTGTTTATCGACTATTATGTTTACATTTTCTTAATTTTATTTTCTAAATTAAAAGATCCATAAAAGCAATAATCTCTATCTCTATAAAACCCTATCTCTGGGACTTCCCTTGTGGCACAGTGTTTGAGAATCCGCCTGCCAATTCAGGGAACATGGGTTCGAGCCCTGGTCCAGGATGGTCCCCCATGCTGCGGAGCAGCTAAGCCTGTGCACCACAACTACTGAGCCTGCGCTCTAGAGCCTGTGAGCCACAACTACTGAGCCCCCGCCTGCCACAACCACTGAAGCCCACGTGCCTAGAGCCCGTGCTCCACAACAAAGACAAGCCATCGCTATGAGAAGCCCGCGCACTGCAACGAAGAGTAGCCCCCGCTCACCGCAACTAGAGAAAGCCCACGTGCAACAACAAAGACCCAATACAGCCAAAAATAAAATAAATAAACGTGTAAATTTATAAATAAATAAATAATAATACTTAAAAAAAAAAACCCTATCTCCATCTCATAACAAGTATTAGCAGCCTAGAATATGTTGTTTCATACCCTTTTCTGTGTTCATTCACATACAAAAGCTTATCTACAGCCCTATGCAAATTTTGTTTGCTTGTTTCTACCAAAGTAGAATCATTCTATACATATTACTTTGCAGCTTGCTTCTTCTCTTCCTTTTGACAATTTAACACAGACATTCTTATAATTCAGTAAATACAGATCTAACTCTACCTTTTTTTCTTATGTATTCATACACACATATGCACACATAGAGAGATAATACGTTTTACGTTTGCATAAATGGGATCCAAGGGATTGAAACTGGGCCCTGGGCAGTGAAAGTGCAGAGTCCTAACCATTAGACCGCCAGGGAATTCCCTCCAATTCTTCTTTAATCCCACAAATATCTGGAGAAATGTGGCACTCTTCTACCTCTATTCTCTACCTTGCCTCCTTGTGTAGGATGTGTTTTTATTAACGTGTGTATCCATAACCAAACAGTAAATTTATAACCCCATTAGTCCTGTGCCTTCTCCAGACTAGGAGCTCAACCAATGTCTGCTGAGTGAATGAAAGCTATACTATTATTCTTCCTGGTTTACACTGGGTTAAGAGGCTCAGAGCATTAGCTAACCTGCTCAAGAACCCACAACTAAAATTCAGTGGAACCAAATGTAAAATAGATGGTTAGTGGGAAGCAGCCACATAGCACAGGGAGATCAGCTCGGTGCTTTGTGACCACCTAGAGGAGTGAGATAGGGAGGGTGGGAGGGAGACGCAAGACGGAGGAGATATGGGGATACACGTATATGTATAGCTGATTCACTTTGTTATGAAGCAGAAACTAACACACCATTGTAAAGCAATTATACTCAATAAAGATGTTAAAAAAAAAAATTCAGTGGAGCAGCAGCTCAGACTCAGATCCCTGTCATTGTAAAGTCTGTATGTAGTTCCCTACACTGTCTTCTTGTGCCTGGGTCATCCTGATCTGTGTGAACAATTTAAAATCCAAGCCATGCAAACTTTAAAAATATATACTTGATATATTCTAGTTACAAATTCTTTGTTGGATGAATGTTTTACAAATATCTTTTCCCAGTCTGTGCCTTCCTTTTCATTTTCATAGCTGTCTTTTGAAGAGCGAAAGTTTTTAATTTTGATGAAGTCCTTTTTATTGTTTTTTTTTTCTTTTTGTACTTCATGCTTTCGGTGTTGTATTTAGCAAACGTTTGCCAAACCTAAGGTCACTATGATTTTCTCCTGTTTTCTTTTATAAGTTTTAAGTCTTAGTTTTCAGACTTATGTCTATGATCCATCTGGAGTTAATTTTTGTATTGATGTATGGTGTGAGGAAAGGACTGAAGTATTTGGATTTTTTATTTTTTAATGGTTATCCAATTGTTCTAGCACCATTTGTTAAAATAGATTATCTTTCTTCCTCTGAATTTCCTGGTACATTTTTGGAAAATCAACTGACTGTATATGTGTGGGTCTATTTCTGGGCTCTCTAATCTGTTCTATTGATTGATATATCTACCTTTTAACCAATACCACACCGTTTTGACTATTGTAGCCTTATAAGTCTTGATCTTGTAATGTAAATAGTGGAAATGTGTTCTGTTTCAAAGTCATTTTGGATAGTCTAGATCCTTTACTTTTCCATATAAATTTTAGAATCACCTTACTAGCTTTTACAAAAAAGCTGCTGGAAATTTGATCAGAACTGCTCAAATCTGTAAGTCAATTTGGGAAGAACTGGCACCTTAACAAAATTGAGTCTCAGACCCATGACCATGGTGTAGCTCTCCACTATTTTAGTCTTCTTTATGTCTTTCAGGAATGTCTTAGTTTTCAGCGTACATGACTTTCATGTCTTTTGTCAAATTTATCCCTAAGTACTTCATATTTTTGAAACTATTCTATATGGTATTGTTTTAAAATTTCTGATTGTTAACTGCTAGTGTACAGAAATACAATTGAATTTTGTATGTTGACTCTGATTCCTTCAGCCTTGCTAAACTCACTTATTCATTCAATAAAAAGACAAACCCAATTAAAAGATGGGCAAAAAAATTAAGGAGAAGCAGCGTATTGGCATAGCCTCAAAGTATCTCCTCCCAACTTTTATTTATTACAAAGGGAAAAACAGTAACTTCACAGTGGAGAAAAATGATAGACACCACCACCATCCTGCAACTCTGTTTATTCTTATTTCAATACAAAAAGGTTTTTATAATGGGCAAAAGATTTAAATAAACACTTTACCAGAAAGAGTATACAGATGTCAAATAAGTATCTGAAAAGACAATCAACATCATTAGTTATTGGGGAAACGCAAATTTAAGATATCACCACACACTCATTAGAACGGCTAAAATCTAAAAGTCTATCATATCAAGTGTTGACAAGGATGTGAAGCAACTGGAACTCTCTGATGGTGGGAATGTAAAGTGGCACAACTATTTTGGAAAACAGTTTGGCAATTTTTTAAAAACTTAAACATACATACAACCCAGACATTCGATGCTAGATACTCACCTAAGAGAAATGAAAGCATATGTTCATACAAAGACTTGTACACAACTGTTCATAGCATCTTTCGGGGAGGAGGGTAATAGTCAGAAACTGGAAAGAATCCAAATGTCCATCAGCAGGTTAATAGATAAACAAATTGTGGACTTATCCATACCCTAGAATACTACTCAGCAATTAAGAGGAACAAACTATTGATACATGTAACAATATACATAAATTTCAAAATAACGATTCTCGGTGAAAAAAGGGGGACAAAAAAGAGTACATCCTGTATGATTCTATTTATATAAAATTCTAGAAAATGCAACTAACCTATAGTGGCAAAAAGCAGATCAGTAATTGCCTAAGTACAGAGGTTTGGGAGGAAGTAAGACCGGATTGCAAAAGGGCATGAGGAAACGTTTGGGGTCGATGAATATGTTCTTGACGTGGTGATGTTTTCATGAGTGTTTATATGTATGTCAAACCTCATCAGATTGTATACTTTAAATATATGCAGTTTAATATATATTAATTATATCTCATCAAGCTATCAACATATGCATACGTGGGCTCCAGGAACCCGTAGGAACAGTGTGGTCAGCTTATGTATCATAAGATATTAAATCAGATCCAAACTAGGTGTGGGGTAGGGCAGATTTCACCAGTTGTGGAGAGGCAGGTAATAAGACAGTTATGATCCCCCTGTGGGTTTCCCAGAGATAGATTCCACCTCTGGAAACGGCATCCCTAGAACGTATAAAACAAGTGGTTTCAACGTTGCTGGGAGAGTTGCTAAGAGCTGAAGGAAGCAGGCAGGGTCCTGTAGTTTACTTCCTGGGGGAGGGTTTCCCTCTACCCTTGGCAAAGGGTTTTGCTGCTGCGGCAAGTGGGAAATCTTATTTTTAACTTACTCTAGAGTTTCACAGTGGAAGGTAACTCGCTTGAATCTTTCTCCACAGGGTGCCTCCAGACCACAGATTCCTGACTCCTACTCTGGTTTATTCTAATAAGAAGTAGGCTGATCCCTTAATCCCTGTTTAAAGGGCCGCTGTTTATTGAAGCCATAAACTCAGGGCAAAGGATCATAAATCACTCTTCAGCTGGGTCCAGAGCAGGAGGTGGGTACAGAACAGAATGGGCTCAGAGAAGTAAAGCTTAGGAAGCTTGTCTGTTTTCTTTGTAGGTAGACTCCTGTGAGCCCCTCCCCACCCCCACCCCATGCTGGGAACCTCCAGATCCAGCCTCCACTCTTCTCCACTCTGCTCTGAGCCTGCAAGGAGGGGAGGGGGCAGACCTGACCCATCACCCTTAGCCCTCCTGCCTCCAGCTGGGTTTGGCCAGGGGGAGGCACTAGTAGGAAATGAGAGGAGGGGAAAGACAGAGATTGCCGTCTCCTGGTGACTGGTTTTCTACCTTAGGTCACAATTCTTGTCAGGTGCCTCCTCTCCCATGATTAGAGCAAAGAATCCAAAACTAGGTGACAGCTAACCCCATCCCAGAGCAACCCAAGGAGAGCCACTCCTAAGGCCTCCCCTAAGAACACAATCTAAGAAGGCGAAACCAGGGTTCTTGCTATGCAAGTGTAGCCTCAACGCAATTCCCCTCCATCACGATGCCACCCTTAAATCCTTCTACAGAAATTCTGGCCCCGACACTCCCTCCCCGCATTCCCTTTGTCCAAACCTATTCACAGAACCTCCCACGGGACCGAACTCTCTCCGCTCCTCGCTAGTGGAGGCCCTCGTTGTCTCACCTACTGCTGGAGTCTCCGCATTGGTTCCCTCCCTTCCCTCTCGCCCCCATAATCCCGTCCATACAATGCCAGCTGGCAAAGCCTTCAGTAGCTTCCTAGTGCCTACCGAGGCCCACCCCCTCTTCCCCTTCTCTACTGAATGTGCAAATTTTTATCAAAAGCTCTTAGTTTTTTTTTTTTAAAAGTAACGGCTTTCTTTGAGTTTCAAAAGCATTTATTTTAAAAACACCAAAATTGGCACTGAACGGAAAACTTTTAACTTTCTTCAGCATCTCCGCTAAGGATCACACTTCCCTCTGCCTGTCGGTACCCTGGCTGACGACTGAGCAGGATGGGAGGGGTGTCCCAGAGCCGGGGATAAATATAAAGTGTCTGAATACGTTCTGGCCAGATCCAGATGATGAGAGGTTTGGAAAGGTGTCGAGAAGTTTCCACTGACCCGACCCAGCCCAGCGCTCCCTGGTCTGAGAACATTACAAAAGGGATGGGCAGGGATTCGGGGCAGGGGGAGGATAAGGGAGGAAGCAGAGGGAGCTGGGCGGGAGTCGCTACCTATGGCGGCCAGGTCTGCAACAAGCTGACCCAACCTGCGCAAGCCGGGCCTCGAGGCAGCGCATCTTGGGACTCCGGCCGCCGAGCCGGTCCAACGCGCGCTCTCTCGTCCCCGGCCCGAAAGGAGTAAATAGGCCAGTCCCCAGCGGACCCGGATTCCCTGCGAGCGGTCCGACTCCCCGCCAGCTTGACTCCCGCCCACCAAGCCGGGATCTCGCAGCAGCCCCGACACTGGGAGAGCGCTGGTCGCGGGGAAGACTCGGGCGCCGGCAGGGCAGGGAGAGCGGTGCGCTGGGCGTCGGGGGAGGGGAGGGCGAGGGCAGGTCAGGACCGCCCCAAGCCCCGCCCCAGGCCCGCCCCCGCCAGGGGGGTGGGGCCCGGCGACGGACAGGCCTCCGGGCCGGTCACGGCCCGCCTCACCGTCCCTAGGGCCCAGCCGGGTAGGGCGAGTCAAGGGGCTCTGGAGAGGGCGGGGGCGGACGGGGAAGCCTCTAGGCGGGGGCGGGGCCTCAGGAGAGTAGCAGTGCTCTCAGCCAATGGGAGGCGGGAGCCGTCCCGTTAGCGCCGGATCCCAGTGGGTAGGGCGGGGCGGGCGGCGCAGAGGGGATCCCGGGGCTGCTGAGGGCTCCTGACTCGGCTCCGCGGGGCGACATGGACCGGATGACTAGCTCCATGAAGCAAGTACCCAACCCCCTGCCAAAGGTGCTCAGCCGACGTGGGGTCGGCGCGGGGATGGAGGCGGCGGAGCGGGAGAGCTTCGAGCGGACTCAGGTGAGGACCGGGGGACCCCGGGTCGCGCATGGCTGGGGCATCCCGAGAGACGCAGTGTCCTGGAGCGGACTTGAAGGGAGTAGGGGTCTTGCAGACCCAGGAAAGGACAGAGCAAGGGGGCCGCGAGAAGGGCATCTGGTGCGCAGGTCAGGGCGGTCAGGGAAGGTCGGGGACCCCGGGGGCACCCGGCTGGCCTGGGAAAGAGGGCAGGGCGGCTCCGAGGAGCTCAGTGCGGCGCGACTGAGGGGAGCCGATCCCGGCGGGGCAAGGCAGGGGTCACAGGGGCGGTGAGAGGGGAAGGAACCCGAAAACGAGCCGAATGGAAGGCTTGCTCCTAGGCTGGGGAAGCTCACTGGGGGGGCTACTGAGGGTAGCTGAGGCTACTGAGGGGGCTACTGGCGGCCGAGAGTGGGGCGCTGGGTCGGGGATGTGAAGGGTGGGGAGCCCTTTCCTCCCCTCTCGATCGCTTCAGGGTTGTGCTGACATTCCCCCCACCCCTAGCGCCCCCTTCCTTGTGCCTCTTGCTTGGCTCACACCGCCCCCAGCTGTCGGTCTCCGAGGGCCCGGCTGAAGGGGTCTGAGCGGTGAGAAGGAATGCGGGAAATGTGATGTGTGGCCGAGTTTGGAAGATGACTGGGGGCTGGAGGGGGCCGGCCCCGGGGCAGGAATTGAGGCTTTTAGACCAGTGGCCCCATGCTGGTCAAGTTGAGCTGCCCTGGGGTGCCCAGAACCCTGAATTGGGGTTTTGGTTTCATCCCCCAAGATGTGCCTGACAGCTAATAGGCAGACTGCCCCATTTGTCCAGCCTGAGCAGGGCTGGGGGCCAAAATTCCTCACAGTCGTCAACAAAAAGCCACAATCCATTTTTACCTCAGAGTTTTAATGCCTTGTGTATTGATTGGACTGAATAAAGCTGACATGTTTATGGTGTTCATTGGCTCGTTTGTATGCAAAATCCATTTCCAAGGGCACAGCACCTCTTTGAATCCCAGGGCCAAAGCGGTATGGGCACATTTTTTCTTCGCTCTTGCTCTCGGAGTGGAACCTTTGAAGAACCAGTGGGACTTCCACTGCCAGAGGCTGGTTCTCCTGCTGTGTTCTGCTCCCCCCACCCCCAAATACAGTACCGTGTGAGGGAAGGGCTTTGGGGTTTTAGATACAGATGGTGAGCTCCTGACTGAGTGTTCTATATAGAGAATCTTGCAAAGAATGAAGCTTTTCATCCCAGGGGACTTCCTTCTTTTCTTTTTCCAAGCCCTTCGCAGGTGTATTTGGGTGATGTAGAGTAGGGAGTGTCCCCTTCCTAGGTCATCATCCTACCCCAGGTGGGATGGGAGAGATGGCTGTTCACTTCTGTCTTCCAGGGCCCAGCTGGGTTTAAGGTTTATTCTCTGACTTTGTGGATTGGACCCCAGAAAAGAAGGAAGCTACCTGTCTGCTGTGGGCATTATGGCCTCAACTAGCTGCCTGGGCACATGAGGCTTCTTCCTCCAGGAAACAGTGTGAATCTTTTTTTTTTTTTAATGGCAAGGGAAAATAAATGGTAATTCATTCCTTCTAGAGTCTCAAATAAGTAAAAACTGGAGCAATAGAGAAATACACGTAAGACTTTGACCCATTATAGTGATAGAAATTAGGTTTATGAAAGTTTCTCTAGATATCCAGGGACAGCCCAATAAGAAGAGTCTAGGTCAGTGTTTGCCAGTATTTTACATTCTATGGAACACTGATAATTGGCCAAATTTGACCTAGTGGCTTGTGCGTGTGTGTGTGTGTGTGTGTGTGTGTGTGTGCGCGCACACGTGCATGTGTGTGTGCATGTGCGCGTGTGCGTGTCTGTGTGTGTGTAGTATGGAGGGGAGGTAGAATGAATCAGGAAAAGAGAGTTTCTCTATTGTTGAAACTATTAGGGGAGTAGGAGAGTGAAGAAAAGGAAAGAGGATAATCCTAAAACCTCACCTTAGTCAAGCTGCAAAAATGTATTTTCTTTAATGACTACCTATGAAATGTATTATGAGATATAAACATGAGTTAGAAAAAAATTTTTTAATGAGTTAAGAAACCATGAGAATTAGCGACGTTAGAATGATAATTGTAACTAATTATTGTGTTTGGCACTGTTCTAAGTACTTTATTGTATTTCCTTCTTTAATCTCAGTAAGGTCCTGTGAGGTGGTATCGATAAGGACCTATGAGGTGGGTATCAGCCACATTTTACCTGGATGAAATTGTGTCACAGAGAAGTTAAGTAACTTGCCCAAGGTCACACAGCTGGAATTGATCCCAGCCTTTAACTACTACCTTGTGTGGCCTTAACTACTACCTTGTGTGGCCTCTGAGTACTGGGCAGAACACTGGCGTGGGAGCTAGAAGAGGTTGGAGTTTGATTGCCAGGCACGTGGGTGGGTGGTGTGGCCCCAGGCAAGTTGTCTAACCTTTCTTTTTATTTAATTTACTTATTTATTTCTTTATTTATTTTTTGGCTGCATCGGGTCTTAGTTGCATCGGCTGTGATTAACTCTTCAGTAAAAGGGCAGAAGTGTTACTAGTTAATGCAATAATTACTAAGAGTGTGTGCTTAAAGTACAGGCCATTGGGGTGGGAAGGGGGTGGCAAGGGCGTGGGAGCCCTCTGAGGTCTGAACCCCACCCTTCAGCCTGAGCTAGCACTTGCTGGGTGGAGAGGAGGGACAGGGCCATTCCAGGAATGGGGAATGGTCTGGAGATGGGTGTGGATGAGACTTATTGGCTGAGTGGAGACAGGAGCAGAACTGGTCCCTTCCACCTTTGAATGCCTCGCACCTGCTACCTGTCCTGTCCCCATTTCTCTGTGACCCCCAGTAAACTGTGAGCGTCCTGAGGGCGGGACTGTGTCTTGTTGCTCTTGCCTCTGTCCTCACATGCCTGAGGCTCATGTGAGTGGTGAAGTGGCTGTAGTCAAGGGTACAGAGTGACTGGTTGGTCCCACAGGGAGGCCTGGCCTGGATGGGGAACTCGGCTCTGGGCTGCAGGGAACATCTGTAATTACTTGATGTTCTTTGCTAGTGGCCCCAAGTTCCCTCCTGGTCCTGCCTTGTCTCTGCAGTCTCAGTCGGGAGCCCTGCCCCAGGCCTATCAGGGGACTCTGATTTCTCTGCCTTCCTTCCGGTCAGGCCTGTTCCCCAGCTGCCTGTGCCCTCAGACCCGCCTTGTTTCCCCACCACTGCCAGCCTCTTCTGGGAAGCCTTCCCTCCTCGACTCTCCGGGGATCATCCTCACACTTCACGTGGCCAGTGTCCCTGCCAGAGTGGGGACCCCTGCCCTGCCTGCCTCAGTCCCCATCTGCAACCAGACCCCTGGTGTGTCTCCCACCCAGCCCATCACAAGCAACCTTCAGTCTTTAGGGAAATAAAAAGTAGTTCCCGCCCTCAAAAAAGCTGCAGTAATAATGATACGTTGCCTGGAGTACTTTACAGTTTATAAAGCAGGTTTTAGCCATCCTTGGGGTTACACTGTGGTTCGGTGTTATCACCCTCATTTTATGGATGAGAGCTTGGTAACTTGCCCAGGGCCGCTGGTCGGTGAGTGAAAGGGTCAGGATTCAAACCCAGGACTCTGGGTTCCAGGTCTCAGGCCCACCACACTGTCCTCAAGTCGGGCAAGAGGGCGATTCTGGAATGAATCTGGAGGGTTGCCACTCAACAAACAAAATACCCTGTCTGTATTTACTTATCTGGAAAATGGTTTTCTGTATGGTTTACTTGTTTTTTTCCACATCCATTTAGTGAGTACATACCATGAAGGGAACTCAGAGATGAGTAATGTAAAGAGAGTGGCCCTTGAGGAGCTCATGAGTCAGCAGGGAGGTGGACCGGCCACTGCGGGCCTTCTCTGCAAGGGGGACAGAGGACCCGTGGCACCGGCATCACTGGAGCCATTAGCAAGGCAGGACCTGCTGCATCAGAGCCTGCGTTTCAATCAGACACGGAAGTTTGAGCAGCTCTGCTCTGTGGCAGGTGAATGCTGGGATCAGAGGAGAGGATGGGGCTCTGGAAACACAGGGGAAGGAACAAACCGTTAGTCACAATCTCTTGGATGGAGCCCACGATAGAGTAAAGGATCCTAACCAGTCATACACTGGGAAGAGCCAGGAACAGAAACAAATATTTATGCAGGGCTTGCTGGGTCCTAGGAACATGCTAGGGGATTTACAGCCTTTAACCTATTTAACAGCTCAGGCTCAGAGAGGCCAAGTGACTTTTCCAAGGCCACATAGCAAGTAGACAGACAAGCCAGGCTTCAAAATCAGATGACAAGTCCTCTTCTCCACGTTTAAGTCAGGGGTGTTTCTGCCATCTCGTTCATGATCATCAGAAGTTGTTCAACCTTTGATTAACCAGCTGAAAAATTGTAGGGTTGGGCTAGAGGAATCAGTGGGTCCCAACCCTGGCTACACAGGAATGGTTTCTAACATAAAAGGTGCTGTACCCCTCCTGTCCCCTGCTTGCTCCCTTAGTTGGTATTGAAAACTAGAAAGGATGCCGAGAGCTTTCTTTGGTTTTTCTGTGGTTCTGTCCTCTTCTGGTTTCCTCCCACCGATACTAATGAGAAAAACCTGTACTTATCACACTTACTCTTGTGCAAGCGTAAGGGCCTTGCACAAATCTGCCCTTTCAAGTCTTACAACAAACTTACAAATAGGGTTATAAACCCTATTTTACAGATGAGGCAATTGAGGCTGAGAGGGGTTAATAACCAGCTCAAGGTTCTGAAGAAAGTGACAGCTGGGACTCAAACCCAGGAAAACTGGCCCCGATTGCCATCCCTGTGGCACTGCCTGGCCCCCTCCAGCTCTCTTCCTCCTTCCTCCCCTAACATTTGGGGTCCCCAAGGCTCTGTCCTCACCCCACTTCTCTTTTTCCTCCTGTCCACTTCCTCTGCCCTCACTTCCATCTGATGGTTTCTGTTCTCACCTCAATGACGCCGACTCTCTGACTTCCTGGCCTGTGTGACCACTTCCCATTGGATATCTGCCCCCTGATAAACCACACATGCCCCAAACTCTGCTTGGACCTCCCCAGCCTGTGAACGCCTGTGCCTGGTCCCCGTTAGTCCCATCATCTCCTGGGCATCAGCTCTGAGCCCTCCCCGCCTCTTGCCCTCACAGCCACACTCTATTCTGTGATGTTTCTCTTGTCCTTCCCTCCTTTGCTTCTCGCTGTCGCTGCCCTTATTTCCTCCTTTGCCTGCATTGTTGTAATCCCATCCTCCCCGCCTCCCAAAGCGTCTGATGCCAGATGGATTGTCTCTAAAGCCCAGCACTGCCCATTTTCCAGGAAACTTTGCTGGCTGCCCAGAGACCCCACATGATGTGGCACCATCAGGGTCCCTAGTCCCTGTCGTTTGCAGGCCTTAACTTACAGGGCATCCCTCCACCAGGCAGCCCCTGCAGTCTGGTTCAGGTGAGCAGGGTCCCTTAGCTACTCTGTGTCCCTCCCATTCATCCACGTGCACGTCTTGGCTTCCCTTCCAGACTGGAAGGTCTTGAGGGCAGGGTCTGAGTTTCAGTGCCCAGTGGGCCCTTGCATGAGGCAGGCACTGGGGCCTGTTTGCCAAACATGTGAACACACAACAGTCGGAGGGTCTACAGCAGCCTGGGGGCCGCAGGCAGACCTCTACTTGCAGAGTGCTTTTCCTTTGCACATTTTGGAGATTCTCCCTCTGTCTCCTTTGATTTCCCCAATGAGCATATCTCACTAAGTGCCTGCCCTGTGTGCCAGGCCTGGGCACCCAGGGTACCATGGAAGTACATGGCCCACTAGGTTGGAGACTTCACTTGGGAAAGAGCCTGCAGGGGCTGGAAACAGAATTAGGGCTCAATTCCGTCAATTAGGGCTTGAATTTTCGTCAAGTTCAGAACACTTGATAAACATTCCCAAACTATGGTCTTGGACTTCCCAGGGCTTCATTCTGCTTGAGGTCAGATCTTTCTGAGCTAGAAGAGGTTACAGGGAAGGGAGAGAAACTGGCCTAGTGTCCCGGGCACCTGGACGTGGCTGACGGCAGTGGCCTGCGTGCAGGTGCT
The DNA here is from genome assembly GCF_059928025.1 of Delphinapterus leucas. Taxonomy (NCBI): domain Eukaryota; kingdom Metazoa; phylum Chordata; class Mammalia; order Artiodactyla; family Monodontidae; genus Delphinapterus; species Delphinapterus leucas. Next base: position 8,936,547 of record NC_143143.1, read on the forward strand.
ATAGTTTGCAGCAGGGCATAAGGGACGTTAGGATGAGTGCAGAGACAGGAAATCTGTCTCTGGCTCTGCCCCTGCATCTCTCATTTCAAAGTGAGGAGGCTGGAAGAGATTTCTGAGGGTCCTTCCAGCTCTCAAATATTTCAGCTTATAAAACTCCTGTAAGCAGCCTTTGCCATTAGAATAAGGACACACATTTCTTCTGAGCTCTCAACTGCTCTCTTGAAAGGGGTTTCCAGTTGCCCCCTGTATGTGGAATGGGGCCCAGGTACCAGTGACGTGGGGCTCATGAAAGGATGCTAGTGCACCTTGGGAAGGGATAGGGTGTGTCCGTGTGGTCCAAGAGAGCAGATTCCCAGCCCCACTTGGGCACTGAAAGGGTTCCTTGCTTGTGAGGCACTGATGAGGCCCGTTTTATGCTCCGCATGCGTGGGCCCACTTATTCCACTACCTCGGGACAAAGTGTGGGAGTGACCTGGGCGGGGCGTAGGGCACAGCTTGGTGCAGTGGTGCCACAGGCCAGCAGCCATGTCTTCTCCTGAATCCAGAAGGGTTGATGTCCTGGAGAGATGCCCACCTAGGAGAGGGAAGTAGTCAGCTCCACCTCCTGGCAGGGTGGGGACTGCTTCCTGTTTTCCTGCCTGGGCAGGCAGGGAGGAGCCCTGTTCCAGGCTGTGGGCAGTACAGTCTGACACTGCGGGGAGAGAGCTGGGGATTGAAGGTTCCTCTGGCTTAGCCCGCAGGAAAGAGAGAAGGGATCTTCTTGGATCTGAAAGGTGGCTGCTGCCACCTCAGCTATTAGTGCTGGGACACAGCTCAGGAAGCTGGTCGGGCAGTTCAGGAAGCCAGTGTGGCCAGTTGCTTGTGATTTAACTACAGCTACCACCAGGTGCAGTTTTTAAAATACGTTTACACATAACCTCTTTCCAGCCACAGAACAACCGTGCAGGAGGTAATTTTGGTCAGTTCTCAAGTGTGGATACTGAGGCCCAGAGAGCTCTGTGACTTGCCTAAGAGCGCTCAGGAAGTGGCCCGAGGAGCTGAGACTTGAACCTGGTGGGTCTGATCTCAAATTGTACACTTTCCTTTCCATACTTCCCTCTAAAACTGAAACCTGGCCTGGGGCTGGTAACTTAGAAAAGGTACAGAGATTTCTTTTTTTTTCCCCCTAGGTCTTTTCCAAATTGACTTATTTGGACATTTGAAATTCCTCCCAGAAGATTTTTAGCAACACACGTAACTATTGAAGGACCTTTATCCAGAATACGTAAAAAAAACTTAAAAGAAAAAAAAAGGACAACCTAATAGAAAAACAGGCAGGAGGTACTTCACAAAAGAGGATAAGCAAATGGCCAGTAACCATATGAAAAAGTGTGCAACTTCGTTATAAATCAAGGAAGTGAAAATTGAAATTACAGTGAGATGCAGGATGGCTGAAATAAAAATGAAAAAAAAATTGACAGTGCCAAGTGTTGGCAAGCATGTGAAGCAGTGAAAGCACTCATGCACTGCTGAGGGGGGTGTACACTGGTGCAACTGCATTGGAAAACAGCCTGGTATTATCCCAGAATTGAAGATAAGCACACTTAGTAACCCAGCAGGTCCACAGCGAGCTGCATACCCAACAGAAATGCATGCACATGCACCAAAAGGTATTTAGAAGACTGTTCATAATCATGTCTAATAATAACCCCAAACCGGAAACAGTCCAAAAGCCCATCAGCAGTAGATGGATAAATAAATTGTGATCTGGTTTCTCATTGGGATACTATACAGCAGTGAAGATGAACAAACTGTAGTTTCTCTCAACAACACGGGTGACTCTTGCAAACATAACGTTGAGGGGAAAAAAGGCAGACCCCAAAGGACAACTCTGAAGCCTTCTGTTTATATTAAGTTCAAAAAACAGGCAAAGCAAAACTGGGATTTAGGGGTGCTTGCTTAGATGGTAAAACTGAAAAGAAAAAAAAGGGAATGATTATTATAAAAGTCCAGATAAAGGTCATCCCTGGGTGCAGGAGAGGTTAGTGATGGGTAGGATGTTCAGAACAGGGGAGCTTCTGAGGTCCTGCCATCCATCTGTTTATTGGCCTGGGTGGTGGTTTATGATAATTCATTAAGCTTTCCATTTTTGCTTCATGCAGTTTTCTCTATTTATATATTTCAGAATACAAAGGATTATAAAAAGGCTCCTCCCAGGGAGTAGGAGACGGCCTTAAGGAGGCTAAATAAGAACCTGCCATTTAGATATCCACCCACCCTTTGAGGTCTCTCTCAAACACAGCCTCCCCCGTGAAAGCACTTCTGATGCTGCCCTAGAACTGGGAAATGTTTGATATATGAATCACGCATATACAAGCAGCACACCCTGAGCCCTGCTGTAACACGTAGCCGGGAAGTTGACACCTATCATTAGCCCACACTTAGCATGGTGCCCTTGGCTCCCGTTCATGTGTGTCTTGTGCCTACCTTCCTTCGTGGCAGACGGGCCCTCATTTCTTTTTCTTTTTTTAATTATTTATTTATTTTTGGCTGTGTTGGGTCTTCGTTGCTGCGCACGGGCTTTCTCTAGCTGCGGCGACTGGGGGCTACTCTTCGTTGCAGTGCGCAGGCTTCTCATTGTGGTGGCTTCTCTTGTTGCGGAGCACGGGCTCTAGAGCACAGGCTCAGTAGTTGTGGCTCACAGGCTTAGTTGCTCCGCAGCATGTGGGATCTTCCCGGACCAGGGCTCGAACCCATGTCCCCTGCATTGGCAGGCGGATTCTTAACTGCTGCGCCACCAGGGAAGTCCCGCGCCCTTGTTTCTCACTCATCTTTTGGTGAGTTGCCCCAGTGTCTAGCAGAGGGCTTTACACCAGCCAAAGCTCAGGATATCTGTTAAATACGAAATAAATTAGGCGGTAAGAAGTTCTCAAAGGAGAGAACGAGAGAAGAAAGCGTGCCTCTAGGCTCAAAAGAAGCACATTTGAATAAACCAAAGACCCAGGTGATAGGCTTCTGAAACACAGAACCTCAGGCTTGGCTCCTGTTCCAAAGCTTTAGATCAAGCCAGACACGGTGAGCCACTGTGAGAATCTGGGAGCCTGGAGGATGTCACCTGGGAACATGGCAGAAACGCTGACCTTCTAACAGTGGTTCTTTGAGGTCTCCGTCTGGCTGTGTGGTCCCTGGGGCCAGCCCATGGTGACAGTTCTTAGACTAGACAGTTCCTGTGTGTGTTATTATGTCTTACTAGGCTGTCACGTGTCCCCTCTCCCATACTGGCCTGGAAGCAAATACCTTCTCTGTTCGGTTTTCCTTGAATCTGGCTTAACTATTGCTATATTCTTCCCTCCCATTTCCCATAATCCTTCAGAAAGAGACAGGCATGAGCTCTGTGGTTTCCTCTCTGAGCAAGATCCAGATCAGCTTCCCTTGGAGTCACAGGTCATTCCAGGGCTCCACCTCTCTGGGCTTGGCACATGGTAGAAATTCAAAAAATATATATGTTGAGTGCCTTTTCTTTGTCAGCTCAAGTTCCTGGCCCCGAGTGACTTTTGATAAGGGTTCGTGGAATGAAGGATAAAATATTTTGGGTGAAGGACTGAATGGGCATCAACCATTTTTGGTCCCAGTTCTAAAATGTGAACCCTGATTTGCGAACCCTGAATCTGGGGTCACATGAGCACAATTGGAGCCACCAAGAGGGACCCTGAAGACACCGTCTCTCTGATGTAACTGTGGGTGGTCCTTGGGGACTTCCTATTGAACATCAACTCCCTGACTCATGCTCGGCAGTGACTTGCGATCTCCTGCTTCCCTTGAGACCCTTATTCCAGGATGGGATCTCCCTGTACAGCCAAGGCCTTGTTACTGCTGATAAGAAAAATCCGACTCAAAAAAGAAAAAAGAAAAAGAAAAACCCAACCCACCTAAACTTGGTCTCCATCTCCTGCCACAGACTTGCTCATTCTCCTTTGTTCACAGTTTCAGAGAATCTCAGTTTATAAACCATCTCGGGCCATTCCACCTGAAGTTCTGCCAGTCACCCTAGGAGACCCCTCTGTTCTGCACCCCTGCAGCTAGTCACAGAGGCCTGTTGTTCCTTCCTCCTTGATTGCGCGCCGTATCGCCCCGACTTCTCAACCACCGCCTCCTCCTTCTCCACCTTAGTTCAGGCCTTCATCTCAAGCCCGAGCTATTTATTGCATGGCCCACCCGGCCCTCCTGCCCTCCAGTCTCGACCCTCATGAGATCTACCCTCTCCCTGGCCGTCAGAGTTTGGTTTTAAGAGGTCCAACTGTTTGTATCACTCCAGGATGTAACAATCTCTGTTTGTTATGCGTTACTCTAAGCTGAAACCCAAGCTCCTTGTCACGGCACACAGCCCAGCTTGGCCAGCCTTAATGTTAACACCCGCAGCCCTACCAAGCGCCTTAGCGCTTTCCCAGCACAGCCCACGGCTGCTTCACTCCTGGGTTTTTCCAGGTGGCAGCATTCTGGTCTGCCTAGAACGCCTCTCCCACTTCATCCACCTGCCAAACTCTTCATCCGTGAAGTCCCACGCTCGACGGCCCCTCCTCTGGGAAGCCTCCCTCCACCCCCGCCCAGGCAGATTTACTGACTGCTGTTTCTGTGTGCTCTGTGCTACCGTGTTTGTCTGGGTGTCTGTCCCACACTGGACCGTAAGCTTCCTTATAGCTTAGCCTGCTCTGTAGGCCTCCCCACCCTGAGCGAAGGGCTCAGTGCCCAGTAGGACCTCAGGAGATGTTTGTCAAGTGAACTAATGATGCATCTTAAGGACCCAATTGTATGTGGTTGTTGCGGTAACGGAAAAGGGAATGGGCCCAGTTCCCACCCCAAGGTGGATGCCTAACACCGAGGTGAACGCATCTGATCTGTGTCACATTGTACTGAAACGAAAGTTTTGGCAACACTGGTGGGTTCAAGGTGAGCGTGTTTTAGGAGTGGAGAATTCAGTGGGAGGGACAGATTTACACAGGTGGCTTCCGTGTGCAGGCGCGGTACACCTAGAGCCAGTGGATTAGGATCCTGATTTATGTTCTGTCGGTGGACTGCTGGGTGTTCTTCCTGCAGCTCAGAAATGTGAAGTGAAATGTGGTAGGTAGAATAACGTCCCCACCATCAACATATCCACCTGTGACTATGTTCTGTTACCTGGGGAAAGGGACTCTGCAGATGTAATGAAGGACCTCAAGATACGGAGAGGAGCCTGGAGTATCCAGGCGGGCCCAGTCTAATCACACATGCCCTTAAAAGCAGAGAATCTTCTCTGGCTGCCAAGCAGAAGAGAGACATGGCAGAAGGGAAAGTCAGAGGGATTCCAAGTGAGAGAAGGATTCAATGTGCCATTGCTGGTTCTGAGATGGAGGGGCTGATGTGCAGGGACCCAAGGGAAGCCTCCAGAAGTTCAGAGTGGCCCCTGGCCGACAATCAGCAAGGACATGGGGACCTCGGGTCTCAAATAGCAAGGAATTGAATTCTACCAACAACTGGAGTGAGCTTCAAAGCGAATTTTCCCCAGAGCTTCCAGTAAGGAATGCAGCCTGCTGACACCTTGATTTTAGCCCAGTGAGACCTTGTTGGACTTCTGACCTATGGAACTGTGAGATGGTGAATGGGTGTTGTTTTAAGGTGCTAAGTTTGTGATAATTTGTTAAGCAGTGGTAAAAGCTAATACAGGACGGTAACAGGTAACGCACGCTCCAGGGCAAGAAGCCCAGTGGAGGCCAGGCCTCGCTGCACAGACAGGCCATGCTTTTAAACCTAGAGGAACACTTGTTATTTCATCCATGCTTGTTGTGGCCATAGATAAAACAATGGATTTCCACGCTTGGCACTTATTCACAGGTGTTTTATCCTGGAAAAAACAGTTCAGCAGCCTGTTCGAAACATTCTTTCCTGTTGGGCCATGGAGTTCTCTGGTGCAATTCCAAGTTCGAAGATCATAGATGTAAGTTACTTAGCCTTAAAAAAAATTTTTTTTTGATCAAGTGCTGTGCTGTCTATTAAAAAAAAAAAAAGGCAGGTGGGAAATCCCAGTGTTACCACAGGATCCTGACGGTGTCTTTGCTTGAGGGAACTGACTTAAAGGCAGGAAGCACAGGTGGGAATAAATGAAGGGCTTCCCTCAGGGTGGGCCTGCTGTGTCCTGAGACTTACTCAGGTTCGCTGGTGGTCTGGAATGTTCCTGTATCCTTGGGCTTAGCTGCAGAGCAGCCAGGAGGTCCTGGAACTCTGGATTAAGAATTGGGAAGCCTGGCCTCTCCTGGCTGTGGTTCTCTCTGTTCTGCCATGTTCCCTACCCTCTATAGGTCTGTGAAGTGAGGGGGTTAGATAAGATTGCCCCAAAGGCTTAGAAAATTGGGATTCCTTGCAAGTGTAGTTACTGAAGCAACAGCCCTGTCAGAATTGACTGCCTTCTAACAACACCTGACCATTGTTACCCCAGATTTTGGTTCTCAGCTTCAGACACTGAATTCTGTTTGGCTTTCCCCTCTGTGTGAGATCTTTCCTCCTGGATAACCCTGGTTGCACTTAGTTTCTATGGGTAACTTCTTCTGCGTTGGTCAGATGGACCTGTCCCCCCACCAAAAGAACTGGCCTCCCAAAGTCACTCAGAAAACACCCAGTGAGGAGCCCTTTGCAGTTGGTCACTTCTTCCCAGGCACCATCTTCTGTCTTCTGCTTAGAGCTGCCAGGTACGTCTGCCCAGGCTGAGCACTGCACAACTTTGGAAGTGTCTTTTGAATTTCACCTTCCCGGTGGTAGCCCATCAGGCCTAACTTTGTAGCATAAATTTTTTTTCCAGAAAAACTCTTTGACACTGAATCAGAGGCCACATGGAGTGTCTGTCATGATGCCATTGCAGTGAACCTGAGGCCCGACCTATCAAATCTATTTGATTTAGAGAATGTTAGAGCCAGAAGGGATGTGTGAGATTCAAGCTAGCAGCTACAGATGTGTTTCTTTAAATTTTACAAATAAACCTGAAACCTGTGGCCAGGGCATAAACACTGATTTTCCACAGACTCCACCACTCCCTGTTGTCTTCTGCCAGCCTGCTTCATGCTTTGACCTTACCTCCCTGGTTCCTGTTTTTATCTAGATATGGCCTCTGATTCAATCCAGTTTCCTAAAGGGAAATGAAGATTAGAAAAGAAATGAAGAAATGAAGATTAGAAAAAAAAAATAGGCAAGTCAGTGCCCAAATTTGAGGCAGACCCAGTTGTGTCTGGGTCTGGGTTGTGCCCCAAGACTCTGTAGACGTGATGAGCATGGGCTTTAGAGCCAGACGGTTTACCTGCCTGGGGTCCCAGGCAGCCCGCTTTACAGAGATGCTGGTGGGCATAGGTTAATCTGGATCAGTGAAGTAGAGATTTGTTGAAAGAGCATCTACAGTAATAAAAATACCTACCTCATACGGTTGTGAAAGGATCAAATGACATAATACATAAAAGATGCTCAATGCGTTGCCTTCCACGTGGTGAGCACTTGGAAATATCAGCTCTTATAATTATTCTCTTACTTGTACTTAGTAACGTCTGAGTTTGGGGGTTAGTGCACTATTTGGCACAGAGTGTAGGCACATGGCTGTTGGATAAGTAAATGGATGGGTCTTGGTCTGGTTTGTCTGCTCCCTGATGAGGCCCAGGTTGAGGCTCTTCTAGATGAGGACCTACACAGGGAAGTCCCCGGGTTTTCAGGGGCGCCGTTTCAGAGGGTGGTGTGCAGAACCACAGGAGGAATTACCCGGAGATCTCAGGAGGTGTTTTCCTGGACCATGACCTGAACACATCGGCCTGCCTTTGCACAGGATCTCGGGTGAACCGCCTGCTTGGAGGAATCTGCATTTCTGGTTCTAAGGCCTCAGGAAAGACATTGAGGCACAAAGCTGGCTCAGAGGTGACAGTTAAGGTGACAGAGGGCATGCAGTGAGAATTGCCCAGTCTGGAAAGACAGGGGCTGAAGCAAGGATGCAGACGGGGAGAGAACACAGGCCCCCAGGGCAGGGCATGGGGTTTGGGTCGAGGCTCTACCCATGACTAGTTGTGTGATTTTATTTTCCTTAAAGGTATACACGTACAGGAGGAAAGAGTCAGTTCCACAGGCTTGTTACCAAAACCCAGCAGTCTCCTGGCCCAGTTCCTTCTCCCTCCCCAAGTATTTCCTGCTTAAACTGCTTTCGTGATAGCCATTAGCATGAACCTGCCATTACCTAAGAGAAAGATCTGGCTTTCATTAATATAGGCGCCTTCCATCCCCTGACAATCACTTTCCCTTCATTATCCCCTCAGAGTTTTAACTCTGTATTCAGTGTCAACTTTATCATGACCGTGTCCATGCTAGGGACAGCTGAGCCCCTCCTATATATATATATATATTTTTTTTTAAATTAATTAATTAATTTTTATTTTTGGCTACATTGGGTCTTTGTTGCTGTGCGCAGGCTTTCTCTAGTTGCGGCAAGCGGGGGCTACTCTTCATTGCGGTGTGCGGGCTTCTCATTGCGGTGGCTTCTCTTTGTTGCAGAGCATGGGCTCTAGGCATGCGGGCTTCAGTAGTTGTGGCATGCAGGCTCAGTAGTTGTGGTGCACGGGCTTAGTTGCTCCACAGCATGTGGGATCTCCCCAGACCAGGGGTCGAACCCATGTCCCGTGCACTGGCAGGCAGATTCTTAACCACTGCACCACCCGGGAAGCGCCCCCCCCCCCATATTTTGATAAACATTCCTGCATGCATTTTTGTTATTCTTTGTTTGCTTGGGTTCATCACTGATTTATCTAGGACCATCCCTCCAGTGTGTAAATCGCCACCTACTTAATATGGTACGTATTGTCAGTTTCATCATCCTAGGGTCGAGTGAGAATGCGGATGGGCAGGGGCTTGGTAAGGAGTCAGGAATCATGAAGATGACCTGGACTGGGGATAATGGCTGCAGTCCAGAACTTTCTTTGCAAACCTCCAAACTGGACAGTAATTATAGGGCAAATGAAAGGATACCTCCCTGTGAAAAGAGTGGGGACTAAGGCACATCCAACCCAAGAGGCAAAATAGGCTACACGTGTTTCCAGGTCCATGAGGAGTTTGGATCAAGTCATAGATGATGTAGCTGGGACGTATGAAGGAAAGTCTGAGCAAGTAAGCGTGTCCTTATGTCATTGAGAACAACCTGCATGTCTCCCAGACCCCTGCTCCAGGAACAGCTGAGCCTAGGAGTTTTTTGAAAATTTATTTTCATTTATTCTGAGTGCCAGTTGAGTATATTTAGAATGTGTTTTGTCATGGAAAACGGGGAATAAAAACCAAGTGATAGGAGAGTCTTAAATGTCAGGGGAATTAGGCCTCAGAGTGAGGGGGCAGACTGGCTGTGAGACGCCCTAAAGCTCTGTTTCCTCATTTGCAAGTTACTTTACATAATAGTACAGGCCTGCAGTCTGTTATCCCCACAAAATCCCAGAGGCTCTGGAAACCTAAAGTTCTTTTCAAAGTTTGGTACCCGACCTGTTCTTGTCTGGGCCTATTTATAGTCTGTTATTTGCCCATCTTAGAATGGATGGTCATACGATACGCTGCAAAGATGTTATCGTGTTTGATTAGAAGGTGTTACCCAGACCCCCAAATTCCCAAACACACCAGCCCCCAAGAGTTTGGGATAAGGGATTGTGCCCTGGAGTGCCCACTCCATCGTGTTGTTGGAAGGATCTGAATATGATACCTTAGATGGAAAAGATGAAGCACTATGCCAAGGAAATAGGAGGTGCTCAATAAGTAAATGTTAGCTGTTATCCTTATTATTCATTGGTTTTAGAATCACACTTGTAGAACTAGGAATAATTAACATCCAAGTCCAACTTCCTATATTCAGTCAAGATCATGATGAATTATTTTAAACTAGAAAGACTTGAAGTAGCAGCTTGGTGTGTAATAGCATGATCCAAAGACAGAACTGAGTTCAAATCCTGTCTCTGTTACTTACCACCCCTGTGACCTTGGGCAAATGCCTTAACTTCCTTGCCTCAGTTTTCCAATCTATATAGTGGGGGTAGTAATACCTCTCGAATGGGTTTACCCTGAGGATACAGAGAAAGTCAGAGAGGGCAGTGTATTGAAATGAATGACGATGTAGACTGACCTGGGCACATCACCTATGTGGCTTTCTTGCCAAAAGTGCATAACCTCAATTTAATCATGAGAAAACATCAGACAAACCCCAATTGAGGGATGTTCTACAAAATAACTGACCAGTCCTCTTCAAACATGTCAAGGTCATGAAAGACCAGGAATGACTAAGGATATGTGACAATTAATACAAGCTGGGATCCTGGATTGGATCCTGAAATAGAAAGAGGACACTGGGGGTTGGGGGGAGGGATAAAATAGGAGTTTGGGATTAACATATACACTACTATATATAAAATAGATAACCAACAAGGACCTACTGTGTAGCACAGGGAACTATACTCAATATCCTTTTTTATAAATATATATAAATTTATTTATTTATTTTTGGCTGTGTTGGGTCTTCGTTGCTGTGCGCGGGCTTCCTCTAGTTGCGGTGAGCCAGGGCTACTCTTCGTTGTGGTGCGCAGGCTTCTCATTGTGGTGGCCTCTCATTGCGGAGCACGGGCTCTAGGCACACGGGCTTCAGTAGTTGTGGCTCACGGGCCTAGTTGCTCCACGGCATGTGGGATCTACCTGGACCAGGGCTTGAACCCATGTCCCCTGCATTGGCAGGCGGATTCTTAACCACTGCGCCACCAGGGAAGTCCCAATATACTCATTATTCTGTAATAACCTATATTGGAAAATAATTTGAAAAAGAATATATATGTGCATATATATATATATATATATATATATATATATAAAATAACCGAATCACTTTGCTGTACACCTGAAACTAACACAACATTGTAAATCAGCTATACTTCAGTTAAAAAAAAAAAAAGAGGATACTAATGGAAAAACTGGAGAAATCTAAATTAATTTTGTAATATAGTTAATAATATTGTACCAAAGTGAATTTCTTCATTTTGATGATTTTTCCTATGGTTATATAAGATGTTAGTTAATATAAGGGGAAGCCAGGCAAAGATGTACAGGAACTTTGTACTATTTTTGCAATTCTTCTGAAAGTCTAAAATTATCTCAAACTAAAATGTTAAAAAAAAAAAAAGAATGGCATGTTGCTTGGCAAACGTTAGTCAGGGCTAAGTAAATGTGCATTCCTTTACTCCCTTGGGTCATCGTGGAGACCCCGGAGACCCCACATGCAGAGGGACAGGACAGTGGTGTCTGAGGAGGGAAAGTATGGAAAGTCTAGGTTGCTTTGGAGGAGGGAACAGATCTGGTGCCTTTTCCAGAGAGGAGCTGCTTTGAGTGCCCCAGGTCTTGAAGGGAGAAATGGCGTAAGACCTTTGTCTGCAGTCTGGCAGATGTACTTCTGTTGGCCTCCTTCTGCTGCAGACGGCCTGGCCCACGTAGTTAAGCACTTAGCAGTCAAACAAGCTTAGCTCCAGCTCCAGTTTGGTTACTTATCTTGGGGGGGCCTTGGGAAAACTCCTCATCTGGAATATGGGGTAATGTACTGACATCTGGGCTCAGTGAATGGGTTGAATGAGAGGGCCCGGAGCAGTAGCCAGTGCTGGTGGTGGTTTCCCCTCCCCATGAAGCCTTCCTGAACGGCCCCCGTGGAAGTGCCCATCGCCCTCCAGGTCCCCCACAGCAGTCACTTTGTGTCCCTCCAAGGGCCCTTTCTAGGGACACCCTTCTAAGTCCCATGGTTTGTGTATCTTGTTTGCCCCATGACTTAGAGCTTTTGTAAACCAAAGGGCTTTGCACGTGGGGAAATACACAAATGTGGTTAGTAAATGAGTGGGTGAGTGAGTGAATGAATGAATGAGTATATGAATGAGTCACTGAATGAATGAGTGAATGAATGAGTGAGTGATAAATGAGTGAATGAGTGAGTGATAAATGAGTGAATGATGAAGGAGTGAGTGAGTGAGTGAGTGAATGAATGAGTAGACTGATCTCCCTCCTGCCTCTCTGAAAGAGGACTATGTACCACATTCAGTTATCGGCCCAAATACTTGCCTGGTGTCAGGCAATTCTCTGGAACGACTTTGGTGGTGTTCAGAGTGAACACCCTTTTATTATGGTTTTTCTCCCTCTATCTTGGATGCCAGTCATCGCTCCAGAAAAAGCAGTCAACTCCTTTCTTACACTGTTTGAACATCTCCAGCTTTAAAGCTCTTTGTCAGTGCTTCAGAATTCTCCAGGCCTCTCTCCTTGTTGCTGAGAACTTTTTGCCACAGGAAATCAGGCTCATTTTAAGGCCCAAACAGTCACTAAATATAGCCTCCTGGCACAGATATTTAAAGAGCTGCGTTGATGATGTTATGTCTGAAGAGAGAAGAAGGAGAAGAAAATAACTTTTTTTTTCTTGATAGAAGAGTGAAGTTATACCAGATTTTCTGTGGGTCCACAGGGAGCAGAGTGCGGGTATGGTGTCAGTGTCTTAATTATGAAATCACCGGCTTAGTGCTTGGGGCCAGGGAGTCATTTCTTGTTAATTCCTTCTCGTCTGTATTTAAAACTACCTCCTGTCCTGGAGAGTTACCTCGGGCGAGTGTGCCCTCCCTGTCAAGCCTGGCACGGCGCGGGGGGCGGGGGGAGGTGGAGTGCACAGGGAGGTGTAAGAGCTGCTCCGCTCTCTCCTGGGACCAGCATTTTTCCACGGGCCGTGCGGGCGGATGGTTCAGGCAGTAATGCGAGTGATGGGGAGCCATGGGGAGCGGCAGAGGAAGCTTCACTCGCTCGCCCGCCACCCACGTCCTGCTATGTGGCCCGGTTCCTAACAGGCCACGGGATACCGGTCCGTGGCCCAGGGGTTAGGGACCCCTGCCTCATAGCACATATCTGGCGTGTTTATCCCGTAGCATGTGGCTTCAAATCTCATTTGCCACCGTAGCTTTCTGGTACCTGGAGATGCTTTCAAGTTCATTTCCATGTTAATGATATTTTTTTAATGTGTTTTTCTCTAGTATGTCTACATATTATGTGGGAGAGGTCATGTGTATGACAGCTCAGTCTGCTCTTTTTATCTGAGTCTTAGTTCCCTATTATTCGTCTCCTGCAGCATAGCCAGAGAGCTTAAAATTTAAAAAAACAAAAACATAAATCAGATTATTTCACTGTCCTGCTTAAAACCTTCCAGGGGCTTCCTAATTGCTTAGAATAAAATCCACCTTCGTTAATGAACTGTAAGGTCCTCTGTAAGCTGCTCACACCCTCACCGGCCTCAGCTTGCTTACCATGTGTCAGCTTCTTGCTCCTGTCTTAGAAACTTCGCATCTGCTCTTTGCTTTCCATCCAATTGCTACCTCTTTAAAGGGGCTTCTTCTGACTCCCCAGAAAGCTGTACCCACTCACTGTCTCATCAGCTCATTGTATTTTCTTCATGACACTTACCACTGGGTAGAGTCACCTTGTTTATTTGTTTCCGGGTTTCATCATTTGTCTCCCACCACCAATGCCAGAATGGGGGCTTCATGAGCAACGGAAGGATCTGTGTTGCTTGCAGTTACAGCCTCAGTCTCTACCACAGCACAGTGGGACAGCAGTTAACCCCAGGCTTCTCCTCTGCAGGTCACATCATTCAAACCCCTGCCACCTCTCTTCAGAATTCCTACCTGGAATCTCCCAGGAAAGAACGGTGGAGGTAGAGTCAAAGTTCAGTGTCCCAGTTCTGGCTGCAGGGCACACTCCCCGTGTGATCTTGGACGAGTCACTTAACTTCTCCCAGTCTCCATTTTTTCATCTCTAAAGTGAGGACCACCGTACAAGATAGAGTTTTTGCTAGAATAAAATGTGAATGTTCGCACAGCCTTGGGAGGGGCGAAGGCAATCATTCTCATTTAGGGGCAAAAGTATTCACGTCTCAGTGAGGGGCTCCATGGGTGCTCCAGGGTCATGAAGCCCCGTGAGACTTTTCTCACCCCCTTCTTATTGGTGTCCCTCATACATCGTTTTTTTTTTGTCTCTGGGTGGCTGTATGGGTGGTAAGCATCATGTCGGCCAGCCAATAAATACATTTCTGAGGGCTTGCTCTACGTGACAGGTGTAAAAAACAGACCCTACCCTCATGGAGGCTGTGCCTGGTCCCTGGAGGACAGGGGTGCCATCATCCTCTTTGGCTTGTTCTACAAAGTTCCATCAGGGTTTTGGATGCGTGGGTTAGTTGGAATGCCTGCCAAGAGGAAGACCTGCCCGACAGCCTTCGTCACTCAGCAGACAAGGTTTCCCAAGCGCCTGCAGTGCCAGGCGCCAGGCGTCGTGCATGAATCAGACTTGATTGCTGAGTTTAAGTTGCTCCTAGACCCCAGGAAGAATGGGTGGGCTGAACGGTCACTGTGATCTGATCCGCTAACCACAGGAGCAGAGGATGCTGGCAAGGGTGGGAGGAGCCCAGCAAGGCAGGATTAACTGTCTCAAGTTGCTTATTAAAGAGCCCGGAGCCACACTGAGTCTTGCCGTGATTCTAAAAGTGGTTCTAAACCTGACAGCTGTGGAGAAGAGTAGAAAGCTCCATGCAGACTGGAGGAGCTGGGGAGGCCTGGGGGGTAGGTGGGTCTGGAAGAAGGCTTTGGAAAATGCGGTGGGGGGAGGCGGGGTGGGGGGGAGGCATGGGGACGGTGTAGCTGAGGGGAAGAGGGAGGGGGTAAGCATGAGTGAACAGGGAATACTGCAAGCAGAGGCCGCAGACTGGCAGCCCGAGGGCTGGATTCTTTTGTGGGCTTGTTTCGTTTGGCCCACACAGTGTTTTTTTAAAAATGGAACTCAGTGTCTTTACATGGAAAACACACTCTTTCCTTTACCACCATCCTTACCGTTCCTCATTTTCATCCCTGGCCTGCCTGAACACATTTATGGACCTGCCCTATTCACTGAAAACCCAGAAGAACCAATGGAAAAGGGTCTTAGAATTAATAAGCAAGTTCACTATAAGGAATAAAAGTGTTAGGAGTGAGATTATAAAAATTAATAATATATTTTCCTATATATTAGCAAGCAGCTTGAAACTATACTATAAAACAGATCCTATTCAGTGAAGCGGCAAGACCATAAAATATCTTTGTAAGAATCTATGTAATTGTTAATCCTTCACTTATAATTTACTGAGTGTCTGCTATGTATTTTATTTTAAATTAAAATTTTTTAAATTTACTTAATTTTGAGGAAGTAATACACTTATTTGATTAAAAAAAAAAAAGCAAAACGTCTCCCTCCCACTCCTGTCCCCCTGCTGCCTAGTTTCTGCTCAACTCCAAGAGAGAGAACCACTCACTTACTAATTTCTTTTTTTTTTTTTTTGCGGTACGTGGGCCTCTCACTGTTGTGGCCTCTCCTGTTGCGGAGCACAGGCTCCAGACGCGCAGGCTCAGTGGCCATGGTTCACAGGCCCAGCCTCTCCGCGGCATGTGGGATCTTCCCAGACCGGGGCACGAACCCGTGTCCCCTGCATCGGCAGGCGGACTCTCAACCACTGCGCCACCAGGGAAGCCCACTAATTTCTTTTTGTGTCCATTCAAATATTTAATTTTTATGTATAAGCAAATACACATATACTGGAATATTACCCTCTTCCCCACTTTTTATATAAATGATAGTTCAGAATCACTTTTTCGCTTAACCAACTATCTTGGCAGTTTTTATATATCAGCAGATAACAGGCTTCCTCATTGTTTTTTACAGTTGAATAGTAAAAATATTGATTTGAGATAAGACCATGGGCTCCAGAGTAAAATTGCTTGGATTTGAACCTGGTTCTGTCTCTGTGACTTTGAACTAATTATCTCCCTGTGTCTTAGTTGTTTTCATATGTAAGTGGAAATGATAGGTACCAGCTCATACTGGTGCAAGAATTTAGTGAGATGATGCTTATAAAAGGGCTTAGAACAAGGTCTGGCATCTAGTGAGCCCCCTAAATATTAGCTGCTTTTCTTATTCTTCTTATAATGATGAATATACTATACATGCAGGGTAAGGTAAAGGAATAAGGAGTGACTTCGGCGGGGGAGGGTATATGTGATAGAGAGGTCCTGATGAAAATTATAAGACTTTACTGAGAGATATAAAGCAGATGTGCTAGTGGAGAGACGTACTTTGTTTCCAGATGGAAACTATGGAATTTGTAGAGAGGTCAGCTCTTCCTAGTGTAATTTATACTTGTCCTATTTGTAAACAAAACCCCAGTAGAATTTATTTTGGAACTTCAGTTTTTCTAAAACTTATCAGGAAGAATAAATAAGAAAAATTTTAAGGGCTTCCCTGGTGGCGCAGTGGATAAGAATCCACCTGCCAACACAGGGGACATGGGTTCAATCCCTGGTCCGGGAAGATCGCACATGCTGCGGACCAACTAAGCCCATGCGTCACAACTACTGAGCCCATGCTCTAGAGCCTGCGAGCCACAACTACTGAGCCTGTGAGCCACAACTACTGAAGCCCACGTGCCTAGAGCCCATGCTCTGCAACAAGAGAAGCCACCGCCACGAAAGCCCGCACACCGCAATGAAGAGTAGCCCCCGCTCACCACAACTAGAGGAAGCCTGTGCGTAGCAACAAAGACCCAACACAACCAAAAATAAATAAATGAAATAAATTTAGAAAAAAAAAGAAAAATGTTAAAACTTTGAAAAAGATTGCAGTGAGGAGAAACTTTCCCTACTAAATATCCAAACACATTTTAATGATTAAAATAGTGACTTACTCGTTTAAGAATAAGTAGATCAGTAAAATAGTATAAATAGCCCAGAAACATACTTTATACACATGTAAATTAATTTTATGTCAAAAGTAACCTCACAAGTCAATAGGAATGGAAGGATTATTTAACAAATTAGGTGGGGCTCATTTGGTTAGCTGTTTGGGAGAAGAGGATGTTTAGATTCTCACCTCAAGCTGCATGCCTGTATAAATTCCAAGCAGATAAAAAAGTTAAATTTGAGGGGGAAAAAAATCAAACCATTAGAAAAACACTTGAAGAAGGTAGAAAGAAGTTTGGGGTAGAGGAGGACCTTTGAATTTTAAAGCAGTCAAAAATATCACAGTGAGGACTTCCCTGGTGGCACAGTGATTAAGAATCCGCCTGCCAACGCAGGGGACACGGGTCCGATCCCTGGTCCGGGAAGGTCCCACATGCCGCAGACCAACTAAGCCTGTGCGCCACAACTACTGAAGCCTGCGTGCCTGGAGCCCATGCTCTGCAACAAGAGAAGTCACCGCAATGAGAAGCCTGCGCACCACAGTGAAGAGTAACCCCTGGTTGCCACAACTAGAGGAAGCCTGCGTGAAGCAACGAAGACCCAACACAGCCAAAAAAAAAAAAAAAATCACAGTGAAAACAACGCTGATTTATGCGATCACAAAAAGTTACGGGTTCTGTATTAGTTTTCTAGGTTGGCTGTAGTAAAGTGCCATATACTACTTGGCTTAAAACAACAGAAATTTACTGTTTCACTGTTCTGGAGGCTAGACGTCCAAAATCAAGCTGTCGGCAGGGCCATGCTCCCTCTGAAACCTACAGGAAGAAATCCTTCCTTGCCTCCCAGTTTCTGGTGTTTGCTGGCACTCCTTGGTAGCCTGTGGCTTGTAGGCGCATCACTCCAGCCTCTGTCTCCATGTTCCTGTGGAGTTCTCCCTGTGGGTCTCTGTGTCTCTCTCTTCTTATAAGGACACCAGTCATATTGGGTTAAGGGCCCATCCTTAACCAGCGTGATCTTATCTCAACTAATTACACATGCAACAACCCTATTTCCAAATAAGGTCACATTCTGCAGTACTAGGGTTTAGGACTTCAACATATCTTTTTTGGGGGACATCACTTAACCCATCACTGGCTTCATATGTCAAAGCACAATACAGGACTTCAGCTAAAGTAGCGGATTGGCTGCACGCCTTCATCTCCCAAGATTTGCTACAACAGTAGTGAAAATAAGAATGATGAAGACTCACCAAGACAAAGAATGAGAAAGGGATCATTATCAAATAAGATACTTAACACAGTTTGGAGAGAATGGAAGAGGTGATGACAGGAGGAGGGCAGATGTGTTCTGCTGGCTGCAGATGTGCTTGAGCTTGGAGGCATCATGGTGGGGATGGGGGTCGGGGGGAGGCGGGACTGAAGTCAGGTGGAGAGGATGTCCGTCTGTAAGAACTGACCCCCCCCCCCACCGCGCCTGCTGTATTCAAGCAGGCAGACATTTATACTGCAGCTGTGAAGCTGTGAACCAGGTGGGAGAAACTGACCCAGGAGAGATCCTCACTCAGAAACTCCTTGTTGGGAATTCCCTGGTGGTCCAGTGGTTAGGACTCTGCACTTCCACTGCAAGGGGCACGGGTTCAGTTCCTGGTCAAGGAACTAAGATCCTGCTAGCCCGCAGCACAGCCACACACACACACACACCCAAAAAAAAAAAAAAAAGAAAAGAAACTCCATGTAGCAGAGGGTATTGAAAACAAGGGATTAGCCTGGAACCTTCACACCATCCAGATGAGTCAAGTACATCCACATCCCAGGCAGGTGATCAGAAGGTGCTTCTCTGGAGAAATTCAAGTCCTCAGAGCAGAACCCTCCCAGCCTGATCTCTGGGAGGCCCAGAGGTGGCCTGGTTCCCTGTGCACCCTCCCTAAAACGAAATTTGCCAGTTGATACATTACACCCCTGGGAACTTCTACATGGAACTTCCAATTAACTTTTTAGAGCCACACAGTTAATAGAAACAGCTAATCAAGGATTAGCCATCGGGGACTTCCCTGGTGGTGCAGTGGTTAAGAATCCACCTGCCAATGCAAGGGACACGGGTTCGAGCCCTTGTCCGGGAAGATCCCACATGCCGCGGAGCAACTAAGCCGTGCGCCACAACTACTGAGCCTGTGCTCTAGAGCCGATGAGCCACAACTACTGAGCCTTCATGCCACAACAACTGAAGGCCTCACGCCTAGAGCCCGTGCTCCTCAACAAGAGAAGCCACCACAATGAGAAGCCCGTGCACCACAACGAAGAGTAGCCCCTGCTCACCACAGCTAGAGAAAGCCCGCGCGCAGCAATGAAGACCCAACGCAGCCAAAAATAAATAAATAAATTAATTAAAAAAAAAAAAAGGATTAGCTGTCGGATAAGGAAAGGCAAGCCCCTGCATGAACAAAAGAACGTAACAATCAGGAAAGAGCAATCTATAAAAAACAGACAATGCCAGCTCAGAAGAAAACTTGAGGAACTTCCAAGTAGTATTCTCTTAGAGTTCAAGAGGGCAGTGAACTCCAAATTTCAGTCGAAGGTAGAGGAGCTAAAAACCTGAAGAAATCTCTCACAAAGTAGCAAAAAAGGACAAGGAGTTGAAAAGTACAGAGAACAGATGAGAGTCATGGAGCATCAATCCAGAATGTTCAGTATAAACACACTTAGAGTTCTGGAAAGAGACACAGAGGCACCAGAGGGGAGGAAATCAGAGAATTTGTACAAGGAACACAATTGCAGACCACCAGTTGCCAGCATAATAAAAGACACGCCAAGGCACAACGTAGTGAAAGTTTAGAACACCAGGCGCAACGAGGTTCTACAAGCTTCCAGAGAGGAAAAACAGGCATCAGGCCAAGGAATGAGAGTTGGATGGGACCAGATTTTTTCAAGAGTGACTCTGGAGGCTAGGTGTCGCATGCCCCCCGGGGTTGTGGGGGAAGAGGATTTTCTATCAATTTCATACCCAGCCAAGTGACTAATAGTAAAGTGTGAAAGCAGAACAGAGATATTTCCAGGTAATCTAGGATGTAAAACATGTATCTCTGGGACTCCTTTTACTGGAGGGTGGACTTCAGCAAGACAAGAGGAAGGGGGAACGTGAGATTCAGGAAAAGTGGATCCAGCACAGGCAAGTGGCAAAGGATGCTGAGGGTTGCCTCCTGAAGATGAGACACCCCACACAATATCCGACACAACAGAGCAGTTGGGAAACTTTCAGAACGTGTATGTAGAAAATTATGTAACTAAAAGAACAGAGGAATTGTTAACTCCCAGAAAAGTAAAAAATTGAGCAAGAATGGAAATGTAATCATCCCTTTCCACTTGGATCTGTGCTGAGTGACATTTCTTTTTTTTAATTTATTTTATTTATTTATTTTTGGCTGCGTTGGGTCTTCATTGCTGTGTGTGGGCTTTCTCTAGTTGCAGAGAGCGGGGGCTACTCTTCGTTGCGGTGCACGAGCTTCTCATTGTGGTGGCTTCTCTTGTTGTGGAGCACGGGCTCTAGTTGCACGGGCTTCAGTAGTTGTGGCTCGTGGGCTCTAGAGCGCAGGCTCAGTAGTTGTGGCGCAGGGGCTTAGTTGCTCCACGGCATGTGGGATCTTCCCGGACGAGGCCTCGAACCCATGTCCCCTGCATTGGCAGGCGGATTCTTAACCACTGCACCACCAAGGAAGTCCTGAGTGACATTTCTCTGTAGTCATCATTTAAACACTTATTATTTCACTAAAATATTTGTATAACTATGATGAGAAGATGAGGAAGGAGAGGTGGTGGGAGAGCTAAGGGAATTATATCTTATCTGTCATAATAGGAAGTCATTCGGTAACATTTAAAATTAGTAAATGAAGAGATGGCAGCATAAGTATATTAATTGGATATCTCGAATTCATTATGAGAAGGGAAAAGAGATCAAAAGCGTGACTGCCTTTGGGAAGTAGAATCGGGAGGATGGAACAGATGACAGCTTGTTGATGATTACAAGCTGTCCTTACCACTTGATTTTGGTGGTGGTGGTGTAAAATTTCACATAACATAAAATGAACCATTAACCATTTGAAAGTATACACTTCAGTAGCATTTAGTACATTCACAGTGTTGTGCAACCTCTACCTCTGTCTAGTTCTAAGACATTTTCATGCCCCCCTGCAAAGGAAACCACATACCCATCAAGCAGCCCCTCCCCACCCCCTGTCTCTTTCCCCCAACCCTCCAGCTCCTGGCAACCACCAATCTGCCTTCTGTCTCTACTGATTTACCTATTCTGGAAGTTTGATTTCAATGGAATCACACAGTATGTGACCTTTTGTGTCGGCATCTTTCATTTAGCATGATGTTTTTGAGGTTCACCCGTGTTGTAATATGTCTCAGTATTTCATGCCTTTTTATGGCTGAATAATATTCTCTTGCCTGAATAATACCAGCTTTGTTTGTTTATCCATTCAGTAACTGAAGGACATTTGGGTTATTTCCACTTGGGGCTGTTGTGAATGGTGACGCTATGAACATTCATTGTTCAAGTATTTGTTTGAATATCTGTTTTCAATTCTTAGGGTATAAACCTAGGAATGGAATTGCTGGGTCATGTGGTAATTCTATATTTAACTTTCTGAGGAATTCCCAAACTCTTCCACTGAAGTTACACCATTTTACATTTCCCGCCAGCAATGTATGAGGGTTCCAGTTTCTCTACATCCTTGCCAACATCTGTTATTTTCTGTTTTTTGTTTTTTTTAATAGCCATCCTAGTGGGTATGAAGTAGTATCTTGTGATTTTGATTTGTATTTCCTTACTGACTAATGATGTTGAGTATCTTTTTTTTTTTTTTTTTTTTTTGATGTTGAGTATCTTTTCAGGTGCTTACCTTTTTTTTTTTTTTTTTGCGGTACGCGGGCCTCTCACTGTTGTGGCCTCTCCCGTTGCGGAGCACAGGCTCCGGACGCGCAGGCTTAGCGGCCATGGCTCACGGGCCCAGCCGCTTCGCGGCATGTGGGATCTTCCCGGACCGGGGCACGAACCTGTGTCCCCTGCATCGGCAGGTGGACCCCTTTACCTATTTTTAAACTGGATTGTTTTTCTTGTTGCTGAGTTGTAAGTGTGCTTTATATATTCTGGATACTAGACTCTGGTAAGATATATGATTTGCAAATATTGTCTCCCATTCTGTCTTTTCACTTTCTTGGTAGTGTTACCATCTGATTTTAAAACTATATTCATGTGTGATTTTGATGATCTTTATTAAAAAAATTAACATTAGTAAAAGAATAAAATCATAGATATTATTTTTTAAAGATAATTGTTTAAAAATGATAGAGTAACTATCTTAGTATATAAAAAATTTATACAGACCTCTAAGAAAGACACAGACTCCAATAGATAACTGGATATGAATAGATGACTCACAAAGGAAGGAAAAAATTTTAAAAACACAAGAAAAATTAGTAAGAGATACAAATTAATCGTGTAAGATATTTGTACTTTTTTCCCTAGTGACAAAATTGAATAATGTCAGGATATACAAAATAGATACTCTTCTGATAGAGAAAGTACAAATTGGTATGCCTTATTGTTTTTCAAATATTTATTTGGCTGCAGCGGGTCTACGTTGCGGCATGCAGGCTCTCAGTTGCGGCACGTGGAATCTAGTTCCCTGACCAGGGATCGAACCTGGGCCCCCGGCCCCCTGCATTGGGAAGCATGTAGTTTTGACCACTGGACACCAGGGAAGTCCCTGGTACGCCTTTTGGAAAGCAGTTTGGCACAATGTATTGAGAATCTTAAAAATATTGTTATTCTTTGACCCAGTAATTCAACTTCTAAGAATCTACCCTAAGAAAATAACTTGAAATATAAAAACCCTCTTACATACAAAGATGTTTGTCATAGTGTTAGTTTAAGAATGAAAAATTGCAAACAACCTAAACATTCAACAGATGGTGGATGAGTAATTTCTGATACACCCAGTGCTTGAAAATGCCTACCACATAGTAGGCATAAAATAAGTAGTTGCTGAATGAACCAAAACATCCATAGGATGAGATATTATGCAATCTTGTGAAATTGTATTTATATTATTTTTTAATAATATGAAATTCTTAACCTTCAAGGCAAAAATGACATTTAAAAGTTTATCTGGAATATGGTCCAGCCATCTCTCTTTTTTTAAATTTAATTTTAATTATTTCTTAATACAGCAGGTCCCTATTAGTCACCAGTTTTATGCACATCAGTGTATACATGTCAATCCCAATCGCCCAGTTCATCACACCACCACCACCACCACCCCACCACCACTTTCCCCCCTTGGTGTCCATACGTTTGTTCTCTACATCTGTGACTCAATTTCTGCCCTGCAAACCAGTTCATCTGTACCATTTTTCTAGGTACCACATATATGCGTTAATATATGATATTTGTTTTTCTCTTTCTGACTTACTTCACTCTGTGTGACAGTCTCTAGATCCATCCATGTCTCTACAAATGACCCAATTTTGTTCCTTTTTATGGCTGAGTAATATTCCATTGTATATATGTACCACACCTTCTTTATCCATTCGTCTGTCGATGGGCATTTAGGTTGCTTCCATGACCTGGCTATTGTAAATAGTGCTGCAATGAACATTGGGGTGCATGTGTCTTTTTGAATTATGGTTTTCTCTGGGTATATGCCCAGTAGCGGAATTGCTGGATCATATGGTAATTCTATTTTTAGTTTTTTAAGGAACCTCCATACTGTTCTCCATAGCGGCTGTATCAATTTGCATTCCCACCAACAGTGCAAGAGGGTTCCCTTTTCTCCACACCCTCTCCAACATTTATTGTTTATAGATTTTCTGATGATGCCCATTCTAACTGGTGTGAGGTGATACCTCATTGTAGTTTTGATTTGCATTTCTCTAATAATTAGTGATGTTGAGCAGCTTTTCATGTGCTTCTTGGCCATCTGTATGTCTTCTTTGGAGAAATGCCTTTTTAGGTCTTCTGCCCATTTTTGGATTGGGTTGTTTGTTTTTTTAATATTGAGCTGCATGAGCTGTTTATATATTTTGGAGATTAATCCTTTGTCCATTGATTCATTTTCAAATATTTTCTCTCATTCTGAGGTTTGTCTTTTCATCTTGTTTATGGTTTCCTTTGCTGTGCAAAAGCTTTGAAGTTTCATTAGGTCCCACTTGTTTATTTTTGTTTTTATTTCCATTACTCTAGGAGGTGGATCAAAAAAGATCTTGCTGTGATTTATGTCAAAGAGTGTTCTTCCTATGTTTTCCTCTAAGTTTTATAGTGTCTGGTCTTACATTTAGGTCTCGAATCCATTTAGAGTTTATTTTTGTGTATGGTGTTAGGGAGTGTTCTAATTTCGTTCTTTTACAGGTAGCTGTCCAGTTTTCCCAGCAACACTTATTGAAGAGACTGTCTTTTCTCCATTGTATATCCTTGCCTCCTTTGTCATAGATTAGTTGACCATAGGTGCGTGGAATTATCTATGGGCTTTCTATCTTGTTCCATTGACCTATGTTTCTGTTTTTTTGCCAGTACCATATTGTCTTGATTACTGTAGCTTTGTAGTATAGTCTTAAGTCAGGGAGTCTGATTCCTCCAGCTCCGTTTTTTTCCCTCAAGACTGCTTTGGCTATTCGGGGTCTTTTGTGTCTCGTTACAAATTTTAAGATTTTTTGTTCTAGTTCCGTAAAAAGTTACATTGGAAATTTGATGGGGATTGCATTGAATCTGTAGATTGCTTTGGGTAGTATAGTCATTTTCACAATATTGATTCTTCCAGTCCAAGAACATGGTATATCTCTCCATCTGTTGGTATCATCTTTTTTTTTTTGCGGTACGCGGACCTCTCACTGTTGTGGCCTCTCCCGCTGTGGAGCACAGGCCCCGGATGTGCAGGCTCAGTGGCCATGGCTCATGGGCCCAGCTGCTCCGTGGCATGTAGGATCTTCCCGGACCGGGGCACAAACCCATGTCCCCTGCATCGGCAGGCAGACTCTCAACCGCTGCACCACCAGGGAAGCCCCGGTATCATCTTTAATTTCTTTCAAAAGTGTCTTATAGTTTTCTGCATAAAGGTCTTTTGTCTCCCTAGGTAGGTTTTTGCCTAGGTATTTTATTCTTTTTCTTGCAGTGGTAAGTGGGAGTGTTTCCTTAATTTCTCTTTCTGATTTTTCATCACTAGTGTATAGGAATGCAAGAGATTTCTGTGCATTAATTTTGTATCCTGCTACTTTTCCAAATTCATTGATTAGCTCTAGTAGTCTTCTGGTGGCATCTTTAGGTTTCTCTATGTATAGTATCATGTCATCTGCAAACAGTGACAGTTTTACTTCTTGTTTTCCAATTTGTATTCCTTTTATTTCTTTTTCTTCTCTGATTGCTGTGGCTAGGACTTCCAAAACTATGTTGAATAATAGTGGTGAGAGTGGACACCCTTGTCTTGTTCCTGATCGTAGAGGAAATGCTTTCAGTTTTTCACCATTGAGAATGATGTTTGCTGTGGGTTTGTCGTATATGACCTTTATTATGTTGAGGTAGGTTCCCTCTAGGCCCACTTTCTGGAGAGTTTTTATCATAAATAGGTGTTGAATTTTGTCAAAAGCTTTTTCTGCATCTATTGAGATGATCATATGGTTTTTATTCTTCAATTTGTTAATATGGTGTATCACATTGATTGGTTTACATATATTGAAGAATCCTTGCATCCCTGGGATAAATCCCACTTGATCATGGTGTATGATCCTTTTAATGTGTTGTTGGATTCTGTTTGCTAGTATTTTGTTGAGGATTTTTGTATCTATATTCATCAGTGATATTGGTCTGTAATTTTCTTTTTTTGTAGTATCTTTGTCTGGTTTTAGTATCAGGGTGATGGTGGCCTCATAGAATGAGTTTGGGAGTGTTCCTTCCTCTGCAATTTTTTGGAAGAGTTTGAGCAGGATAGGTGTTAGCTCCTCTCTAAATGTTTGATAGAATTCACCTGTGAAGCCATCTGGTCCTGGACTTTTGTTTGTTGGAAGATTTTTAATTACAGTTTCAGTTTCATTACTTGTGATTGGTCTGTTCATATTTTCTATTTCTTCCTGGTTCAGTCTTAGAAGGTTATACCTTTCTAAGAATTTGTCCATTTCTTCCAGGTTGTCCATTTTATTGGCATAGAGTTGCTTGTAGTAGTCTCTTAGGATGCTTTGTATTTCTGTGGTGTCTGTTGTAACTTCTCCTTTTTCATTTCTAATTTTATTGATTTGAGTCCTCTCCCTCTTTTTCTTGATGAGTCTGGCTAATGGTTTATCAATTTTGTTTATCTTCTCAAAGAACCAGCTTTTACTTTTACTGATCTTTGCTATTGTTTTCTTTGTTTCTATTTCATTTATTTCTCCTCTGATCTTTATGATTTCTTTCCTTCTGCTAACTTTGGTTTTGTTTGTTCTTCTTTCTTTAGTTCTTTTAGGTGTAAGGTTAGATTGTTTATTTGAGATTTTTCTTGTTTCTTGAGGTAGGCTTGTATAGCTATAAACTTCCTGCTTAGAATTGCTTTTGCTGCATCCCATAGGTTTTATGTCATCGTGTTTTCATTGTCATTTGGCTCTAGGTATTTTTTGATTTCCTCTTTGATTTCTTCAGTGATCTCTTGGTTATTTAGTAACATATTGTTTAACCTCCATGTCTTTGTGTTTTCTACGTTTTTTCCCCTGTAATTCATTTTTAATCTCATAGTGTTGTGGTCAGAAAAGATGCTTGATATGATTTCAGTTTTCTTAAATTTACTGAGGCTTGATTTGTGACCCAGGATGTGATCTATCCTGGAGAATGTTCCGTGCGCACTTGAGAAGAAAGTGTAATCTGTTGCTCCTGGATGGAATGTCCTATAAATATCAATTAAATCTATCTGGTCTATTGTGTCATTTAAAGCTTCTGTTTCCTTATTTATTTTCATTTTGGATGTTCTGTCCATTGATGTAAGTGAGGTGTTAAAGTCCCCCACTATTATTGTGTTACTGTCGATGTCCATAGCAGTTGCCTTATGTATTGAGGTGCTCCTGTGTTGGATGCATATATATTTATAATTGTTATCTCTTCTTCTTGGATTGATCCCTTGATCATTATGTAGTGTCCTTCCTTGTCTCTTGTAACATTCTTTATTTTAAAGTCTATTTTATGTGATATGAGTATTGCTACTCCAGCTTTCTTTTGATTTCCATTTGCATGGAGTATCTTTTTCCATCCCCTCACTTTCAGTCTGTATGTGTCCCTAGGTCTGAAGTGCGTCTCTTGTAGACAGCATATATATGGGCCTTGTTTTTGTATCCATTCATGAAGCCTGTGTCTTTTGGTTGGAGCATTTAATCCATTCATGCTTAAGGTAATTATTGATATGTATGTTCCTATGACCATTTTCTTAATTGTTTTGGGTTTGTTTTTGTAGGTCCTTTTCTCCTCTTGTGTTTCCCACTTAGAGAAGTTCCTTTAGAATTTGTTGTAGAGCTGGTTTGATGGTGCTGAATTCTCTTAGCTTTTGCTTGTCTGTAAAGCTTTTGATTTCTCCATCGAATCTGAATGAGATCCTTGCCGGGTAGAGTAATCTTGGTTGTAGGTTCTTCCCTTTCATCACTTTAAGTATATCATGCCACTCCCTTCTGGCTTGTAGAGTTTCTGCTGAGAAATCAGCTGTTAACCTTATGGGAGTTCCCTTGTATGTTATTTGTCATTTTTCCCTTGCTGCTTTCAATAATTTTTCTTTGTCTTTGATTTTTGCCAGTTTGATTACTATGTGTCTTGGCATGTCTCTCCTTGGATTTATCCTGTATGGGACTCTCTGCGCTTCCTGGACTTGGGTGGCCGTTTCCTTTCCCATGTTAGGAAAGTTTTCAAGTATAATCTCTTTAAATATTTTCTTGGGTCCTTTCTCTCTCTCTTCTCCTTCTGGGACCCCTATAATGCGAATGCTGTTGCGTTTAATGTTGTCCCAGAGGTCTCTTAGGCTGTCTTCATTTCTTTTCATTCTTTTTTCTTTATTCTGTTCCACAGCAGTGAATTCCACCATTCTGTCTTCCAGGTCATTTATCCGTTCTTCTGCCTCAGTTATTCTGCTATTGATTCCTTCTAGTGTAGTTTTCTTTTCAGTTATTGTATTGTTCATCTCTGTTTGTTTGTTCTTTAATTCTTCTAGGTCTTTGTTAAACATTTCTTGCATCTTCTTGATCTTTGCCTCTATTCTTTTTCTGAGGTCCTGGATCATCTTCACTATCATTATTCTGAATTCTTTTTCTGGAACGTTGTTTATCTCCACTTCATTTAGTTGTTTTTCTGGGGTTTTATCTTGTTCCTTCATCTGGTACATAGCCCTCTGCCTTTTCATCTTGTCTATCTTTCTGTGAATGTGGTTTTCGTTCCACAGGCTGCAGGATTGTAGTTCTTCTTGCTTCTGCTGTCTGCCCTCTGGTGGATGAGGCTATCTAAGAGGCTTGTGCAAGCTTCCTGATCAGAGGGACTGGTGGTGGGTAGAGCTGACTGTTGCTCTGGTGGGCGGAGCTCAGTAAAATTTGTATCTGCTTGACTGCTGATGGGTGGCACTGGGTTCTCTCCCTGTTGGTGTTTGGCCTGAGGCAACCCAACACTGGAGCCTAACTGGGCTCTTTGGTGGGGCTAATGGCTGACTCTGGGAGGGCTCACGCCAAGGAGTACTTCCCAGAACATCTGCTGCCAGTGTCCTTGTCCCCACGGTGAGCCACAGGCACCGCCCACCTCTGCAGGAGACCCTCCAACACTAGCAGGTAGGTCTGGTTCAGTCTCCCCTGGGGTCACTGCTCCTTCGCCTGGGTCCCGATGCGCACACTACTTTGTGTGTGGCCTCCAATAATGGAGTCTCTGTTTCTCCCACTCCTGTCGAAGTCCTGCAGTCAAATCCCACTAGGCTTCAAAGTCTGATTCTCTAGGAATTCCTCCTCCCGTTGCCAGACCCCCAGGTTGGGAAGCCTGACGTGGGGCTCAGAACCTTCACTCCAGTGGGTGGACTTCTGTGGTATAAGTGTTCTCCAGTCTGTGAGTCAGCCACCCAGCAGTTATGGGGTTTGATTTTACTGTGATTGCGCCCCTCCTACCGTCTCACTGTGGCTTCTCCTTTGTCTGTGGATGTGGGTATCTTTCTGGTGAGTTCCAGTGTCTTCCTGTCGATGACTGTCCAGCAGCTAGTTGTGATTCTGGTGTTCTCACAAGAGGGAGTGAGCACGTCCTTCTACTCCGCCATCTTGGTTCCTAATCTCCTAACCATCTCTTTTTTTAAAGATTTTACTTATTAGGTAAAAATAAAGTTGAAAAGGTAGCATAGGGAAAAGAAGGAAGTAAATAAAAATGTTATCTCTGGGTGGTGGAATATTAAATAATCAAAAATACACCATCTCCTTAGCTGTTGCACAATCATCCAACCTGTCTCAGCTAGGACAGTTTTCCCAGGATTTCATCACCTGTGGCGGGGGGAGAGAATGAGCAGGAAGTGAAGACTACAGCTTGGGCTGGGCTCTCGCTGCCCCTGTGTGATTATTTACGTAAAGATTATTTATGATCTTTATTCCTTCTTTGGGGCTGGGGCATCTGACTCTGAGAGCATGCTTGGAAGTGCAAAATGCATGAAATTTATTCTCTAGCTCTTACCAGCACCCGTTTTGCACCAGGGACCAAGGACACAAAGTTCATGAAATCTCTCACATCAGGGAGTTCACATTCAAGATCAAATAAAATCCATCAGGGCTCCAGACCATCTTCCGTGCATGCACCTGTCACAACCCACTCAGCTGACATCTCTCTACTTGCAGCCGTTTCTAAGATACCTGAGTGTTCATTTTGTTGACAGTCGTCACTCTCTATTTATTCTCGTGGTCTGTGGCCTGGGCTCCTCGTGGAAACACAGACGCAGTCACTGACTATACTCCAAGGAGACTGACTGCGCCCCAGTGCCAGGGCACAGCCAAAATTTGTATTTATAGTATCCATTCCTATATGTATGTGTATACATACATTTATACATGCACGCATCTATACATGTATACGTAATTTTGTACAATGAGCGGGTATTACCTTTATAAAAAAATTAAAAACAGTCTGCTCCGCATTTCTCTTTAGGATTTCATTCTGTGTGTTTGCTTTGTTGTCCTGCTGTCTGGCTTGGCTGCAGGCTGTCCAGAAGGCTCTGCAGAGGGAGAGCAGGGGTCCCAGGCATAGTCACAGTGTGGAGCTGCGCCAGGGGAGCTCACAGGGGATGAAGGGGGCCTTGAAGAGAGCCTCTGGTCAACCAGTCAGCTGGAAGCACCTGTCCTTTGCTTGTCACTCAAGTTGAGGACACCAGGTGACATGGGGCCACTCTCTGCCAGGGAGTGTCCAGCAATTTGAAGGTTGCTCTTAGGAGCCCGAGCTGGGAGGCCTGTGATAAACCCCCTTCCGCCTGCTGCTGCAGTGCAGCTGTCCCTGGGACAGGACCAGAGGCCCCTGAGGGAGGGAGGGAGGGAGGGAGCAAGGGAGGGAGGGTGGCAGCTGCTGGTTGCGGGCACAGGGCCAGGCCTGGGAGAACCAGGCAGGCGGAGGATTTGCGTGGAGCCTGACAGGTGGAGCTCTGTGTCCTGGGTGCCCTCATCTGGAGGGGTGGCCAAGCACATCTCCCCTCAACCCAGCTCCTCTCTTCCAGGCCGCACTTGGCCACCTTCCAGCCACGTACCCCTTGAGGGTCTCTGTCAAGAGCCCCTCCCCGCCCCCCTCCTGCAGACCCAGCAAGGTGGGCACCCCTTTGGAAGCCGGGCTCCACACTCTCTGGGTCCATGCAGCCTTGCCCCCTCACTGTGGCACTGAGAGCCTTCTGTTTTCACGGTGGTGGGAGTCTCACTCCGATCACAGAAAGTTCTGTGAGGTCCCACCCGGCTCAAGGCAAGGAAGCCCTGGTGGGTTTGCAGACAGTACCTCTGGGATTGTGGCTCACAGGGTGGGGCACCAGCAGCCTGGGCAGGTGCTGTGTTGGGTCCAGGATGGAGGAAAGACCCCAGCATTGCACCCAGTTTCTTGGAGGATAGACCCATCCCCAGCTAGAGTGAGTGTGCTAGCTGAGGGACGTAGGGATGCTCTAGGGGCTCTAGGAGGGATGTGAAGGACTCTTAATAGACGGGGAGGGTAAGCTTACAGAGGAGGTAACCCTTGAGCCGTGCCTTGAAGAAGTCTTACAGATGAGGGCACCAAAGAAAAACTTCAGTGAAGAAAACATGATGTGGAAAGACCCAGAGGTATGAAAGAGATCAGTGTTCTGGGATCAAGGAGAGTTTGGGGATACAGGTTGGGAAGGGAGTGAGGCACAGAGGAAATGAAGCTGGGCAGGAAGGTTGGGCCCAGATGGTGTGTGTTTGTCACCCTAGATTTTAAAGGCATGGTGTGAGGGAGCAGATATGAGGCGCCAGCTGGGCTCCTGGGGAGAGGTCCTGGAGCCGCTGGAGACTTTTGGTTACAGCCTCAGAGTGGACCAGACAACCTGAAAATCCTGATGCCACAAACACTTAGAAATGAGAAATAAAGAGAACAAATATCCTTTCACATGCATAGAAGTGCTCATCCGATAGTAAGAGAATTCCTCATCTCACCTTCCTGACCCCCTGCCCCAGGGTTGCCTGGGACCCCTTCCAAATAAACTGTCTGCTCTAGGATCCTCTTCTCTTTGGAGTCTGCTTCTGTGGGAACCCAGACTAAGATGGATTCTTCAATAAATGATGCCGAAGCAACTGGTTTTCCACGGGAGAAACATAAGATTAGAATCTTACTTTATATCCAAACTAAAAAATAAATTCCAAGTATATTAAAGGCCTAACTGTAAAAACCAAGACTTTAAAACTTCTAGAGGAAAATATGAGAGTCTCTTTATGATCTTAGAGCAGGGGAAAAAGTCTTAAATATGACACCAAAAGTGCAAAAATAAAGGAAAATATCAAAGAAAATTGTCAAGTTTGTCCACAAAAGATGCCATTGTAAATAAAAAGACAGTTCACAGGCCAAAGCAGGTATTTGTAGAAATACCTGTAGAAAACTGACAGAGAACTAGTAATGAGAACATATAAAGAGCTAGTATAGATCTACACGAAAGGAGACAGGCAACGCTGTAGAAAAGTGGACAAACATAAATAGGTATTTCACGGAAGAGGAAATGTGTACAGCCAACGAACATAAGAAAAACCATTTCACACCCATCAGATTGGCAAAAATCGAAAAGTCTGAGAACACAAATGATGGCCAGTAGATGGGCCCCCTGGGGCACTGTCTCCTGGTGGTGGTAGTGTACATTGTCACCACTGTGGAGATCCATTTGGAAGTAGAGTTTAAAATTTGCATGCCCTGGGCTTCCCTGGTGGCCCAGCGGTTGAGAGTCCGCCTGCTAATGCAGGGGACACGGGTTCGTGCCCCGGTCTGGAGGATCCCACATGCCGCGGAGCGGCTGGGCCTGTGAGCCATGGTCGCTGAGCCTGCGCGTCTGGAGCCTGTGCTCCGCAACGGGAGAGGCCACAACAGTGAGAGGCCCGCGTACCGCAAAAAAACCCCACAAAAAACAAAAAACGAAATTTGCATGCCCTGAGCCCCAGCAATTTCACTTCTAGGCAGTCCACTCACGTACCAGTGAACCTCTTTGAAACTCTTGAAGCACCCTGGAAGGAACAGCGTCATGCGTGTAGCCGTGAGACTCCCGGGGAATCACTTAACCTCTCTGTGCAGCAGTTTCAAGTGGCGAATGGGGATGATACCAATTTGCAAAGTTGTTTTGAGGACTACATAATAATATGAACGATGAGCAGCATGTGTACAGTGCTTCCTGGCGCCAGATGCTGTGCTGTACTTTCCCGGATTTAGGCAGCAACCCACAAAGTGGTTAGAGGTGATCTCTAACCCTAACTTAGAGATGGGGAAACTGAGGCTCTGGGGAGTAGTTGGTCCAAGTTCACCAGCTGGTTGGCTGCAGAGCTGGGATTTGACTCAAGCCACACTGCGTCCCATTATGGAATAATGCCCACGAAAGTGTTTTATAAACTGTGAAGGGCTGTACAAATTGTCCTTTGTCTCTCGTTCCTCCTTGATGAACTTCAGAGACCAGAAGAGACCCTTTAACAAATGGGGACCAGGTGCTCTTCTCTCCCCAGTGCCACATGGGCAGGGGCAGGGGCAGGATACATAGATGACCATGAGCTCTGAACCTCCACGAGCTGCACTTCCAGAGGCTTAGAGCCTCAAGATGCCTCTCTCCTCCATGCCCGAAAAGTAGAGGCCCCAAGTGGTCTCATTTCTTCCTCCAAGCTTGTTCTTCTCCTGCCCCTACGGCTTCCCTGAGGCACATCCACACACATGCGTGTGCACACACACATGCACATGCACACCCCCTGCAGTCCTATGCGTCTGTGCCACAAGCCTGAAGGAAAGCCTGTGCCTCCTGCCAGGCCACCTCTCTTCCAGCATGTACACAGCTACCAAAGCCATCTTCCTCACTCTTTTCCGATCAGTTCCTGCCCAGGAACCTCACAGGAACAGCCTTTTGGGGTCCAAAGGGACCTTCACAGCTCATTTGGTCACACAATCTCATCTGATGCATGGTTAGATCCTCTCCACAGTGCCCCACTCCAGGCACCTCCCGGTCCTTCATAAATCTTACGTGGATGATGAATACTAATGTTTGCCGCTTGGAGTTCATTTAAATCCTCCAGCCTCACTCCTAAAGTCCTTGAATAGCAAGCCCCATCCCAGGTACCTTGGCCTTGCCTGACCAGCAGAGCAAGAATGGATTAGCAGCAAATCCCTCTAGGGCAGCAACTAGGGACACATTAGCAAGGAGGAGGTGGGTGCGTGGTCAGAACAGTTTGCTTCTGTTTATGAGTTTTGTAGCAGGTGTGTTATGGAATGTTCCAGTGTGTGTATATATGTATTTGTCAATGCCTCCTTAAGCATTCCAAGGTCAAAGGCCTGCAGAAACAACTACAACTCTTGTGTCCTGGAAAACAGGAATATTAATTCCCTCTGGGCTACAGGATTTTTTTGTTTGTTTGTATTGGGCTGTGTGTGTGTGTGTGTGTGTAAAATGAGGATATTGATCTAGATAAACAGCTTTCAAGCCTTTTAAATTTATTTATTTAACAGACATTTATTGCTTGCTTGCTATGAGCAGGCATTGTGCCAGCCTTGCTGGCACCTATGGTGGGTGGACAAGGCAGGACCAGGTGCCACCTTCATGGGTCTGGTGGGTGGACAGATGTTCAATATGTAATGACAAACATGTCGTGGCCATAAAGAAGAACAGGTACTATGGTGTGAATTATAGGAAAACCGCCTGGTCTGGGGATGGCAGGAAGGGAGATTCAGGCCAAGATCTGAAGGAAGAGCAGGAATTAGCTGGAAGAGAAGGTCAAGAAAATTCCAGGGTGCAAAGGCCAGAGTGTTAGGAAGATGCTGCTCATTCCAGGAATGGTGTGGCATGCCTGCAGGGTAGACAAGGAGGGGTTAAGGGGCTTAAGGTAGGGATGAAGAGACAGGACAGATGCACAGGGCCTTGAAGCTGTGTTGAGAGTGTTATATTTCATCCTAAGGACAATGGAAAACCTTCAAGGCAAAATAATGTCATGATTGCCCCTGCACTTTTTAAAGATCCTTTTGGCATATAGTTGCGACCCTATAAATTTTTGAATGAGGTGGTAGGACAGGATGAAATGAAGGCCTCATTGTGAAGAATGGGATGGGGAGGCAAAGGGTCAGTTAGAAGGATGATGGTGGTAACCATGGAAACAGAGAGACATGGACTTGGTGGGGGGGCGTGCATTAAAAGACTGAATTGCCAGGACTTGGTCACTGGTTAAGGATTATCCTCAGCATTCTGGTTTTGGCCACAACTGAAAGCAGAATGGTGTTGTTAGATTTGCAGGGATGGTCAGAGTGGATTTGTGACGTGTTAAGTCTGAGGTCACTGTGGCATTGCTAAGATCTGGAGATCAGCGAGATGGAAGTTATGCTGGTGTATGGGTGGTAATTGGAGGCATGGGGGTGGATGAGGCCCCTGAAGGAGAGAGTGCAGAGGGCTAAGGGGGTCTACAACTGCCCTGAGGACCCCAACATTTAACACACAGGTTGAGAAGAAGCCAGCAAAGGAAATGAAAATGAAGAGAGAAAGGAGGGAAACCAGGAAAGCTTGGTACCATGGAGACGAAGGGAAGAGAATTTCATGGAGGTCAGAGTGACAAGTTCTAGTCAGATGGAACTAAAAACAAGTGTCCTTTGGATTTCGCAAATGGAACTTATTGTTGACCTAGCAAGAGCAAGAGGAGTTCTTGAAATGAAGACAGTGAGTGAATGCAGGTCTTTCAAGAAGTTTGACTAGGAAAGGTAGAAGGGGTTGTTCAAGGAGGGAATTAATTTTTTTAATTGGGGAACTTTTTTAAAAAAACAGATAGGGATAAATTAATAGAGAATGGTTGAAGTTATAGGACAGAGGAGGCATATCAGGTAGGTTCAATCAGAGAAGTAGATTAGAGGTACATGTAATAAGAGATCTGTCATAAAGATTTGACCTTGTGTAGCTGTGGGAGCCCATTACCCTGTCATTGAGAAGTTGTTGTCTTTGTGTCTGGTGCTGGACCTTGAAGGCCACAGGGACCTTGAAGGCCATAGGCCAGTTGGGAAGGGAAGAGGGATGTGAAGTGGAGAAAGCAAGAAAAAGCTGGAACCTTATAGGCTGAGCTGGAACCCACAAAGATAGCTTGGAACCCTTGTCAATTTCTCATTGACTCCATTCCTCCAACTTGGATAATGAGGGTGTCGTGTGGGGTACTGGTGTTTGTCACAGAGCTAAACATGCACCTGGCCCAGGAGTTAGAGAAGCTAGGGCTGGAGGAGCTGCAGACCCAGCTGCTGCTCCAGGGCAGCCAGATGACCCTGGCAATGTGCATGAGCTACAGCCATGCCTGGTGCCCTGCACCACCTTCTGAGCATAAAGAAGCATGGTTGCTCCTTCATGGCTGCCTTCCAAACTTTGGGCAAAGTCTCATACTAATTTGGAACGATACAAGGAAAGTGTAGTTCAGTTTTGCTAATCTGACAGAATACAAATCCATCCTAGGAGGTAACTTTATTTTTAGGCAAGTATTTGTTTATTAGTGGATCCAGGCACAGTTCTAGGAGCTGGGGATACAATGTCAGTTAGACAGAGTTCGTCCTTACAGAGCTGAGGTTCCAGCAGGAAAATCAGACAGTAGCAAGTGCATATGTGATATGGTGCCTGATTGTGAAAAGTACTACTTGAAAAAAAAAAAAAAAGAGAGAGAAAGAGAATAGTGAGTGTTGGAGGTGGGGGTTGGGTAAGAAGGAGGTTATACTAGAGAGGGTAGTTGGAAAACCTCCTTGATGAAGTACCACTTAACCACAAACCATAATGAAGTTATGGAACCAGCCAAGTAGATAGCCCAGGCAAGAGTTTTGCAGGCAGCGGAAACAGTATGTGCAAAGGTCCTGAGGCAGGAACAAGCTTGTTCAAGAAACTGCAAGAATGCCTGAGTATCTAGAACAGAGTGAGTGAGGCAGAGAAGGATAGGAGGTGAAGCTGAAAGTTAGGCAGCAGCCAGATCATGCAGATACTCATTATTTGACCTGGCTAGTGCTCCCCTTGAAGACCTCACTTGGAAGGCTTGTCCTTTTTTGACCTTACTTGAACCGTCCCAGTGCTAAAAGCCTTTCCTGGGAACATTTGTCAAGGATTTTGACATCACAGCTGCCTGAGGCAATGGATAACAGTTGGCGTAAACAATAGACTAACATAAAACTAAAAAGGAAAGGCTGAGGAATGAAGTGTCCATAGGGGGCTTTAAAAAGCTCTGACATATTCCTGGAATCTATGTGCATGTGATGGCCGTGTGCTTGGGAAGGCAATAATCTGTCACCTCTGAATCCCCTCTGAAGCTCTGTGCAAGCAGGACATGAAAGTTGAGGCAGAGTTACAAACTGCCTGGCTGAGTGTTAAAGGTATGTCCCAACACACATACAGAACCCCTCAGTGAAGAGTGGGCAACTTATTGTTTCCAGGAGGTTAAGGAAATATTTGCCTCAACATTAGCTGACCACTCAAGTTAACTGAGCAAAGACTTCAGAAGGTATACCTGACACAGAATACAGGCTTTGCAGAGTTACTTAAGGAAAGTCACTAAACAAACAACAACTACGATAAGAAGCAACAACAAACCCTGTGGAGGGGGCGGAATCTGATTTCAGAGTTGTCACGTTATAGTATTTGAAATATCCAGCTTTCAACAAAAATTATGAAACATGCAAAGAAACAATAAGGAAATATGATCCATACACAGGAGGGAAAAAAAGCAATTAATTGAAACTGATCCTGAGGAATCCCAGAAGCTGGAATTACTAGACAAATACTTTAAATCAGCTATTTTAAATCTGTTCAAAGAACTAAAGGAAACAGTATGTAAACAATGAAGGGAAAGTATGAAAATGGAGTCTCACATAGAGACAATCAACAGGTAGAAATTATAAAAAGGAACCAGAGAGAAAATTAAGGAATTGAAAAGTATAATTATTCAAACAAAAATATTCACTGAGGGGCTCAACAGCAGATTTGAGGAGGCAGAAGAAAGAATAAGTGAACTTGAAGATAGGTCAATTGAGATTATCCAGTCTGAAGAACAGAAAGAAAAAGAATGAAGATAAATGAACTTGTGGGACAGACACGTATGGGACACCATCAAGTGACCTGAAATATGCATAATGGAAATCCCATAAAGAGAAGGGGGGGTGGGCAGATAGAATATTTGAAAAGATAATAGCTGAAAACATGCAAAATTTGATGAAAAGCATTCATCTACACATCTAAGACACTCAACGAACTCCAAGTAGGGTAAATTTAAAGAGATCGCCACCTACATGCATCATAATCACACTACCAAAAGCCGAAGACAAAGAGAGAAAGCAGCAAGAGGAAGGTGACTCATCATGTACAGGGATCCTCAATAAGACTTCTCATTAAAAAACAAGACAAAACATAGAGACCAGAAGGCAGTGGGATGATGTATTCAAAGTGATGAAAGGAGAAAAAGAACTGCCAATCAAAAATTCTATATTTGGTAAAATTATTCTTCAAAAATGAAGGAGAAATTAAGGTATTCTTCAGCCTGATAAAAGTCATCTGCAAAAACCCCACAACTAACATCATACTTAATAGTGAAAGACTGAAGGTTTTCCCCCTAAGATGAGGAGTAAAGCGAGGATGTCTGTTTCTACACTTCTGTTCAGTATTGTACTGGAGGTCGTAATGAAGGCAGTTAGGCAAGAAAAAGAAATAAAAAGCATCCAGGTTGCCAAAGAAGAAGTGAAACTATCTCTATTGGTTGATGACATAATCTTACATGTATAGAAAACTCTGAAGAGTCCAGCAATGACAACAACCAAAAAAGGAAGAAAACTATTAGATTAATAAATGAATCAAACAAGGTTACAGGATACAAGATCAATATTTTAAAAATCAGTTGGATTTCTATACACTAGTTATGAAAAATCCAAAAATGAAATAAAGGATATAATTCCTTTTATAATAGCATCAAAAAGAATAAAATAGGAATACATTTAACCAAAGATGTGCAAGACTTCTACACTAAAAACTATGAAACATTGTTGAAAGAAATTAAAGAAGACTTAAATAAAGAAAAGACATCCCATGATCGTGGGTCAGAAGACTTAATATTGTTAACATGGCAGTACTCCCTTAACTGATCTACAGATTCAATGCAATCCTTATCAAAATTTCAATGCCTTTTTGTAGAAATAGACAAGCTGATACAGAAATTCATATGGAAACTCAAAGGACCCCCAGTAGCCAAAACAATCTTGAAAAAGAAAAACAAAGTTGGTGGGCTCATACTCCCCAATTTCAAAACTTACTACAAAGCTATAGTAATCAAAATAGTGTGGTACTGGCATAAGAACAGAAATACAGATCAGTGGAATAGTATTGAGTGTCCAGAAAGAAACCCATATGTCTATGGTCAGTTTAGGTACCAAGACTATTCAATGGGGAAAGAATAGTCTTTTCAACAAACGGTGCTGGGACAACTGGATATCCATATGCAGAAGATGAAGTTGGACCCCTACTTCATGCTTTATACAAAAATGAACTCCAAATGGGTCAAAGACCTAAATGTCAGAGTTAAGCCTATAAAACCCTTAGAAGGAAATGTAGATGTTTTAATGCTATCATCCTTTTGGCCTAGCATTCCCATCAAGGAAATTGGAATCCTCATACTTTGGGAGTATAAAATGGTGAATTTTATGGTATCTGAATTATATCTCAACTTTTTAAAAAAGATAACTCTGGCTGCATATAGGGATGGACCATAGGCAACTGAGAGTGGGAACTGGAAGGTTGTTGTAGTCTAGTCTAGTGGTGAGCTGATGGTGCTCTAAGGCCAAGGGCATGATGGCTTTAAAAGATAGGAAAGCTCAGGACAGGAGTCCTTTGGAGAGGCTGGCTTCAGCAGGAAGAGGGACAACTCCCAACACCGAAGTAAGAGGGAAGAAGGAATATAGACACAGGGGTAGGCATTCTAGAAAACTGAATCTGTCTTTTGGTTTGGTACAGAAAGGGTTATGAGCCATTGTGGGCAGAGGATGTCTGGAAGCTTGAAATAGCTGTGGGCAAGCAGAGAACATGGCCTTGGCTTCCAGGAAGATCGGGAGCCCTGAGACTGGGTATACAGGGCTGCATGTCAAGGAAGCAGTCCTCTTGGACCTAACAGTGACTTTTGAGCTAGAATAAGAGGAAACTTCAACAGGGGGATACCTAGAGATTATCATATTAAGTGAAGTAAGTCAGGCAGAGAAAGGCAAATATCATATGATATCACTTATATGTGGGATCTAAAAAATTGATAAAAATGAAAAGAAATAGACTCACAGATATAGAAAACAAAGTTACGGTTACCAGAGGGGATGGGGGTGGGGGGAGATAAGTTATGAGTTTGGGATTAACACATACCCAGTACTATGTATAAAATAGAGAAAGAAGGACCTACTGTATAGCACATGGAACTATATTTAATGCCTTGTAATAACCTATAATGGAAAAGAATCTGAAAAAGAATCTGAATCACTTTGCTATACACCTGAAGCTAACACAACATTATAAATTAACTATACTTCAATTTAAAAAATGTTAAAAAAAAAGAATAAGAGGAAACCAGGTATTCTATAATTATGGCTCAATAATACAAGCCATAGCCTGATTTTAATTCCGTTTTATGAAATCAAAGTGACTGATTAGTCAAGAATAAGCCTTGTATTTTTACAATCACAGTTTAATTTTCTTTTTAATTTTTTGTCTGTGTTGGGTTGTGTTTGTCTGTGTTGCTTCGTGCGGGCTTTCTCTAGTTGCGGCGAGCAGGGCTACTGTTTGTTGTGGTGTGCGGGCTTCTCATTGTGGTGGCTTCTCTTGTTGCGGAGAACGGGCTCTAGGCGTGCGGGCTTCAGTAGTTGGGGCACATGGGCTCAGTAGTTGTGGTGCACGGGCTTAGTTGCTCCGCGGCATGTGGGATCTTTCCGTACCAGGGCTCCCCTGCATTGGCTGGCAGATTCTTAACCACTGTGCCACCGGGGAAGCCCTAATTTTTTTTTTTTTTAAGATTTTTTTTGGGGGGGACTTCTCCGGTGGCGCAGTGGTTAAGAATCCGCCTGCCAGTGCAGGGGATATGGGTTCGAGCCCTGCTCCGCGAAGATCCCACATGCTGCAGAGCAACTAAGCCCGTGTGCCACAACTACTGAGCCTGCACTCTGGAGCACACGTGCCACAACTACTGAGCCCGCGTGCCACAACTACTGAAGCCCGCACGCCTAGAGCCCGTGCTCCACAACAAGAGAAGCCACCTCAATGAGAAGGCCGCGCACCACAACGAAGAGTAGCCCCTGCTTGCCGCAACTAGAGAAAGCCCGTGCTCAGCAACGAAGACCCAACGCAGCCAAAAAAAAAAAAAAAAAGATTTGTTTTGGATGTAGACCATTTTAAAAGTCTTTATTGAATTTGTTATAATATTGCTTCTGTTTTATGTTTTGGTTTTTTGGCTGCGAGGCATGTGGGATCTTATCTCCCTGACCGGGGATCGAACCTGCACCGCCTGCATTGCAAGGCGAAGCCTTAACCACTGGACCACCTGGGAAAGCCGCCACAGTTTAATTTTGAATTGGGTATATGCCCATCTCAATTGGGTATATGCATTAATAAAAGAGTATAAGGTAGCATGACTAATAATATTAATTGATTATTAATGGTTTAATTGATTGACACAATTTTTTCACCTGCAGTGTCTCACTTGGTCTCTACAACAACCTCGTAAAGCAAGTTTTATTATTTTCACACTTATTTTACATAAGGAAATGGAGGCTTAGGGAGTTAACACTTTTCTAAGTAGTCTGAATCCAGGTCTCCTAAATCTCACGTTCTTTCTTTCCACTATTACCCCATGAATCAAGCAGAGTACTTCTTTTTTTGTCTATTCAAATTCTCAGGGTATGTTGCCAAGGTATCTTTTTCCAGAAAGTCTATTTTTGTAAAGTGTCTTTAATGCTTGTCCACTCCAGTGATTATTTCCAATAACATTTCTTTTCTGTTAATGATATTAATGCGAACTGTAGAAAGTCTAGAAAAACTTGTTTTTAATCCCACGCAGATAACTACTGTTAACAATTTAGTGTATTTCTTTCCAGTATCTGCCTATAAATAAATATACTGCCTATAAATATGTACACACATATATATACATACACACATATATATACACATACATGTATATTAATAATTTTTTTACAAAATTGTACTCATACTATAAACAGTGTTGTGTCTTGCTTTTTCACATAGTATGATGTTGTGAGACGTGGCATGGCCTTGTGGTGAAGGTTAATTAGGCCCTGAAGCCAGAATGTAATGGGCCTGTTAGCTGTGTGCCCTTGTCAATGCTACTTAGCCTTTTTGTACCTTAGAACAATATTAGCTATTACAAACCTTAGTGCAAAATATGGTCTATCCTGTGCACTCTCCTTTCAGACCAGGTGATCTCTGTTCCTGGGTTCAGGAACTGCTCTGTGTCTGAAACACATCCTCTCCCCTTCCCTTTGGCCAGCAGCATCCTTGCTGTCAGTTCATCTTGCTCATACCCTCCGATCTGTTGTGCACCCCCCGCCCCATGACCTCCGTAACATCCACTCCAACCAGTTGACTCCCCAGAGGCAGCTCCCTTACAGTCTCTGGACTGTCTCCCTGAGACAGTCTGTGTGTCTGCAAGCTTACTGTCAACAAGGATTTGCTATTTCACTTAGCAATATACATCTTGGATGTCCTTTATATCAGCACATAGGGCACTGCCTTGCTTTTGTTTTGTTTGTTTATTTCGTTTTGTTTGTTTTAAACTGCCATATAGGGGGAAGGCTTTTTCAAGGCATGCCATGAAACCTCGAAGCTGTAAAGGAGAAGTTGATTGTTTGGCTACGTAAAAATTAGAATCTTCAGCATAGGAAAACATACCATAAGCAAAGTCGAAAGACAAAACAGCCTCCACATTCAACTGGGGCTCTAACAGTGCTCCGTGACTCTCTCATTTGCTCGGCTTGTACTTTACACAGAAAACCAAAGTCATCGGGTGCAAATATTCTCTGCTTCCACCACCAGACCTCAAAATGTATTTGAACTCAAACCCATCCATTCCACCTCCCACCTGTTAAAACAGAAGGTGTCTCCCCTCCTGTCTGAAGCTAACGCCGCCTCTGTGCTGGGATCCCATCCCATCTTGCTCTAGTAGGACCGTGGCTCTGTTAATTGCCCGAGTCAGGCTGCCCTCCCTGCTGCTCCCAGCCTGTGTATTACCCCGGCCCGCTGGGTTTTACCTTCTAGATATATCTTGTCTCTGCCCTCTCCTCTCTTTTCTGCCTTCACTGCTCTAGGGCAGGCCTCATCATTTCACGCCTGGACCATTGCAGTAGCTTCCTCATTGGTCTCTTTCAACCTGGCCATGCTTGTTTTTTTGGCTGCGCCTTGTGGCTTGCGGGATCCTAGTTCCCCGACCAGGGATTGAACCCAGGCCCTCGGCAGTGAAAGCGTGGAGTCCTAACCACTGGACCGCCATCAACCTGGCCATCCTTGATGCTGTCCTCCGCACAGGTGCCAGCGGAGCATCTAAAACCCAGGCCTACTCTCACCCCCTGCCATAGGTCAGTCTCATCTGCTGTAGCTTGGGGGTCAGAGCGGTGTGGAAGGAATCCCCTTGTTGGTGAGGGGGCGCCTATAATTTGGAAAAAAGCCTCCCATGCCATTCGAGTCGCAGACCTTGATAGCTTGCCATTGCAAAGCCCTCTCCTCCATTACCCCTAACTGCCCAGCTCCCCAGATTCACCTGCCTTGGACTTTATGTCTTAGTGACAGCAACGTGCCACACACCTACCCCACTCCTTCCAAGAACACGCTTACTGCCCTACTTCACCCGGCAGGCGGCTCAGCCATCCTCGGCCCTGAGCCCCAGGCTGGGGACGTGACACCCCCTCCTCCAGGCAATCCTAGCATCCTGCACGTTCCTAAGTGGTTTGCTGAGCAGCCTGCTGGTCTGGATGCGTCTCAGGAGGCTGACTGGGAGCTGACTCTAGCATATAGAGCTCATATCACCGCTTGAACCTCAGCTTTCGGTCCCAGCAGCCAATTCTAGGGCAGTGGGAACTGTCCCACTTCCTTCATAGCATCTGTCACGATATTGAAACTGTATTAAAATGGTCTGTCTTTGTGTTTGTCCCCACACTACACTAGTGCATCTTGAGAGCAAGGATAGTGTCTTGTTTTTCACATGGCCTGGCACGTACCCAGTGCTACAGCTGAACTGAAAAGGGACTTGGCAAGCCATAGACCGAGTTTAATGTTTTCTTGGTCATTGTACTGGAACAGATGGTCATAAAGACAATTTATGAAATGTCATTAGGATAAGTATAAATTCCTGTAGTTACATCCAAAAGTAACAGGCGTGTGCATTTTCGGTGGACCACCGTGGCTTTGCAGCAGTTCATGTGATAAGAGGTGGAGATTTTCACTGGGGAAGCAGCCTCGACGTGGGTCGCCAGTGTGGTGAGGCTGCAGGACGCTGCTGGGACGCTGGCCTGCCCAGCTGGTGTCCCGGAGACGTTGCTCTGCCATTGTCCCCATTCTCTCTCGTTCTTCAGTAATCTTCCCTCCCATCCGTCCTTTCAGCCTGTAAACATGCCCATGTGTCCCCCAACCTTTAAAACCCACTTTCCCACCCTGCCTCTTGGTTCTCTTGGTTCTTCCTTCCTTCCAGGAGCTAACTTAGCCTTATGGGAAAGATGGAGACCCTCCAATGCAAACTGCTTCCCCATTTCTGATTTTTTCCACCATGACGTCGTCAGATACACCCCGCCCTCCCCACCTCTCCCCAACCATGGTTCACCAACTCCCTGGTTCCCTTGAGCCCACCTCCTCCTTGCTCAGTCATCCATCCCTCTTCTGTTGCACTTCTTGCCCATTCCTTCCATTATGCCCATGAGCAGTTACAGATCTTCCCCTTCCTTACACACCCTACTGCCTTCTCAGGAATTTTCCATCCCCTTAGGAACTTCCTGGGATTATCTGCCCTTCACCACTAGCCTTTTCCAAAGAGAAGGCCACTTCCCTGCCTCCCCCTTTCCCCTCTCCCCAGATGTTCAACATCTCACAGTCTGACTTAGGCCTGAATTCCTCTGCTGCGGCTGCTCCCCAGATGGCATCAGAGACCTAGCCAGCGTCTCTCTTTCTTTTTTTGGCCATGCCACACGGCTTGCATGATCTTAGTTTCCCGACCAGGGATTGAACCCCCGTCCTCAGCAGTGAAAGCATGGAGTCCTAACCACTGGACCACCACGGAATTCCCAGCATCTTTAATTTAGTGCCTTGCCCTCCCCTCTGCCCCTGGTTCCCATCCTCAGGGATCTCCCCGAAGGATTTGGCCAACTCCTCCTTCTAGGGCAGCCCCCGGTCCTCCCCTTCTCCTACCGTGTTGTCTGCACTTTCTTGGGCTCCTGCAGGGGCCGCTCCTCCCATCCTAGATGGAGACTTTCCCCAATGCTCTGTCCTCTGTCTTTTCTCTTCTTGACA
This sequence comes from Delphinapterus leucas, assembly GCF_059928025.1. Taxonomy (NCBI): domain Eukaryota; kingdom Metazoa; phylum Chordata; class Mammalia; order Artiodactyla; family Monodontidae; genus Delphinapterus; species Delphinapterus leucas. The sequence goes on from NC_143143.1 coordinate 8,981,523, forward strand.
CTTTCTGCATTATCTATAATAATAAACAAGGAGATGAAGAGAGGTGCTGAGAAGACTTTGAGGATAGGGGGAGTTCTTTGGGTTGGTTTGGTGGTACTGCTGGGTTTTTGTTGGCTTTTTATTGGTGGGGGAGGTTTGGGCAGAATGGCATGAGGGATTCCTTAGGGTACAGCAAAAAGGGTTGGAAGGAGACCAGCAAGCCACATGTCGGTTTCGCTATTTTCTGGACACGCCCCAAACTTTCTTTGCCTCATGGCCTTTGTCTACCTGTTGTGTCTTACTCCCCGCTCATGACCTTTGTAACATTCTGGTCATACTTGTCTTACCAGTCAAATATGGCATTGTAGTCATTTTACCACGTACTGTAGCTCATACTGTCCATCAGTTCACTTAGGTTGTCTGGAGATCAGGACTTGACTTATTTTAACTCTGGAACATTTAACAGAGATGCTTACATGTAGGGGCTACTCAGTGTTCCTCAGGAGCATCAGCTAATGGGAAGAGCATGAGTCTTAGATGTAAACAGACCCAGATTCTGATGCTGATCCTGGACTTGATCCTTGTTCATTGTGTGACCTCGGGCACATTGCTTACCTTTCTAATTACGGTAATCGTGAGGATGAAATGTGATATTGGATGCTCAAGAAATGTGAGTCCCCTCCCCCATCCCTGGAAGTGGCCAGAAGTAGGAGGAGACAAAATGACCTAAAGCATCATCTGAGGACATGCTGATATCACAGGATGTGTCTCCACCCATAAATGACAGGCCAGTGGTTAGAATATTACTACACTTGGTATGGCCCTTTTGACCTTCACACCGGCTTGCCTTAGTTTGCTTTCCAGCTGTTTTAATAGTTTTTTCTCTGCTTTCCTCCCTCTCTTGGCCCCCACTACATGCGTGAATACCAGTACCCAATCCAGGTGCCCCCTTCCTTACTTTCCCTCCCTCAGAGTTCAGCTGCTAGGGTAGGACGTTCCAAGGTCTTATCACAAGTCTGACAGCTCTTCAAATAGCATCACACAGTGTCATCGTGGAGCTGGGCAGATGTGTATTCCACCTGCAAAATTCTTTGAAAATGAGGAAGAAGCTGGTAAGCCCGCAAGCAGATCCATTTGGAGTGATCCAGGGTATCTTTCTCTTTCTTTCTTTCTTTTTTTTTTTGAGATTGTTTTTCTGTTAGCATTTTTAGATCAACCTAATTCTTTTTGGTTACTGCATAGTATTCCTTAGAATTAACGTGCCCTACTTTGTTTGAACTTTCTGCTCTTGGGGAAACATTTAAGTTGTTTTTGCTTTTTCCCTAGGAACAATGTTTCAGGGAATGCCCTTGAACACGGCTCATGGGAGCATTTTTCTAGGACAGATGCCCAGGGGTTAGATGATATATATATTTATATGTATTTGAAATTGAGATTGTTCAGATCAAAGACTGTATGTACTACCACAGGAAAAATGTTTTCTGTTTTGGCGTCATCATTTCATGTCTTGCATAAGAAGTTCTTCTCATTGCTAAAGGTATAAACAGATTTTTCTGTATTTTTATTCAAAGTTTGTAGTTCTGCTTTTTACATTTGGCTCCACACACCCCGCCCCGGGGGTGGGGGGGACTTTTTCCATTGTATTGGTACCACCTGAATAGTCCATCTTGTTTTTAGACTTGCTGTTCTATTTCACTGACCCAAATGTTTGCTCCTGTACTACTGCAATCATTTTGAGTGTGTTTGTCCTTTAAAAAAAAAATTGTGGTTTTATATATATATATATATATATATATATAAAATCATAAAATTTTTCATTTTAACCAGTTTTAAGTATTAAGTAACAGTTTTAAGTAACCAGTTTTAAGTATACAATATACAGGTGGCATTAATCACATTCATAATGTTGTATAACAATCATCACTATTTCCAGAATTTTTCATCAGTCCAAGTAGAAACTCTCTACCCATTACACAATAGCTCCCTTTGCCCCTCCAATCCTGTGCCCTGTAACATCTACCCTACTTTCTGTGTCTGTGAATTTCCAAATTCTAGATTTCACATAAGTGAAATCATACAATAATTGTCCTTCCGTGTCTGGCTTGTTTCACTTAGAATAAGTTTGCAAGATTCATCCACGTTGTATCATATATCAGAACTTCATTTCTTTTTATAGCTGAAGAATATTCCATTGTATGGATATACTCCATTTTATACATCCGTTCATCTGTTGGCGGGCAACTTGGGTTGTTCCACCTTTCGGCTATGGTGAATAATGCTGCTCTGAACACAGGCGTACACTTACCTGAGTCCCTGTTTTTAATGCTCTTGGGTATATACCCAGGAGTGGAACTGCTGGGTCCGATGGTAATTCTGTGTTTAACTCTTTTCCTTGGTGGCCACAGAGGAGATGTCATTTCCTTCACTGTTAGTAGAAAGATCAGTCCCTGAGTCCTGTTCTTACCCCATTTTTACATTCACCTGCCCACATTTCCCCCCACCCCTGGAGCCAAGCACAGAACTTGGCACATGGTGGTACCAAGTAAAGGCCAGCCTGGGTGGGTGGGTGGATGGACAGATGAACTCCAGACCACCGGAAGAGCAAGATTTTCCCTGACTGTATAACGGGACAGCAAGAAGCAATGGAAAGAGCCTGCAGCCATACTATTGGTGCATGCATCCAACAAGAGACCTGGGTTCTGCTTCTTACATGAGCCCTTAGTTTCTGTGTGTCTTGTTTAGCTCATCTGTGAAAGGCAACTGCACTCCTGCTGTACAGGATGTTGAGACATGAGATCTGGGTATGAAAGCCCTTTGCTGAAGTCAAAGGCAGTCACTGGCGGGAGGGATGGCAGAGTCCCGTGTGTACCCCGCACTCAGAATAGAGCCTGGCACATCGGTGAACTGATTTCTTGCGTGCATTCATTCCTACATCCAACCACTGCCTACTGAGTGCCTGCTCTGTGCCAGGCAGTGTTCTGGAGGCTGGACTTCAGCCATGAGCAAGAGAGACAAAAAGACCCTGGCCTCATCAATCTGCTCAAGAACGAGATCCAAGAACAAGCCCCAAGGGTCCTAACTGCCTTCCCAATGCTTCTGGTACCAACTCTAGACTTTTTAAAAACACAGCAAGAAATGCCAGTGGAGAGCTTGTATTTTAAGGAGGTGTCTCCAGCTTTAAGGAGAAAAATGGATTTGAAAATGTAAAACAAAGAATAGGCCAGGTACTTGGCAAATCAAGCAGCTTGAAATGCCATGAGGGAGGGGAACTTTTGGGGGGTTCTATGTGAAGCAAAGGGAGAGAAAAGATTCCAGATACTCCCCTGACTGCCACCCACAGGAAAAATGTGAGAGCCTCCAAGCCTCTTCTTGCAGGAGTTTAGGGGTGGGAATCAGGGCGACTGTCACCAGGCTCTCTGCAACACTAGGTCTGCCTAGGAATGTTACTGGTGACACTTTGGCCCTGTTTGGCCCCATGGGAGACAGAGGTTGGCTTATCTGGTTTGGTCACTGAGCTCTGCCCCTCAGGAGCCCTTGGAGGTGGCCCAAGAGCTCATGGCCACTGAGCACACATCCCATGCACTGCATATCAATCATCTCATTGAAGCCTCTCCACAGCCCTTGATCACCTCTGGAAAACAGGCTCAGGGAAAGTAACGGCCTTAGTCTGGGTCACGCAGTTATGCACAACAGAGCCAGAATCCTTGCTTTTACCCGGACCCTAGTTGAGCCAGATCCCAGAAGCCAGGCAAAGGGAGGAGCAGCAAGGTTGATAGGGTAAGAATTGGCAAGAGACTCTAGGTAACAAAACCTGTTATACCCACAAGGACAGGTTTTATGATTTATTAATAAACTTAGCAATAAAGGGATTCTTTTGGAGCTCGGAAAATTTTATGGGCACTAATATATAGTTTCCAAAGTTCTTTCACATATGTTCTTTTTCACTTGATCCTTATAACAACCTCTTTTAAGAGCAATGGTGTGGGTTTTTTTTCGGTACGCGGGCCTCTCACTGTTGTGGCCTCTCCTGTTGCGGGGCACAGGCTCCGGATGCGCAGGCTCAGCGGCCATGGCTCACGGGCCCAGCCGCTCCGCGGCATGTGGGATCTTCCCGGACCGGGGCACGAACCCATGTCCCCTGCATCGGCAGGTGGACTCTCAACCACTGCGCCACCAAGGAAGCCCACAAGAGCAATGGTTTTTATACCCATTTTATAGACAGAGAAACTGGCTCACAGAGAGTAAGTGCCCTAGATTGCACTGCTAGTGTGTGTGGAGGGGGCATCCTGACAGTTGTGGGCAACAGCCTTATCAAGTGTTTCATTTCCTGTGAGATTCTCAGAGCAAAGGTGACCCCAGCCCGGAGGAGGAGAAGGAATTCCTCAGCCTAATGAGGTCACAGTTTGTTTCTTTCCCAAACCTTTATTACTCAAAGCATGTATTCTAGTGAATGCAATTGACATATATTTGTTATTTACCAGTCTTTTCTCTGGAACGTGAACCTAGCTTTGCCTTCATACAATCATCATTTATTAAAGGGACTGTCACCCCCAGTGATGTCAGTATATTTAGTAATGGCAGAATCTTTCCCGCACATATTCTTCAAGGTCTCACCTGAAGTTTGGAAGAGCTCCTTGCCCTGGGCTGGGCTGGACTTGGGATGAGACCAGGTTCCTGACCCCAAAGGATCAGCCAGCATATGTAATCCCACCAGAGCTAGAGATGTACACAAAGTGCTGTGGGGAGACTAACCCTGCCTGGGAAGACGTCACAGAAGAGGTGAAACAGAGACAGGAACACAGGTGGCCTTGTAGGGAGAGGGACCGGCTCATGCAGAGGCCCTGTGGAAGGAGTGATGTGGGATAAGGCTGGAGGGGCAGCGAGTCAGAGGAAGGCCCTTGGGATTCCCCCTCGAAAGCCATGGGTAGGGAGCTCTTGGGGTTTTTAAGAGCGTGATCTGCCTGTTTCTGAATGATCCCTGAGGTGGCAGATGAGGACTCTGGAGGAGAGGAGACCACTGTCCCCAGCATCTTGCCACCTAAGACCAAGAGACCATGACAGAAGTGGACCCTGGCCCTTGAGTCTCTGCTGAGGTGCTCAGCCTGGGAGAATTTCAGGGAGGAAGGAGCAGCCCCAACGGAGATGAACAGGTGTGGAAAGAGTGGGATTCGGGCCACGTTGACCAGGGGCCAAAGTGAGGGCCGCAGGCAGTGAGAGCTGTGGGAATTCGGTTCCTCTCCCAGTGCCTCCCCTGCAGGCCCCCTGCCGAGTCTCCCCTCCCTGCTTGTGAGCACTGCTGCTTGGAACACCTTTGTCTGTCACTTCCTGTAGGAAGATGTCCCTGGTCTTCTGCCCCTTCCCCCACCTGCCTCCAGCCTCTGCTTGGTGCTCCCTGGTCACCTGCACTGTCTTCTTGTGCAGGTAACCCTCACATGGGCTTGAAATGATCTGCGGGCTGAGACCCTGGCTTTATTTGTCTCAGTAGTCATGGCACTTAGCCCAGTGCCTTGCATATAGTAGACACTCAATAAAGGTTTACTGAATGGAACTAGAAGGGAGAGGTTAGTAGAAGCTCGGTTAACATGTAAGGGGTGTCGAGGGCAGAAGGAGCAACAAGTGAGGCAGGTGGGTGTCGGGGAGGGGGCAGGTGGAGGGTGGCCCGTGCAAATAAGGGTGATGGCTGGGAGAGAGAGGCCAGATGTGGGTCTGATTGAGTGGGCAGCGAAACAACACACACACACACACACACACACACACACACACACTGATTGACTGATTGATTGATTATAGGAAATTGGCTCACGCTACCATCTGCAAGCTAGACACCCCAGGAAAGCCAGTGGTGTAATTCAGTCTAAGTCCAAAGGCCTGAGAACCAGGGGAGCCAGCGGTGTAAGTTCCGGCCTAACTGATATCCCAGCTCATGTGATCAGGCAGAAAAAGAACTGAAATCTCCCTTCTTCTGCCTTTTTGTTCTATTCAAGCCTTCAGCCGTGGATGACGCCCATGCAATTTGGGAAGGGCCATCTTCTGTACTCAGTTTCCTGATTCAATCTCTTCATGAAACACCTTCACAGACACACCCAGAAATAACGTTTAGCCAAATATTTGGGCACCCTGTGACCCAGTCAAGTTGACACAGAATTAGCCATCACAGCAGGCTAGGTGATTTCAGAGTCAACTAGCATTACCAAGCACCCCCCTGTGGCCATGCTGTGTGCAACCATTTGCCCCCCAAGAGTGGGTATTACCCTACATACAAGAAGAGAAACTAAGTCCAGCATTCACACCTAAACAGAGCAAAGCCTCTTCCCATCGTTGGCAGGCGTTGGGTCGTGACTGCAGCTTGCTGCAACTTTACCTCTTTTCTACCTCAGACCTTCTGTGGCTTCATACTCCATCCTACTCCAATGTACTATTTTAATGATTAGTATTACTGACAGCGATAATTAACATATGTGTGGTGCTATAATAGAAACGACAGCTAACTCTTACATAACATTGGATATACCAGGCAATTCTCTGTGTTTTACCTACATTAACTAGCCTCCTTTCATCAATGGGGAAATTGAGGCACAGAGAGGTTGAGTGACTTGCCCAAGGCCACATGTGGCCAGGGTTGCAGCCCAGGGTCTTATCTGACTTTCCCAGTAAGCTGCCCAAGGCCATATGGCAAGAGAAAGCTGGAGGTTGGACTTGAACCTGGGAATTTGGATTTAAAAACCTTTATTCATCCAGACTTCTGACTCTGCCTTCAGAATCCTGGGATGTTTTTACTGTGAGGGGGTCCTCGAAGACCCTCTCACTTTCCCTCCTTCTCCCGCAGGCCCTGTGCTCACAGGTGTCCCCTGCCCCATCTGCCTGTGTGAGCAACTGCCTTCTGCTAAATGGCTTTTATACAGAGCCCATGTCCTGGCTCTTAAAAAGGAATGTGTGGGATGAATAAGCACCTAAAAATAACTCCAGATCAATTTTTTGGGCGGGGTGGATTGGGGTGGGGAAAGGTCTGTGTTTTCCTTTCTCTCCTCTCCCTCCCTCCCTCTGCCCGCAAGGCCCATAAACTGCTGCTGGCTGACATCTGGGCCAGGCTGGCTTCCTGTAAGGCTGTAATAACACGGAATTAGCCTGGTGGCCACCCTCTCCTACACAAAAATGCCAGTGCTTGGTCACTACAGGCGTCTCCGAGTTGCTGCCTTCCTGCCGTGGTCCATGCTCCCGGGACAGGTCCTTGTTCATCAGATAACTGGGCGAGACACATTCCTGGACTTGTCCTCCCTGTGGAGGAGCAGTGGAAAAACCCCTCCAAGTGAGAGGCTGGCAGCTTCTGGGCTGGGCCATTTGAGGGAGCCCCAAATTCCTGCCTCCAGGGAGGAGTCTGGAGGGCAGGAGCGGAGTGCTCTCTGGTAGCCTGGGTCCCCGCATCGAGGTTTCCAGGCCGTCTGCTGACTCAGGGACTTGGCTGAATGGCTCGCATCTGTCTCTGTGCTTCTAACAGGCCCCTTACCCCCACCAGCCACCCACAGGCCGCCTGGAGAGGATTTAGAAATCCAGCAGATCTTTGCTGCCCAGAACCCGCCAGCTAAAAGCGGCATCCTGAGAGTGGGCTACGTTTCTTCCTCGGAGGAGTCTGTCTTGCAGAATGGATTGGTTCTGGGGGTATGCCAGGCGTTTTTGTACAGCTCAGCCGTGCTTGAGGTCTCTTTCCCCTGTGATGTCAAATATGTAGAAAGGGACACTGGTGTTTAATATGGCAGGGGTTGGGGGGAATGGAATGGCAATGTAAAGAGGGAAAAGAAACCTACCAGGGGCAAAGGGTTCAGAGGTCCCCGCTTATGCTGAACCTTTGGCCAAGGGATGGAAAATTCCAGGTGGAAGCTCCGAAATTCCCAGTGTTGAAGTGCTAAGGGAAGCGCCACACCTAGAAGACCTAGTCTTCTGCCCCCCTCAGCTTCAGCCAGGACTGGGGCGGGGCTTCCTGTGCCCCAGCTATGTGGTTGGTCAGTGGTTCACTTGTTCCCAGTCTCGGGTGCACATCCTGGGGGAACTTGAAAATGCCAGCGCCCAGGCTCTGTCCCCAGGCCAGTTATATCAGCATCCCTGGGGTGGGGCCCCACCTTCCCAGGTGATGGCAGCATGCAGCAGGGGTGGTGAGCCGCCTCTGGCAATAACCTCTGTTTTCCTTCACCCTCCACCTTGCTTCTCAGCTTCTGATTTCTCAAATTCAGAGGTGGGCACTGCCACACCAAGCGTCATGTCCTACATAACGGGCTCGGTAAATAAGGTTGAGGGCTGCTGTGCCGTTGATGATGATGTTGATGACAATTTAGGCCACACTCTAGGGACTAGAAGCATTCGAAAAGTCCTTTTCTATGGCTTCATTAAAAAGAGTCCCCTATAGGGCTTTCCTGGTGGCGCAGTGATTGGGAGTCCGCCTGCCGATGCAGGGGACACGGGTGCGTGCCCCGGTCCGGGAAGATCCCACATACCGCGGAGCGGCTGGGCCCGTGAGCCATGGCCGCTGAGCCTGCGCATCTGGAGCCTGTGCTCCGCAACGGGAGAGGCCACAACAGTGAGAGGCCCGCAATTCCTTATAAATACTGAAGGGAAAAGGTCAGTTTTAAAGTTGTACTTAAGATCCCAAAGGGCTCTTTTTTTTTTAAATTTTTTGGCCACGGTGCACTTGGCATGAGGGATCTTAGTTCCCCAGGGATCAAACCCGGGCCCCTGCAGTGGAAGTGCAGAGTCTTTTTTTTTTTTTTTTTGCGGTACGCGGGCCTCTCATTGCTGTGGCCTCTCCCGTTGCGGAGCACAGGCTCCGGACGCGCAGGCTCAGCGGCCATGGCTCACGGGCCCAGCCGCTCTGCGGCATGTGGGATCTTCCCGGACCAGGGCACGAACCCATGTCCCCTGCATCGGCAGGTGGACTCTCAACCACTGCGCCACCAGGGAAGCCCGGAAGTGCAGAGTCTTAACCACTGGACCACCAGGGAAGTCCCCCAAGGGGCTTAGAAACAAAGGTTCCCCTTAGCCCACAGCCAGCAAATGACCCATCCTCTGAGAGCTTTACTGCCTTCACCTGGGCCTGGCCTGAGTTGGGTTCTCTTGTCCTGAGGACCAAGCGAGCCTCCCAGATGGCCCTCCTGGCTCCCTTGACTCCCAGGAGACTCCTGGATCTGCGTCTCTGAGCCCCACCTACTCAAACTGCAGCTTGGCCAGAGGCCCTCCCTGGGAACGTGGCCAGCCAGCAGGGCGGACTTAATGCAGTGAAGACCACTTTCCTCCCCGCAGTGCCCCAGAAAGCAGGGCCCTTGTCCTAATTCCTCCCGATTCCTCTTTACAGGACCACTTGCCCCCAGCCCCCAGGGTTAGATCTTTCTCTGCCCCGCCTTCATCCTGCAGCCTTCCCCTTTCCCAGTTGTTCCCTTCTTGAAGCCCTGTCTTCCTGGCTCCCCACTGCTGCCCTTGACCACCTGCAGCTTCCAGCCTGTCTCCTCCCTGGAGCCTCCCAGGCAGCACTCCCAGCGGCTGGCCTCAAACACAGCGGGGCAAGAGAGAATCTACAGGCTGGAGGGGCAGCAGGAGCCATCACTCAGCCCACCCTCTGTGGCCCGACTCCCCTCCACCCTCACCAGGGGCTCCAGCCAGCCTCAGCCCAGCTCCGAAAGCCAAGGGTCACTAGCCCCGCTTTACCTCTTGAGTCGGTGTCTGGCTCTTCGTACACAGCAGCCTGTCTGTCTTTCTGCTGCCTACACGAGCCTGAGTGTCCTAGCTGGGACTCCCTCTCCCTCCCCGTGGGCCTGCTCAGTGAGACAGCTCCGCTTCCACACAGATGCACATGGCCTGTTTCACTCGCCATGCTCGGTCACGCTACCCTCCTGCCCAGCCCTGCCGCCCAGTCTTCCTGCATGTGCTCCGATTTTCCCCAGCTGCCCATCTCCCGCCACAGTTCCATCCACACGCTGCTTTCCCGGACCCCACGGGAGGAAAGTTCAAGTGCGCTGGCAGTTGAAATGGGGTGTCGGGCAGTCCCTGTCCGTGCCGATGCTCGAGCTGCTCCAGGATTGGCAGGGGCCTGGTAGCAGCCCTGCACAGTCCTCTTGAATTGCCTGAGAGCTTCTGGTTTTCTCGATTTGAAACTGCTGTCTGCCCACTCATACCCCAGCCCATTTATGTGTATCATTTCTCTGGAGGGAAGCACATTTCCCGGATGCTTTAGCAGCTGCAGCTGCAGTCCCAAAGGGAGCCACTGGTAAGCAGGACTGGAAATAGAATTCTAGATCTGGAGGTTCACAGATGATAAAACCAGGGCTCAGGCACTCAGGCTCATGCACACTTAGTGCCAGAGTGAGGGGGTACCCCAGACCACTGGCCCTTCCTCCTAGGATGGCCCTCTCCCTGACCAGGAGGGGGCATTTCCAGGAGCTGCACCCCCGGGCTCCCGGGTATGTGCCCACAACTCCCTTGGTCCTGGAGGGGGCCTGATGATAGCAGAGCCCTTGACCTTTCCCAGCTCTAAGTGGCACTTCAGGCCTCTTCTCATTACTCATTTATGCTGAGGGTCCCCAGGGGTAGCTGTGACATCTCCAGCAGTCCCAGCAGGGGCAGACGCACCCCAGCTGATGGAGGGGCTTCCATGGCCTTGCTCCTGGAAGGCTGACAAGCTGTCAGCAGACAGTGATCTGAGCCCCAGCAGTGCCTGAGTTTACCCTGGGAAAGTGAGCTGTGGATACAGAGGGAAAGCAGGGAATTTGCAGGCAGACGGCCTGTCATAGTCGCATCTATGGGACCTTGGGAAGACACTGGCCTCTCCATAGCTCAGGATCCGTATCTGGAGAACTGTGAGCTGGGGGGATGAGACAGGACAGTGTAGGCAGAGCATCTGGTCTGGTGCCTGGCACGTTGCAGGTGAGTTCCTTGCTCCCATGGACCCTGTGATGGGCAGGCCGCTCACAGATGTTTATTACTTTTAATGCAGGCTCAACACTGCCCTTCAGTAGCTAAACCTTTATTGAGCGGGCTGCTCAGAGGCCAGGCCAGAGCCCCTGTGCCAATTTGGTGGCACTGCCTGCTCAGTGCCCCAAATGGAGATTTATGGAGATTACCACCCATGCTCCTGTTTGGGCCTCTTGTGAACATCAACACACCTGAGGCTGGTCCGGGTGAGGAGGGCTGGTGGCCTGTCCACAAGAAAGCCAGGGGTTCCTGCAGACCTGGTACCTGGCTGTGGCGTGAGCTCGGGACTCCAATCAGATGCGTTAAGCTTCTGACAACCTGGCCCTTCAGGACCACAAAGGATGAGGCTTCTGGGGGCAGCTGTGGCAACTCACTGAGCTGAGTCGTTTCACACGGATGCCCACTGAGATCCAGGGCTCGGCAGAAACGTCCAGGTGGGGAACCTTTTTGCCACCAGCTGCCCCTGCCAGCCGAGGGCCTCCCCAGGAGAGTTATCAGCTTCACATTTTATTGTCACCATGTCACCATCACCTGGGTATTGCTGAGAGGTTCCTATAGAATGAAATTTGCATATTGAAAGCAAATAACTAGGATTCCATATAAATTAGAGGTATGCTCCAAGAGGTCATGGGAAAGACTTCCCACCGGCTCCAGCTGAGAGGTTTTGGCAAGATAATGTGGGGATGGAGGCTGATTCCCTTTGTAACCTCCAGATGCTGGGGTAACCTTTTTAACCACCAAGGAGGTGGGAATTTTAGTCACTACCTAGCAGTTCACTCTGTTTTCTAGTACTTTCTTAACTCTGGGGTCTCCCTTCTGCATTCTCTGCTTTTCTTTTACTTCCCCTCATTCCCCTATGGTTAAGGGATTTTCTTGGTCATGCCCAGATATCTCATTCATTGATTACAGTTTCCTGCCTAAGGTGCAATCATTTTCTCTCTCTCTGGCGTGTTATAGTCAATATTTATTTTAACTTCAGTTTCAGAATTTGGGACAATGCCAGGTATCTCTAAGATATAGGCCTGTTTAGTGTGTTCAGGGGAAATGTTTCAACTACTTAAGGAGTCATTTCTTAGGGCCCATCCTTGCATATCCACAGCAGATAAGCCTATTATACAGCAGCACACACAGCAGAGAGGGAATAAGGGTTGAAGTCCAAGGGGCAGCTAGCAGGCCCTGCATTTGAATCACTGATGCTCGGTACCTGGCACTGTGGATTTATGCAAATCACTTAGGGGAAGGAGGGGAAGGCAGCCGAATTCAGTGTAATTAATATATAATTAATAAACAAGGTTTTAAAATGAAGAAAAACAACCCCGTAAATTAAAATACATACTAACAATAACATGGTTCACACTTCCTGCCAACCCCAGTGAGGGCAGGTTTCCCACAGGTAGGGCAGTGCCAGGTGCCCAGGATGCTGCCCAGTGCAATGCAGCGTGAACCCGCAACAGGGGCTACGAGCGGAGTAGGGGTTACGAGCGGGGGCTCTGGAATACACTGCCTGCGTTCAACCCTGGCTTCCCTGCCTATTAGCTATGGGGCCCTGGGAAAGGCACTTAACCTCTCTGGGTCTCCTTCCTTATCTGTAAAATAAGGATAATAATAGTAACGCTTAGTATACAGGGTTGTTGTGGGGACTAAAAGAAATAACGGCTGTAAAGTACTTGTCATAGTGCCTGGCACCTGGTAAGAGCTCAGGAGACGTTATCAGTTGCTATTATTATTCACAGCATGACACAGTGCCCCCTCACCTCCCACCCCCGCTGCCAGCAGCACCCCCCTTCCCACTCGCCTTGTGATGCCCTGCCCTTCAGGTATCCTGAGATACATTCTAGGTCAGGGGACTCTTTATGCATCTTGAGGTTTTTTCTTTTTCAACTTTTAAGGGTAATCAGAGCCCCTGCAGAGAGAGGCAGCGGAAGGCTTTTCCCACTGGAGTCAAAATGACTCGTTGAAAAGGCCAAGTTCTGTCCAAAGAAAGACCCGTGGAAATACTCCATGAGGTTGAGAGTCCGCCGCCGATGCCGGGGACACGGGTTCGTGCCCCGGTCCGGGAAGATCCCACATGCCGCGGAGCGGCTGGGCCCGTGAGCCATGGCCGCCGGGCCTGCGCGTCCCGAGCCTGTGCTCCGCGGCGGGAGGGGCCCCAACAGTGAGAGGCCCGCGTACCGCAAAAAAAAACACAAAGACCCGTGGAAATACTCCATGATGGAGCCACCAGGATCACAGGCGGTGCTGGGATCGCAGTCGCCCTGGCCAAGCCTCTGTTTGCAGATGTGCCCGCACGGGAATATTAGGAGCTGCTCAGCTGGTGGCGGCTGGTTAATGTCCTTTGTGGCTCGGCTGGGTATAGTGGCTGTAGTTCTATATTTTTTCTCCCTATAAACCTATTAACTTACTGTCATTTAAATCAGAATGACTACTGTTATCCTTGGCTTTTTTTTTTTTGGTTTCTTTTTTCTTATGAATTCAGCTTTTTAAGAAGAAAATATCTAGAACTTTTCAGGAACTAGCCACCAAGGAAATGGGGAGATGAGTGTGCTAAAGCCAAGCCTGGGGCCAGCCTCCCACGGTGCTGTGTGCTTTACAGGCACTGGTTTGCTTTAACTCTCACATCAGTCCTGGGAGGTAGAATATTTATTTCTTTTCATGGAAGAAAACTAAAATTCAGAGAGGTTAAGGAACTTACCCATATCTAGAAAGTCATGCAGCCAGATTTCAACTTGAGGTCTGTCTCACTCCGGAGCCTACATTTTCGAGAAAGAAATGTAACAGCCACCATTTAATTTAACAGCCACCGTTGTGATGCAGGTAAAATATTTCATTACATTGTCCTTATGAAATGTTAAAACACGTTAGGCAAAGCTAAAGAAGCTTTGGACCTCCCCTCCCCATCTCAGTGCCTTTTCCGGCTTGCTTTCTTCTACAACACCTCGCGTGCAAAATAACTGTTGTAATAATAATAATACCTGGGCTTCCCTGGTGGCGCAGTGGTTGAGAGTCCGCCTGCCGATGCAGGGGACACGGGTTCGTGCCCCGGTCCGGGAAGATCCCACATGCCGCGGAGCAGCTGCGCCCGTGAGCCATGGCCGCTGAGCCTGCGCGTCCGGAGCCTGTGCTCCGCAACGGGAGAGGCCACAACAGTGAGAGGCCCGCGTACCGCAAAAAAAAAAAAAATAATAATAATAATACCTATTCTATCTGCCTTAACCTGAGTTGAATGAGATAATGGACAAAAAGACATTTTAAAAACTTTGCAGCCCTCTGTATATGCTTACTGTTAGTGGTAGCAGTTAGCATAGTAACATGCATTATATAAGGCCATTTTGTAGGGAGTACTGTTTAGTTGTTTTTTGTTTTTAAAATATTTATTTATTTAGGCTGCACAGGTCTTAGTTGAGGCACGCAGGATCTTCGTTGTGGCATGCGGGATCTTTTAGTTGCGGCATGTGGAATTCCTAGTTGCAGCATGTGGAATCTTTAGTTGAGGCTCGTGCACTCTTAGTTGCGGCATGCGTGTGGGATCTAGTTCCCCAACCAGGGATTGAACCTGGGCTCCCTGCATGGGGAGGGCGGAGTCTTACCCTTTGGACCACCAGGGAAGTCCCTATTGTTTGGTTTAAACCTCATTACTGGGAATTAATGGAATCTCATGCCTCAAAGTACTCGAAGGCCCAGCCCTGAGCCTCTCAGCGGGGTTCTTCAGTGTGGTAGTTGTAGGGCTAGGCGGCAGAATCACGGTTCTCCAGTAGGTGTCACCCTCCACCAGGACACATCCTCTGCACCTTCTGTACCGGCTTCCTGGGTCTATTTAGCACTTCTCAGTTGAAGTTAGGTGGAGCAGTGATTCTGGTGTATTTGGGTTGACAAGAGGCCTGGGGCAAGTTAGTAAGTATGGGGTGGGTCACTCAGGGAGGCTCAGCCTCTGCCTGAGGGAACTCACAGGTGAGCAGAGAGCCCAGGGCAAGGACCACCCCCATCCAAGGTTGATGCAGGCTATACCCAGAGGCTGTCCATTGCAGGAAGGGACTCTGAGTGACTGGCTATGTCTGGATGGGTCAGGGATGTCTTTGTAGAGAAGGTGATGCTTGAGATGGGTTCTAAAAGGTGAGAAAGAATCTTCCAAGCTGAGGAGGTGGGAAGGACATTCCAGGAGTGTCCTGCGGTGGGCCAGGACTTCATTGATGGGGTGGACAGGAAAGGATGGGAGAAGGTGGCTAGGATGGAGGGGGATGAGGCCAGGTTAGTAAGGACCTTGAGGGCCAGATGAACTGTGCAAAGGTTTTTTGTTTCATTTTGTTTTTGTTTCCATTTGGGGTCAGCCAGTAAGGAGTCACAGCTAAAGGTGTAGAAGATGAACTGGACATGTAGCGACTGGAGGCAGGGAGGCCAGTTAGGAGGCTGTGGTTTAAAGTCTTATCCAGTGCAGGAGCAATTGGTATGGGGAGGGAAGACATAGACTGGAAACTGTTGGCAAGAAAGAACTGCATGGACATGGGAACTGATTAGATGGGGTGAGAATGGCAGTTGTCAATGGAGGAGTTAAGGCTGACCTTGATGTTTCTAGCCTGATGAACTAAGTGGGTGTGGAACCATTAGTGAAGACAGAAAACAGGAGCTGGAGCAGATTGTGAAAACAGAGGGAAAAGAAAATTTTATCTTTGGATTCCTTGAGTATGAGGTGCCTGTGAGACTTCCCCAGGTGTTGATGTCCGGTAGACAGTTGAATATAGTGACCTGGAGCTGATGAAAAAGGACAGCAGCCTGAGGGGCACAGCATTCTTATTTTGACCTACTGTTTCTTTCTATCCAGTTTATTCAAAAGAGACTTCTCCAGCCTGAGCTGGGTTTCATGCGTATTTCAAATTGCTTCTCTCTGTAGTGGCACAATTAGAAATGTCTTTCCTTAAAAACCTGAGACCACAGGATGCCTCGTGGCACAGCCGCTGTGGAATGGGGAATGCAAAGCCCCCATCTTTTCACTTCTCTAAGTCTGAACCTGTCACCCCAAGAAGAGTTGCAGGAAAGGCAGGCACCCAAAGATGTTTGTGTGCTGGGCAGGCCTAGCAGGTGACGGGTTAGCCAAGGCAAAGAAGCCCAGGCTCTCTTAAGAAGCTGTTTGCTCCTTCCCTGTATTTGTATGTTGTGTGCACACGTGCATCCGTATGCTTGCCTGTAGGTACTTTCTTATTTGCCAGGGTGCCCCCCCCGCCCCCCAAATGGAGCAGGAGAGGAACAGCCCTATTCATGGCTCCTGCTGGCCTCTCTTTCACAAGAGCAGCTCCCCAGCAAAGAAGTCCAGCAGAGAAAGCAGCCCTGAGGCAGGCGCCTGTCTGGAGTGGTGACACTGGCCCTCACTGCCTTTGGGCAGCATGTTCGTTTCCTGTGTCCGTTGTAACAAATTATCATCAACTTGGTAGCTAAAACAGCAGAAATTGATTCTCTCCTGGTTCTGGAGGCCGGAAGTCCAAAATCACATCACTGGGCCAAAATCAAGGTGTTGACGGGGCCCACTCCTTTCACAGGCTCTAGGAGAGAATCTCTTCCTTGCCTGTTGCAGCTTCTGGTGGCTGACAGCACTTCTTAGCTTGTGGCCGCATCACTCTAATCTCCACATCCTCTGTGTGTCGTATCTCCCTCTTACAAGGATGCCCAAGACTGCATCAAAGGTCTACGCAGATAATCCAGGGTCTTCTTCCCACCTCAGGAGCCTTGGCTTAATCATATGTGCACATGGCCTTTGCCACGTAGAGTAGTATTTACAGGTTCCAGGGATTAGGACCTGATATCTTTGGTGGTGTGTGTGTGGCGGCGACAGGGGGCGGGGGCATCATTCAACCTACTACAGGTAAGGTTTGGGAAAGATCTTTCATTCAACTCTTAACACCTGTGTGTGAAGCAGGTGTCACTATCCCCATTTTAGCAATGAGAAAATGGGCTTTGCCAGCTAAGATGCCAAGATCTATTGGGAGACCTTGATCAACCCCAGAGTTAAGGGTTCATAATATTTTTATTTTCATTTATTATTATTATTATTTTGACCACGAGGCACAGCATGGGATCTTAGTTCCCTGACCAGCGATTGAACCCGTGGCCCCTGCGTTGGAAGCACAGAGTCTTAACCACTGGACCGCCAGGGAAGTCCTGGGTTCATAATATTTTTAAAACATGAAATCTATCTTTTTTTTTTTTTTTTTAAAGAAAAAAGATGGTTGTCCATTTAAACAACCAGCAGATAATCCAAAACTCACTTCTGCATTGGGTGACTCCTGCTGGCTCACCTGGCCCTGACCTCCCTTGGGTGTCCAGGTTGGAGGATGAGGAAGTGGTGGCATGCTTCCCTCCTGCCTCGTACCTCATTTGGGTCAACTCTTGTGGACATGTCAGTAGCAGGGTCTATGGGAGCCCAGAATACCAGAACTGACCACGGCACCCTCCTGCCTTCCCTGGCTGGGGCACAGTGCTGGAAGAGCTGGGCTTGCCAGGGGCAGCCCTGGGGTGGGGCGGGAGAGTCAGTGTGCGGTCCAGACTCAGGGTTAGACAGAGAGACCTGGGCCCAGAGAGCCCTTTCCTGAAGCTGAGGGGCCCTGGACTGGGCTCGGACCTGGGAAGTAAAAATAACCACCACGACAAAAAGCCCCTGACCTTCCTGTACTTTTGCTTTTATATCTTATTTATATCATCTTTTATATCACGGGGTTCTCACATCCCCCTAGAAGGCAGGCAGAGAAACAGCCTCTATGACATAGATCAAGAACTATGAGGGAGGGTGCTGCCCTAGTCAGCCCAGCAGGCCCTGGGGCCAGGATGGGGGACTTAGCAGTGCTGCCTCCCCAGCCCCTCGGTGTGGGTCAGAGGGCCAGCGTTGTGGGTGCATCCTGTCACCTGTTTATAAAACCGGATTTCACTCCGTGGCAGCATGAGAAGCTCTTTTGGGCTTGGGCTGTACTGTCCTTAGTGAGGTTTCTTCTGCCCTCATTTCTCGCCAGGTGTGTGACCTGGTGCAAATCACTCCCCTTCTCTGAGCCTCAGTTTCCTTACCCTGTAAAGCAGGGCTGGTGTAAGTGGACTGAGGTCCGTGCTGACTCCGCTGAGCTGGAAGGCTGCTTCTTCCTGCACCTCCGAGGATGTGAGGCAGCCTGTGTTGAAACCATAGGCTTGGGCCTCCAGCCTTTTTCTGGAGACCGTGCCTCAAAAGAGCATTTGCCAGGAGCCCTTTTCCGCCACCAGCCGCATCTCCTTGCAGAGAGGAGTCTGTCTCCCATTTCTCTTAGGCAGACTAGGCATTGAGTAAGGGAGTCTGGCTTGAGAGAAAGGGGCTCTGAGCTCAGGGCAGACATCATTTAGAAGCCAGTAGGCAGGTTGGCTCTGGGCTCCCTTGCGGGGGGCCTCGGAGCCTTCCGGGGATACCTGTACCACTTCCTGCTATTCGTCCATCTGTTTGCGGACCCCAGACTCTTCTGGGCGTCCCCTCCGGATTAGCCGCAGGCGGCTAACCACTGGGTTTGAATTCCGCCTTTGTCCAGTGAAGCCAAGTGGGGAGGGGCCGAGCAGACCCCCTGCCCCCACTGGAATGTCGGCTCGGTGCGCCCCCCAGCTCTCCCCGCTTTTCAGCCGCCTCCGCCGCCCACTTCCTGAGTCCCACTGACCCCACCACCCAAACGCGCACACCCGCGCACACACTCACACTGACACTCACTCCCCGGCGGCCTCGCTGCGGGCTCAGCGATCCTGGCCGCGGGCCTCGGGGAGAAGCGACCTTTTGTTATTCAAATCACACCCTCGCCGCGCGCCCGGGCCGCAGGCTCCGGCCCCGGGAATCCGTCCATTGATCCCACCCCGCCCGGCATCCCCGCACCGCCACCACCGTCACCGCGACCGCCGCGGCGGCTCGGGCGCCTGCAGCAGATTTCGGGATTCCCCGGCCCCCGGGCGCTCTACCGCGCCGGGCCGCGCCTCCCCCGCCCCCGGTGCGCGCTGCGGCTCGGCGCGCGGCCCCCTCCCCTTCCCCGCCTCCCCTCCCCCTCCCCTTCCTTTCTCCGGACCAGCCTCGGTCCTGCCGCCGCCGCCTTCCCCGGTCCGCGGGGGCCCTGCCGGCCGCCCTCCCCGCAGCATGGCACCATCCGGGCTGAATTAGCTGGGAGCAGCGTTCGGGGCACGCGGGATCTCCAGGGGCGGGGAGGTGCCCTGCAGCCTCGGTCATGGATGTGAGCAAGATGGTAAGTGAAGAGCGGGGGCTCTGCCCTGGAACCTCCGCGTCCGCGTCCCCGTCCCTCCCCCCGTCCCTTGACCCATTGAAAGTTTCTGGATGGTTGATCCTGACTGTTGGCCCCAACTCCAGGCGTGCTGGAGGAGGGAGCGGGGCCAGGATTCTGGAGGCGGGTGGCCGACACAGCTGGGCTTCCCGGTTTCCCGCCGCGCTGCCGCCAGGGCTGCCCCGGAGAGCTCGCTAGACTCCAGGGAGAGAGGGCTGTTGAGCTCGCCTCCCACACTGGGGAACCAGCCTGGCGGAGGGAGGACAGGGCTGCGGGAAGGGGGCTCGTCCTACCTCCTCCAGAGCCCCTGCTCTCACACGTATTTGAGATTTATGGGAAGATTTTTGGACTGAGCCAGTGGGCAGGAGGGCACAGGTGGGTGGCCTGGGAGAGCAATGAGGAGAAGCCAGGGCTTTAACCATCCTGCAGGGTGAGGGGACAGGGATGGACCCCTTGGCATAGAGTCCTTGGAGGGGTGTTCTAGATTTACCACTTGTAGACCCCCAACTGCCTTGGCTTAGGGGGCAGCAGACACCATTGACTCTTAAGCATCTAATTCTCTGGAGGGAGCTGATTCTTCCCCCAGGGCAGCCCTCCACTCCCCCAGGGGCACAGTAGGAGCTGAATACAATGTTGTTCATTGATTAATTGAGGAGCAGCCCTGGGGGTTGGGGTGGGAGTAGCGGTGGGATGTGATTTGGGGGACTCTGAAGGGAGGGGTTCTCTGGGAGCACTTGGAGACCTGGGGCAGGTTTGTCTAAGTTCTGATTGGCTCCCACTCTGAATGAAGATTTAAAGGTGTCCTTGAGATCACTACCACCCTGACCCTGGCTTTAGACCCGCACCCCAGCCTTACAACCTTTGAGGGCAGGTGCCTCAGGTTGGAGAGGTACCCCATGATGGCCTGTGCTTCATGGGGGCCCCAGGGCTTCAGAGGAAAAGACCTGGGTTGGGGTGTGTCTGGGGAAGGGGACCTCTGGATCTGCCTATACCTTAGGGAAGGGAAGGTACTGGAATTTCAGTTGGTCTTGTACAGAATTAGGCTAGTTTTTCCCAGAAAGTGTCCTTTGGAAGTAGCCATCTCTTTGGAGAAGACCAGTAAGCTCCGGGCCCTGCCAAGTCTTTGGCATTCTGTCTTGGGTAGGCGACAGTGGGATAGGGAGCAGAGGATGGGTGAGAGTCATTCCTTCCGGTGGCAGGAGACCACTCTCAAACTGAGCGCTGCCCCTGGGGCGAGGGGCCTCACTGGCTTTCATCTTTGTCTGAGGACACAAACCTGCCCATGGCTGGGCAATGCCAAGAGGCTGGACAACCATTCCCTATGTGTGTATCATGAAAGCTTATTTTCTCTGGGTAACTATTAGAAATACCCCTCAAAAAAGTCATCTGTGAGGGTGGGAAGGTGGAAAGCTGAGCAGCAGCCAGGCCCTTTCCAGGATCTGTCTTAGCAAGACTGGAGTCACCTGTCTAGGCTATGGGGGAGGGTGGGTGGGAGGTACAGGGAACCTGAAGTTCTAGTCCAATGGCTGCCAAACCAGATCACCTCTGAGCTTCCTTCTGTCCCTGAGCTTAGATTCTTTCCAAAGGCTGGTCTGTGAGGACCAGCTTACAGGGTTTAGGGACCTCTGTCTCTAGAGATCTGGTCCACTTCTGACACTACCACCTACCTCCAT
The DNA here is from genome assembly GCF_059928025.1 of Delphinapterus leucas. Classification (NCBI taxonomy): domain Eukaryota; kingdom Metazoa; phylum Chordata; class Mammalia; order Artiodactyla; family Monodontidae; genus Delphinapterus; species Delphinapterus leucas. The sequence continues at coordinate 9,002,386 of NC_143143.1, forward strand.
CCATCCCCTCTTTAACTCAACAGTGCTTATTTAATTCCTGTCATTTCTATAGCAAGTGCTGTTTGAAGGAAACAGAAACGTAACGTATGGCCTCCTTGCTCCTCAGGCCCTTAGCCTCTGGGTGAGGGGTCCAGAGAGATGCAGGTCGACCTAACAGCTATTAGTGCAGGCCCCGAGCAGAAGGCTGTGGGGTCTGCGAAGGGATGGGCTGCAGAGTCCAGAAGAAAGACGAGGCCCTAGGCTGGGTCTTCAAGGCTGAGTGGAGTCGGCTCTGCTGAGAGAGCAGTGAGGGGCATTGCCTCTTAGGAGTTCCAGGAAGACAAATGGGCAGAACCCATTGGGTGAGACTGAGGACGTCTGGCTGGGACAGAGGTTTGAGATCAGAAAATGTTAAGATCTCTGGTTGGGGCCCAACCAGAAAGGCCTTGAACGCCAGCCAAGGCGTTCCGACTTTGGCCTGTAGGCAGTGGGTAACCTTCAGAGAATTTTGGACACAGGAGAGGCACATGTGTTGCCTCTTTCGTCTTTTAGCTTGGGGTCCAAACAAAAGTGATATTAGATTCTCATTAATCATTGAGCAGCCAAGCTTCCAGCCCAGAAACAATTGTTCTCGGCTCTTTGTAAAGAGCACAGACCCTGGACTGTGTAGCAACAAGAACCTTACCCACCCCAGGGAATTGGCATCTGCTTCCTATTCCTGCAAAAGGCCGAAGTTACTTTCTGTTCTGACCATGAAAGCCCCATCTCCGGTTTAAAGTCCTCATTCTGGGGGCCCTTGGCTCCAGGGTAGACCTCAAACCCAGCATTTCAGTCATATCCTTGGCAAAGCCCAACACCAGCCTTGGGGTTTCACTTGCTTATTGCTGAATGAAAAAAAGCAGAGTATAGTTTATCCCTCTGAGCATGTTTCTTAACCTTTTAGCCTCGTGTGTAAAATGAGCCTTGAGCGTCCTCATCAAGGTTGGAAATAATCCTTTAAGGCACAGGACCTAGTAAGTCCTCCATACACGGTGGCCGTTATGATAATGATGGTCCCCAAAGTCTGATCTAAGATGACTCTGACCTCCCCCTCACACACACACCCCCACACACAGCCTTTATTTTCTTGATTGGCCTAAAGAGCTGAACTTAGGCTGTATTTCAGTTGACTGCTTTGGGGACCAGTTCTCCCAGGTCTAGTTCTCTTTCTGAATGAAGGTACAAATGAGTGGAGACAATGGATTCGCCAGCTGCTGTGACCCAATGAATTTTTGATGACGTCAGATATCTGCCCAAGGGAGAGCTGGTTTAACCCGGCACTCAGGGGTAAAGTGCCTATGCCTTTTGGGGGTTGATGATGGGGTCTGTGCCTTTACTGAATACAGAGCGTGAATGCACCGTGCTGTAATTAGGGGATCAGAGTCATCGCTGTCATTTCTTAACAAAAGGACGTATAGTTTATGTAACGATTTATATTTACATAGTGCTTTACAGGTTACAATGCATTTCACACCTGTTCCTGTTCACCACAACCCCATGAGAAAAGCAAGGCAGAAAGAATTAGCCACATTTTACAGATAAGAAAACTGAAGTTCAGAAAAGTGAAACCCTGGAGCAAGATGTGGTATCCCCAGTTCTCCACATCACCAAAATTATGACAAAGCCAATAAAGGGTAAGGAAAAAGATTGAGTGAACAGATTCTAGGATGGACAGAAGCTAATCTAAAACGATGAGCTGGATGTGGTGGCCTTTGGCCTCTGGGTCCCCGAGGGGAGAAGATTCAGGGAGAAGGGATTAGCACCCATCTATGTGGACTACGCCCCTCATCAGGCATCTACAGCTGTTTTTAATGCTTGGGGTTTCTTCATGAATCTCGGCTGCCTGCCTTAAATGTGAGACTTCTGACCCCTGGGATCTTCCAGCTTACACAGCAGGAAGATGGGAAGAGGTCAGGAAAAAAGCAGAGAAAAGCATCTCAGGTGTTCTGAGTAAATGATGTTGATGGTGGGGCAGGAAGAAGCTTCAGGCCAACCTGCCGCCTGCTGAGGTTCGTGTGTATTTCCTGGGTCGAGGAGAGGCGTGGTAGAGGGAAACGCGAAGCCAGAGAGATCCCAGGGTAGAATGATGCCCAGGACTCCACCCACAGCTTGCATCAGCTAAACCATGTGGAAAGGAAGGCTTAGTGTCTGAGCTAAATAATCAGTCAAAGCTGGACATGGATGACCGGCTTGGTGAAACCAGAGCAGCGTTTTCAGTTCTGGGTCACAAAATACCAGTTTCGTGGGTTGCAGCTAAGCATTTGCAAGAGTGAAACAGACTAGAAAACATCCAAGTGTATTACGTGGACGAAGGTTCATGAAATTGGTTTGGTTGTATACACACGCACACGCAAGCGTGGACTGGCCTTGTAAGATGTGCTTTCTACTGTGGTCAGAGTCAAAGGAGATTGGAAGCCTCTGACTAGAGGCTGTCCAGAGAGCTGTGAGGGGGATGCCAGCCTCGTGCAATGAGTAGTTCAGTCTGTGGAAGGGAAGACTTCAGAGAGGACGATTGGCAGCTGAGGGCTGTGGGGAGGAAGAGGTAGTTTATGTACTGGGGGCGGGCTCTGGGACATGGGGCTTTGGCTGGCCAGGACCGCCCCACAGCAGAGCATCCTATGGCAGAATCAACTCCCTGAAGAGGGAGAGCACCTCCCTGGCCATTGGAGCTGCCGAAGGACCCTGGAGGAGCATGGCCTCCGAGTCCTTGCCAACCTAGAGACTCTGGCTCAGTGCTCAGACTTCGGGAACAGCCCTCAGAGACCTGTCATTCCTCGGCTAAGGTGTGGCTGGCCCCAGGTGAAAGGCAGCTCCTTTTCACACTGGGGAGCAGTTCCAGAGAAGTGAGCTTTATGCATCACCAGGCACAGTTTCTCAAACTGAGCAGAGCATCACGGACCAGCCACCTTCTCCAAACAGCCCGTGGAACAAGGTCAGGGATCAGAGATGACATTGGCCTCAGCCAAGTGCCAGTGGGGAAGGAAATCTGTTATTTGCCTCTTTTTAAAATGCTTACGAAAAAAAGAGTTTTTGATTTACCATCTGACTGCTGTCTCTTATTGTCACTGAACACTAAGATTTTATCCTACCCGGATGAGGTTCCGTTCAATTCAGACGCATGTTGAATCCTCCCTGTGTGCTCAGGCCCCTGGGGGGTGGGTGTTAAGATGCTGGGGACCCAGAGCTGAGGATGGCCGAGTTGTCTCTTGAAAGGCTTAGAGTCAAGAGAGGGAGACGGATTTCCTTGAAATGCTTTGAGTGGGGGGACTCATAGACATTGGTAGTTGATGGAACACTCTCAGCTGGATTATTTGCTCCCTCAAAATAGCCTTGGGAAAGAAACAGGATTTAGGGTCCTAAGTTCAGATGCGCATGTAGGTTTTAAGACAGCCCAGCCCACAGATGACCAATCCTCCCTGCCGACCGACTCTCCCTGCCGTCTTCCCCCTACTCCACTCCACTCCCCCCAAACCTCCTCCCCCCAGACACAGCTGGGTGATTTTTTTGAAGAGCATGTCCAGGGGCTGTTTCTGCTCTACCTTTGTCTTATTTCTTGCCCTAGAGGTCCCAGTCCAAAGCCATACAGGCACGTCGCCTGGCAGCTGCCCCGAACCAAAGGATTTTCGCAGTCAGACAAAATTCATGTTCCCCGGGCCACCAAAGAAATTAAGCCTTTTTTTTTTAAGAAGATGTTGGGGGTAGGCGTTTATTAATTAATTTATTTTTGCTGTGTTGGGTCTTCGTTTCTGTGTGAGGGCTTTCTCTAGTTGTGGGAAGCGGGGGCCACAGTTCATCGCGGTGCGCGGGCCTCTCACTATCGCGGCCTCTCGTTGCGGAGCACAGGCTCCAGACGCTCAGGCTCAGTAGTTGTGGCACACGGGCCTAGTTGCTCTGCAGCACGTGGGATCCTCCCAGACCAGGGCTCAAACCCTTGTCCCCTGCATTAGCAGGCAGATTCTCAACCACTGCGCCACCAGGGAAGCCCTGAAATTAAGCCATTTTAAGAAAAAAAAAAAAAATCTCTGTGTCTCCTCTAGATTCCTTAAATCCTAGTGAGTCTTTGATCTGGAGGGGATTGCTTGTGAGCAAATAGGACAGGGATTGCAGGGTGGGAAGCATGTTTATAAATGTGAGCGGGAGCCAGCACTGCCCCCTGCACACACAGGATCAGGAGGTGACTTCTGTGTCCTGAGACTGCCCTACTTGCTGACCAGGGGCTTTGGAGTCACAAAGGCCAGAGGCTAAATCCTGATGCCACCACTTGCCGCTGCAGGACCACGGACAGGTTAGCTGACCTTTGCTATATACATCAGCTAACTTTCTCAGATCGATTGGTGTCTGCCAACTTGTGAGAGGCTGAGATGGCCTGTTTACAGTTCTTGGCACATGGAGGGGCTTCGTAAGCCATGGCTATAATTATTAGTATTTTTGCTTATTCATTTAGGCAACAAATAAAATCTTTATTTTTTGGGGGGGGATTTACAAGCCATCCTTTTGTTAATAATTTAAAAATTTATTATGTTATGGTCTCACCATGGTTTGTATAATGTTGATTCTCTGGCATTTACTGAATCTTCCTTTATGGCCTAGTCCATGTTTAATTTTTGTGAATGATCTATGTGCACCCAAAAAGGATGTCTGTTCTCTGTTGGGTGAATTCTCCATATATTTATTAGTTTAACCTTAATATATCTCTTTATCTTTGTATTTTGCTTTTTGTGTTGTTTAAGCCATCAGTTTCCAAGAGGGACCAAATAAAATCTTGAAACTTCAGGTGAAGGAGTAGAACAGTCCTTCTTTCGGGACCACCCCTCTGCTGGTAATCAGGGCAATTAGACATGTTATAAGTAAATACAGTACATGTGATAAAACGCACAGGGTACTTTTGAGGGATGTGCTAGGGTGGGAGAGGGTGGGCTTAACTGCCTGGCACTAGAGGAAGGGGCTCACTGAGAAAACTGGAGGAGGAGGGGGAAGGAATTTGCCCAGAGGGTAAGGAAGGTAAGAGCATTCCAGGCAGAGAAAGCCACGCGTGCGCAAGGTCACAAGACCACGGGATGAGCTCGGGAACCACCTGCTCTTTATACCAGAAGATTAGGTGCAATCCCTATTTCCGTGGGACTAGCCAGTTTCCCAGGACATGGGATCTAAATCTTTATACCTCAGTGTTGTGTTTCCTGGAAAAAGGTGGTGTTTAAGCTGTGTTGTGAGTCTGGGGAGTGGTGATTTCATTGATGAAAATACATGGCGCACAGTAGGTGCTGACTGGATGGGTGATGAAGTGGTGAGAGGACGTTCCGGTTAGGAGAGCGGCGCTGTGTGCAGGTGAACGGGTGTTGAGGTTTCTCGGGAGCAGGGCCAGAGGAATGAGACAGGAGAGATGAGTGGGAGCAGGGAGTTAGGGTCCCGGTGAAAAATAATCAGCAGGTGTTGCGTAAGTGAGGCAGTCTCCACTGAACAGTCAGACCCGAAAGTGCTCTTCTGGCCAACAGGCTTACACCTGCTTCTGGTCCCAGTGCCTGGAGGTGGCCCTGGCTGGTGCCAGGATATGCGTGGGAGCTGCACACCATGGGTGGGGGAAAGTGTTTTGGAGATGAGCATTTCATTAACTTTCTATCATGACCTCTCTTTGGAGCACGAGTTCAGCCTCATTTTCTGGGACCTAAAATAGCTTTCTTTTGCTGGATTTCTCCCAGGCTGGATTCGTAGGGAAGTAGTCTTACCAAATCACTGCCTCCTTGGCCCCCCTAGCTCAAAGATCCGTGTCAGCAGTTTTAGTGCTGGACGGCGATTTTCCCAGTGCTGTCAGCTAGGGTCCTGGCTATCATCCTTTCTGTCCTATGCATATGTCAGCATTGTCCCCTGAGTCAGCAGACTCTGAGTTCTTTCTGTGACAACTTTCTGCCTATGCTTTGACTTCTCAGCTCCCGAGGGGAGATGGCCATGAGTGTACTGGCCTCGGATGCTGTAAGTTAGGAGGGCTGGGCTCCTGCACTTTTGGTACATTTTAATCTCACATAGCTGTAGTCATTAGCAGCTGTGGTGAGGAAACAGGTAACACACAGGAAAACATTTAACTTATGCTAGTTTTCAGAAAATATGAAAAAGTATAAAAAAAAAAAGCAAGATCAGGCATACTCCCACCATTCAGAATTACTAATAATTTGGTATAGATCCTTACAGACTTTTTTATTCGTGGGTGTGAATGTGTACATACCAACACACATGCACGTGTGCTAGGTTGAACCATATGAAAGGGTAAAGGACTTTTTAGAAGTCAAAAATGGCCAAATGTTCATTTGATTTAACAAAATACAAGCATATACACGTAGACAAATACATATTTAAACAAAATGGGGCCATGTCTTAATACAGTTTTGTAAACTTGTATTTTAGCTTTCACTACACTTTAGATCTAGAAACAGTTATATCAGTGGTGAAGGGCATCGGTCCTGGAGTTCAAATTCCGTAGCCACCACTTACTCACCAGGGCAGGGGACTGAGGCTCCCTGAGCCACAGTTTTCCCACTTGTGTAGTGCGATAATCACAGTAACCTCCGTATAGGGTTGTTGTGAAGGCAGAGTTAGCAACTGTTAGCAATTCATATTTCCAGATGAATAGAGCCATGTATCGTTTCATTGTAATCACCCTCCCACTAATAGACATTTAGCTGTATCTGTTTTCCACAGTTGAGGTGAGATCCTTATACACATATCTAAGTGTCTATCTGGTCACTGCTTTACACTTTAATAACTTGGGCTTTGAGATTTGGGCTTAGGACTTCCCTGGTGGTGCCGTGGTTAAGAATCCGCCTGCCAATGCAGGAGAAACGGGTTCAAGCCCTGGTCCAGGAAGATCCCACATGCCGTGAAGCACCTAAGCCTGTCCTCCGCAACTACTGAGCCTGCGCTCAAGAGCCCCAAGCCACAACTACTGAAGCCCGCACGCCTAGAGCCCGTGCTCCCCAACAAGAGAAGCCACCGCAATGAGAAGCCTGTGCATCACAATCGAGTAGCTCCCACTCTCGGCAACTAGAGGAAGCCCGCGCGCAGCAACGAAGACCCAACGCAGCCAAAAACAAACAAACAAACAAAAAAAAGATTTGGGCTTTTCAAAATTGTTTTAATTGGTGTGTTTTGGGCTGAGTGGTGCTTACGGGGAAAGCTGCTTGGACGGTTCTCTCTTCCGTTGCCCTATAACTGTATGCTAGGCTCTCTGGGCCCGGCCTCCTCTTCTCTTTTTCACACTCCAGCAACACTGCCATTGGGCACCGGCCCCCACTTTTGTGCCGGCTGCTGGCCTCTCCCCTGAATGCCCCTACAGGCCCCTTCTCTAGGCCAGCTCACTGGGTCCAGGGAAGGGCCGCCGGGTCTGACCCGTTCAGCCTGGTTCGATGCTCACCCCACCCTCCCTACCACCTGCACCCACCAACGCCTCCTCCCACGGGCTGTGTACACAATGCCACCATCTTTCTCCCCACCTAGATCACTCTCTTTGAAGCCGGGACTTAAGTCTCACTCATCTGTGAGTAACTTAGTACAGCACTTGACATAGGTGCTCAGTATTTGTTTGGTGGCTGAATTTATTGAATGAATACAATCATGACTAACTAATTAATGGCAGGACTTAAATAAACAGAGATGGTTTGGGGAGGATGGGGTTAATCTAGGTTATAGGTGTGGCTTGAAGCAAAGGCTTGGGGTGCAGCTGTGAGCCCCTGGACGTGTCTGGCATCGCTGGAGCTGGGCTTTATTTATTTATTTTTTTGTTTATTTATTTATTTATTTGGCCGTGCCATGCGGCATGCGGGGTCTTAGTTCCCTGACCAGGGATCGAACCCGTGCCTCCTGCAGTGGAAGCGCAGAGTCTTAACCACTGGACCGCCAGGGAAGTCCAGGAGCTGTGCTTTAGAAAGAGAGGTCTAGCCATGTCATGACCACCAGGTGCTGGTAGCCCAGAAACCAGCAGGATGTCAGGCCTGGGTGCCCAGCGGGGTTTCACCCTGCCTGGGCCCTTTGAGTGTCTCCCTCTACACCCCTACACTTCTCCTGACCCTTGTGGCTTTTTCCCCTGAGGAAGGGCTCTCCTTCACCCCTCGAGAAACAGAAGTGAGAGTTTCTGGCTGCTCTGATTTCTGAGGAAGTCACATCGCAGCCCTACAGCTGATGACGAAATCCACCTACAGAATTAGCAACCACCCGTCTCTCCACTTTAGAAAACCGTTTAGCAAATCCACCCCAGCTCGTTATTACTCCCTGGGTCCGGGGCTGGAAATATCCTTCGGGTTTCTGCCTGCCAGCTGGGACAGTTGATGGCCTCCCGGGGGTAACCTGATCCTGCCCTACTCACTCCACTCTCTTCTCTTTGGGTCTGACCTGAGTTCAGTGAGCCTGTGCTTTAGTTATATGTTAATAAGGACTTCAGTTCCTGGAACCCTGGGCTTGACATTGACCTGTGTGTTCTCTCAGTGGAAATGAGTCAGAATGATCCTTCCCAGGCCTGGAACGATGTTGCTGGGATGGATGGGCCTGAAATTGGAGTGAGATCTTGGTTCAAATCCTGGCTCTGCTGCTTACCAGCCGGGTCGTCTAGCTAGTCAGGCATCACAACTAGCTGGACAAGTCTTAACCATTCTTGAGTCTCAGTTACCCCATCTAGTCAATGGAGGTAGCAGTCTCAGTGTTACTCTAAGGGTTACATGAAAGAAGGCATGCAGATGAATCTGGGATCTAGTACAGGCCAGGACAGGTTAATTGAAATAGAGAATTAGCACCTGAGCCACAGTGAGGTAAGTGACTCTTTAGTCTGTGTTTTTAGATAAGGAAATTGAGAACCAAAAGGAGGGAGGGGGTGACAGGAGAGAAGGAAGGAAGGTGAGAGAACTGAGGAGGGAGTCTGGATGGGTTTTTTTTTTCTTCTTTTAAAAATTGAAGTATAGTTGATTTACAATATTGTGTCAGTTTCAGGTGTACAGCAAAGTGATTTGGTTATATATAGATATATGTATATATCTATTATTTTTCTTTTTTAAAATTTATTTTATTTTATTTTTGGCTGCATTGGATCTTTGTTGCTGCGCATGGGCTTTCTCTAGTTGTGGCAAGTGGGGGCCACTCTTCGTTGCAGTGCGCGGGCTTCTCATTGCGGTGGTTTCTCTTGTTGCGGAGCACGGGCTGTAGGCTCCCAGGCTCAGTAGTTGTGGTGCACAGGCTTAGTTGCTCCACAACATGTGGGATCTTCCCGGACCAGGGCTTGAACCCGTGTTCCCTGCACTGGCAGGCAGATTCTTAACCACTGCGCCACCAGGGAAGCCCTATATCTATTTTTTAAATTCTTTTCCATTATAGTTTATTACAAGATATTGAATATAGTTCCCTATGCTATACAGTAGGTCCTTGTTTATCTATTTTATATATAGTAGTGTACATCTTTTAATCCCATGCTCCCAATTTATCCCTCCCCTCCCTTCCCCTTTGGTAACTGTAAGTTTGTTTTCTAGGTCTGTTTCTATTTTGTAAATAAATTCATTTGTATCTTTTCTTTAGATTCCACATATAAGTGATATCATATAATAGTTGTCTTTTTCTATCTGACTTACTTCACTTAGTATGATAATCTGTGAGTCCATTCATGTTGCTGTAAATGGCATTATTTCATTCTTTTTTTTTATGGCTGAGTAATATTTTATTGTATGTATGTACCACATCTTCTTTATTCATCTGTTGATGGACACTTCGGTTGCTTCCATGTCTTGGCTATTGTAACTAGTGTGGCTATGACCATTGGGGTGCATGTATCTTTTCGAATTAGAGCTTTCATCTTTTCTGGATATATGCCCAGGAGTGGGATTGCTGGATCATACGGTAACTCTATTTTGAGCTTTTTAAAGAACCTCCATACTGTTTTCCATAGTGGCTGCACCAGTTTACATTCCCACCAACAGTGTAGGATGGTTCTCTTTTCTCCACACCCTCTCCAGCATTTATTATTTGTAGACTTTTTGATAGTGGCCATTCTGACCAGTGTGAGGTGATACCTCATTATAGTTTTGATTTGCATTTCTCTAATAATTAGCAGCGTGGAGCATCTTTTCATCTGCCTTTTGGCCAGATGGTCTTCTTTAGAGAAATGTCTGTTTGGGTCTTCTGCCCATGTTTTGATTGGGTTATTTGGTTTTTTGTTATTGAGTTGTATGAGCTGTTTGTATATCTTGGAAATGAAGCCCTTGTCGGTCACATCATTTGCAAATATTTTCTCCCAGTCCCTAGGTTGTCTTTTCGTTTTATGATTTCTTTTGCTGTGCAAAAGCTTATAAGTTTGATTAGATCCCATTTGTTTATTTTTGCTATTGCCTTGGGAGACTGACCTAAGAAAACATTGCTAAGATTTATGTCAGAAAATGTTTTGTGTATGTTCTCTTCTAGGAGTTTTATGGCGTCATGTCTTATATTTAAGTCTTTAAGCCATTTTGAGTTTTTCTGAATGGTGTGAGGTTATGTTCTAACTTCACTGATATACATGTGGCTGTCCAGCTTTCCCAGCATCACTTGCTGAAGAGATTGTCATTTCCCCATTGTATATTCTTGCCTTCCTTCTTGAAGATTAACTGACCGTAGGTGTGTGGGTTTATTTCTTGGCTCTCTATTTTGTTCCATTGATCTGTATATCTGTTTTTGTGCCAATACCATGCTGTTTTGATCACTGTAGCTTTGTAGTATGTCTTAAGTCTGGGAACGTTATGCCTCCAGCTTTGTTCTTTTTCCTCAGCATTGCTTTGGCAATTCTGGGTCTTTTGTGGTTCCATATAAATTTTAGGATTATTTGTTCTAGTTCTGTGAAAAATGTCATGAGTAATTTGATAGGAATTGAATTAAATCTGTAGATTGCTTTGGGTAGTTTGGCCATTTTAACTATATTAATTCTTCCAATCCAAAAGCGTGGGATATCTTTCCGTTTCCTTGGATCATCTTCGATTTCCTTTATAGTTTTATAATTCTCAGCATTTAAGTCTTTCACCTCCTTGGTTAGGTTTATTCCTAGATTTTTTGTTTTTTGTTTTTTTGATGTGATTTTAAATGGGATTTTTTTTTTTACTTTCTGTTATTTCATTGTTAGCGTAAATAAATGCAACAGATTTCTGTATATTAATCTTGTATTCTACCTTGCTGAACTCATTTATCAGTTCTAATAGTTTTTGTGTAGAGTCTTTAGGGTTTTCTACATAGAGTGTCATGTCATCTGCATATAATGACTTTTATCTCTTCCTTTCTGATTTGGATACCTTTTATTTCTTTTTCTTGTCTGATTGTTGTGGCCAGAACTTCCAATACTATGTTGAATAGAAGTGGTGAGAGTGGGCATCCTTGTCATGTTCCAGAATTTAGGGAGAAAGATTTCAGCTTTTCACTGTCTAGTATTATGTTGGCTGTGGGTTTGTCATAAGTGGCTTTTATGTTGAGATATGTTCCCTCTGTGCCCACTTTGGCAAGAGTTTTTATCATGACTGGATGTTGAATTTTATCAGATGCTTTTTCAGCATCTGAGATGATCATGTAGTTTCTATCTTTTCTTTTGTTGATGTGATGGCAGTCTGGATGTTTTGTCCTTATATTTCCCTTGCTTCCCCCAGACTCCTGCCCCCACCTCATCCCCCGAAAACAAACACATCAACCACCAAGTCCGTGGTACCCTTGTTCCGAAAGCAAGCACAGGTCAACCCCACCTCTCCTTCCTGCAAGGCCTCAGTGAAGAAGGAGAAGAGGAAGGGCACCAAAGTGACCAAGTATATCTGAGTATTGAGTCCATCAAGGTCCAAAGTGTTTTAAATCTGGAAAGGCAAAGAGAAGGAGGAGAAGAGTTGGTGTGAGGACAAGTGAAAGGGATGGAGGAGAGTTGGCTGGGAGAAGAGGAGGCAGAGGGCCAGCTGAACTTCCTTCCTCGATGGGTGCTGTTGCTGCTCCCAGAGGCCTGTGCGTCCCCGCAGTGTAAGCAGCCGTCCACTTCCCTCAACAGTATGTCCTGCCTTCTCCTCTGCTGCCCTCATGCTGAGCCCTTGACCTTGTTTCCTAGGTCACTGTGAAAGGAGATGCAATCCTGAGAGAGCTCAGACAAGCTGTCTCCAGCGCACCTGCTTACATCTGTGTCTGTACTCTGTGACCTGGCCTGTTACTCTCACAGGGTGGCCGCCTCCTATTGTGCATTGGACCCCTTCCCCATCCCAGTGACCCTCTCCCTTCTCTCCCCTCACGTCTATACAGACAGGTTATACCTTCTCCCATTTAAAACAAGGAAACCTAGACCCTACCTTCTTCTTTCTCTGTCCCCCTTACCAGCACTTGCTGCCTCCAGTGCCCCTGTTACCCCTTTTCTTCTGAATCCCCCATCAGGCTATCTCTTCCACTCCACCAAAAAGCCCTGGTGAAGGTCACCACGATGTTCAAGCCAGTGGTCAGTTTTCAGCTCTCATCCTGTTTGATCTGTCAGCAACATCCAACACCACTGAAGTTCAAGTATGTTTCTTCATGCGGTTCCAGGAGGCCACACCCTCTCCTGGTTGCTTTTCTGTTTCCGTTACTCATTCCCTCATGTCTCTCTTTCTTGAATGTTGGGTGTACTCAGGCTGTCCCCAGACTGCTCATCTGGACTTACTCCTTGGTGATCTTATCCATTCTTAAATCCCATCTCTATATATGCTGATGACTATCGAATTGATGCATCTAGCCTGAACCTCTCCCGAATTCCAGGCTTGCACATCCCCCGGCTCATTGACAGCTCTGTCTGGATATCCAATGGACACCTCTTATTTAACATGTCCAAAAACAAGCTCCAATCTGCCCTGCCCCAAGCCTGTCCTCCCGTGATTCTTTCCATCTCGTTAATGGCAACTCGGGCCCTCTCGTTACTCTGGCAAATAATTATGGTGCCTTCCTTGACTCTTTCCTTCCTGATACCCCACGTCCAAACAGCAGCAAATCCTGTCAGCTCTACCTTCAAAATGTATCCAAATCCCACCACATCTCAGCACCTCCACTGCTGCCAGCCACATCTGAGCCACCATCATCTCTGGCCCGAATTAGAGCAGCAGCGTCTTAATTATCCCCCCTCTGCTTGCAGGCTGGTCCCTGTAGCCTCTTCTCAGCACAGCAGCCAGAGGGGTCCTCTAAAACACTGAGTCCGATAATGTCACCCTTTTGCTCAAAAAGAAAAAACAGTGAGGGGGACTCCCCTGGTGGTCCAGTGGTAAAGAATCCGCCTTCCAATGCAGGGGACACGGGTTCAATCCCTGGTCGGGGAACTAAGATCTCACGTGCCGCGGGGCAACTAAGCCCACGTGCCGCAACTACTGATCTCTGCGCCTCAACGAGAGAGCCCGTGTGCTGCAAACTACAGAGCCCATGCTCTCTGGAGCCCGCACGCCACAACAAGAGAGAAGCCCGCTCACTGCAACTAGAGAGAAACCAGAGCAGACCCCGCGCCGGAACGAAAATGATCCCGTGTGCTGCAACTAAGACCTGATGCAGCCAAAAAAAAAAGGAAAATAAATAAATAAAATAAATAAATGTTAAAAGAAAAAGAATTGTCTCGCTTTAATGTGAAACCAATAGGAAAGAATCTTAAAAAAAAAATACCTCCCAGTGGCTCCTGTCTCTCTCAGAACAAAGGCTGGTCCTTACAGTAGCCCCTTGTGATGTGGCCCCTCCCACCTCTGACCGCTCAGCACCAGCTCCGCTTAACCTCTAGCTGTTCCTTATACCTGCCAGGTGGGCTCTGCCTGGAACTATTCCCCCAGGTGTCTGCTGGGCTTGCTTCCTCATCACTTACAAATGCAGCCCTTTGTCTCCTAGTACAGCCTTCCCTTATGACCCTGTGCAAGGTGCTAACACCAGCCTAGTGTGCACCAGCCTCATTGTAGGCCTTATTTTTCTTTCATAGAGCACCATTTCACGTACTGTGTATTTTAATTATTTACCCTCTCTCTACCACTAAAATATAAGATCCACAGGACCAGAGACATCATTTTTTGTTCACGGCTGTACCCCTAGAGTAGTGCCCATGATAGGCCTTCAAGAAATATGTGTTGCAAAGAAGATATACAGATTGCCAACAAACACATGAAAGGATGCTCAACATCACTAATCATTAGAGAAATGCAAATCAAAACTACAATGAGGTATCATCTCACACCGGTCAGAATGGCCATCATCAAAAAATCTAGAAACAATAAACGCTGGAGAGGGTGTGGAGAAAAGGGAACACTCTTGCACTGTTGGTGGGAATGTAAATTAATACAGCCACTATGGAGAACAGTATGGAGGTTCCTTTAGAACTACCATGCGACCCAGCAATCCCACTACTGGGCATATACCCTGAGAAAACCATAATTCAAAAAGAGTCATGTACCAAAATGTTCATTGCAGCTCTATTTACACTAGCCAGGACATGGAAGCAACTTAAGTATCCATCAACAGATGAATGGATAAAGAAGATGTGGCACATATATACAATGGAATATTACTCAGCCATAAAAAGGAATGAAATTGAGTTATTTGTAGTGAGGTGGATAGACCTAGAGTCTGTCATACAGAGTGAAGTAAGTCAGAAAGAGAAAAGCAAATACTGTATGCTAACACATATATATGGAATCTAAGAAAAAAAAATGTCATGAAGAACCTAGGGGTAAGACGGGAATAAAGACACAGACCTACTAGAGAATGGACTTGAGGATATGGGGAGAGGGAAAGGTAAGCTGTGACAAAGTGAGAGAGTGGCATGGACATATATACACTACCAAACGTAAAATAGATAGCTAGTGGGAAGCAGCCGCATAGCACAGGGAGATCAGCTAGGTGGTTTGTGACCGCCTGGAGGGGTGGGATAGGGAGGGTGGGAGGGAGGGAGACGCAAGAGGGAAGAGATATGGGAACATATGTATATGTATAACTGATTCACTTTGTTATAAAGCAGAAACTAACACACCATTGTAAAGCAATTATACTCCAATAAAGATGTTAAAAAAAAAAAAGAAATATGTGTTGAATGAATGAGTATGAAAATTCAGAGCAGTTGCTCCCTGAGTTTAGAGAAGACTGGAAGAATCCAGTGGCCCTTAGGAATCAATGAACCATGATCAGGTAAAATAGAGAAATAGGTGACAGAGAACAGGGCTGGGTATCTTTTGGAAGAAAGCAGGTGACCATCTGTACTGGGCCAGTTCCATAGTTAGGCAGAGTATATGGCAGGAGAGCTCTTTTTCTGAGGTTTATGCAACAGATGTGGTTTTGTATAAATCACACTTCTGTAAAAGGAATCCTATTTTAAATGTACTAGCAGAGATTGCTATTTAAAGGAACCTGATGTCAAATTCTTTGGTAAATTGACTAATCTCCTGATTTGTCCTTAGTGTCCATTCATATTTTTCGGAAAAAAATTATATTTACTTAAATCAACGTATGCTTGTCTGAGCTGAGGAAATCTCTTCATTTTCCATTTTTCCACTTTATTATTATAAAAGTAAATATTATAATATAAAGTCTTTATTATCCCCTTTTTCTTTGCTCCTCCCATTCTTCCCCCTCTTCATCCCTGCTTTTCCTTTAGCTGAGCTTTTTTCCTCCTTTAGACTCTGACATAGAATGTTCTTCTGTAACACAGCCGGATTTCGAGTGTGGTGAACAGTGGCCCTTTCTCAGACCAGATGAGTCCGATCCTGGGTGGAGCAAAGCAATCTGTTAGGGGTGGATGAATGCATACGGGGGATACAGGGGTCAGTTCTTAGGTGATATTCAGGTACAGCCAGATTGGAGAACCACTGACCAAAAAAACACTGTGTGCTATTTGAGGCTGTTGAATGAGGCTGGACAGGCATCCCCTATGGGGCTTTGCAGAAGGTGCTTGATGCGAATTTGGCCATAGACTGTGACCGGACTGGCTGATTTGTCTGGGGGCTGGAGTTCAGGGCTCCAGACTATCCCCTCTCGGTACGTCACCCACCTGTGGAAATCTCAGAGAAGAGCGAGCTCCTGGGACCTCTGCCCGATGGAGTTTAGTCCAGGTGATCTCAACAGTGTCAGCCTGCAGTGACCTTGGACTTCACAGGCCCAACATCCAATCTGTCTCCCTTCAGACTGGAAAAGGTTCCTCCCGAGAAAGAATAAAACTGTGTATTATGGGGGTTTGGTGGGAGGTGTGCGAGCAACTAAGACCAGAACCTGCTTCCATGACGATAGTACAGGCTGATTTGTTTAGAGGTTGTTTGACCTCAGGGATGGTCTTCTTCAGGTACCCACTCTAGGTTTTCTGAAAAACTTTCTCCTTTTGGTTCTCATCAGAGGTCAGAGCAGGGGTTTAGTAAACAAGTTGGCTCTGGCTAAGAGTTCAGTTGTAACCATATAGGTTGTAGAGTGTAGAGCATGTGCCCGACTGGTGTGGCTGGACCTCTCCAAGCCCACTTGTTTACCTATAAAAGTGTGCCCAGCTCTCTCACCAGGGTTTCTCAACATCAGTCAGACTGCAAATGAAAGCTCTTTGCAGACTGTGAACGGCTAGACAATAAAGGAGAAATGCTATTGTTATTATTTTCCATGCACACCTGGTCTTCACACATTTGAATGAGCCAAACAGGTGAACTGGGAAGATCTAAGGTTACCGAATTCATTGTTGGAGTCAACATATCTTCCCGCAGCCGCCCTCTTGTGTAAAATGGGACGCTATTTATTTATAAATTGCATTTCGGGAAAATTGGGTCACAGTCTTGTGAAGACTGCCATCTGAAGTGAGAAGTGAAGCTGAAGAAGGAGACGCAAGGGGTGTCACTGAAGCCACGTGGGAGAGTTTGGATTTCGTGAGATCAGGGACCTGTCGCTTTCTCAGCTGGGAGAACTCAAGAGGAAAGTTATTCTTGCTGCTTTATTTGGGTCCGTGGTGGTGGAGAGTAGAGGTAGAGGGTCAGTTACGTAGTAATATGGGGGTGAGTTTGCTGTAGAAATAGAAGATAAAACAGAGGTTTGGGGGGCGGGAAGTGGCAGGCTCTGGCATAGTCTAGGTCTCTCAAGTGCCTCCCAGCCCATTCATTTGACACGGAGACACTCTTAGGAATGGGGTCTGGGAGAGGCATGGAGCTGAGGAAGGGTGGGTCCTGTGCTGTGCCACTACCTCCCCCCTGTGTCTTGAGAGAGTCAGAGCAAAGTTGCTCTGTGCTGCTGAAAGAGAAGAAACAAAACCTCCCCATTAGAAATCTGGGAGGTGGAGAGTGCTGGAGGGCATGGTGCAGGGAGGAGAGGAAGTTGAGCAATGCTGGTGATTTGGGGAAAGACACAGCTCAGGGTTTCCACTCTTGCAGACCAGCTGTCTATCTGGAAACCAAGGCCATTGCGAAAGGCCGCTCGAGCTTGGCTGGGTGCCTCCTGAATGATCGGGATGCATCTGATGGGCCTGCCCCAGGCATCACTTTCTAGGCAGAGGCCTGGCCCTAAGAGGGACTCTAATGAGTTCTCGGTGCAGCCCCTGTGAACGTGGCGGTGCAGTTTGGGTCACTAGGAAGGCAGAACCGAGGCTTCCTCTGTGACAAGAGAAACAGAACGGTGGGGGCCAGAGCATGCCTGTCTGAAGCCACAGCCGCCTGCAGGTGGGGAAGAGGGAAGATGGGCCAGCATCTCCTTTTCCCTGAGACCCGACGTCTCAGTATCTAACCCTCGTGCCCTACATCCTGGGACCTTCTGAAGGCCCACGTGGGTACCCTGTGGTTGTCATAGACGCTCTCCCTTGGGAGGAGGCTGCTGGTGTGCACAGTGGCTGAGGCCCACAGGAGACATTGGGCAGCTCAAGTTGGTGGATGACCTGAGCTTGGGTTACATTGGGGGACAAAGTGCAGGGAAGATGCTGATCTTTGCCGGAGGATATGCAGGATGACCTGGCTCAAGGGGACTCTTCAGTAGTCCTGGTAAATGAGGGAGGGAAGACAGAGCTTGTTGGCTTCTTCTCCGGGTCAGGAGGACACGATGGGGTCCCCCTTTCTGTAATCAGTTGCCCCTGTGCTGGATGGTCTGATTCAGAGTCTGTAGAGAATTTCTGAGGACCTTTGGGGATGCAGAGCTGGGGGTTCTCTCCCAGCACAGTGGCAGAGAAAACAAGAGGACGAGGGCTGCACGACAGCAAGGGGCCCGGGTTGCCCCGGGAAGGCCTCTCAGAGGCTTGAAGGTACAGGAGGGAGGCTGCTCCCGTCGGCTCTCTCGCTCTGTCCCCACAGAATCTGGAACCGTGGCTGGAGAGGGGTCTTGTCATGTAGACAGGGAGATCACTTCTCTGGGGATTTACAAGCATCCTGGATAGTTTTCAGAAAAGGAAATATAGGTATTTGTCTCTGGAAAAAGAGTGTTCTTTGCAGCCTCTCTACACCCAATCTAGAAAGATTGCAGACGGGGAGTGTGTATTTCTTGTCTGTGTGACCCCATCAGGGGATGGAGAACCAGCCAGGGAGCTGGTTCTAAATGGGGTCACTGGTGGGGGAGGGGGGCCTGGAGCTGAGGGGCTGTTCATACACCTCAAGAGCCCCAGCGCTGAGCCCCGGGCCCTGGGAGGGGAGACGTCCGTTCTGTCCCCACTGTCTCCCACACGTCTTCCTCCGGTTATCTGCTCCCCTCCCCATGCCCCTGCGGCCTCCATTCCCCTCCTGCCTGGCTTGCTGCTTTATCTCCCTCTCCTTCCCTGGTTCCTCCTGTCTCCCCGATGTGGATGGAATGGCCTAGAGCTCCATCTGGGCCTCTTTTCCTTTTCAAAAACAGAATCAGATCCTGTTTCTCCTCTGCTTAAAGTTCTTAACGGCCTTCAAGGCCCTGCCTGGTCTGGCGCTTCCTGCCCTCCTCTCGCTCTGCTCCAGCCTGACCAGCCTTCTAGCTGTTCCCCAAACACACCAACCACACTGGCTTCTTTCACTTCACATAATACTTTTAAGATTCATCCTATAGTTGGCATGAATCAGTAGTTTTTTCCTTTTATTCCTGAGTAGCTTTCCGTGGTGTAGCTATACCGCAGTTTGTCCCCAGGTGGAAGGACATTGGGATTGTTTCCAGTTTGGGGAGGTGATGAAGACAGAATCTGGCTTCTTTTCATCCTCACTCAAGGGTCCCCATCTGGCCCTGAGACCTTCCATTTCTCACAGGTGTTGGGAACTTATATATATATATATATATATATATATATATATATAGTTTTGTTTTGTTTTTTTGTACGTGGGCCTCTCATTGTTGTGGCCTCTCCCGTTGTGGAGCACAGCCTCCGGACGCGCAGGCTCAGCAGCCATGGCTTACGGACCCAGCCGCCCCGCGGCATGTGGGATCTTCCCGGACCGGGGCACGAACCTGTGTCCCCTGCATCGGCAGGTGGACTCTCAACCACTGCGCCACCAGGGAAGCCCCCGGGAACTAATATATTTGAAGACACCTGTGCCCCTTCTTCCCCATCACTCTTCCCCACCACCACTTTCCCTGATTTCTGTTCTCTCATCTGACCTTCTGTGGTTCACCATCCTAGTTGGTTTCCTTTGCACACACCCACTTGATCTGTAATTCCCTTAGAATGGGG
Organism: Delphinapterus leucas; assembly: GCF_059928025.1. Taxonomy (NCBI): domain Eukaryota; kingdom Metazoa; phylum Chordata; class Mammalia; order Artiodactyla; family Monodontidae; genus Delphinapterus; species Delphinapterus leucas. The sequence continues at coordinate 9,021,983 of NC_143143.1, forward strand.
CGCCCAGAGCTGAACACATTATTCGCTGCCCAGCAGCCTCTCCGCACGTGGTAGGATGACTCAGTACTCCAGGTGAGGTTGAAAGCTGTAAAACCAAGGATTGGCTCATGTGCTAGATCTTATAATTCTGTTGATGTAGCTCAAAATGAAATTACCTTCTTAAATTTTATTTTATTATGGTGGCCACATCGTACTGTTAATGAACTTACCGGGAATAAGTTTGGTCCCTTTCACCTGGTTTGCTGTTCGTCCGTATGTACTAGGATTCTGGGCCCAGGAATTTTCTGTTTTGTTGTTTTTCGCCCATGGTCATGGTCTACCAGTATCATCCAAATGCATTTACTCCCAACATCAAGATGATGGTAGCCAACAACCAGCACCTGTAAGGGCGGACATCGACCCTCGTGGACTTCCCTGTCTAGCTCAGGGGACACCAAACTTTTTCTGCCAAGGGCCAGATAGTAAATAGTTTGGGCTTTGTGGCCAGCTGCTCCTGCAGCTGTTACTCCTCCCCCCTCCTCCCTTCCTCCCTCTTTCCTCCTCATCCACCTCCTCTGCTTCCTTTAAAAATGTAAAAACCAGGGGCTTCCCTGGTGGCGCAGTGGTTGAGAGTCCACCTGCCGATGCAGGGGACGCGGGTTCGTGCCCCCTCCGGGAAGACCCCACATGCCGGAGCGGCTGGGCCCGTGAGCCATGGCCGCTGAGCCTGCACGTCCGGAGCCTGTGCTCCGCAACGGGAGAGGCCACGGCAGTGAGAGGCCCGCGTACCGCAAAAAAAAAAAAAAAAAAGTAAAAACCAGGGGAATTCCCTGGCGGCTCAGTGGTTAGGACTACGCTCTTTCACTGCCGGTGGCCCTAGTCGGGTAACTAAGATCCCACAACCAATCCCGGCTCATAGGTTATACTCAGGCTGCAGGTCAGGTCTGGCTGCCAGTCAGTAGTTTCGACCCCCAGTAGCCTCTGTTCTTTCTCATCCTTGTCAATGAGATGTTATAAGAGACTGGCAAGCACCTTGATGATGGAAAATCAGACGCACACGTTGATGTTTTCCTGAAACGGTGGCCTAGAGTTTTAACGAGGAAACGAGGTCAGTCTGGCCTGACTTGCTTCCGTGAACGTAAGTTGGTGCCTGGTGAGCGGCGCCGCCTTTCCTTTTGGGAATCTCTCACGAATAACAGGTGGAATTTTGCCGTCTTCTCTTTCGGTAAATCACGATTATCTTCACCCATGTGTGGTCCTTGGGCGCCACTCCATTTCCCCACAATCTCGCCACGCGTGTCACTCTTAACCCCTCGTGTCTTCCTCGTCCAAGTCGGAAGCCTGAGCTCACTCAGCACCGGGAATTCTCTGACAGTCTCCTCACTCGCCTTGGGTTTGCTCTTTCAATGCTCTCTGCCCTTTTCAGTTCAAAGATCATCCTGGACAGAAAAGACAGAAGCAAATTAGGAGTTGATTGGGACTTTCCTGGCGGTCCAGCAGTTAAGACTCCCCGCTTCCAATGCAGGGGACGCGGGTTGGATCTCTGGTGGGGGAACTAAGATCCCACATGCTGCAGCCAAAAGAAAAAAAAAAAGTTTATCATCAACATCTCACCATTGCTGAAAGCAGCGTGCCCATCCCTTCTTGTTCTTTTTGCTTTTCGTGTAATAAGGTAGCCCTTTTGGGGGTCCCACACATTTTCTGGAAGCCTCATCTCATTTTGGCTTTAGCTTTCTGATCCTGCTCATACACACAGGCATAGGTAACATGTGCACCCGTGCTGCTTTCTTTTTTCATCAAGTACTTCTGAAATTGCAGTCAGAGAAGGAAGGAAAGAATAGAAAGAGGAACAGGAAGAGGACGGTCTTTATCTCCCTATAAACAGTTAACTCTTTGGCGACAAGATCCACTTTCTCCCGCGTCTCCAGCGGCACTGGGTATGGTGTCCTGCACCCAGGCAGCGGGTCTAGGTACGAGGATCATCCCTCACAGTCTGGGAGAGGCCCACCTGGAGTTGTGTAGCATAGTCCTACAGCCTAGATGGCGGCCCTGCCCGGCAAAAAGTAGGTATTCAGTCAGAATTATAATTCCTCCGTGTTTTCCACCTTTAAAAAAAAAAAAATTGTTTTACCCATAACATAAAATTCACCATCTCAGCCAATATAAAGTATATAATTCTGTAGCGTTTAGTACATTCATGTGTTGTGCCACCAATCACAACTATCTAACTTCAGCACATTTTTTTCGCCGCCCCAAGAGGAAACCCTGTACCCATCAAGCAGTCACTCCCCATTCCCCCTCCTGCCTGAATCTGGCAACTAGCAGTCTGCTTTCTGTCTCATGGATTTGCCTATCCTGGGTATTTCGTATAAATGGAATCATACGATATGTGACATTTTTTGTCTGGCTTCTTAGCATCATGTTTTTGAGATTCATCCCTGTTGTAGCATAATCAGTTCCTCCTTTTAGTGTGTGGGGGTGTGTTTTTATCGTGGTAAAAACGTACATACCATAAAATTTACCATTTTAATCACTTATAAGTGTACAGTTCAATGGCATTGAGTACTTCCACATTGCTGTGTGACCATCACCACCATCCATCTCCAGAACTTTTTCATCTTCCCAAACTGAAACTCTGTCCCCATTAAACAATAACTCTCCACTTCCCCCTCCTCCCAGCCCCTGGCAAACACCATTCTACCTCTGTCTCTCTGAATGTGACTGCTCTAGGTACCTCATATAAGTGGAATCCAATAGGGTCTGTCCTTTTATGATGGGCCTATCTCACTCAGCATAATGTCCTCAAGGTTCAGCCATGTTGTAGCAGGTGTCAGGATTTCCTTCCTTTCAGGGCTGAATAATATTCCATTGTGTGGATAGACCATGTTCTGTGTACCCATTCCTCTGTGGATGGACACTTGGATGGCTTCCCCCAGTGTTTTCCACTTTGGTTGCTTGTTTCTTCAGTTGTTCTGGGTGCTTCACAGTCCTGGCCACCCTGCTCCCAACACAGGTTTGTACACCTATTACAGAGTTGATTGACATTTTTTAATCTTCTCAACTTTCTTACTCCATCTTCCCCTCTAGATTATCAGACTGCAGAAGAGCGAGTGCCTTTCCTTTTGCTAAACCCTTCGAAATCTGCATGACCCAGATAATTAGATTACTCACCACCTCTCCAGAAGCCAGAGGATGGTTGGGGGCTTTAGAATGGGAGGGGAGGGAGAGATGTGATCCTAATTTCAATAGTCCTCAGCTTATGAAGTAGATAAGACTCACAAAATACTAAAAAAAAAAAAAAAGAGAAAAAAATACTCTTAGTCTGTTCAGGCTGCCGTAATAAAATGTCATAGACTGGGTGGCTTAAACAATAGGAATTTATTTCTCACAGTGCTGGAGGCTGGGAAGTCCAAGAGCAAGGTGCTGGCTGATTTGGATCTCCATGAGGGCTCCCTTCGTGACTTGTAGACGGCCACCTTCTTGTTGTGTCCTCACGTTGTGGAGAAAAAGAGAGCAAGAGAAAGGGAGCCTGCTCTGGTGTCTCTTTTTTAAGGTCACTAATCTCATCATGGGGGCCCCATCCTCATGACCTCATCTAACCCTAAGTACTGCCCAAAGGCTCCAGGTATCATCACACTGGAGGTTAGGGTTTCAACATACAAATTTGGGGGGCACACAATTCAGTCCATAGCACATACCTTTTATAAAAAGCATTTAAATGAGGCAAAGTATTTAGCCATATGGAGCCTAGCTAAGTGCTAAAGGATTGTAAGAAAGGATAACTGAGTATCATGAGTTAAGGCAGCTTATATTTAAATATCAGCAAGATTTTTCATTGGAGAGAAAGAAATGTGACCTGGGAAGGGGAAGATGGAGGTTCCTAGACAGGTGAGTGGAACAAACAAGGTATCACGTGCTGATGAGGATGGCTACTTGGAGAGGGCCAGGCCGAGCAGCCTTTTTCCTCTGTCAGCCCATCCATGTGTCAGGCACGGTGTGTGCACTGGGAGGGAACAGCAGGATCACACGGTCCCTGCCAGCACAGAGCTCACTGTCTAGTGGTGAGACCTACAACAAGCAAAGGAACCAACAAGGGAATTTCAGGTTGAGGTAAGAGCCTCTACAGGAAATAACCAAGACGGTTGTGTCATGATAAAGAGGTACTGCAGGCCAAGGGGTGGGGAGATGCTTTAGATTAGAGAGGCTGCCTAGGAGGTGGTATTTGAACAGCCGGGAAAAGAAGGAACATCCAGCCTTGCAAAGAATGGGAGGCAAAAAATCTGACCATTCCAGGCATAAGGAGCATCAGAGACAGAAAGAATTTTAAATGTTTGAAGAACAAAGAGGCAGCCCATGTGGTCGGGGTGTAAGAAGTAAGAGGGCAAATGGGAGTTGACGCCGGTGTAGGGCTTTGTCCGCCGCGTGGGAGGGCAGGCTTCGTTGGTGGTGGCGGGTTCTGCGACAGGTGGCGTGATCTCAGGTATGGTTTATCAAGATCACTCTGGCTGCTGGGCAGAGAGCCACTTGGGGAGGGCTAATCCACTTGGGAAGCTATTTCAGTGGTCCAGTGGGGACATGATAGAGGTTTGGGCTTGGCTGGAGGCAGAGGAGATGGAGAGATAACAGAGGGATTTGGGAGGCGGAAAGGGCAGCATTGCTGATGGGTTGGATGGGAGCATTGAGACAAAGGCAGCAGTTAAGAGTGACTTCTAGGGAGACTGGGAGAGGAATAGTTGGGCAGTGGGGCATGTTGGCAGAAATGAAGAGTTCAAAGCCACGGGCCTGGTTGAGGTCACTCAGGAGCAGTAGAGATCTGGGGCGCAGCTGCTGTGGGGTAGAAAGCAAGGCAGGGGACTTCCCTGGAGGTCCAAGGGTTAGGACTCCATGCTTCCGCTGCAGGGGGCTCGGGTTCGATCCCTGGTCAGGGAACTAAGATATCCCGCATGCCACATGGTGTAGCCAAAAAGAAAAAAGAAGAAAGTCAGGCAGGTGGATGGCATTGAGGCTGCCGAGTAGCTGAAGGTAGCACAGTGTGGGGAAAGGGACCTGGGTTTGAATTCTGGCTCCACCCGCGGCTGCCTTTGCTTCTTTGGGCAACCTGACTTGGAAAATGGGTCAGATTCCCTACCCTCTAGGGGAGGGGGGATCAGAAGCAAATCCCCAAGTGCAGCGCCTGGTAGAGGCTCAGCTGCTACCACTAATCAATCCGGTGACAACAGTGACGACATTCTATCATTATTATTTCTGATCAAGAGAAGAATTCAAAAGACTTGACGTCGGACATCCACTTCCAAGTGTCACGGCCAAGACCAGAGCAGTCTCACTCAGTGCTGAAGGCTATGTTCGGTCTTCTGTGCCTTGCTTGTCTCTTCCCTGAGACTCATGTGACTGCGACTCGGTTCTGAATCTGTCATCCTCACTCAGGCTGCCCCCACCTTTACCATGACGTGCCCCAGCAGTCTTTTGAGTCGGTCTCTCTCCGGCATCACAGCCCACCCTCCCCATCGCCAGCCTCGTTCTTCTCCAGGAGGAGCTGACGGCCCAAAGCATCCCTTTCTGCCCTGCGCAGCAGGTATTAACAGGACCACCTGCCTCATCTGTTTACCCCAAGCCTCCAAACCTGACGTGGTGAGGGATGCAGCGTGCAGCCCCCATGCTGGGCAGCATCACCAAGGCCATCGGTGGTGGCCACCTCTGGCTTTGCTGAGCAAATGCCTACCGCCCACTGATGCCCTTTTCATTCCTTCTGTGTCCTTTCTAGCCTACTTCCTCCTTTCTCCTTCTGCCCTGCCTGGTCGCAGGTTTTCCTACACTTGGCCCAGGCACTGGGCCCTCCGGTCCCTGGCTTTGGGACCTGCCTCCCACACCGGGCACATCCTCCGTGCCTGCCCCTGCCATGGAACCTTTGCGAGCCAGCCCGGCCTTGGCAGCCCAAGCGCTGGTCCCTGCCAGCAGCTGTGTGCGTGACCTGACTGTGGCCAGCTGCCCCCGCAGCACGGGCCCAGGCCTGGCCCCCTGCAGAAGCAAGGCCCAAAGTTTCCCCATTGGCTGCAGCCTGGCTGAGGCTGTCGTGAGGGAGCAGAGGACAGGGACGGGGGCGGTGGGGGAGCGGGGAGCGGAAAGCCGCCCTTCCTACGGTGCCTGCTGATAATTGGCCCTCCGGAACCAGCCTGGGACACGAGGGCCAGCTGGGTCAGGAAGTGATGTACAATGCTGCTCCTTCAGGGGGGACATTGCACGGTCTGAGGTCCTGTGTGACTCCGGCGGAATCTGTAGAACAGCCTGTTCTCAGAGGATGTTCTCTAACCTAGGCCGGAGGTGGGCAGTGGAGCCCCGAATTTCTCACCCTCTGCCCTGGGAGCGCCCCCCAGGCATCGCCCAGCTCCGAACCCCATTATTTAATTCAGAGAGAGTCTGGGGAGGGGAGGGAAAGAGAGCAGATTTTCTCAAGAGACCATGAATCACATACCTGGTACTTTTTAGAGGCAGGCGCACTGGGAAGCAGTCATTAAGTCCTTAATGATTTAATAATTTATTAAGACTCTGCCCCGCCTTAGCAGCTGCGGGCCCACGAGGTCAGAAGGCAGGGTCCTCGCCCTTGGGATTTTAATCTTGGCGGGGAGGTAAGACAATATACTTGTCAAACACACGAAGAGAAATGGGAATTTAAAAAGAAAGAAGGAACGAATTCAAAATGATTGGCCAGAGTGGCCTCGCAAGTCTAAAGGAAGGTCAAGTTTGGACTGTGCTCAGAAGACGGGGTAGGATTTGGGATGCAGAAGGAAGTGAGGGGCGTGTGACGCAGGGTGGCATCCCAGGCACCGAGCATTGCACAAGTACAGGAAACTCAGCCTAGCGTGGAACTTCCGCCCTGGATGTGTCCGGTGTCTGAGATTCCGAGGGCCCTGGAGGACCACAGCCTGCCTTTACGGGCCCAGAGGCTCAGCCCTGCCTCTGAGCCCGAAAAGCCTGCTACAGAAACCGGGTGGTGGGCCTGCAGCTGTGGGCTGGACCCTGCCCGACTTCTCGGTAGGGAAGCATTGGTTGGAGAACTTTGGGCATGTTGGCTGCAGTGGGTGGGCACTCCCAGGAACCTGCCAGAGCTGCAAGAGAAGGGTCTGTGCCAGTCCTGACCAGGGCAGCCAAGGCTTGCAGGTGTCTTGTAGCTATTGATTTGGGTAGAGACTTCGTTCCATAGCCCAGGGCTAGGCTAGGTGCTGTGTTGGGGTCCTGGGCTCGTACTGGGGCTGTGACTCTGAATGTCCACACAGAAGTTGTTTCACACTTTCCTTTTTCAGGGCACTGAAAAGGTAACTCCTCAAACTCAGGAGGACGGAGTGGCGTTTGCATCCGGTCCCTCCCCTGCTTCAAGAGCCTTCCATTGGGACTTCCCTGGTGGTCCAGTGGTTAGGACTCCGTGCTTCCACTGCAGGGGACATGGGTTCAGTCCCTGGTCAGGGAACTAAGATCCCGCATGCCACAGCACGGCCAAAAATAAAAAACATAAAAACAGAAGAGCCTTCTGTGGATCTCAGTGTCCACCAGGTCACAATTTCTTGCCCTTATATCCAAAGCCCACCATCATCTGAAGGACGTTTACAGAGCCTAACAGTGAGAAGGAACCTAAAAATCACCTAATCCAGCCTGAGCCTGTAAGTCTTTTTCACAGTAACCCTAAGAAGACGTTGCCATGCCTCTGCCGGTATACTTCTCATAATGGGGAATTCTCTCTTTCATGAGACGGCCTGACTGTACTTCTACCCGTTGGTCTAGTTTTGATCTTTGGAATTATTCTTCCTTCCACATGACCACCTTTAAGAATATTGATATTCCTCTAAGTTGTCTTCAGGCCCCAGGCTTATCCCAGCCCAGGTCACTCTTTTAGAAGTAGTCTAGTTTGTTGGTTTCCTTCATAATGTACAAGGTCTAAAACTGAATAGTGTTTTACATGTGAATTTATCTTCATAAGGAATTAGAACCATCCCCTCCCTCATTCGGAACACTGTACTCCTTTTAATACATCCAGAGCCAGACTTGCATTTTGATCAGCCACATCACAGCGTTGCTTATATTAAGTTGGCGTCAAATAAAACACCTGTATCATTTTCACAAGTGCTGCTTTGACTCATATCTCCCCTGTGCCAGTGAGTTTAGACCTAAATATAGGAAACTTCCTTTATACCTGCTAGATTGCATCTAGTGAAGTTTCACCCATTCTTCCAGTCTGCGGAAATCATTTGGACTCTGGTTCTGTGTCTCTGTGGTGTGGAGGGCCATGTCTCACGTGGGGATTGTGATCCAGAGCCTGAGCTGTGGAGCCCCACTTCCGAGTCTGAGTTCCAGCTCTACACTGGCCGGTAGAGCAGCCTTGGGCAATTTCCGTAGCCTTTCTAAGCCTTGGTTTCCTCATCTGTAAAATGAAGTTGATTAACACTGATACTCACTCGTAGGATGTAGAAGTTATAAGACTTTAATGAGATAATTCATACAAAATACTTATTAACACAGGGCTGGGCAGTAAGCACTCATTAGCTGCCATTATCTTGAGGATTAGAACCACTGCTACTGCCAGTTCACTTCCTCAGTCTTTTAAAAATGACTGTTTCTCACCCCAAGCCCCCCCAGCCTCATCGTCCTTTGCTTACAGTGTCCCCTCAGCCCCAGATGCCTGCCTCATTCTGCCACCTGCCCAGCTTCAAAACCTCTGCAGCATCTTTGATTCTTCCTTCTGTTATGTTCCCTGTAACTGGGAGCTCCTACTGGCCAAGCCTATTGGAATTGCTTCATAGCCCACCTTGTGTCGGGTTCTTTCCATTTCACTTCCATCTTTTAGGTTGAGTCCTTTATTCCTTCACTTCTCTGCTATTAATAGCTGCCTCCTTCAACTCTCTTCCCTTCAGCTGCTTCCATCCTTTTCTGCCCCCTCTGAAGCCCACTGGCCCCCCGCACTCAGTGCTACCTCCCTTTCTGCCTTCACCCCCCGTTCTGCCCTTGCACACACGTGGCCCTCGCATTCCAAGCCTTTCCGGAGCTGGGCTCGAGGATCCGACCACCAGAATAGTATGACCTTGGGCAAGTGGCTTATTAGCCTTTCTGTGCAACAACCGTAAGTGCCCCTCGAATCTGTAGGCAGCGTCATTGAGAGAAGTCAGTCAATGGCAGGGGAGGCACCGGGGACAGACAGGTGACCCCTTTCTTCCTTCGACAAAGTTTCCCTGGGCAGCATCACAGTTTCACAGGATCTCTCCTTCCTTTCAACATGTAGAGTACAGGATATTTTCAGTTTTCAGACACACACACACACACACACACACAGTCTACAGTTACAAACTCATGGTATATTATTTTATGTGGCTTAAGGGAATTTTAAGGATTTTTTGTTTGTTTTTGTAAGCAAGGCTCATACTGACCACAAGCTTGGGCAATTGGTCTTTGGTCCATCAGTATAAATAGATATTTGTGGACCAAGTCTAAATCCCACCCATCACAGTCCTCCCTCAAGGCCCTGACGTAGTTTCTAGCATTTCCGGCCAACATGGATTTCTCTTTTTCCATCATAGCCTGTGCTACTGGCTGTCTCTACCAACCCCCTAGAACTTGACCGCATCCAGTTCGCACCCTACTGGATTTGCAACTCTTGGTGTCATCTTACATATTTAGGTCCCTTATAACTCCTTGTGAACACAGGCAACCTTTAAAGGCTCGGCAAATGTGGTCACTTTGCCCAGAGGTCTGTCTGCAGCCAGGATCCCATCATTGTTCTAGAGCCAGGAGAGAAACATAGTTGAAAGCATATAACTCACCTGAGGAAATCTGAAGGAAAGAGGATGACGTGGGACAGGCATGGAAGCAGAAGCTGAGAAACAAAGTCCAAGGAAGGACTTGTGAAGAGGAAGCTGGAAGCACTGGGTCTCCACAGGACACAAGTGCTGCCTCACTGGGAGATTTTAGGGGGATAAACTATTTACTTCTTTCTTGCAGCATCTCTTATATGAGATTCCTTCTGGACTGGTCTTACCGATGCACTGACAGCCCACAGCTGTGCTCAGTGGCGCCCCCTGCGTGTGCTGTAGGGGAGAGGGAAAGGAGTATCTGCACTCTCCTTGTCTTCGGAGGTGACTGAGCATGATGGGGAAAGGACCCTGTGTTAGTCTCCTGGGGCTGCCATAACGAATTACCACATAGTGTGTGGCTTAAAACAACAGAAATTTGTTCTCTCCCAGTTCTGGAGGCTAGAAGGTCAAAATAAGGGTGTCAGCAGGGCCACGTTCTCTTTGGAGGCTCTAGGGAAGAATCCATCCTTGCCTCTTCCTAACTTCTGGTGGTTGCTGGCCATCTTTCGCATTCCTTGGCTTGTAGACACATCACTTTAGTGTCAGCTTCCATCTTCACATGGCTGTCTTCTTCCTGAGTGTCTGTGTCCCTGTGTCTTCACCTGGCCTCCTTATAAGGGCACCAGTCATACTGGATTTAGGACTCACCTTAATCCAGTATGACATCATCTTAACTAATGACATCTGCAAAGACCCTGTTTCCAAATGAGATCACATTCACAGGCGCTGGGGGATTTGAACTTGAACGTGTCTTTTTTGGGAAGACACAGTTCAACCCACAACAGAGCTTATGCTATTAAAGAAGTTGAGTCTGGCTGACAGACATAGAAAACAAATTTATGGTTACCAAAAGGGATGGGTGAGGGAGGTAGATAAATTAGGAGTTATAATATAGGGATTATATATATATATATATATATAAAAAATAGGGATTAACATATACACACTACTATATATTGGGTTGGCCAAAAAGTTCGTTCGGTTAGTGAATACGTTGTTCAATAAAGCTCTTCATGAAAATGAAAAACATGTTTTATTTGTACTTAAAACCGAAAGAATTTTTTGGCGAACCCAATATAAAATAGGTAAACAACAAGGATCTACTGTAGAGCATAGGGAATTATACTCAATATCTTATAATAACCTACATGGGAAAAGAATCTGAAAAGGAATATATATATATGTATAATTGAATCACTTTGCTGTACACTTGAAACTAACACAACATTGTAAATTAACTACATCTCAATTAAAAAAAAAAGAGTTGATTCTGGTAGAGGAAAAAAAAATACGTGCAATAGTGGACTTAAAGAACACACCCAAAAGTTATGTAAACCAGATATAAAAGACCATATCTTGGTATAACCTATTTTGTACCAAATATACTCATATACATATACATGTACATATACATATATGACATATACATAAGTATGTATTTTTTCCAGATGAAGATTCAAACACAATAAAATACAAACTATAAAACACTTAGAGGAAAATGTAAGAGTCTACCAGTATAAACATGGGGCAGGAGAAACTGTAAGTAAACATAGAAGCTATAAAAGCTAAGATGAACATACTTCACTAGGTAAGGCAATCAACAACCATGGGAACATATAAGGAAATACTCAAAACTTACTATCAGTTAGGAAATTACAAGTTCATGATGAAATGTCGCTACACCCGTAAGACCGGCAAAAATGAAAAGAAGTGAAAAGAAGTTGGAGGGGATACTTTTGAACATTGCCAGTGGAAATGTGAATCGTTAGAGCCTGTTTACAAAGCGTGATGGCAGCCTTGTTTAGATCCTGATTAGAACAGTTGCAAGAAAGTTGTTTGTTTGCTTGTTTGTTTAACACAAGAGAGAAATGTGAACACTAACCATTTGATGACATTAAGAAATTATCCTTAAAATTTTAGGTGTGATCATAGTATTATGGTTAAATTTTAAAGAGTCTTTTTTTTTTTTTCTTAGAAGTTCTTACTGAAATATTTACTGGTAAAATGGTATAACGCCTAGAATTTACTTCAGATAATCCAGGGAGCAAGGGAATCAGTGAGCAATGGTATAAAGCACGGGTCAGCACACTAGAGGTGCAGGCCAAATCCAGACCACCTCCTGGTTTTGTAAATAAAGTTTTATTGGAATTCAGCCACAGTCATTCAGTTCCGTATTCATTTAGTATCGCTGAGGTGGCTTTTTCCCTCCAGCAGCAGAGCTGAATAGTTGTGATGGAGAGCATGTGACTTGCAAAGCCTAAAATATTTACTAACTGGCTCTACAGAAAATGTTTGTGACCCCCTCACCCATAAGGATGCATGTTTGGATGCAAGTTCATAATAATTGGTGCTGGGGACTGACTATATGAGGGCTTATTAGACTAATTATCATATTTGTGTGTGCTTGGACTTTTCCATAATGAAAAGTTTAAAAAAAAAAAAGTGGACCCAGTAATCTCACTCCTAGTACTCTATCCCTTGGAAACGAAAGCCTCAATTAATAAGGATATATGTATAAGAATGTTTACTAAAATAGTTTACTGGAAATAAATTGCCTCCCAGTACGGGATGCTATAAATCACATCCACCCACGCCATGGAATATTATGTTATCTTTTTAAAGAATGAGCTAGCGTTTTACCAGTTCACTTGGAGAATGTTTCATGGGATATTTTCAAGTGAGAAGAGCAAGATGTGAAAAAGTCTGTGCATGACAGTCCCAGTTTTATAGAACAGTGACAAAAATAAGCCCTTCGGAATGTAGGGGTGTGTGTGTGTGTGCGTGCGTGCACGCGTGCAGGATGCATAACGGGTTGCTAACATGGGTTGGGGGTAGAATGATGTCTGTGGAAGGAAGCAAAGCAAAACAGAAAAAGGCTGTATTTCAAAAAACAGCCTACACGATACGATCCCATGTATGTGTGTGTGTAAGTTATATTTACAGGTATAACGTGCTTTGCTTACTTCAGAAGAGAGTTACGATTTTTAAAACGACCAGAAAGGAGTGAATATTCGTCCTGCCCTATGATAGAAGTAAGAAAATAAAAGGGAATTTGGTTAGGAGCTGGAAAGTGCCCAAGAGCAGGGAAACAAGAGAGGAGAGTGACCACTGTCAACCCGGGCCAGCTAGGGTAGGCTCCATGGAAGGTTCTAGCTGTGAGAGAGGGGGTGGCTGGACGGTCTTTGAGCCACAGCCCCTCCCTGATCTCAGCGCCTCTTCCTCCTGCTCCCGGAGAAATAATGTTTCCCTGGAGGATGAAAGGCATCCCTTTGTGCAGGCTTTAATTGCCATGTTGGGCCAAGTGAATGAGTGGCATGCGGGCGCAGCAGCTGGGCACAGCCAATGCCAGGCAGCAAAGCCCGCTGCCTTAGGACAGCCCGGGCCAGCTGGCCTGGGAGTGCTGCCCACCTCTGCCCCCCGCAGGGGGGCCCTGCAAGGGGACAGTGGAGCAGAGGGGTCTGCGGAGGGAGGAAAAGGGGCGGGGCGTCTGGGAGGGTCCCAGCCACTGTCAGAAGCTTATTCATCTCATCCTCCTTCCCCTCCCCCCTCCCTCTTGTTTTTCAGACTGTCAGCATCAATAAGGCCATTAATACGCAGGAAGTGGCTGTAAAGGAAAAACACGCCAGAAATATCCTTTTAGATGTTGCTTGGAGGACCGACCCCAAGGGGGGTCAGATGGCGGGGGTGGGGGGGGTGGGGGGGTGGGGAATGAGGTCGGGGTGAGGCATCCTTGCTCAGCTTCAGGAAGGAGAACCGCCCCCCACCGGCCAGGCCCCAGCAGGGTCTGAACAGTGTGGGTTGGCAACAGCTGGCCTCAGAGCCCACAGCCTGTTGAGGTGGAAGGGACCAAAGCGGCCATCTGGCCCAGTCTCGCCTCTCTCCTGGGACTTAGCTTTTCAGAACTACCGAGTCCTTTGAATTTACTCTCCTTTGAGAGATTTCCTCGGGGCACCAGAGGGGTTTTCACCTGTACCATCAAAGCGCTCTGGCCCTGCACCTTGCCACACTGACCACCCCCTTGGAGACATGCTCAAATGCCCTTCTCTGAACATGACAGCAAAACAGAGGCCTTGGCGGCAGCGGTTGGCCTTAAGCCAACACAAGGGCTCTACCATGGGAATCAGAGCCACTTGTGTGAACTGGTTCACCCCAAACCAGAGGGAAGAAGATGAGAAGGTCAGGGTGGACTAGGGAACTGGTGATTTGAAGATTTTTGCCAAGCCCCCCACGCCAAGTTGGTGGAGGTCCTGGGTGACCACCGTCATAGGTCTGTGGCTTTGGAGGGAAGTGCAGGCAACCTGGCCGATGGATTCCTCGGGACCTGCCCTTGAGGTCAAGTCCAGGTACTCGAGGGCTAATCCCCGAATCCTGGAGGAGAGGCTGCCAGTGGGCCAAGGCTTGGTCTCTGTGTGTGCTGGGGCCAAGCACAGGGCAAGGGGAGGCTGGGCTTCTGTCTGCGATGGGAAGTTCCTTCTTGCCGGGGCTCAGCATGGTGGCTGCACCACAGCCAGTTGGGTTGGAACAACCTATCTTCAAGTCATCCCACCCCCGCCCCTCCGTGGAGGAGACCCTCCAGGTTAGAAGGCCATGGAAGCCCGGCACTGCCAGTGCGATGCCCAGAACAGGTCAGGCCCTCAGGAAATGTTGCTAAGAGCATGTACTGCTCTTCACTGGAAGGAAAGCAGCTTGTCTTTAGCAGAATATGCTTTGGTTGGAATTAGGGCTTTGCTGCAAGATGGGGCTATAGAACCTCTACCGGGTACCCCAGAAGCCTGGCCCAACCGTGAGCCTAGCCAGACCTTGCCTTTTTATGCCCTTGATGCTTTACTGAGTCAAGAAAACCAAACCAAGAAAAGCCCTCATTATTGGTGGCCCAATTGATTTTCACAGGGAGTTACCCAGTCTTGACCCTCCCTGCTAAGAATACTGATCAGTCAGTCTGGTGCAAGATATGAAGTAAGAGAGAGACAGTTGTCACAGGACAGTGTGCTCCTCTGGATGGGTGTGAGCACAGAGAGGGCCAGGCCTGTAGTGGCCGGGCCAGGTCACACCTTGCCAGGGAGGCTCCCTGGGGCGATGGAACAGACCTAGAGGGAGATTCTGAAATCTCATCTCTGGGGCTCTCTGACTTTCTCTGGGACCTCGAGTGGGCCCAGTGGGACCTCTGTGAGCCTTAATTCCCTTGTCTGTCAAATGAAAGTGTTGGCTAAAGAAGCTTTCAAAGGCCTAACATTCCAGCTCTGACATTCTGGGAGTCTCTCTGCCTCACAATTTCTAAGGGGTGGATAAATGTTGAAAAGATCCACTCCATACAGTAGGGTTTTAAAGCCTAAAGATCTCACAAAACATTTATTCTTTATCAGTACTTTTAAAGAACTTCAGCTACCCTCATTACCAACTGAATGAGCATTTGGAAACCTGGTTTCATTTAGAAATGCTGTTCAGACAACCATTTATCCCTGGTGCCTGACTGGTGAACAGGTTGACACCCCCGACTGTGGTATCCACTCCTGGAGGGCTGAGGACTGAAGTCTTACTTTCTTTATATCCCCAAGTGCCTGACACGAATTGGGTGCGTTAAAATGCTTAGAAAATTAAAGAAAGACAGAAAGGTCTGCTTACCTCTTTCCAAGCTGGGGTGCCCGGCCAGCTCCACACGTCCCTGGCTTCTGTTTCGGGAGATTGCTCTCCGGTAAAGGAGCCACAACCTACTGTGAGAAATCATCTCAGTTGAGGGTAGGGGGCTGTCCATCTCTCCTCTTGGTTTCCTTCTAGTCCCAGGGGGCTGTGCTTGAGGTGAAACCATAAGTTATTTCAGAATCTCTCTAAGACCAAAAGCTGATTTCAGCTTCTAGACCCAAAAGTCCGTTTTCAAGGCAGCCCCTCTCAAAATGCAAATTTCAGTCCAGGGAGGGAACTTTACCACACTTTCCAGCTCAGAAGCAAAACAACATGTCTTTCGGGTGAGTCTCATAGTTTCTAACCTGAGGCAAGTCTTTCCTAAATGGTGCAGTGCTTCTTACCTGAGCCTGGATTAAAAAGCCGCAAGTTCTGAGGACATTGCCATACTTGGGGTTAATGGTGCCCAGTTACCGGGTGTGTGAGGCCTGTGTAAGCATCCATTACAAAAGAAATGTGGAAATCCTCTACTTGCCTCAGAAAGGGCTCCCTTAGGTCATTTCAGAGAGGACTGATGGGACTAAATCCAGGAGCTCTTAACGCTGTGACCAAAGATTGAGTTCTTTATTGGATATAATATTAATAGTAACTCGATAGTGCTGTGTTTTCCTCATGGAGATACAAGCCACTCATCCATGATTGGTGATGTGGGAAAGTTAAAATAAATGTAAATGTCTTCCAAGTTAAAAAAAAAAAGTGGGGGGGGCTCCCTAATTACGGAGGCCTGGAGCTCTGTTAAAGTCACTCGAGGCCAGAAGGACATTTATTACACACAAAGCGTGGCAGGCACTCCACGTGGCGGGTGTGTTTGGAATTGGATCTCAGAAGGAAGTGGCCCCAGGAGTCCGCATACAGGGAATTCAAGGTGTTGGGAAATGAAGGCACCCCTGAACGAGGCCAGGAAGGTTTTTAGAAGAGGTGGAGTGAAAGCGTCATTTTATTTACTTATTTATTTATTTACTTATTTATGGCTGTGTTGGGTCTTTGTTGCTACGTGTGGGCTTTCTCTAGTTGCGGTGAGGGGGGGCTACTCTTCGTTGCGGTGCACAGGCTTCTCACTGTGGTGGCTTCTCTTGTTGCTGAGCACGGGCTCTAGGCGTGCAGGCTTCAGTAGTTGTCGCACACGGGTTCAGTAGTTGTGGCTCATGGGCTCTAGAGCGCAGGCTCAGTAGTTGTGGCACACGGGCTTAGTTGCTGCACGGCACGTGGGATCTTCCCGGCCCAGGACTCGAACCTGTGTTCCCTGCATTGGCAGGCGGATTCTTAACCACTGCGCCACCAGGGAAGTCCTGAAAGCATCATTTTTAAATTTAGGGAAAATACATTTTAAACAAAGACTGCCTCTTTCAGGGTAAGAGCACAATGCGTAATGGGAGAGGAGTCAGACGCTACCTGGAAGAGAAGCCAAGGGTGTCAGTAGCCAGGGGGTAGGGTCCCCAGCAGGGGCCACGGCACTTGAAGAGCTGAAGCACACCCTTGCTTTGGAATCGTGTACAAGAAAGAATTTTGAGAGGCTGTATTTTGTTGTTAAAATGTTAGCTGTAATTATACACACACACCACACCCTCCACCCACCTCCCCACAAAGGCCCTACCACAAACTCGGCAAACCTAGAGGAAGGGCAGAGTCTGTCTTCCCACAGCAAAGCCCTAATTCCAACCGAAGCATCTTCCCACTAAAGGCCAACCAGAGCCACTGCTGGCCCAGAATGCACTTGTGCAAGTTAGGAAAAGACACCCCTCCCAAAGGACATGGCTGTCTCTTTGGAAATCATCTAATAAAATGGATTTTATTAGAAGGAAGCACTTTTTTGCCATCCGCCAAAAAACTGCCAGGATACTTGTACAGATCTGTGGTGCCTTCATTATAAGCGGTGCCCTCTGATGGGTAGTGCCAGGCGCCATGAACAACACACAGCCCCCGCGGTGGCCTTTAGAGGCTTCATCCCAGGGTTTGTTGCCTTTGTTTTCCATGACCTTCCCTCACCGTGCATACTGGGCACCCACCATGAAAAGGGGGCGCAGACCTTTTGGTCTGTTGTCAACCGGCTGCCCCTCTCGAGCAACGCTGTGCTCTGCTGGAAGTTCTGCCACGTGTTCCACAAACTCCTCCGGGATGGACACCCAAACGTGAGTTCCTGGGGCTGCAGGGGATGGGCAGGGATCCAGGGACCCATGTGGGGAAAGTGCAGTTGTCTGAGTCACAAGAGCCACTCTCCACTCTCGCACAGGGGATGGCAGCTGCCCCCATCTCCTGGCCTCTTGGGTACCAATTTCATAGACGGCTTCGTCTCTCTCCCATCACCCTCTCTCCTCCACCCCAGACCCATGTTTCACCATCCTCTGTCTCCTCTCCTTCTCTCTCTAGGTCCTGAAGGACTCTCTGAGATACAAAAACGAATTGAGTGACATGAGCAGGATGTGGGTGAGTTTGGACACGCACCCAGGGGCCACCTGTGCCACCTTATCCTTTCCCAGAGGACACAGAACAAGGACTGTGGAATGGAGCAAATTCATCTCTTTCAGCTTGTTTAGCATTTCTCTCATGAACATCAGGGAGGGAGCCAAAGATGCCCCCAAATGGAACCATGATATCCACAGTCTTACCTGGGGTCCCTGGAAGCTGTAGGGAAGTTCTAGGGCTTGGGAGCTTCTCCTGCCGATGGAAGCTCATGTCATAATGCTCTCTGGGCATTGGGATCCTTCAGCAGTGACACTGTCACAGTTCCTACTTCTTTTCTTCTACTGGTCCCATTGGGGTCACAGTACATTGAGAACTGGCATTCCCAATCCTTAATGCCAGTGGTTTTTCTTTCCTGTTTAGGGATTCTCAGTGCCTTAGGAAGAGGGAGGAGGTAGGTGGCAATATCAGAATACATTGAAAAGAGTGGTTTTGTACACATACCGGAATCCCTCTAGATTCAAGGAGTATGTGTATGGACAGGAGGTAATTTGCCTTTTGAAGAATCTCCCCAGGTGATTCTGATGTGTCATTTTGCCCCACTGGTTAAGAACTACTATGTTAGCCCTTTCCTTCAAATTCTTACCTGAGTCTGTCTGCACTCAGAAAATGTTAGCAATTATGTTGTCCAATCTACCCATTATAGATGAGAAATACAGGCCCAGAGAGGGAAGCAGCTTTTCCTATGTCACAAGACTAGTTAACCTAAACAAAGCAGAGGTTTGTCCCCAAAACTCCCAACTGTATACTAGAGAGCTTTCTATTACATTTCTGTAACATGGAAAGTTTAGGTCTTTTTCCTTTTTTTGCTAGAATTTATCTGGTATATCTTTTTTCATCCTTTTACTTTTGACTTTTCTATATTCTTTTTAATATTTTTTACATATATATTTATTGCACTGTGGCCAGAGAATCAATATGATACTGATTTTCGAAGTTTTTTTGAGACTTGCTGTGTGAGCTAGCTCATGGTCAGTTTTTGTTTAAAATTGAAGTATAGTTGCTTTATAATACTATATTAGTTTCAAATGTACAGCACAGTGATTGACTGATGGACTTTTCTATATTCTTTTGTCTTAGAAATATACTTGTCAATAGCATTTAGTTGGATTTTTTTTTAAATTCAAGATGGCAGTCTTTGTCAACTGGACACTTACTCTGTTTACATTTATTATAATTCATAATATGTTTAGATTTATATCTCCCATCTTATTTTATGCTATTTGTCCCATCTGTTCTGTTTCTATTTCTCTCATTTTTGCCTTCTTTTGGATTGATTGGGTATTTTCTTTCTCATTCAGTTTCCCCCTCATTACTAGTGGGAAGATAAAAAATAAAAGCAGAGGTTTTGTTTTTTTTTAATTTTTTGATAATGTTATCTAATAATTACAAAGTGCATGCTTAGGTTATCAATGTCTAAAATTCATATCAATGTCTAGATATCATATCTGTTTCCAGTATAGCACAAAGACCTTAGAATATTTTAACCCCATTCACTCCCTTGTATGTTGTTGTCATGCATTTTAATTTTTGTTGCTTTTAGACCCTAGAAGATATTTTATTTTAATTGTCTTATTCTGCACTCTTCATTTCCTCTTACATCTCAGGCCATCCATTTGGGATCTCTTTCTTTCTGCCTGAGTTATTTCCTTTAGAACTTCCTTTAGTGAGAGTCTGCTGGTGGCAAGCAACCACTTTTACCTGATGGAGAATGTCTTTATTTCACCCTCATTCATGGAAGATATTTTCTCTGACTTTAGAATTCTGGGATAATAGTTCTTTTCTTTCAGCATATGGAAGATATTAGTCAAGATGTCCTTCCACTGACTTCTGGCTTCCATCATTTTTATGAAGTCTGCTGTCAGAGTTACCATTGCTTCTTTGAAGCTAATCTGTGTTTGTTTCTCTGTTTTTAAGTTCTTAGTGTTTATCTAGGTGTGAATTTATTCTAGATTCTTTGGACTTTTTAAATCTGTAGATTATTATATTTTATCAGTTACAAAAAATTCTCATTGTCTCTAAATATTGATTTGCTTCATTCTTTGTTTTCCTCTGAGGCTTTGGTTAGCAGTATTTTAGACTTTCTCACTCTATTCCCCATGTCTTTAAACCACTATTTGATTTTTTTCTACCTGTTTGTTTGTCTCTATACTGCATTCTGGATAATTTCAGTAAATCTAGCTTTCAGTTCACTTATTCCCTCTTCAGCTGGGTCTAATCTGTTGCTAAACCTCTCCATAAGGTTTTCAATTTTAGTATCATTCTCATTTCTTGGAATTTTAGGTTTGGTTTGGGTTGGTTTTTTCTAATCTGCTTGGCATTCTTTATAATTTATTGTGCCCTGCATATATTTTGAAACAGTCTCTAATTTTTTTTAGGCTTGTTAAATATAGTGGTTTTATATATCACTTTTTATAATTCTAGTATCTAAAGCCCTTAGAGGTCTGTTTCTGCCATCTGTTGTTTTGATGAATTTTGCTCCTGCTATGTAGTTTCTTTTTGTATTTAGTTACTTTTCTACTGTGAGCTGCTCATTTTCCTGGAGATTTTTTTGGTGGGAATTCTTTGAATTCTAACAAAGGCAGCTTCCTCCAGAGGGAATTGGCATTTGCATCCATTAAGATCACTCTAAATTAAATTCTCAGCTTAAAAGTTATGTGAATTCTGAGCAGATCCCCTTGAGGACTGGCTCACGGGTCCAGTTCTCAGCAGTAGTTTTTTCCGCCCTCTGATCACAACAGTGGTTTAAGGCAGTAGATTTTCTTTGCAGTCCTCAGGGGGGACTCCTTCAGTGCAGGAGTACATGTGTGTTATTTCCAATTTACCCTTAATTCCCCTGCACGGAGGAGGAAGTCTTTTGGCTCTTCCACTAGACTCCTCAAGTTGGGCAGGTGAGAGCCCTGCCTCCTGTTCACCACCTGGGCCTTAAGGCCCAGAAAACCAAAACTCAGGTTCACTTGGTGTGGCAAAGTGCCGCCTCCCCACCATTCCCTGACCCCATCAAGTCATTTGCTCTCTGAATATCTGAATTACTCAGTTCCTGGCCTGAGGATTTCTTACTCTCTTGCAAGTTCATTAATGCCTTCAAAGCATTTTTAATATTCCACTCAATATTGTTAGTAGTTTTCAGTGGGAAAGTCAACCCAGTTACCTAGCCTGCCTGCCTTGTTATCCAAAATAGAATTCTTTTAGGTCTTTTTTCCTATGTAGTCTGTCTCTTCCATTTGACTAAGAGTTTCTGAAGTTAGAAACTTCTTTTACTTTTTTTTTTTAATTAAGATCTTATTTTTTTAAAGAGCAGTTTTAGGTTCACTGAACAATTGAGTGGAAAGTACAGAGTTTCCACATACCTGCCCTGCCCCCAAACATGCATAGCCTCGCCTAATGGATGAACCTACTGACACATCCATCACAATCACCAAAGTCCATAGTTTATATTACAGTTCACTTGTGGTGTTGTACATTCTGTGGGTTTGGACAAATGTATCCATCATACAGAATATTTTCACCGACTTAAAAATCCTCTGTGCTCTACCTGTTCATCCCACCCCACCCCTACTCACTCCCCCCCCACCCCCCAACTCTTGGCAACCACTGATCTTTTTATAGTCTCCATAGTTTTACCTTTTCCAGATGTCATATAGTTGGAATCATATAGTATGTAGTCTTTTCAGACTGGCTTCTTTCAACGTAGTAATATTCAATTAAGTTTCCTCCATGTCTTTTCATGGCTTGATAGCTCATTTCTTTTTACTGCTCAGTAATATTCCACTGTTTGGATGCATCACAGTTTATGTATCCATTCACCTACTGGAGGTCATCCTGGTTGCTTCCAAATTTTGGTAATTATGAGTAAAGCTGCTACAAACATCCATGTGCAGGTTTTTGTGTGGACTTAAGTTTTCAACTCCTTTGGGTGAAAACCAAGGAGCTCCATAGTTGAATCATATGGTAATAGTATGTTTAGTTTTGTAAGAAACTACCAAACTATTTTCCAAAGTGGCCGTATCACTTTGCATTCCCGCCAGCAGTGAATGAGAGTCCCTGTTGCTCTGCATCCTCATCAGTGTTTGGTGTTGGTGTTCTGGATTTCGGCCATTCTAATAGGTATGTAGTGGTATTTCATTGTTTTAACTTGCATTTCCCTGTTGACATAGGATGTGGAGCATCTTTTCATATGCTTATTGACCATCTAAACATCTTCTTTCATAAGGTTTCTGTTAAGGTCTTAGGCCCATTTTTTAGCTGGATTGTTTGTTTTCTTATTGTTGAGTTTTAGGAGTATATTTATATGTTTTAGATAACTGTCCTTTATCAGATATGTCTTTTGCAAATATTTTCTCCCAGTCTGTGGCTTATCTTCTCATTCTCTTGACAATGTCTTTTGCAGAGTAGAAGTTTTTGTTTGTTTGTTTTTGCCATGTTGGGTCTTAGTTGCTGGCGTGGGCTTTCTCCAGTTGCGGCAAGTGGGGGCTACTCTGTGTTGCGCGGGCTACTCACTGCTGTGGCTTCTCTTGTTGCGGAGCACGGGCGCTAGAGCGTGCAGGCTTCAGTAGTTGCAGTGTGTGGGCTCAGTAGTTGTGGCTCATGGGCTTAGTTGCTCTGCAACATGTGGGATCTTCCTGGACCAGGGCTCGAACCCATGTCCCCTGCATTGGCAGGCGGATTCTTAACCACTGCGCCACCAGGGAAGTCCCAGAGTAGAAGTTTTTAATTTTAATGAAGCCCAGCTTATCAATTATTTCTTTTCATGGATTGTGCCTTTGGTGTTGTATCTAGAGTTATCACCATACTCAAGGTCATCCAGGTTTTCTCCTTTGTGATCTTCTAGGAGTTTTATAGTTTTGCATTTTACATTTAAGTCTTTGATCCATTCACCTTTTACTTTTTTTTTAATATAATCCATTTTAAAATTTTTTATTCATTTTATTTATTTATTTTTGGTTGTGCCAGGTCTTAGCTGTGGCTGGTGGGCTCCTTAGTTGCAGCCAGCGGGCTCCTTAGTTGTGGCATGAGAACTCTTAGTTGCAGCATGCATGTGGGATCTAGTTCCCTGACCAGGGATCTAACCCACGTACCCTGCATTAGGAGGCGAATTCTTAACCACTGCACCACCAGGGAGGTCCCCACCTTCTTGATCCTCATACATTTTCACATGAAGTATAGTTGTCTTTGATGATGAGCATATTTTTGCTTTTTCTACTTCTCACTACTTTCTGATTTTTCTATAATGAACAAGTATATCATAAAATATGAATTTTCATAGAAAATTAATACATTATGCAATACTGTCATCTATGGCATTGATGTTTTTAAACTCCTTTGATTACTCAACTCTCTTTGGTGCCCCTTGAGGCACCTTTCAAAGGATTCCTCTACGCTAGAGGATGTAGATGCACTTAGAAGAAAATGTAGAAGTCAAGACTCACGTGGGAGCCACAGTTATT
Source organism: Delphinapterus leucas (assembly GCF_059928025.1). Classification (NCBI taxonomy): domain Eukaryota; kingdom Metazoa; phylum Chordata; class Mammalia; order Artiodactyla; family Monodontidae; genus Delphinapterus; species Delphinapterus leucas. The sequence goes on from NC_143143.1 coordinate 9,045,381, forward strand.
CAGTTTAAGGTTCTTTGTGCCCCATTTCCCTTTTCTTTTGTATATAATGGGGAGTTGCCAGCATCACTCTGCTAAGCCTAGCTTCTGCCCAGGCACCTAGGACATGACTGCATGGGCAGACTCCGTGGGAAGGCTTCTTCTTTACCAGCTGGGTTTAGTCCCATTTCAAACCCCCATCCCAGGTATAATACCATAGATACTCTTAGTCTGTTGAAATCCATCTGGAGGAGGTGTTTGTTCTCCTGTGTTTAGATAGAGAGACAAAAGGAAGGAGATAGCCCATAGTCAGACTGTGATTACTAAGGATGGGAGACTTAAGGTTCTTAAATGAGAAACATCGTGCAGAATTTACCCAAAGGATGTTTGTACACAAGATGATACTGTAAGAATGTTCATCGAAACATAGTTTACATAGAAAAACTGGTCTACAATTAAAACACACAACAGTAGGGAGCTGGTCTGGTAAATTACAGTACAGACATATAATGTACTGGGTAGTCACGAAAAATAATGATACAGAAGAAAATTTAAGAAGATGGAAAAAATTGCAGTATATTAAGTGAAAAAAACCATATTGATCCCATTTTATCTTTTAAAATAAAGGTGGAGCACAGAGGATTTCTAGGGCAGTGAAACTACTCTGTATGATACTATAACGGTAAATCCATGTCATGATACATTTGTCAAAACCCATAGGATGTACAGCGCCAAGAGTGAACCCTAATGTAAACTTTACTTTGGATGATAACAATGCGTCAGGTTCACCAATTATAACAAATGTCCCACTCTGGTGAGCGATGTTAACAGTGGAAGAGGCTGTGTATGTGTGGGGACAGGGGGGACATGGGGAATCTGTACTTTCTGTTCCATTTCGCTGTGACCCTAAAACTCCCCTAAAAAATTAACTGTTTAAATTGAAAAAATAACATTGTGAACTCCAAAATGTTAGCCATGATTGTATCTGGTGGTTAGGTTAAGGGTGATTTGTTTGCATATGTACTTTTTTACATTTTCCAAATGTCCTTTCTAATTTCATTTTTCAATGTATATCAACATTTTATTAAAATTTTTCCAAATTTTTATTGTGGTAAAATACACATAACATGAAATTTACTACCTTAACCATTTCTTAAGTGTACAGTTGAGTGGTATTAAGTACATTCATATTGTTGTATAATCATCGCACCATCCATCTCTGAAATTTTTCATCTTGTAAAACTGGAAATCTATATCCATTAAACAATAACTCCCCATTCCCCTCCCCACCTCCAGCCCCTAGAAACCACCGTTTTACTTTCTGTCTCAAGATTTTTTACTAATCTAAGTACCTCATATAAATGGAATCATACACGATTTGTCCTTTTGTGACTGGATTATTTCACGTAACATAATGTACTCAAGATTCATTCATGTTGTAGTACGTGTCAGAATTTCCTTTTTAAGACTGAATAATATTCCGTTGTATGAGTATATCGCATTCTGTTTATTCATTCATCTGTTGATGGACACTTTGGTTGCCTCCATGTTTTAGCTATTGTAAATAATGCTTCTGTGCACATGGGTGTGCAAGTATTTTCAAGATCCTTCTTTCAATTCATTTGAGTATATGCTGAGAGACGGAATTTCAGGATCACATGGTAATTCTATTTGTAGTTTTTTGAGGAGCTGCCATACTGTTTTCCACAGTTGCTGTACCATTTTACATCCCCACTAACAGTGTCCAAGGGTACCAATTTCTCCACATCCTCCCCAGCACTTTTTTTTTTTGATATTAGCTTTCCTAATAGATGTGAGGTGGTATCTCATTGTAGTTCTTTTTTTAAATTTTTGTTGGAGTATAGTTGCTTTACAGTATTGTGTTAGTTTCTACTGTACAGTAAAGTGAATCAGCTATATGTATACATGCATCCCCTCTTCTTTGGATTTCTTTCCCACTTAGGTCACCACAGAGCACTGAGTGGAGTTCCCTGTGCTATATAGTAGGTTCTCATTAGTTATCTATTTTATACATCGTATCAATAGTGTATATATGATTCTATCTGGTGGTTAGGTTAAGAGTGATTTGTTTGCATATGTACTTTTTTACGTTTTCCAAATTTTCAACAGTGGATGTATGTTATTTTCATACTCACAAGAAATATATATTCTTTCAAAAAGAAATCCTGGCTGTAGATCTTTCAAACCAATGTTCTTCGTGTTGACACCCCGCTTTCTTTCCTCATCCTGAAAGGGCCACCTGAGTGAGGGGTATGGGCAGCTTTGCAGCATCTACCTCAAACTGCTGAGAACGAAGATGGAGTACCACACCAAAGTGAGTCTTTGCGACAATCCTGCTGCCACTGCCAGCCATGCACTCCCCCCGCCCCTGCTTCCCCCACCTCCCCGCCCTGTCCCCTCACACCTGGCTGGGCTTAATTGTCAGGTTTTCCAGGTAATGAGACAGCCTGGCTTCTTAGGGAGTGTTCACACCATATCCCAGCTATGTAAGAGGAAACGTTTTATAGAGTAACTGCAGTCAGGCCCCTGGGATGTGACAAGGGGCCTGGGATTTTGGCCCAGGTCTTCTGCACCTTTTGTTCCCCATTTTGCAAATAGAAAGAGGAACCCGATCCACCAGGTGGCCTTATAAAAATACTTCAGAAGCACTGACTTGACTGTTAATAGAAACAACGCCTTCCATTTATATAGTAAGTTTCCATGCAGGACCTTCTAATCAAGATATGACTTTAGCTGATATTTCTTTTTTTTATATAAGATTTTTTAAAATTTATTTTATTTATTAGTATTTATTTTTGGCCGCGTTGGGTCTTCTTTGCTGCACGCGGGCTTTCTCTAATTGTGGCGAGCGGGGCCTACTCTTCGTTGCAGCGCGCAGGCTTCTCGTTGCAGTGGCTTCTTCTGTTGCGGAGCACGAGCTCTAGGAGCGCGGGCTTCAGTAGTTGTGGCTCGCGGGCTTTAGGGTGCAGGCTCAGTAGTTATGGCGTGCGGGCTTAGTTTCTCTGCGGCACATGGGATCTTCCCGGACCAGGGCTTGAACCCGTGTCCCCTGCAATGGCAGGTGGATTCTTAACCCCTGCGCCACAAGGGAAGCCCTAGCTGGTATTTCTTACACACTTAATGCATGTAAAACTGTGTGCCAAGTGGCATATAAGATTAAGAAAAAAGGGTCTACTCTTTAGGCGTTTACAGATCTGTCGGAGAGAGAAGCTTATACACTTGCAGTAGCTGTGTAATAGTGCCGGGCAGGTATGTGTGCCTGCAGAAAAGTGCCAGGGAAGTTTTGAAATGATGGAGGGATATGGCATCCTAAAGGGCAGAATGAAGGAAGTGGGTCTTGAGGTGGCCCTTGAAGGGTGGGTATGAGGCACATAGGAGGTAAGGAAGAATGGCATGCCAGGTGGGAGGGAAAATGGCCAGAATTAGGGAGCTGGCGGTGGAAATGGAGAAGGTCATCATAATGTCCCGACTGAATGAGGAAGTAAATGCGACCAGAAGGATAAAGGCACCGGCCTGAGTCTCTGAGGCAGATGAGCAGGGGTGGTGGGCCTGAGGGCAGGAAGGGGCTGCAAGGGCAGAGCGCCGGGTGTTACAGCCCGAGAGGGAGGTGCCGGCGTGGAGGATTTCTTTCTTCAGAGCCTGAAGAACTCACACTGGCATTTAGAGCCCCCTTGGTGGACGGGCCACGCATCTCTCTGTGCTCCCCTCCACCTGCCCTGCTGCCCTGTGTTCCACCCGCTCCAGACAGACCGCACCGAGGAAGAGAGCAGGATACAGATACTCGACACCTGATGAGCCCACGTAACTTCCCCTGACTGTGCGGGCGCTTGGTGTAATATTTTCCAGCCTTCAAGTTTATTTTACTGATTATGTTTTGCTAAAGTTAATGTGAGAATGGGTTTGCCGGCCCTGAGCTCACAATAGCCACTTCAGGAGATGGCCAGAGGGCAGCGGGAAGCCTGGATAGTATTCAGAACATATTGGAAATAAGCAAAGGCTGCACTGCCTGCATGGTGCGGGTGTCAAGTTGAAGACCGACTGCTCTCACACGCTCGGTGTCATTGCACCACAGAGAAGATGTCCGTGGCACAGGCTGTGAGCGAGGGACCCTCCCCCGGGTCCCAGGGTTGGGATGAAGCCTTGCCCTATGATGATGGGCGGTGGGTGTTCTTTGCCGTGAACCAATCACAGGACCTGTGTGTGCGTGTGTGAGGCTGTGAGCGCTGCCACACCTCCCCAGGGAGCATGCAGGCACCTGTACCAAGCAGAATCCACCTGCTGCAGCCCGAGCTCAGCAGGGCTGGCTTGCTTGATGTCGGCTTAGTTGGTCTGTATAGAGAGCTCTTGAGGCGCCCTGTTCTGACTTCCTCTGCCTCCCTTCCAGAATCCTAGGTTCGCAGGCAACCTTCAGATGAGTGACCGGCAGCTGGACGAGGCCGGAGAGAGTGATGTTAACAACTTGTAAGTGGCTGTCCTCACATTCTGGACTCGATGAGAGAGAAAGCTTGGGTAGATGCTGTCACTTCCGGTTAGGGTCACAGAGGACCTGAGGGCAAGGGCAGTGGCTGGGGTGGGGACCAAAGCCCCTGAGTGACTTGACCTTGGGGCCACTTACTCCTGGTGCCTCCTCAAGAACCCTTCCAGGGCACCTCCCACTCCAGGCCTCCCTTCTCTGTGCCCCTCTCCCCTCTTTCTTTGCTGCTTTCACTGTTGAATTCGCCCTGCTTGATCTTCCAATGGCCTTAATATCCACTTAGTTTGGGGCTAAGAATTGAAGCTGGTGTGTGTGTGTGTGTGCGTGTCTGTGTGTGTCTGTGTGTGCACGTGTACGTTGGCGGCAGTTCAGGGCTTGGGGGCCGGGACAGGTGGAGCGCTGGCCTCGGGCCGTGGAGTATAAGCTCTCTTTCCTCTTGGGTCCAGTTTCCAGCTGACAGTGGAAATGTTCGACTACCTGGAGTGTGAACTTAACCTCTTCCAAACTGGTGAGTCTCTCCCTCCCGTCCGGCCCAGGCTTTCCTGGGCATTCACCTAACCCCCAGCCTGGTTCCCTGCTTGGACCAGCTGGCCTAGCCCCCGTCTCCATACAAGTTGTGCAGTTCAGGGCCAGGGAGATGGAACTGCCCACACTGTGTCTGTTCTCTTGGCCCTGGTGCAAGGAGGGGCTGAAGCCCAAGGGCATTTTCACATGAGCGGAAAGACTGCGATCCCCACCCTGCTGGCCTCCCCGCTAAGCCTAGGCCTCCAAGAGTCCAAAGACAGTCCCGGCCTCTGACAGACCCTAGACTGTGGCCCCAGCACTGGCTGGTCCTTTGGCCCAGGCTTGTGTGCTGCTCAACTGGGCTGGCCCTCAGGGTGTATTTCTGCCCAGGTGGCCTGCGCAGTCACCCTTTCTGCCCCAGCATCCCGTGATCCCTGGCTCTGTTTCCGTATGCATTGATCACTTGGGTTATTAGCAATAGATGCTGAGCTCCTCCTCAAAAATCAGGAACCATGCCTGCTCACCTCTGTCCTAGCCCCATGCCTGGCATATAGCAAGTGCTCAACAACCGAGTTTAGAATGCTTGCTTTCTGCATGAACAGCAGTGAATAAACAACAGGTGGACAGAGTTCATAAAATGTTGTCAACGGGCTTCCCTGGTGGTGCAGTGGTTACGAATCTGCCTGCCAATGCAGGGGACACGGGTTCGAGCCCTGGTCCAGGAAGATCCCACATGCCGCAGAGCAACTAAGCCCATGTGCCACAACTACTGAGCCTGCGCTCTAGAGCCAGCGAGCCACAACTACTGAACCTGCGCTCTAGAGCCTGTGCTTCCAACAAGAGAAGCCACTGCAATGAGAAGCCCGCGCACCGCAATGAAGAGTAGCCCCCGCGCGCAGCAACAAAGACCCAACTCAGCCAAAAATAAATAGATAAATAAATAAATTTATTTTTTAAAAATACTGTCGACATCCAGCTGAATGCTCTGGAATTATCTGGGGAGAATTAGCTAGAGTTTTCTAGAGAGAGCTCCCCCAAGTCTTCGCACAAACTCTTCCATCGTTAAATGGCGGTGGTTTTCTCATCCCCCAGAGAGCAGTGATTCGGAATCAAGAGCATCCTCTACACGTTTCCCCACCTGCCCCCCATCCTCGGTCACCTCTTGTGAGCCACAGAAATCGAGAGAGCTGGTATTAGAAGAAGTCTTTCCAGCTCCTGAGTCCTAGTCTGTGACCCTGTAAGATTGGGACCAGAACCTTCGGAAGGAGGCCCTGCATTTTCAACTGCGGGAAACGTGGGCCAATTACAATTAACATTTATTTGGTGCACTTGCAGTGATTCTCAAAGTGTGGTCCCTGGACCAGCAGCATCGGCATCCCCTGAGAACGTATTAGAAATGCACACTCTCGGGTCCCACCCCAGGCCTTCTGAATTAGAATCTCTGCGGGTGGGGCCCAGCTGTCTGTTTTAACAAACTCCCCAAGTCTGCACTGTCCAACAGCGTTGCCACTGGCCACGTGTGACTATTTAAATTAATTACGATTAAGTAACATTCAAAAGTCAGGGCCTCAGTTGCACTCACCACATTGCAGGCACTCAGCAGCCACACGTGGCTAGCATATTGGACACACGTACAGAGCCTTTCCATCGTCAAAGAATTCTACTGGAGTGATCCTATGGGGGTTCTGATGCATGCTACAGTTTGAGAAGCACTGAGCTAGAAAATAGTTTTCAACCCTGGCTGCATATTAGAATCACCTGGGGGGGCTTTTGAAACTCACTAATGCCCCAACCCTACCCCAGACCAATTAAAAAAGAAGGGGGCATGGAGGAGTTGCAGGCAGACATGAGTAGTTTTCAAATTTCCCCAGGTGATTTTAATGAATCTCAAAGCAAATGGGAAGGACGACTGCACTGTTGCCATGAGCTTTATAGGACATTCTCATTTAATCCTTACGAGACCTCCTTACAAGACCCTTAAGAGGTATGTGCTATTAGAACCATCTGCATCTTACAGAAAAGCATCTGGAGGCACAGAGAGGTTGAGTAACTTGCCCACGGTCACACAGCTCTAGATGTTACTAGATGCCAAGGGGCATTCCTGGAAAGCGGCAGGCAGGCTGGGAGATGGAGCGGCCTGGGGCTCCTTGCCAGCGTGGAGCCTAAGGAAGCCAGGAGATTTGGGGATGGCCGCCTCGCAGTGACAGCTGCTTTTAATTTGTGTCAAGAAGAAAAGCTGCCTTTTAATTAGAACCGTTTGGGTTTTTTTTTTTCTTTCAGTTGACAGACTAAGCCTGTTAACAGGGACTAGTACAGCCAGGGAAGGCCGAACACAGTGGCTCTGGGCTTTCCTCCGGGGCAGTCCCACTCACTGAGGGACTGCAGGGAAAGTCTTTCGGTGCCGGCCACGTGCAGGGTCTCCGGAGGCGGTGGGCAGCCTCTGCAGGGAGGAAATCAGCCCTGGCCAGTGGTGTGCACTCAGGGTCCACGGCCAGGCATCTAGGTGCTTGGTTTAGGAGCTAGGGGCAAGGGGCAGGGGGTTAACGTGGAGGGGTCTGTGGGAGCAGCTTGCTCTCTGGAGCCCGGGAGAGTGGAGGGCAGTACTTCCGTTGACCGGCTCCCCCAAGGACCTCCGTCAGCCTTGATCCTGATGGTTCGTCCTCTTCCTGGCTCCTTGCCCTGGGTCCTTGCAGCCTCTCCTCCAACTGTCCACCAGGGTTCCTGCATTTCCCCCCTTGTGGTGTTCCAAGAACCCTGTGACAAGCCAGTAGGAAGCCAAGGCTGAATTATTTCCTTCTTCGTGTTCTGATCAATGTTTGATCGTTTCCCCACGTGTTTTCTATTGCACCACCAGATTGGCTGCTTCTCAGGGTCAAGATCACCGTGAGACCAAGTTCATGCCTGAGACAGAGGGCTGGACTGGCTGTCAAAAGCCCCTTTCGATCCTGAAATACTGATTCCCCATAAAACGGAGGGCTTCCCCTGAACAAGAGCCCACCTCCCCATTAAATCAGAAACCTTAAAAGGGGATGTGTTCTTCCTGCCCATATTGGAGGGAGGTGGGGGAGGAAGCACGAAGCTCCTCAGACCGGAAGGAGGCATTCGGGATGCTCCCCCAGTAAATCCCTTCCGCCGGGCTGTGCACAGAGTAGATCAAGTTCATTTCACCTGTTTGTGACACACAGAGCATCTTGGCTGCCAGGGCCACAGGCCCCTGGTCTAGACGTCGCTGGCCACAGGGGCTCTGGCTTTTAACTCACCATCTCTCAGCAAAACCGCTTCTTGGCTTTGTGACCACCTTCAAGTTACTTACTCCCCTGTATGATGGGGATACTCTTAGCTACCCCATAGGAGTGTTGAAAGGGTTAGATGCATCACATGAGATCATGATTGCACAGAATAGGTCCTCGTGTGTTAGACTCCTGCCTTCTCCCGTCTGAGAAGGTCGCCTCTAATTTCCTAGCTCTGCTGCCTCTCCCCTTTCTGTCCCCTAGTGTTCAACTCCCTGGACATGTCCCGTTCCGTGTCAGTGACGACAGCCGGGCAGTGCCGCCTAGCCCCGCTGATCCAGGTCATCTTGGACTGCAGCCACCTCTATGATTACACTGTCAAACTTCTCTTCAAACTCCACTCCTGTGAGTATATGGGGCTTGATCTCTGGAAACTTCTGGCCGGAAGGAGGTTCACAGCCTGAGGCTGTCCCTGGAGGGAAGCAGCTCCCCCCAGTGCCCTTGGCTTTCTGCTCCTGACCCAGAAGGCCCTGGAGCTCCCGGCTGTCTTGAGAATAGAAGAGTAGGGCCAAGCCTTGCTGTGCTCAGGGAAGCACCTGGCCTGCCACAGCCGTGACTCAGGATGGTCCTCACCCTCCACCTCCAGCTCTACCACGTCAACATCCATGTGTGTCATGTACGCTGCAGACCACACAGATGAGGACAGACCCGGCCTAGACCCATAGGAGCAAAGGCGGCAGTTTCCAAAGAGTTCATCAGCGCAGTCTCTTTGCACAAATGGGTTTTTGTGGAGAAATGTAAAATATAAAACAGGGCTGCTCAAATCAATGGAAGGCCATACCTCCCCTAGCCACAGATCCTTGGGATAGTTTCGCGGAATGTATTTTGGAAACTACTGGTCTTGTGGACGTTCTTATCCGTTTATGTGCTTCTTTTTTTTTAGGAATATATATATATATATATTTTAACATCCTTATTGGGGTATAATTGCTTTACAATGGTGTGTTAGTTTCTGCTTTATAACAAAGTGAATCAGTTATACATATACATATGTCCCCATATCTCTTCCCTCTTGCGTCTCCCTCCCTCCCACCCTCCCTATCCCACCCCTCCAGGCGGTCACAAAGCACCAAGCCGATATCCCTGTGCCATGCGGCTGCTTCCCACTAGCTATCTACCTTACGTTTGTTAGTTGTGCTTCTTATTTAAAACGATGTGTGTGGGTGCTGCTTCCTCAGGGTCTGCATTGTTAAACCATATCCCAGATGAATCTGATGTGGCTGGTCCCTGGGTCACGCTGTGAGGTGGCCATCGTGAAGGGTATACACAGTCAGAGTGCATGGATGATGGAAAACCGAGAAAAATCAAGACTCAAATGGATATTAGGAAGGTTTTATTGTGGAAGTCTAGGACAAGGGGTACTCTGGAACAGGTCACTGACAAGGAGTAGTCTGGTTATTTAGACCAGAACAAGGGAAGCAGCATCACTGTCATTAATGTAGGAGGGTTTCATGGGAGGGAGGTTGGAATTCCATGTTCAAGGGTTAGAAGGGTTTTGGAGCAGGGGGGCGTGTCTGAAGGAAGCAGAGAGGGTAGACTAAATCCCAAGAAAAGAAGGCAGGCAGTTGCATAGAAGCTCTGAATACAGATGAACTTGTTCCTAAGATACTACAGAACCAGTTGCGCACTAGGACATCCCCACTTCCTTCTATAAAGTGGTGAGTTGTGATAAGAGACAGGTAATTATTTGGGTTTAAAGGCCTTCTTTAAAGGCAGAGCAATACACAAGACCTTCGAGAACTGTGTGGTCAGGGAAAAAGGGATGCTCCATACAGTATATGCTTTTCTGAAAATAAATATTTTCTTTTAGAATAGATTTAGATCTACAGAAAAGTTGCAGAGATAGTTCAGAGAGTTCCCATATACCCCTGAACCCAAGGGTCTCAGTCCTGCAGTCTTTGCCTGTCTCTGGCAGGCTCTCTTGATCTCTCCAGACTCATGTCTGTGCTGGGCCTCACCCAGTGTGCCCAGTGCACACAACCCCCCGGAGGGAGCCCGCCTCTGGGGCCTGCCGTGGTCCACCCTGCTGCTTGGGTCAGGTCACCGCTGCTGTAGTCAGCGACGTAACTTCCATCCTGCTCTGTCGAGAGTGGCTTGCAGTCCAGGAGCAATCAGAAGGGAAGATCTGACTGAAAAGTAGCCCCAGAGTCCCTGCTGGCCCCACTGGGCCCTCTTGGGTTACCAGTCCCAGGGCAACTCTAGGTCAAGAATGCCTTCCTACAGGGCTGGCCCTCAGCCCCAGGAGGGATGGTCCCTTCCCGCTGTGTCTTGCCTGCCCTCTGGTCCTGCCTCCTATTCCCTCTTAGTCCTTTCCAATTTCTTCCAGGTCTTCCAGCCGACACCCTGCAAGGCCACCGGGACCGCTTCATGGAGCAGTTCACAAAGTAAGCGGCTTAAGTGAGAGAAAGGAAGGCGAATCTAAAAGTGCTATAAAGTCAATTAATCCATGCAGGAAGCACTTGCTTTTAAATCATCGAGGGGTGAGGGTATCTGCTTTAATGCTTTAAAAAGCGAAGGAAAAGAAGATGGCAGCAAACCTACCAATGGCTGGGGAAGCTATCGGTTCTCTAATAAATCTCATAGAGAAAGACAGTTTCATTCATTCAGTCATCCTGCTTTATTCCCAGGGCTTCATCCTCTTCCGTTTTTCTTCTCCCTAAGTTCTCATGGTTTTATACCGTATACATGCTGACAACTCCCAAAGATATAACTCCAGCCCAACCTTACCTCTGGATTCCAGGTTCACATCCCCAGTGGTCTATTTGACATCACTATACCAAACTTACATCTCAAACTAAACTCTAGGTTTTCTTCAAAAACCTTTTTCTTTCCCTTCTATCTCAGTAAATGCTGCCCACCATCCACTTAGGACAGAGATCGGAACTCACCATTTTCCTCATTCCCCGCGTCCAATCTATTAGCAAGTTCAGATGATAATCGACAAAGAGGTCTTGTCTCTGGTCATATCTCCCATCTCTTCCACTTCCATTGCTGTCTACAAGGACCCTCCGATATGGACGGGATGCTCTGGATTGCAGCTCCTGCCCTCTGCAATCCTATCCCCACCCCGCAGTTAGAACGACCTTGTAAAAACATAAATCCCTTGCTTACAACCTTTCAGTGGCTTCTGTTTACACTGAGAATCAGTTCGAAGCTCCTCTCTGTGGTCTGCAAGGCCCCTACATGATCTGGCCCCTGCCCGCCATCTGTGACCTTGTCTCCAGTTCTCCAAGTGTTTCAGCCACGTAAGGTCCTCTTCCAGTTCCCGGAACATAGCCTGCGCTCAGAGGCTTAGCACGTGCTGTTCCCTGTCCTCAGGATGCTCTCCTCCCAGCCTAGCCAGCTCCATCCAGGTCATCTTCAGTCACCTCCACACAAAGGCAGTCTCTGGCCCCTCATTTGGGGTCTTTTTGCCTACCTTCTGCCCCTCCAACCCCACCCTCATATTCTCCATCACAGCACCCTGTTTACTTCCTTCCTGGTTCTTAGCATGACTTTATTTTTGTTTGACTGTCTTGCCCATTATTGTACTTCTAGCACCTGATTCACAGCAGTCAATTAAGCCTATAGCGTTCAATCATGTTTGAATGAATTAATAAGCTAATCAGCTAGTCTAGAAGAGGAAGAGCTTGTCTGACAAAACGGCAAATTATTCTGGTGCATTTGGGAAAAAAAATTGGTGACGAGATAAGTCCAGCTCAGCTTTCAATTAAGCATGCCCCAAGAAGAAGGAACGGAATGGAGGGAGAGACAGGAGGATGGGGCGGGGGGGCGGGAAAAGCATGAGCATGATGTTTTCCTTGTTAATTTCTTCACCCTTGACTGCAGGAAAAGCATCGCACCCCCACCCCCACCCCCACCCCCCCGATCCCAAGCGTAGGCTTCTTTTGCTGGTTCCTGAGCAGCAATCAGAGAGGGCAAGTTCGGGGTTGTGCTATCCTCCTGGTTTCCTTGTTCCGTCTGAAAAGCCTCGTATTTTTATTCTATAATAAATGACTTATTAAATGCTAGGAGACAGGCCCTGGGGCTGATTTCCTGGAATGTTAAATTCCAGTAGCTTAGGAAAGCAGCAGAGCCTATTACTGTTGGCTCCAGCCCAGAAAGCAGGGAACGTGTGGTCAGGTGATTCTGTTTCCTTTCATTTTTTTGAGGTTATAAAAGCATTTCCCATGAGTGCCGCCTCACCTTCTCTTCCACAGACACGGCGGCTGAGGCCTCAGTGTCCCCGAATTCGGGGAAAGCAACAGTGATGTCACAGGGACAGTCCTAACCTTGGGGTCTGAAGGGTTATCGTGAGACCCCAGGAGTTTCGTTTATTGGGCTGAGCTGGAGAAAATTCTGTGCTGCAGAGAGAGGGTGCTGAGATCCCTGACCCTCTTTTATTATATCTCAGAAAATATGTCTGGTGCCCTCAGTTTTGTTGGCCTTCAGTGTTTAGTTTCAAAATGGAGACCTGAGGAAGATAAAAAATTGGGGTTTATTTATTCCCATATTCATCCAAGATTAGGACACAGTATAAATGGTTTTTCTTCAACCAATATTGCTGAGTAATTCCTCCATGCCTGGTGCTACTTTATTTTTATTTTTTAATTAATTTTTATTGGAGTATGGCTGCGTTACAATGTTATGTTTGCCTCCACTGCACAACAGAATTAATCAGCCATACACATACAGATATCCCCTCCCTTTGGACTTCCCTCCCATTTTACCACAATGCATTAGGTAGAATTCCCTGTGCCATACAGTATGTTCCCATCAGTTGTCTATTTTATACATAGTATCAATAATGTATATGTGTCGATCCCAGTCTCCCAATTCCTTCCTCCCCACCCCTTTCCCCCTTGGTATCCATACATTTGTCCTCTACGTCTATGTCTCTATTTCTGCTTTGCAAATAAGATCATCTACACCATTTTTCTAGATTCCACATGTATGCGTTAATCTACGAGATTTGCTTTTCTCTTTCTAACTCACTTCACTCTGTATGACACTCTCTGGGTCCATCCACGTCTCTATTAATGACCCAATTTCGTTCCTTTTTATGTCTGGCCCGGTACTATTTTAAACCTAGCTCAGCAGGGCCCAGTCTCTGCCTTCTAGAAGCTTATGGTCTAGTTGAGGAGATAACAAATAGCTCTCAAATAAGGTGAATTCATTAAAAAGAGATCTACCTTAGTAATTAAGTTCCCTTCCCTCTTCGTATCATTAGTTGGTTTATCCTCAGAAATTTATTTTAATATTACTGTAAGCCAAACATTGCTAGGAAGATACATCTGCCAAACAACAGCATATATTCTACGGTGACGCAGAAATTAGTCTTGGGACTGTCTACGCTTCCAAAGGATTTTGTGGTTTGAATTACTCTTCCCCCAGTCAGTGAGGACTGGCTATAAATAATCTCTCCCTGCAGCGTCATAATTGCATCCTAGCACCATGGAGCCCATCTCCTTGGCAGCCTGTGCCCGGGGGCTGGGCAGGCAGTAGGAAAGCAGGGTGTCCCCTCCTTGGGGCCGGTGAAGACCCCCAGCAGCCCTCAGGCCTTTCTCCACCCTTAGGTTGAAAGATCTCTTCTACCGCTCCAGCAACCTTCAGTACTTCAAGCGGCTCATTCAGATCCCTCAGCTGCCAGAGGTAAGGCCACACACCCAGGGAGCTGCTGAGTCCTGGAGGCTGTCTTAGAGGCTGGCAGGTGGGCAGGGTTTGTCTTCCCTTTTCAGAACCCACCCAACTTCCTACGAGCCTCCGCCCTGTCAGAGCACATCAGCCCCGTGGTGGTGATCCCAGCCGAGGCCTCATCCCCCGACAGCGAGCCAGTCTTAGAGAAGGATGACCTCATGGACATGGATGCCTCCCAGCAGGTGAGGACCACTTAGGAGGAAGCTCAGGCCTTCCCGTTGCCCCCGGGGAGGACAGGAGGACCTGGGACAAGTTCAGCCACCTTCTAACCCAAGCGCCGTAAGTGGACCTGAACCAGATTAAGAAAGTATCCGTTCCCACGTGTCACTCGTGAGACCCACGCTGACCTCTCTGGGTCTCTAACCTTGTCCTTACTCCTTTCTGGTCGCCGCAGAATTCATACGACAGCAAGTTCGATGACATCTTTGGCAGCTCCTCCAGCAGTGATCCCTTCAATTTCAACAGTCAGAATGGCGTGAACAAGGACGAGAAGTGAGTCCGGGCTGTGGAGTTAAAGCACATGGTACAAAAGCTAAGTTAAGCCATGATCTCACTTGCCACACCCAACCAAAGAGGAATTCTTGGGCTTCTTCGGTAAATGTCTTGACCTTCGAATACTGGCCCCTTTAAAATCCCAGAGGAAAATCGAATGAGGCTGAAATACCCATGGACCTGTGGGTGGTAGATTAGTATCTGGAAACACTGACAGTCTTAGCGTATAACTTACAGGATTTCAAAGAATTGTTCCCAAATTAACATCGACTTTTAACCTCCTCCCTGGGTCTCCTAGCTCGCATTTAAAAGGCAAGGGATAAAAAAAAAAAAAAAAAAAAGGCAAGGGATAGAAGCACAGTGGAAGCAAACTTGCTGTCCTTCTGTTCCTAGGGATCACTTAATTGATCAACTGTACAGAGAGATCAGTGGCCTGAAAGCACAGCTGGAAAACATGAAGACTGAGGTATGAACTGGGCTCTGATCTGCGTCTGGGCTTCACCAGAACATGACAGCTTTTAATATTAAATTTGCTTCACATCCACCCTTGTTGGGCCACATCTTGACCAGGTCGTTATGCATTTCCAGTGCACTTACCCTTGAGAGCAGCATTTAAGCCGCGCTCCAGGGGCCCTGTGATAGTGGGAGATAATTGTGATCACCAGCTGGCTGTGAAGCTGTGCGGTGAGAGACCTACTCTTCTCACTTGGCAACGAGAAGGTTTGACTTGTAGCTCTGCTGGCATTTGCAGTGTCTGGTGCTGAGGCTTTACCCTGGGACCGGCAAATGTCCTCTCCTTCTTCATTCCAGCTGGTCCATCACGGCTCCCAGGCCCCTCTAACAGCACCAGAACTCCCCTGCCGTCACCCCCTGTTGTTGCTGGGGGGTGGCTTGTAGTGACCAGAAGCCTCCACTCTCGTGAGGCCTTGGGAGTGGGCCTCTTAGGAAGACCCAGGTGTTGATGTGGTCGGCGCTGGAGACGTGGCAGGTCGGCCCCGCTCGGCCCGCCCAGCGCTCATCCCCAGGCCCTCCCGCAGAGCCATCGAGCCATGCTGCAGCTGAAGGGCCGCATCAGCGAGCTGGAGGCCGAGCTGGCCGAGCAGCAGCACCTGCGGCAGCAGGCGGCCGACGACAGCGAGTTCCAACGGGCCGAGCTGGACGAGCTCAAGAAGAAGCGAGAGGACACGGAGAAGGCTCAGCGGAGCCTGACGGAGATAGAGAGTGAGCGGCTGGCACCGGGCTGGGCGTGAGGGTGGGGCCGGGGAGGGCGGAGCCCAGTGAGACCCCGGATGGAGGCTGAGGCCAGGCGCCAGAGCCCCCGCCTCGAGTCTGTCCGGGAGGCCGTCGTGAATGCCAGTGTCACCGGTCAGAAGGGCAGATCGGTGTCGGGCAGGTTGAGAGCCCCACTTGAGGCCCTGCTGCGAACACGGAGATGGGGCTACAGAGGATGAGGAAGGAGAGGGAGCCTAAGAAAATTGGTGGCATAAAAGCCAAAAACCCTGATAAAGTAAATGCCGAGCATGAAATGCTCAAGGCATGCATCAGTGGAGGGATTTGAATTAGGTGAATTCTTCATTAAAGAAGACTTCCCAGGGGACTTTATTTCAGTAGGGTTTTTGAGGGAGAAGGAGGTATATATGCTTGTGAAAAAGAGGGACGATCTTCTAGGGGTTCTGGCCTATTGGAAGGAGGGCAGAGGGTCCCCGCCAGTGCAGACCCCTCACCTTGGTCCTTGACGATACAGGGAAAGCCCAAGCCAACGAGCAGCGCTACAGCAAGCTAAAGGAGAAGTACAGTGAGCTGGTGCAGAACCACGCCGACCTGCTGCGGAAGGTAGGACCCTCACCGCCCCGATCGGCACGCGCAGGCCCCGCTGCACGGGGGGAGACGGTGACTTACGCCACGTGGCTTCTCCAGGGCTGGCGCCCCCACCGTTTCTTGGAAACCGCAGCTCCCTGGCCTCCTGTATCTCGAGCTCCACCTTAGGTGCCAGCCCCACTAGCATTAGCATTATCCCCCATCTTTATCATTTTGGCAAATAGTTGATAGTTGAGCATCTGAAGGTGACAGCTTCCTTCTAGGTGGGAAAGTGATGTCTGTGTCCGACTCTAGGGCACTCACGGTCTGAATGCCGTCATTTCTTCCGGAAGGAAGATGGCCTTTGTGCTGGAGATACGCTAGTTCGAGACACTGTGCTTCTCTTACAGAATGCAGAGGTGACCAAACAGGTGTCCGTGGCCAGACAAGCCCAAGTGGATTTGGAACGAGAGAAAAAAGAGCTAGAGGATTCTTTACAGCGCGTAAGCGACCAGGCCCAGCGGAAGGTGAGTAGAAGAAGTAGGTGGGAATTGGTGGCGGGGGCGGGGGAGGGTGTCTGTCCGAGATGGAGGTGGGCCTTGAGCACTGCACAGATTGAAAGACCTCGTCGTCTGCTTCACGAGCAGGTAGAGCCCTGTGGGAGGGTGACAAGGGACCGTACAGGACAGGACGTGGTTACCCATGTGTAAGGGGTTAGAGGCATGATGCGATGAAGGGTCTGAAGTTGAGTGGGGCTCATCAGCTAGGACGAGTCTTGAGGAGGTTTTGAAGTGGAAGCAGGTGGACGTCAGAGAGGAGTGGCATTTATAAAGACCCACAGCCAGAACTCCCATGAGTTGGGATGGGGTTGGCGGCAGGTCCGATTGGAGTAGAGAGATGTCGGGTGGATAAAATGGAACGCCTCACACTTAAGAGTAGTGGCTTTCACGCTCTCCTGTGACCCAAAGTGAAAAATACATCTAATGGAAATCAAAGTTTCACAGAGCAATACTTATCCTTATTATGTGAATGCATGTGGATTTTTTTTGTGGGGGAAGCTCTGTTTACTGCATTCTTTTAAAAATGTTAGCTGTGAATTCTTACTCGTGGGCCACAACCCACTCTTTGAAAAACACGACTTAGAAATCAAAGAAGGGAAATTGTTTCAAGACGGTGAGATGGGGTGAGTCAGCATTATACCTACTGGGTGTTGGGGTGCCTGAATTAAAGATCTCGCTCTGCTTTAATTAGTATTATGGGCTCAAGCATGACATTTGGGAAATGTCCCTAAAACTCCCCACCCCCCACCCCACCCCCGCCCTTGACATTTCCTGAAGCTGGAAAAAAAATTTGGGGTACATACTGAGTTCTCACCTTCCCCCTGCTTTTTGTCATGGTAAAACTTGCTTCTGTATAAAAGAGTATACAAATCTCACAAGTATAGCTTGGGAATTTTTATACGTGTTTATCCCGTGAAACCACCACCCAGGTGGGAGCGCTCCTGTATTTCTTCTCTTTCAGACTCAAGAACAGACGGAAGTACTAGAGAGTTTGAAGCAAGAACTTGCCACCAGCAAACAAGAACTCCAGATTGTCCAAGGCAGCCTGGAAAGTTCTGCCCAGGTAAGCATCACCTGTCTTTCCCTTCCTCATTCTTTTCCATCTCTGGCTTTGGTGTTGCTGGCACCTGGCATCCATCACCATGAACACATGGCCCACCTTGGTCCCATCTGGGATCAGTGTGTCCTTGGGAAGGGGCAGATTCCTTATGGCCTGGTGGTGGGTGTGGACCTCTGGAAAGGGGACAGTTTAATTCTCCCAACAACTCCCTCTTCCCACTCGGTCGCCCTGCAGTCAGAAGCGAAATGGACCGCCCAGATCGCCGAGCTGGAGAAGGAGCGGGGCGGCCTGGTGGAAGCCATGGCTTCTCGGGAGGAGGAACTGTCCACTCTTCGGCAACAGTTGGAATACACCCAGATCAAACTGTCCAGCACAGAGGCAAGTAACGGACACTCACTGGGGCTGACCAAGTCCAATTTCATAGTCATGGGCCTCGGCAGTGTATGCGTGGAGGCAGGGGGGCTGTGAAAGGGGTTTGGGGCCTTTGGCCGGATCGCGAAGGCGAATATTCTGCAGGCATAGCTCGTAATGCCAGCGTGCCCTGTGCTGCACACAGAGCAGATGAGAAGGGATGCACCTGGCACTCTCTCCCCAAGGGTGGAGGCCGGGCTGCCGTGGTCCCTCCCCATAGCCTCCTGTGCTCGGGGGCACACACCTGTGGACAAAGTTAAAAAGGCTTTTTCTCTGTGTCAAGCTAACTGGCTTCAGCCTCATTAGCAGCAGCTCGAGCTAAGGTGCCAGGAATCCCAGCTGTGTCACAGGGGGATGCTGCATGGAGGCTCATTAGGGGGCCTATGGCCGACTCTCACTTCCCTGGACCATCTCTAGGAATCTGTAGGCCGGCTCGCGAAGGACCAACGAAAAATGCTTCTGGCGGAGTCAAGAAGGGCTGCCGAGCAGGTGGTGCAGGAGGCCCTGAGGCGGTTTGAGGAGCCCGCTCTCTTCAGCTGCGCCGGATCTGCAGGTGCCCTTCCCCTTGCCCGGCTTGCAGGTGCCGGATCCTTACAGCCCAGTGCTCTTCGGCGTCGGCCTTGAATCCCGTGAGACCCTGATCTCAGGGGTTCCCAGCCCAGCTGCATGTCAGGATCACCTGGGGATGCCCAGGGCCACCCCCCCCCACGCCTAATTTCTATTCAGTCGGCAGCTCTGCAGCACAGGGCCTGCGCAGTAGTATCTTCTAAACCCCCCCACCTCCCCCAGCTCTCACCCCTCCCCCCCCGGGTGTGATAACTACTGCTTTGGTTGTGGATCACGCTGATGAAATGCATCCTGGGAGCTGAGGCCTGGGAACAATTCTGAATGCCGGGAGGAGGAGGAACAGACAGGCCTCTGTGTCTCTAAGGAGAACAGTGTGGTCTGAATCCAGAGGTGGCTGCCATGAGCTTCAAATCTAGACAGGGAATCATCATCCTTAAGCATGGAGAGGCAGAAACGATAAAATCCCCACAGGGTCACGGGCATGAGCAAGGGCCCACTCTGCGTGCCCCAGAGTCCTCAGGGCATATGGTGAAGTCAGAGGAGCCCCGTGATGAGAGGAGGGCCCTGGTACACAGTAGATGGGAGAGCATCCAGGCCCGGGGCATTTGTGAAGTCATGGACGTAGCCGTGAACAGATCTCATTACAGCTCATTTTCAAGCAGAGGGGACTTGATAGTCTTGAGAGGTCCCATTCAGAACGAGGCAGACGGGAAGAAACAGCTGATGGGTGATTTTTTTTTTTTTTTTTTTTTTTTTGCGGTACGCGGGCCTCTCACTGCTGTGGCCTCTCCCGTTGCGGATCTCAGGCTCAGCGGCCATGGCTCACAGGCCCAGCCGCTCCGTGGCATGTGGGATCTTCCCGGACCGGGGCAGGAATCCGTGTCCCCTGCATCGGCAGGCGGACTCTCAACCACTGTGCCACCAGGGAAGCCCTGATGGGTGATTTTTATTATCAGCTAGAAAGGTCTCGATTTGGTGAAGTGTTTCAAGAAGGACTGTGATATCTTGTTCAGTGGGGAACCCGTCTGTAGGGAAATCCAACAGTTGCAAATGAAGTAGCACACTGGGTACCTCATTTACTGCGAGAACACCAGGACATGGGGCAGCTGTGGGCGGATTCCACAAGAGATGGTATGAGCTGGGTTTTGAAGGAAGAGGAGAGACATAAAGCCATGGAGAGGAAGAAGAGTGGGGAATAATAATCATAAAAACGGCTGACATTTACCGAGTGCTTGTAATATGCCAGGCACGATTCTAAGCGCTTTATGTGCCTTGGCCCAGCAATCCTCACTGTGATGCCAGGAGGTGGTACTATTATTCCTCCTTTGTCGGATGAGGAAGCAGGCGCTTGTGGCCTGAGAACACAGCCAGTAGTGATAGAGCCAGGAGCTACAACACGTATGCCACGAGACGCAAGAGCCCGTACTTTTAACTCCTGTGCGTGCGGTTCAGTCTCCGTGGACCAGTGCACAGAGGCACAGCAGTGGGAATGATGGCGTGGGCAGAACGTGGAGCCAGGGGTCTGACCCCAAGAGTAATGGGAGTCCAAGGGCCTTGAAACACTTAACAGGAAGGCCTGGATTTGATTCAGTGGCAGTGATGGGAAATGAGGGGCAGAAGCTAGACCGTGATGCCATTGCCGTGGTTCTTGGCTAAAGGACCAGGTAGCCTCAGAAGTACAGCCTTTGAAGCTACAGTAAGAGAATCACGTACCAGCATAGCCATCGATCTCTCCTCCCTCCCCCTTCTTAGGGAAGCTCCTGCAGGGCTGGGGACCCCCACTGGGAAGGTCATCCGTCAGGCAGCTTAACTAACAAGGATGAAGTGAGCTGAGACAGCTCTGACTCTGACTTTGCCCTGTCTTCCCTCTCACAGATCACCTACTCTCCAAGGTCAGGTCCGTTTCCAGCTGCATCGAGCAACTGGAAAAATGCTGGAGCCAGTATCTGGCCTGCCCAGAAGGTAAGAGAGGTGAAGGATAGGGTCTGTCACTAGTGACAGCTGGGCAGGGATCCGAAACGCTGGAACGTGGCAATGGCGACCATTTCCTAGGCACCCAGAAAGGAGTGTGTGTGTCTAACTTGCAAAGCGGGGAGGAAGGAGGTATGAAAGTGACCGCCCTCCCCCTCCAGCAGGACTGAGAAAGTTTCCTTTAAACTCCTGGCAGATATCAGTGGGCTTCTGCACTCGGTAACCCTCCTGGCCCACTTGACCAGTGACACCATTGTTCATGGCAGCACCACCTGCCTTAGAGCCCCACCAGAGCCTGCCGACTGTAAGTACCAGGGTGAGGGGCCACCACCACAGCACGGGGAGCAGGGGGCCTTTAAAAGTCTCTGTCGCCTTGCCTCTGCAGCTCTGACCGAGGCCTGTAAGCAGTATGGCAGGGAGACCCTCACCTATCTGTCTTTCCTGGAGGAAGAAGGAATCGTCGAGAATGCCGACAGCACAGCCATGAGGAGCTGCCTCACCAGGATCACAGCCATTGGCGAGGTATCATCAGTGTTATCCCTGGGGAAAGTCGTTTTTTGGTATGAGTGCTGGGGATTTCTTCAGGGATCAGTGATGTTCCAAGCCAGTTCTTTCTGTACTTTAAACTTGATTCTGGAAAGTAGAGTTAGAACTGTAAAACTTGACCTTCTGAATGACTTTCCGGTTGTATTTAATTCACTGGATAGTAATTGAGAATCTTCTGTGTGATCATCACTGTGCTGAGCAGTGTCCAAGAAGGATGAGCACAGTTTTCCTGTTTTCAAGGGTTTTTATCTGGCTGGGCAGGTAACACCTAAAATGAAGATAATATATTTATTCACTCAATAAAGATGTAGTGAGTATGACCTGTGTACAGGGAATTGTGCCAGGTGTAGTTCTACAGGGACAAATAGGTCCCCTGGGGAAGGTATGGTCTCCCTGGGGAAGAAAAATAAGGAAATCAACCTTTCTAAATTTAAATTTTATCTTTGGCTGCGTTGCGTCTTAGTTGCAGGGTCTTAGTTGCGGGATCTACGTTGAGGCATGCAGGATCTTTCATTGCGGCACATGGGCTCTTCGTTGCAGCACGCGGGCTTCTCTCTACTTGTGGCACATGGGCTCCAGAGCATGTGGGCTCTGTAGTTTGTGGCACACGGGCTCTCTAGTCGTAGTGCGCGGGCTCAGTAGTTGTGGCACGTGGGCTTAGTTGCCCCGTGGCGTGTGGGATCTTAGTTCCCTGACCAGGGATTGAACCTGGGTCCCCTGCATTGAAAGGTGGATTCTTAACCACTGGACCATCAGGGGAGTCCTGGAAATCAACCATTTCTATACAGTGTGATACAGATCTATTTAAGGAGTACACTGCAAGGCAGCTTCTAATTCCTAGAATAGTAGGAATATTACCACCTAAAATAGTGGGAATGATAAATTCAGAGTAGGAAGAGACCAGGGCCAGAGGTCATATCCTCATCATCTCTCATTCGAACTCCACCAAGTGGCTTGCAGGATCTTAGTTTGCCGACCAGGGATCCAACCCATGGCAATGAAAGCACAGAGTCCTAACCACTGGACTGCCAGGGAATTCCCTCATCTGAATTTATTTTAATTAATTAATTTTATTTATTTATTTTTGGCTGCGTTAGGTCTTCGTTGCTGCACGCAGGCTTTCTCTAGTTGCGGCGAGCAGGGGCTACTCTTCGTTGCAGTGCGCAGGCTTCTCATCGCGGTGGCTTCTCTTGTTGCGGAGCATGGGCTCTAGGCGCATGGGCTTCAGTAGTTGTAGCACGTGGGCTCAGTAGTTGTGGCTCACGGGCTCTAGAGTGCAGGCTCAGTAGTTGTGGTGCACGGGCTTAGTTGCTCCACGGCACGTGGGATCTTCCTGGACCATGGCTCGAACCCGTGTCCCCTGCATTGGCAGGTGGATTCTTAACCACTGTGCCACCAGGGAAGCCCTGAAGGTGTTTTTAAAGTACCTCCCAAGCAGCAAATACAGTCAGTGCTGCACAATGGTGGGGTCAGGGTCTGAGCAGCTGCAACTGAATGGCTTTGTGTGGGGTTCGACAGGGATGGCCTTCTGGAAAGAGGTGGGTTTTGAGTGAGAATAGAGGTGGGAGGAGTGTGGAGCTGCAGAGCTCATGTGGTAGAGAGTTCCAGACAAGTCCCACCACAGCGTGCAGAAGTGTGTTACGTGGTGGGACCCTCCTACCTTCTGCCGTCATGTGGGGGTTACCTGTCTACCACGGGAGGGTAGAAAGGAGGTCAAAGGGTCATTTCCGCCTTCGTGATGCTGTTCACAGGAGCTCCTGCCCAGAGGCCTGGACATCAAACAGGAGGAACTGGGGGACCTGGTGGACAAAGAGATGGCTGCCACTTCCGCTGCCATTGAAACCGCTACGGCCAGAATAGAGGTATGGAAGTCTCTGCAGGATCACCTAAAGTGATGCTGTGCAACTACCTTTTGGCAACATTGCCCGCTGGGTATATCTTAGTCGTTCTCTGCAGAGCCCCCTATAAAACAAACCAAAACCCAAATCCCCTGGGATCTCTGAGTTACAGAAAAGAGAAAGTTCTCCAAAGGAAGATGAGCAGTTTCCTCAAG
Organism: Delphinapterus leucas; assembly: GCF_059928025.1. Classification (NCBI taxonomy): domain Eukaryota; kingdom Metazoa; phylum Chordata; class Mammalia; order Artiodactyla; family Monodontidae; genus Delphinapterus; species Delphinapterus leucas. Next base: position 9,068,779 of record NC_143143.1, read on the forward strand.
GATCACATACTTTGGTGTCAGGCCATCCTACATTCAAGTTCCAGACTGACCGCTGAGTTACGTTAACCCCACTAAGATTCGGATTCCGTTTCTATGTGATGGTGATGATAACAGTACCTTCCTCAGAGGGGTGTTGTAAAGAGCTCAGTGAGGTAATGCACATGGATCTCGGTGCCAGGCACTCAGTAAACCAACTACTGTAACTGTTGTCTCAGGAAAAGCTGAGCGGGCACCATTGGAAAGGTCACATGTTACTCCTTTGATGGAAGACTCAGGCCACCTGCCTTGGTGTGCTGCCTGCCTCGAGGACCTGGTAGCAGCTGCCCCTGTGGGCATGGTGCCGTAGCTCTCAGAGTTCTGTGCACATCAGCCCAGGTGCCAAAATGTCAAGACACAGACTGTAGCTCCAGCTGCCTCCCACTGAATAGATCGGAGGTCTGGGTTCTTTTCCTGACTCTCACAAGGACATGGGTGGGCACTTCTAGGTTTCTCAGCTACTGCAGGATGTTGGACCCCAGGTGTAGCAGGACACCAGTGGGTTCTCAGTACCTGTGATGTACTGAGAAACTCTGCTTCTTTTTTAATAGGAGATGCTCAGCAAATCCCGAGCTGGAGACACAGGAGTTAAATTGGAGGTGAATGAAAGGTCAGTCTGAGCGGCGTGGTGACACCTAGGTGATCAGGACCTGTCTTTCCTGCACTGGATCATACTGATTAGAATAGAACCTTAGCCACCACAGGGAAGGGCTGAGTCTATGGAATTGTCAGTATCAGTATTAATGATGACCATGATATCAATATTGCATTATAGGGGAAAGAAACCCCAAGAATCACTACTTACCTATTCCTTATGAAGAAGATCCACAATCAAGTGTCCTCTCTCACCCACCTTTCCTTCAGAGCTTCCCCTCCGAATATTCCCTGCCTTTTTTCCCATCCCAAGTTTGCGTGTGTTCAGGAGAGAAAAAGAAAACAAGTCTTCTGCATTGTTTTTGGTCTCTGTTTTGTGTCCCTGACTTTTTTGTTGTTGTTTTTGCTTGTTGCAGGATCCTTGGCTCCTGTACCAGCCTAATGCAGGCTATTAAGGTCCTGATCGTGGCCTCAAAGGAGCTCCAGAGAGAGATAGTGGAGAGTGGCCGGGTAAGCATGGGTGAGGGCCCTAGACAGAGCAAACATCGGTTACTGATTCCCAGCTCAGTGAGAGGTGGAGTCTACTCGATACACATTCAGTGAGGTCTAGGTGTGCTGCCGTCCAGCCATATGTGTCCACCTGAGGGCACAGCTGCCACTCCCATGGACGTCAACAAATGCTATGGAAAGAAGCTGGGGCATGGTCAGGTCCCCGGAGGGCAGTCGGCCAGAGCCTCCAGCGGCAGGCCTATTCACCCCAGTGGATGTCACTGGAACCTGCCATGGAAGCCCAGTGTGCATTGCAAGTCTGGACTCTCGGGGGAGGGAGTGAGGACTTTTAAAACCAGGCAAATCAGAAATGCCAGCCTGGTGCTGACTCTCCACTGTGGGCTCTGCCCGTGTCTCTTTCTGTGCATGCGGGATCTTAGTTCCCCTACCAGGGATCGAACCCGCACCCCCTGCAGTGGAAGCGCAGGGTCTTAACCACCGGACTGCTGGGGAAGTCCCTGCCATGTCTCTTTCCAACAGCAGTTAACTCACAGTGATTCAGACAGACTCTGCCTCCGTCCCTTGTTGACATCGTCACTTCAGTTTTCTTGCTCCTTTGCTGGCGTCATCAGCCTCTTTTTTCCTTTCTCACATGCCCGTGTGCGGCTGCAGCTCAGGAGACAAAGGTCCAGAGGGGGAGCTATGAGCCTAAAAACAATCCTATAAAGAACGAATACCATTTACCACGTGATGTTACAGTGAAATGACTGCCAGCCTTCTAGGAAGCAGGGTCTCATCAAAAGTAAAATCTGCCAGCACCCGGAGTTTGAACTTCTCAGGTTCCAGAATTGTTTAACATTTTGATGAGTAAAATGTATCTGGCTCATCATAAATGTATGGCGGAGTAGAAGGACGTGCGCTCACTCCCTCTTGTGAGAACACCAGAATCACGACTAGCTGCTGGACAGTCATCGGCAGGAAGACACTGGAACTCACCAGAAAGATCCCCACATCCAAAGACAAAGGAGAAGCCACAGTGAGACAGCAGGAGGGGCGCAATCACAGTAAAATCAAATCCCATAACTGCTGGGTGGCTGACTCACAGACTGGAGAACACTTATACCACAGAAGTTCACCCACTGGAGTGAAGGTTCTGAGCCCCACGTCAGGCTTCCCAACCTGGGGGTCCGGCAACAGGAGGAGGAATTCCTAGAGAATCAGACTTTGAAGACTAGTGGGATTTGACTGCAGGACTTCGACAGGACTGGGGGAAACAGAGACTCCGCTCCTGGAGGCCACACACAAAGTAGTGTGTGCATCAGGACCCAGGGGAAGGAGCAGTGACCCCAGGCGAGACGGAACCAGACCTACCTGCTGGTGTTGGAGGGTCTCCTGCAGAGGCGGGGGGTGGCTGTGGCTCACCATGGGGACAAGGACACTGGCAGCAGATGTTCTGGGAAGTACTCCTTGGCGTGAGCCCTCCCAGAGGCTACCGTTAGCCCTACCAAAGAGCCCAGGTAGGCTCCAGTGTTGGGTCACCTCAGGCCAAACAACCAACAGGGAGGGAACCCAGCCCCACCCATCAGCAGTCAAGCAGATTAAAGTTTTACTGAGCTCTGCCCACCAGAGCAACAGTCAGCTCTACCCACCACCAGTCCCTCCCATCAAGCCTCTTAGATAGCCTCATCCACCAGAGGGCAGACAGCAGAAGCAAGAAGAACTACAATCCTGCAGCCTGTGGAACAAAAACCACATTCACAGAAAGATAGACAAGATGAAAAGGCAGAAAAGGCAGAGGGCTATGTACCAGATGAAGGAACAGCTCTACAACAAATGCTAAAGGAACTTCTCTAAGTGGGAAACACAAGAGAAGAAAAGGACCTACAAACACAAACCCAAAACAATTAAGAAAATGGTCATAGGAACATACATATCAATAATTACCTTAAACGTGAATGGATTAAATGCTCCAACCAAAAGACACAGGCTTCATGAATGGATACAAAAACAAGACCCATATATATGCTCTGTACAAGAGACCCATTTCAGACCTAGGGATACATACAGGCTGAAAGTGAGGGGAGGGAAAAAGATACTCCATGCAAATGGAAATCAAAAGAAAGCTGGAGTAGCTATCCTCATATCACATAAAATAGACTTTAAAATAAAGAATGTTACAAGAGACAAGGAAGGACATTACATAATGATCAAGGGATCAATCCAAGAAGAAGATATAACAATTATAAATATATATGCACCCAACACAGGAACACCTCAATACATAAGGCAACTGCTAACAGCTATAAAAGAGGAAATCGACAGTAACACAATAATAGTGGGGGACTTTAACACCTCACTTACACCAATGGACAGATCATCCAAACAGAAAATTAATAAGGAAACAGAAACTTTAAGTGACACAATAGACCAAATAGGTTTAATTGATATTTATAGGACATTCCATCCAAAAACAGCAGATTACAATTTCTTCTCAAGTGCGCATTTAACATTCTCCAGGATAGATCACATCTTGGGTCACAAATCAAGCCTCAGTAAATTTAAGAAAATTGAAAGCATATCAAGCATCTTTTCTGACCATGATGCTATGAGATTAGAAATGAATTACAGGGAAAAAAATGTAAAAAGCACAAGCACATGGAAGCTAAACAATACGTTACTACATAACCAAGAGATCACTGAAGAAATCAAAGAGGAAATCAAAAAATACCTAGAGACAAATGACAATGAAAACACGATGATACAAAACCTATGGGATGCAGCAAAACCAGTTCTAAGTGGGAAGTTTATAGCTATACAAGCCTATCTCAAGAAACAAGAAAAATCTCAAATAATCTAACCTTACACCTAAAGGAACTAGAGAAAGAAGAACAAACAAAACCCAAAGTTAGCAGAAGGAAAGAAATCATAAAGATCAGAGCAGGAATAAATGAAAGAGAAACAAAGAAAACAGTAGCAAAGATCAGTAAAAGTAAAAGCTGGTTCTTTGAGAAGATAAACAAAATTGATAAACCATTAACCAGACTCATCAAGAAAAAGAGGGAGAGGACTCAAATCAATAAAATTAGAAATGAAAATGGAGAAGTTACAACTGACACCACAGAAATACAAAGCATCCTAAGAGACTACTACAAGCAACTCTATGCCAATACAATGGACAACCTAGAAGAAATGGACAAATTCTTAGAAAGGTATAACCTTCCAAGAGTGAACCAGGAAGAAATAGAAAATATGAACAGACCAATCACAGGCAATGAAATTGAAACTGTGATTAAAAATCTTCCAACAAACAAAAGTCCAGGACCAGATGGCTTCACAGGTAAATTCTATCAAACATTTAGAGACGAGCTAATGCCCATCCTGCTCAAACTCTTCCAAAAAATTGCAGAGGAAGGAACACTCCCAAACTCATTCTGTGAGGCAACCATCACCCTGATACCAAAACCAGACAAAGATACTACAAAAAAAGAAAATTACAGACCAATATCACTGATGAATATAGATGCAAATATCCTCAACAAAACACTAGCAAACAGAATCCAACAACACATTAAAAGGATCATACACCATGATCAAGTGGGATTTATCCCAGAGATGCAAGGATGCTTCAATATACGCTAATCAATCAATGTGATACACCATATTAACAAACTGAAGAATAAAAATCATATGATCATCTCAATAGATGCAGAAAATGTTTTTGATAAAATTCAACACCCATTTATGATAAAAACTCTCCAGAAAGTGGGCATAGAGGGAACCTACCTTAACATAATAAAGGCCACATATGACAAACCCACAGCAAACATCATTCTCAATGGTGAAGAACTGAAAGCATTTCCTCTAAGATCAGGAACAAGACAAGGATGTCCACTCTCACCACTATTATTCAACATAGTTTTGGAAGTCCTAGCCACGGCAATCAGAGAAGAAAAAGAAATAAAAGGAATACAAATTGGAAACGGAGAAGTAAAACTGTCACTGTTTGCAGATGACGTGATACTATACATAGAGAATCCTAAAGATGCCACCAGAAAACTACTAGAGCTAATCAATGAATTTGGGAAAGTTGCAGAATACAAAATTAATGCACAGAAAGCTCTTGCATTCCTGTACACTAATGATGAAAAGTCTGAAAGAGTAAATAAGGAAACACTCCCATTTACCATTGCAACAAAAAGAATAAAATACCTAGGAATAAACCTATCTAGGTTTATTTTGTATGAATAAACATACAAAAGTCCTGTATGCAGAAAACTATAAGACACTGATGAAAGAAATTCAAGATGATACCAACAGATGGAGAGATATACCATGTTCTTGGATTGGAAGAATCAATATTGTGAAAATGACTCTACTACCCAAAGCAATCTACAGATTCAATGCAATCCCTATCAAATTACCAATGCCATTTTTTACGGAACTAGAACAAAAAATCTTAAAATTTGTATGGAGACACAAAAGACCCCGAATAGCCAAAGCAGTCTTGAGGGAAAAAAACGGAGCTGGAGGAATCAGACTCCCTGACTTAAGACTATACTACAAAGCTACAGTAACCAAGACAATATGGTACTGGCACAAAAACAGAAACATAGATCAATGGAACAAGATAGAAAGCCCAGAGATAAACCAACACACCTGTGGTCAACTAATCTATGACAAAGGAGGCAAGGATATACAATGGAGAAAAGACAGTCTCTTCAATAAGTGTTGCTGGGAAAACTGGACAGCTACATGTAAAAGAATGAAATTAGAACACTCCCTAACACCATACACAAAAATAAACTCAAAATGGATTTGAGACCTAAATGTAAGACCAGACCCTATAAAACTCTTCGAGGAAAACATAGGAAGAACACTCTTTGACATAAATCACAGCAAGATCCATTTTGACCCACCTCCTAGAGAAATGGAAATAAAAACCAAAATAAATAAAAGGGACCTAATGAAACTTCAAAGCTTTCGCACAGCAAAGGAAACCATAAACAAGATGAAAAGACAACCCTCAGAATGGGAGAAAATATTTGCAAACGAATCAACGGACAAAGGATTAATCTCTAAAATATGTAAACAGCTCATGCAGCTCATTATTAAAGAAACAACCAAATCCAAAAATGGGCAGAAGACCTAAGTAGACATTTCTCCAAAGAAGACATACAGATGGCCAAGAAGCACATGAAAAACTGCTCAACATCACTAATTATGAACGAAATGCAAATCAAAACTACAATGAGGTATCACCTCACACCAGTTTGAATGGGCATCATCAAAAAGTCTACAAACATCAAATGCTGGAGAGGGTATGGAGAAAAGGGAACCCTCTTGCACTGTTGGCGAGAATGTAAATTGATGCAGCCACTATGGAGAACAGTATGGATGTTCCTTAAAAAACTAAAAGTAGAATTACCATATGATCCAGCAATTCCACTACTGGGCATATACCCAGAGAAAACCATAATTCAAAAAGACACATGCACCCCAATGTTCATTGCAGCACTATTTACAATAGCCAGATCATGGAAGCAACCTAAATGCCCATCGACAGACGAATGGATAAAGAAGGTGTGGTACATATATACAATGGAATATTACTCAGCCATAAAAAGGAACGAAATTGGGTCATTTGTTGAGACGTGGATGGATCTAGAGACTGTCATACAGGGTGAAGTAAGTCAGAAAGAGAAAAACAAATATTGTATATTAACGCATATATGTGGAACCTAGAAAAATGGTACAGATGAACCGGTTTGCAGGGCAGAAGTTGAGACACAGATGTAGAGAACAAACATGTGGATACCAAGGCGGGAAAGCTGTGGGAGGGTGGGGATGGTGGTGTGATGAATTGAGCGATTGGGATCGACATGTATACACTGATGTGGATAAAACTGATGACTAATAAGAACCTGCTGTATAAAAAAATAAGTAAAATTAAATTTAAAAACAAAAGAACAGAGCTATATCTGCTTTGGTGGCGCTTTTTATCAGTCCGAGAGGTGATGTTTTCTGCCCCCAAAATAGAAGGAGGGACTGAGCAAGGAGTATCTGTAGATTCTCAGACTGTCAGGTACTTCTGAAGCATAAAAGCATTTTAAAATTCCAAGTAGGAATTATTATATTTTTCTTTCAGTTTTATTGAGATATAATTGACACACAGCGCTGTATCAGTTTAAGGTGTACAACATAACGCTTTGACTTAACGCATATGAAGCGATTATCCCAGTAAGTTTAGTGAACAACCGTCATCTCTTATAGATACAAAATGAAAGAAAGAAAACAAGTTTTTTCCTTGTGATGAGAACTCTTAGGATTTAGTCTCAGTATCTTTCATGTATAACATACAGCAGTGTTCATTATATTTTTCATGTTGTACATTACATCCCTAGTACTTATTTATAACTGGAAGTTACACCTTTTGTCTCCCTTCCTCCAATTCCCTCCCCCACCCCTCAGCAATTATTTTTTTAATCACTCACTGTGTGCTCACTGTCCTCTTTTGGTAGATCACAGAGAGTGGCTAGACTCCCCTCAGATCATAAGTTATTTGTGTATACATATAAATAATATATATATTCTTATATATACAATATAGAGATATTGGGATGTGATAGAAATGCTACAGGCTTTGGAGTCAGAAAAGCCTAGGATTTATTTCCATTTATTTCCTGCATATCCTTAGGGAAAGTATTTTTGACTCTCTGAATCTTAGTTTTCTCATCTTTAAAAATGGGAATAATAATGCTCACCCCTCGGGGTTACTGTGAAGACTGCATGGGATAATATATAGAAAAGCACCTGGCACATAGTAGGCACACGATAAAAGATAGCTAATAGTATTTTTCACTTCCCTAGGGTACAGCATCCCCTAAAGAGTTTTATGCCAAGAATTCTCGATGGACGGAAGGACTTATCTCGGCCTCTAAAGCTGTGGGCTGGGGAGCCACTGTCATGGTGTAAGTATCCATCCGTCCCAAGGCTGCTCACTTCACCCTGCTTTCCAATGATCCACCCCAGAGAACAACTAAGGGGAAGAATCTTCCCCCTAGAAATGAACTGTTGATAGGGAAGTTAATAGGACTGAAAGTTTAAAAGGGAGTCTGGGTCTGAATATAAAGAAGATGTGGTACATATATACAATGGAATATTAGCCATAAAAAGGAACGAAACTGGGTCATTTGTAGAGACGTGGATGGTCCTAGAGACTGTCATACAGAGTGAAGTAAGTCAGAAAGAGAAAAACAAATATTGTATATTCACGCATATATGTGGAATCTAGAAAAATGGTACAGATGAACTGGTTTGCAAGGCAGAAATAGAGACACAGATGTAGAGGACAAACGTATGGACACCAAGGGGGGAAAGCGGGGGGTGGTGGTGGTGGGATGAATTGGGTGATTGGGATTGACATGTATACACTAATATGTATAAAATAGATAACTAATAAGAACCTGCTGTATAAAAAAAATTAATTTCAAAAAAAAAGGAGTCTGGGTCTCCTGGAGCAACAAAGGGGGTGGGGCAGGCTGGCTGAGCTCCCTGTCTGCCAGGGTGATGGGAGTGGTCTAAAGGTGAGGTCATTAGGGGTTGCAGCTGTCAGTTTCATAACCCGTCTGGTTCTCTCCTATCAGGGATGCAGCTGATCTGGTGGTACAAGGCCGAGGGAAATTTGAGGAGCTGATGGTCTGTTCGCATGAAATTGCTGCTAGCACCGCCCAGCTTGTGGCTGCATCCAAGGTAGGACCTGTGTTGGGCTCCCCAGGACACTGTAAGTTCTGACTGGGTTAGAAAATATACCTGGACCATGGCACTGGCCCCAAGAACTGATTATTTATCCAGTATCCAGGTAGGTTGAGTCCCAGATAAAAATTCTGTCTCCAAGGGTCCCTTAAAAGCCTTTCGGCGGGGAGCCCCTCTAACCCACCTCTCCACGTGCATGCCTTTTGTCTTCATCATTTTCATTGCAAGTGGCCTTTAAGGGTCCAGCCATGCCAACCTCTGATGAGCAATCGTACATTCAAGGAGCGCTCAAATAAGGAAAATGCCGGCCCAGTAAGCTGGTTACCTGGCTTGGCTCTGAAGTTCCACAATTAATGTCTGCCTCTCTTCAAAAGGGTCCAAATTTGAACCATTGCCCCAGCTAATCCTAATGCAAAGCTCGTCACCAAAATCCTTCCATGAGTTGTAGAGTTCCCCAGGGAGTGTTTTTTTACTGTCCTTATTTATTGTTGTCCCAAAATAAGTGATAAAGCTAGAGTTCGAGGCCACCAAGCAAATAAGTCAGGAATGATTTTGTTTTTAATTTATTTATTTATTAATTTTGGCTGTGTTGGGTCTTCGTTGCTGAGTGCGGGCTTCCTCTAGTTGCAGCGAGCTGGGGCTACTCTTCATTGTGGTGCGTGGGCTTCTCACTGCAGTGGCTTCTCTTGTTGCGGAGCACAGGCTCTAGGCACACGGGCTTCAGTAGTTGTGGCTCGCGGGCTCCAGTAGTTGTGGTTCGCGGGCTTCAGTACTTGTGGCTCGCGGGCTTCAGTAGTTGTGGCTTGCAGGCTCTAGAGCGCAGGCTCGGTAGTTGTGGCACACGGGCTTAGTTGCATGTTCCCTGTGTTCCCTGCATTGGCAGGGGAATTCTTAACAACTGCGCCACCAGGGAAGCCCCAGAAATGATTTTTGATATTAGAGAGAGATGCCAGGAGTTGACCCCCTAGGTAGCGATTTTTGAGAAGTTGATTGGTGACCACAGCAGAGCCCATATATTTGTCAAGAACCATCAGACCGAGTATCTGATTCCATCCTTGCTGCTCTATGTTGTGTGACACTAAATCTGCTTGGTCCTGGCAGGTGAAAGCTGATAAGGACAGCCCAAACCTGGCCCAGCTGCAGCAGGCCTCTCGGGGCGTGAACCAGGCCACCGCCGCAGTTGTGGCCTCAACCATTTCTGGCAAATCACAGATCGAGGACACAGGTAGCCTTTCAGAAGCAATGCTTTTCTCATCCATCCTATGTGGCTGCTCATTACATTCTTCTCCACGATTCCAATTTCCCACAGTCCTGTTTCCAAATTCTGTCTTATTTTTCATCTTTGTACATTCAAACTTACCTTCTCAAAAGTTGAGACACCACATAAGCATGCTATTGATCACTCTAGGGACAGGCCTTAGCTAGATTTTCCATTTAGCTATTTCTCTGAATTCAGAGAAATGACTCCGCAGGCCTGATTGTCCATTGGGGTGGGGTCTGACCCTAGTTACCCTGTCATTGTCTTCCTCCCTCTCCACCCCTCACTTACATTCACGCGTATGTTGGTAAATGACAAACCAAGCATTTCAGCAGAGCGTTGGCACCGGCCACCTCTCAGGTAAGTGTCAGCTGGGGTGTCATTCGACAAGACCCTCCTATTTCCATCATTGCAGACAGCATGGACTTCTCAAGCATGACGCTGACCCAGATCAAACGCCAGGAGATGGATTCCCAGGTAGGAACTCCATCTCTAAGTCTGGTCAGACTCCATTGCCTATGACACTGACCCCACATATTATTCCCATGGGGAGAAGTCAGAGAGAAACTCGCGGGGGAAATGAACACAGAGGTACATATCACCCCAAGAATGAACAGTAAGTGATGCTGGAAGAAACAGCGGTGGTGGACAGAGGTCATTGGTAAAGATCAGAATCTTAACTCTTGCCCACCCGTCTTGGTCTGGCATCGCTCAAAATGTCATCAGCTCTCTCCTAAGCGGACCATAAACTGGTACTTAATAGTCTTATAATGACAATTTTTTGAAAACTTTCAATATGAATTATTTGTATATGACCTTCAGGTTTTTTTTTTAAAAAGGTCAATCCACTGTTAACCCATCAAAGGCGATGCCATTTCTCAGTTTTAGTAAAGTTATCCCATGCAAAATAGGATCCTGGAGAATACCCGACATCCTTGTTCTAGAATTTCCGGTCACAGTCCTGGGGTAAAGTCCAGCTTGAGACTGGTGAAGTCTATACTCAGCATTTTTAGGAAAAGTCATGTGCCAGGTGTCTGTAGACACTGAAAGAACTGGGCTCAGTTCTGTTGTCTCTGCTGAGCTACTGCAGAAGCAACTTACCTACATCGTATGCAAGTATGTGTTTTAGAATTATCCCATGGCGGGGCAGGGAGAACAGGAAAGAGTATTGCTGAGACAAGTCTGGCCACGAGTTGGTAGTTGATGGAGCAACATGAAAGGTATATGGTGGGGTTCACTGTACCAGTCTCCATCCTTCTGTATATGTTTTACATTTTCCATAATAAAAAGTTTAAAAAGCAAAAAAAAAGAAACCACCTTACTGGGTCTAGTTGCTTCCACTCTGCCCATCTTCAATGCATTCAGCCTCAACATATTGTAAAAATGTAAATGATGACATGTCAGTTCCCTGCTTAAAAGCTTCCTCTGGCTTCCTTTGGACTTGGAGTAATACCCAGACTCCTTCCCCTGGCCCGTGGGCCGCAGGCGTAACGATCCTTGCCTATTGCTCCAACCTCACCTCATGACTCTCTCCCGGTCAAAAGTTACTTCCTGAGAGTAGCCTTTGCTGCCCACCCTTAGTCTTTATCACTAAGTCGCCCTGTGTCATTTGCTTCATGATCAGGTCTTTTCTTGTTCATTAGTTTGTCTCATCCCACCATGAGGTAAGGGGTTAGCAGGTAAGCAGGGACCTTGGCTGTCTGAGCACCACTGTGTCTCCAGCACCTGTAACAGAGCCTGGGGTCCATTATGGGAGCTCAGCAAATATTTCTTGCAGTAATAAATAAAATAATTAATGAGGAGGAGGAATAGCCAAGAACCAACCCTTCCTTTAGTGAGATTGTACCTTTTCCTGCACAATAGTTATACCAACCCCTCAAAAATGCCAGAACCATTGTATTTGGTTCCTGTCTAGACTTCCAGAGAACTGGGGTTGAAGGAGATGGGTTACAACTGGATTAGAATGTATCGTATAGGTAGACTAAACATTAGAGTTGTCCTTTTCTTTCCATTTTTTCTCTTTTTATTTATTGAAATAGAGTTGACGTACACTGTTACATTAGTTTCAGATGTACTACATAGTGATTTGACATTTGCATACATCACGAAAAGTCTAGTGACCATCTGTCTCCATACAAAGTTATTACAATAATACTGACCATATTCCTTACGCTGTATCTTATATCCTTGTGACTTATTTATTTTATAACTGGAGGTTTGTACCTCTTAATCCCCTTCACATATTTCACCCCCCTCAACCTCCCCTCCACTCTGTCAACTACCTGTTTATTCTCTGTATCTGTGAGTCTCTTTTCATGTTATTTTGTTTTTTAGATTCCACATTTAGGTGAGATCATATGGTATTTGTCTTTCTATGACTTACATCACTTTTCAAAATACCTTCTAGATCCATCCATGTTGTTGCAAATGGCAAGATTTTTCATTTTTTTTAGTAGCTGAGTAGTATGTTTTTAGTTAGTGATTTATCAGAGGAACGTAAGATAAGCCCTACTCCCATTTAGGCATTTGGACCGTAAAGTATCATTCATTTCCAGTAGAGGGTCCCAGTGAGAAAGCATAAAAGCCATTAGGATAGATGGATGAACGAGAGGATGGAGAAATTAGAGCAGAGACAAGGGTGAAATTGAGGACTGGGTAAGCTATGGATAACATGGACGACGAGTCCTGAACCACAGAGGAAAGGGATTAGGTTGACATGAGACCGTTCTCAGGTCCCTGCTCAAAGCAAAGGCCACTTTCCCCACAGGTTAGGGTGCTGGAGCTAGAAAACGAACTGCAAAAGGAGCGTCAAAAACTGGGAGAGCTTCGGAAAAAGCATTACGAGCTCGCTGGTGTTGCCGAGGGCTGGGAAGAAGGTGAGCCAAGGACTGGCACAGCCCCCAGGGAGGGAGGTGGGGGGATGCTGTGGGCCTCCCCCTCCCATACAGCGGAACCAGGAACTTCTCCCTCCTCCCGTCTATTCACAGGGCATCTTTTTTTTTTGCGCGTGGTATGTGGGCCTCTCACTGTTGTGGCCTCTCCCGTTGCGGAGCACAAGCTCCGGACGCGCAGGCTCAATGGCCATGGCTCACGGGCCCAGCCGCTCCACGGCGTGTGGGATCTTCCCGGACCGGGGCACGAACCCGCGTCCCCTGCATCGGCAGGCGGACTCTCAACCACTGCGCCACCAGGGAAGCCCTCACAGGGCATCTTTTTTCTCCAGTGGTGAATAACCCATAAGCCCCAAACTGGTGGTGAATAGAAAGCTTTTGTGGTCATCTTTCAAGACCTGAATGTTGACCAGTGGACTGAATGGTCACTCACTCACACCATTGCCTTCCAGACCCAGTTAGCCTGGTTTTTCTCCCCAGGAGTTTAGTTTCAGGCCAGCATCAAGTTGAGTAGTGAATGAATGAATAGTGGTCAGTGAAGGTCCAGCAGACAGGGCAAGTGAGTTCTAAGCTTCTGGCTGCCTAGAGCCAGCTATGGGTAGCAATGGCGAGAGACAGCAAGGGTCAGGAGCTAGAAACAGTGTGGAGTGGAGAAAGGTTCACCCCACCAGCCCAGGGACTCTTGGTCGCCCGGAGTCTGTGCTGGCTGCTTTTCTGAACATCCAAAGTGGCCAACTTGATCACAACCAAGATCGTGATTCTCACTGGGCTCACTGACTCTGGGAACCCAGCACAGATGCCGCCCAGTCATTCCTGGACACTTGACCCAGGGAATAGGTGGTCATGATTATGTATTTTAGAGCCCAGCCTGGCGGCCGTTTCTGCTGGCTAGATGAATGTGTGCGTGCACCAGACACTGTGAAACATAAGCGACTATTGTCTTTTAGGAACAGAAGCATCACCACCTACACTGCAAGAAGCGATCACCGAGAAGGAATAGAGTCACACCGACGTCCCACAGGTCAGAGTGTAAATCCTTGTTGCCCATCTGTGTGTGTGTGTGATTCCCCCAGTCACGGGCCAGCCCCTGGGAGTGCACGCCACGCCCATCATCCAGTGCTAAGGACCTGCCCGGCCTTCCAAAGACTCCCTCCACAGCCCATGATCTGTGTTCTTTCACTCCTCCCCCACCGCCAAGAAGAGGGGAGCCCAGGGCCACCCCGACGGAGGGGACCTCCCTCCCGGTCCTGCCTGTTTTACCCCCAAACAGTTGGTGTCCTTGTTGGGGGGTGGGGTGGGAGGCTTGTTGCTACTGCTGTTGAGCTGGAGAGCGAAGATCTTACGCGTTTTCTTTTCTGTTTTCTTCTCAGCCTTTTCCGTTTCATCATTTGCACAAGCTTGTGAACACCGGGGGACTGGTGGATTCCAAACCGTGACCCGACCCTGAGGCTGCACGGAGTCGGAAGAAGAGCAGAAGTGTCCTGGCTGAGAATGCCAAGGCAGTGCCCCCCTCTTTTGGCAGTTCCATGGATTCCCACTGCTTCTTATGGTGGTCGGGTCTTTTTTTCCCCAAGTTTCACTCACATAGCCAACACTCCCAGGGGATCGCCCCTGAAGCCCTGAGCTATTGGGGGCCCCTAACCACAGCAGCTCACAGCAATGGTGCTGCCTAGGCTTCGCCACGGTGCTCCCCGCCGGCCCCCCGAGCCGAGTGTCCTGCTGAGCAAGTGTGGGTCGGCCGAGGCCACTCCCCAGGGCCGGGCGGAAGGAGAGCGAGTGCCTTGCCTTCTAAAGCTGGAGCCCAGCCGAAAGCCTCTGCCCACCTTCACAAGTGAGGGGCGACAGAGAGAGGGAGAGGAAGGGTGCACACAGCCCAGGTCTTCAGGAGACCACCTTTCTTGGAAACTCCTTGTGACCGGGCTGAAAAGCCTTATCCCATGCTTGAACCCAGCCGGTGAGAGTAGCCACACTTCCTCCCCCCGGAAGGAATCTTCCATGGCCCCTCAGTTGACACCTCCCTTCATACCCAGGCAGGGCCCTAAGAGGGAACACGTGAGGGGTTTCCAATCCCTTTCTCCAAATGTCTGCCTTGGCACCCTCTTGAATCTCAAGAAGGTAGTTCCATGTTCTACCTAATGGACAGACCCAGAAGATCAGGCCAACTTACTTGCTCCCAGCAGGAAAGACCCTGGGCTTGGTTTGGTACCTTGAATATTCTGACTAATCTCCATTAGCAGCAGTGCTGGCAGCAACCAGGATTTCAGGTGTGACTATGGCTAGGCTTGCGTTGCTGCCTGAGTACATCCGTCTTTAAGAATCGGAAACAAGACCTAGAGGCCATCCCGATCTGTCGTTGCCGGTTTGGGTCTTGAAGAGGAAAGCTCCTCAGAGCATCGGGGTCAGGGAAAACAAGAGAGGGGGACCACTGGCTCTGACCCCTTCCAACCACACATCCCGGGCCCTGGCTGCCTCGCGGACAGGATGAGGACAGAAGGAGCTTGAACGATGTCCTGGAGATGGGCAGCCCGCCAGCACTTCTTCACCTCCAGATGGACCCCAGCATTTAAGTGACCTTCCCATCTTGGACAAACAATGTCTTCCTTCCTTTATCTGTAGCAATTCATAGGTAGTAGCCAACAAGCACTTCCCAGGACCTGTCCCCAAGGACCATTGCTGAGTGTTGCTACGTGACAGGTTGTGAGACTCCCTTTTGATCACTGTGAATCAACTCTCTCTCCTTCCTAAGCCCCCACCGCCAACTCCCTTTCTCTGCATTTTCTCACTAGGGCACTCAAAAACCTGTGTCCCATGAGCTCAGATTATGAGACTCAGATGTGTGATCTCCATACTGGGCTGACAAGGCAGCAGCAGTAGAAACTGACCGGTCTTATGTTTACTGCTTCTTTGTGCTCAACTATTTTTCCACCCAAGCCTCAGAAGGAATGATGTGTAGCATCCCTGGCCCAGCTGTGCCTATTAAGCCAACTGGTGTGTTCTCAGCCATGGGTCAACACTTCCAAACGTGGCTGGTCCTCACTTCCAGAATCTCAGCCATTCAGACTATTGTGCTCCAAATTACCGATGGGGGGAAATCTAGTATGTGGGACCAGATTAGGATTCCCTGAGTAACACTCCCTCTAAAAAGAAGCCACAGTAATTTTTAAAACCTTCATGGGCTTCTCCGGAGTAATAAGACAGTTAAGAAAGCACTTAAACAGGAACACAGGCTAATTCAGTCTCACATGAGGAAATATATGTCAGAATTAGTATAATTACTTTTATAATCGCTTGACTCAGAAGCTAGTCCATTCTCTAGCCCAAATCAAAATGTCGTACCTTGGCTACTCTAAAAATGAGCGTGTTATCCTGGGTGTGAAATGCCTTGGTTAAAACAGGAATCACATCCTCAGGCTAAAAATGAACCTCACAGCCTTTTAAATTAGTCACTGAGCATCATTCGTGACTTGAGTCTCATGGGTCAGTGTGAATGGGTCAGAGCAAGGCAGGACAGCAATGAAGTGATGCCTTAGCGTGACGAGAGGCCGAAATACAGCCGTATCCATTATTTTAATTGTGTAGCACAGTGTCTCATATCTCTAGAGTAAGGATATGAGTGTACATAATAAGGAAAAAACATTGAAGGAAAGACCTACCTCTGTGGGGTTATTTATATCTGAGCACGGAGTTTAAATGAGACTCGAATTTAGATTGTTTGCTGATTCTGCTGCCCACAACAGGATCCCTAGGATCCTACCTGAATTTGAGTCCCTGACCCAGTGGCTGGAAGAACCATTGTCCACAGCATCCTTTCTTGGAAGTGTCTGAGCTGCCAAGGCAGACAGCAGGGTTTACACCGGGTACCACGGGGATCATGAGCTAATGTCTCCAGTCCGGTTGGTTTGCTTCGGCCTCTCACTGAGGAGCTGGTTTGGGGCTTGCACCTGGGTGGCGCCTGCTTCTTGGCCAGCTCCTTAGTCTAGAGGGATCTCCTGGCTCCACTTACCTTGGTCTTTACCAAGTGGTGATGTTCTTGCTACCTTCTACCACCTTTCTGCGTCTCTGGAAATCCTTTCTGCCAGTGAAAGCCTTCAGTCCTGGCATTGGCCTTCCAACCAGACTGGCTTTGCCCTCTCTCCGCCATCCTCGGTCCTCCAGAGACCGTGCTGCCTGTTGCATAGAAAACCACAACCTCGGGCCTGCCAGCCATCAACACAGCATACCGGGCCAGCTGTCTACTGCTCACATCTCCCAGGTCCAGACCAAAATACAGGATTAGCAACCCACAGTGGCAACTTGGCCTCTCACCCCAGGAGCCAAAGCAACATGAAACAATTGGTCAAACATCGTTGGGTCCGATTCTGAGAGTAGGTGATTTCCAGACATGTCTTTCAGGTGACCCTCAACTACCTCAGGTTTGAAGGCCCTAAATTAGGCTGATTACTACTCACAGGGACAAACTGAGGGGGCTCAGATAAATCTTGGTGATAACGCAATTGTCTCAAACTTATAACAAACTCTTTCACATTTAGGTTTTCAGGGATGGGATTGGGTTTTTTCTTCTGTTTTTAACCTTTTCCCCAATTTTCCATTAGAATAGTTCCTATAAATGAATTTCATTTTTCACTGAGTGCCTACCTTCCCAGGGCAGGTAGCCACTGGCTCTGTTTCCTTCCAACAGTACTTTTATTATGGTATTAAGACTTTTCTTTGTATAATACATTGCATCTGTGTTTTCAATTTTTCAATAAATATTTCAACCTGGCAATGGAGAGGAGTGGTGATAACTGACCAATCAAAGTGGTTTTGAGGTCTGGGGTTTCAGTGAAAAGCCTACATTTATATCCCAAGGTTCACTGAATCCACTTAGCTCTGCACCTCTGGGAATGTGTCTTAAAAACAGGACATTTTCTGAAGCGTAAAACTATTGCATTTCCTATGCTACTTTAGAAAAAAGAAACATTAGTTTGCACCCCTTAGCACTTTTCCATCCTCTGTATCCTCTCGTCCTTGGGAGTGATCAAACAGTGTCTAAGTGTTCAATATAGTACTGTAATTTATCTAGAAGGCCAGGTCACTGCATGAAATCTGGGGTCTTGAGCTATGGATATTCCCTTCCACCCTAAAGATGTAAAAATAATCTGCCATCTGAAAAATGCATGGGGCGAATTCTGCTCGGGGCCAGAAGCTGCCAATCATAAGGGGATTCAGAGCGAGCCAGTCAAAGCTACCAGAGGATTTGCAGAGGGAGCTGACAGAATGGGGCCGGCTGCATGGTGACTTTCCCCGGCAGGATCATCTGTAACCTAATGCTGCCAGTGTGTTAAGCCAAGGGGACCAGCCAGGGAGGAAGGGAGATGGGGAAGGCCTGGGGTTGGCAAGCAGGGGAATTGCCCAAATGACTCACAAAGGACAGAGAGAATGAAGCAAGCCATCGGCAGAGTCTGTAACTAAGGAGGTCAAATAATCAGGAAAATAGTGTTGAAAGTGCCCAGTGGGGAAGATGATCTTGATAAATACAGAAAATGGGAAACACTTGCCTACAGCTGTGTTTTTCTGCTCTCTCTAGCAGGATACAAAGGTGAGCCTGCTCCATTTGAAGCCCCACTGATAGAATGGACGGTTCTTGGCCACAGCCCTCTTGCATGTCACTCCTGGAGCTTGAGTGTGAAACTGAGAGGTCCAGAAAGCCAAGCAGAGAACCACCTGGAGCAAACAGGGGCCCCAGGCTTTGAAGTGCCTTCTCCCGAAACCTGCACATGACATTGACCAGGTGCCCCAGAGGCTCTGGTACTTAGCCCCTTAGGGGTCTTTCCGGGGCCCTGTGGCCAGGTCCCAGTTCTAAGAGGGCAGCCTGGGTGGCTGGTCACTCTGGCCAGTGGAGTATTTCTTACAGGGAATCGTGAGATCAGGCCACCAGAATGTTTTATGGCTAACAAGCCGTAAAGAAGGAAGGAGGGGGAGTTAGGGTTTATACAGACAGGAGCCAAATTTGTTTGGGACCTAGGGGTGGCCCTGGCAAAGTGAAAATGAACAAAGGGTTGAAGTGGGCAAGTGGGAGGGTAGCCTAGATGAAATTGAAGCCAAGGGCATATAGCCAAAATATCCTATATACCACACTGTTGTGATTTAAAGCCAGTGAGGTTTAATCTTGGTCACCATGGTTGTACTCAGCCTCTAACACATTACCCAACGTACGTTTAAACATTCTGGAGTGAATGAACTCTTTTTACACCACATTCTTAGTTATACACATATGTTATGCATCCGTTCATTGCACAGGCTCTGAAATTTCCAATGAAGCCTTTCCGTTCCCTGCCCTTACATTAACATACCGATGAGTCATTGTTAAGTGTCTACTCTACCAGGCACTGGGAACACGGTGGAGAGCAAAAATAGACGCAGTCCCGCCCTTCTGGAGCTTACAGGCTATGGGAGGAGACAAATAGGATAATCAAATAATCACAGTAACAACTGTGTAACGACAACTGGAGGAAGTGCAGTAAAGGAACAGGACAGAGTTCTCTGAGAGCATGTAAGGATGCCACTGGGGTGGGGTACAAAGGGAATGTCGTTTTTACCTGGACTGTTTTCTTTTGATG
The DNA here is from genome assembly GCF_059928025.1 of Delphinapterus leucas. Lineage (NCBI taxonomy): Eukaryota > Metazoa > Chordata > Mammalia > Artiodactyla > Monodontidae > Delphinapterus > Delphinapterus leucas. Next base: position 9,088,398 of record NC_143143.1, read on the forward strand.
GGGTTCAGGATGTGCTACCCCCAAATATAGCACTTTGGCCTGTGGAATATTTGAAACTGAAGGAAATTGAGAATGGCATATGGAGGAGGGACTTTCTGACCTTCCTCTGAAGCAGATCATGTGAGAGGTGCCCTGCTTGTACCCAGAGGAAAGGAACCTCCTTATCTCCACGTGAGGGATGCCCAGAGGAATCTGAGCAGACCTCGCTGTTTCCCCAGTTTCCTACGCTCAGCTCATGTCCTCTCGTCCTCTCCCATTTTCCCTTAATTCTCCGCTCTTCATCCAATCGAGCATAAACACACTCAGGTGTGACTGCCTCTTTAGGTCTTCCTTCCCTTATGAAGGCTCCCACATCACATAGAACTTACATCAAAGACATTTGTGTGCTTTTCTCTTGTTAGTCTTTTGTTACAAGGGCCCCAGCTGCGAACGTAGAAGGGTAAAGGGAAATGACCTTTTCCCTCTGTTATAGTTTCTGGCAACCACGGAGGGATGGCTGGGACACCTCATTGGCTCTGCGGCCTGTAGACAGGATCCTGGGAAAACTAACCAAAACCAGTGAAAGGTAAGAATGTACTACCAAAGTCAGCTCTCCCGGGTCTCCGTCTGTAGGGCCCAGTTGAGAGAGGAAGGTAAAAAGTATCTCCTTGTCCCTTCCTTTTCAAATTCAGATTAGCACGAGAAAAACATTTGTCAAAATTAATTATTTGGATTGTGGGACTTCCCTGGTGGTCCAGTGGTTAAGACTCTACACTCCCAATGCAGGGGGCCCGGGTTCGATTCCTGGTCAGGGAACTAGATCCCACATGCATGCCCCAACTAAGAAGTCCGCATGCCGCAACTAAAGATCCCATGGGTCACAACGAAGATCCCATGTGCCACAACTAAGACCAGGCACAGCCAAAATAAATAAATATTTTAAAAAAATTATTTGGATTGTGACTCTGGTTGAATTTGGTTTGGGGGGCCCATTGGTTATTGATCTTGCTCTCCTGTTTGTCAGCTCCTGCTTTCCTGTTTGTCTTGTTTGTTTGTTTGTTTTTTCAGTACGCGGGCCTCTCACTGTTGTGGCCTCTCCCGTTGCAGAGCACAGGCTCCAGACGCGCAGGCTCAGCGGCCATGGCTCACGGGCCCAGCCGCTCTGCGGCATGTGGGATCTTCCCGGACTGGGGCACAAACCCGTGTCCCCTGCATAGGCAGGTGGACTCTCAACCACTGCGCCACCAGGGAAGCCCCCTGTTTGTCTTGTTTTGTGTCCTGGGGGCTTGTCTTGGCTTTCCTCCTGCCAAAGCATGAAAATTGTCAGTTCTTGCCTGTGCAGGAGGCCAACCAGCAGGTAGGGTCCCCAAGAATATGGCTGCACAGAAATGTGGGCTGCACCTCATTTGCAGCTAACATCCTACCAATTGTTCCCAGCTCTCTGGGGGAAACAATGATCTTTCTTTCTTTCTTTTGGCTCTCTTTGGGAGTGGCTCCAGATCATAGGAGGACTGCGTACTTGCACCCTCTGTGCGGAGGCCTCTTGTGTCCTCTGTTAAGTCATAAACAGCTTTTACTGGTTTTGGTTTTGAGTCAGTTGGCATAGGTATGACTTTGGTTTTAAAAAAGAAAAAAAGGAGTGGGCAGTGAACACTGCCAGGAATATTTGTTGTTTATCTCAGCTGATAATAAGATATTTGAAAGAATTTTTTTCGAGGGGAGTTCCCTGGCGGCTTAGTGGTTAGGACTCGGTGATTTCATTGCCATGGCCTGGGGTCAATCCCTGGTTGGGGAACTAAGATTCCTGCAAGCCGCGCCAAAAAAAAATTTTGTTTTAACGAGCTCTGTTGTCAGAAGTTGGCTTAATTGGAAGCTGATATCCAGACCCTGATAGGAGCTATTTTTTAAGGCGTCTCTTGTTTGTGTGGTCGTGCTGCTCAGTGGGAACTTCTGTCAACTGAAACCCCCTTCTCGAGCCCCTGCCGACTGTATGGTGCACCAGACCTGTCTTCCTCCTTTTTTTCCTTTAATGTTTTATTTATTTTATTTTATTTATCTATTTGTGGCTGCATTGGGTCTTCATTGCTGTGTGTGGGCTTTCTTCTAGTTGCGGCGAGTGGGGGCTGCTCTTCGTTGGGGTGCGTGGGCTTCTCATTGCAGTGGCTTCTCCTGTTGTGGAGCACCGGCTCTACCCGCACAGGCTTCAGTAGTTGTGGCTCGCAGGCTCTAGAGCGCAGGCTCAGTAGTTGTGGTGCATGGGCTTAGTTGCTCTGCAGCATGTGGGGTCCTCCCGGACCAGGGCTCGAACCCGTGTCCCCTGCATTGGCAGGCGGGTTCTTAACCACGGCGCCACCAGGGAAGCCCTGTCTTCCTCCTTCTTGTTGACATGATGCTGCTGAGGATAATTGGATCGTCATTGGATTCTTTGGGAAACATAAGATCTCCCCGAACGGGCCCCTCTTCAACCTCTCCCTTGCCATTGCTTCTGCTTTTTTCCCCTGTGCCTTCTTTGATCTTCCATCACTTCCCTTGAGTCCTCTTCTGTGACTCCCTTCCAGCCCCTGGCTCCTTCATCCTTCTGTCTACCTCTGCCAGACCTTGTTATACACCAGCCCCTCAGCCACTTGAACTTTAGGCCCCTGCTCTCAAGGGACTGAGGGTCCCCCAGAAGCAACTACCTGAGGCTGAAAAGGAAAAAGGCTAATTGCAAAAAGGCTGAATATTTTATCCACTCAGATGAGCTTTGGAGACATCCAGACAGCCGCTAGATGTCTCCTCAGTCACTCACCTAAAGCGTAGTTCTCAGCCTCCATAAGATTACCTATCAGGTCAAATGAAAATCCTAGAAACTTGCTCCACAAATATTGATAAAAAGAATTAGCCCTCATATTGAGTAGGTAACCTCAACTTGTCCCATTTGCCAGAAACACAATTTGGTTAAAAATATAAAGTAGGTATAGGGACTTCCCTGGTGGTCCAGTGGTTAAGAATCCACCTTCCAATGCAGGGAACGTGGGTTTGATCCCTGGAACTAAGATCCCACATGCTGCGGCATAACTAAGCCCATGCACTCTAGAGCCTGCGCACCACAACTAGAAAGAAGCCTCTGCGTCACAACAAAGATCCTGCGTGCCGCAACTAAGACCCAACTCAGCCAAATAAATAAGTGTTTTAAATATATATATATAAAGTAGGTATAAACCAGTGAGTTTGTATTACTAAGTTTTACTGACTCATGCTTAAAATTATAAAATGAAAGCTCTAGGATCACTGCATTTGTCTGTATGTATGCGTATGTCTATGCATGTATATTATGTATAGGTGATTTTTTCTACCTTTGGATGGTATTACCAAATTAGTTATAAAATCCATTAAAGAAGTCCTATTTGAATTGGCTTAGAGATAAATGAGTGAGAAGTCTAGAAACTAACCCAATTTTGTTTTAAGTTCACATGATCTGGGTTAAATATTTGGTAAATAAAGCTAGTCTTAAAATTGTTGGCAAAATAAAAACGGGCATGTCTTTGGAGTTGTCAGCATTAAATATAATGCAGACATACAATTTTTTCCCACCTAGGTTTATACTAAGTCAAACAAGCTTAAGTTATCTCTGCTAGATACTTAAGATTATAAAACTGTAAATCTAACCTAAGAACAAAATTCACAATAGAAATGAATTGCTTGATGTGTCAAGCATGGCAATTAAAAAAAATTATGTTTAACTTTGAAGGCTCTTTGCTTCTGTGATATTTTTGATACGTGCCTGATTTGTCAATGAGAAAAATAACTTGAGATGATGGCTAGCTTTGTTTATTGTCTCATGACATTTTCACAAGCAAGTCAAGCATTGCTAATTCAAAAGTGTTAAGAACAAGAGAATTAAATAGACATGAATGAAAAAAGTTTATAAATAAACTTTTCAACAATAATTTTGTTCTCTAATATATCTACTTAAAAATAGGTTCAAAAACCTTTTGACAACTTGAAACCTTAAAGTTGTTCTAAGTTAAGTGATACTCAATGAATATCTAGATCATTTCCAAATAAGGTAAAATACTGAAACATTAATTGCTGACCATAAGTTTATTTATTTGGGGCTTCTTAAATTCTACAGAGACAAAAGATATTCGGGTTTATTAGTGAACATGAATTTTGCCACATGGAAAATTGTACTGTGACAACAAGATCCTACTGTATAGCACAAGGAACTGTCTTCAGTATCCTGTAATAAACCATAATGGAAAAGAATAGGAAAAAGAATATGTATATATACGTATAACTGAATCACTTTGCTGTACACCAGAAACTAAGACAACATTGTAAATCAACTATACTTCAATTTTTAAAAATTGAAAATTGTACTATAAGGAAGCATATACCCATAAAAAATTATGAGACAGTATATTTGTAAAATGTATTAATCTTCTACAGAATGATAGTATGTGGCAGACAGTTCACAATTGCTTAGTTCCTAGTGTTCACAGAAAAATAAAGATTATTAATGGGTAAAAATTATAATCAACATATGTAAGGATGAAGTGAAACAGCTATATATGTCAAACATGCAAAGTATGAAGGACATATTTTTGTTAAGGGAAAAAGAGAAATTCAGTCCTAAAATAGAATGACTGGTTGTTCTAGAATGAGATGGAGGAAAAGAATAGGACAAAACCCAAATGGATTTTTTTTTTAATTGTTGAAGTTTTGTGGAAAAGGAATCTTGGAAAAGGAATCTTATTTTGTGTGGTCAAAGCTGGCTAGGATTGGACAGATTTATTTATAAGGTTTCTTTTTTTTAATTAGCTTTAGTGTTAATTGTACACTGATACACACCTAAAATTTGGTTTTCTCTCTCTGTTAAAATGACAAAGATTTCTTAGATTATTGGTCTGTTCTTAATAAGAAATTGTAAAAAAAAGAAAAAAGATTTATCTTTTAAGTAATCTGCCTGGGAAACCAGATTTTGTGTTTTGTAATTATTTTCTGTGCTTCATGTTGTCTTTATCAGGTCTTTGATTGAGTCTTCTCAGTATCAAAAGAGCTAAGTTTTGTTCACACCCATGTGACCTTCTGTATTTGCCTTTAAAATTGTTTGTTGGAGAAGCCACCTCAATGAGAAAGCCCGTGCACAGCAACGAAGAGCCAATGCAGCCAAAAGTAAATAAATAAATAAATTTATAGATATATTAAAAAAATACAGATGCAAAGTAGATGTAGGTGAGATCACTTACCAAAAGTAGAGTGGGATGGAGTGGAAAGTTTGTGGCAGACTATAGGAAGTTTGGGGGAAATGTAGTTAATATGACAGCAAGGTCACAAGAATGGATAGAAGAACTTCCAGTCTACAATAGGAAGGAGCACAAAGCTGTGAGAAAGCACACATTTGTGGAGGAGTGAGAGCAACGTTCTTTGCTTTTCACCAGCCATGTTTGGTATCTCTGCAGCCAGACTGGAGAAAGCACACAGCCTGGTTTAGCGAGGGATGGAAACTGGCAAAAAGGCAAAGTGAAAAATCACTGAGGGGAGAGTTGAAATAATTGGTCATAATATCCAAGCTATTTGCGGACAGAAGAGAAGCCCAGAATGCTGCTGGTTAGAGCAAGAGGGCCCTACAGGCTGGATTAAGGATGAAAGTGTATTTGAAGTAGAACTGCAGGAATGTGAACTATTCTCAATAAAATGAAGGTGCGAGAGGAGTGACAGAATCAGAGTTTGAAGGAATTTCAGAGTTTGAAAGCCACCAAAAGGGCTTTTCTTTAACCCTCAGACTAGTAGAACAGGTATTAGCTGTTCAGTTTGGGCTAGATCTTGTAATAGAGTTATTGTAATGGAGGAAATCCTCTTACCAATTGTTTAAATAAGTGCTGGTTCTAAATGCACCGTTTTCCAGGCAGTCTTTATAACGATCTGAGTAGCTTACAAAGAACAGAACAAAATCCAGCCAACCAACCGTGAGGAATCTCCAGCTGTGTGCGGGTGCTCTCTTCCTGGGGCGGGGTGTGTGGGGGGGGGTTGTCCCAGAAAAACCTTGCACCTGCAAAGGGCAGAGCAGAGAGGGGATTAGGGCTCTCAAAGAGCCACAGCCTTGCAGGAACTCAGTACTGTAGGGAGCGTGGGTTACTGGGACTGAGTAGATGCCCCCTCCTGTAGAAAAGAGTCACTGAATAGGATTCCCCCGGTGTGCAAGGTGGTGACGCAACGAGCCTCACCAAGCGCACTTCACGCTTCGACCTAAGACTCTGCCCGCCCACTGCGGACAGAGAGTGGCCTACCCTGTTGCCTGGCAACCGGCTCCGTCTCGCGCCTCAGGCGGGAGTCGCCCACAGTGACGTGAGATGCGCGCAGAGCATGCTGGGAGCACGCGGTTTCGGGCTGCCTCTGGGCGGTCTAGTCCCGGAGGCCGGGGGCAGGTCCTCGCGGCCCGGACTGGCACACTTCGGGCCCTTGCGGGCCGCGGCCGCCTGGTCTGGCCTGTTGCGGGAGCCGTGGCCCGGCCATCACCTGGAGGTGCGCAGTCGGGTAAGCTCCTTACACGCCCTCAGGCCGCCTAGGCCCTGGGCATCTCCCAGGCTCCCCTCTGAGCTGGTCACCCGCGGCTTCCGACTCCGACGAGGTGGTGGACGCAGAGCAGTGTGTGTGTGTGTGGGGGGGTGGTGGTGGTGAAGCACGTCACATTTACAAGGCAGTTCAGCGCGTAGTAGGTACACAGCATTTTTTGCTTAGTGATCGCCCCAGCCGTTCTTTCTTGGTCTTCGTCACTGGTTGCTATGCTCCCGCCCTCGTGGGTCCCAAGGTGCTGCACCTGGAAGACATTCAGTCTTCTGTGCCAGCTGCTCCTTCCCTGATATCTGCTCCTCAGCTCGGCAGCATGTCTCTGTTCAGGGTTCTGTTCTTGGCCCTCTTTTAACAGATGATGGTCTCTCGTAACATCTCCTCAATTACCAGGGTGATTTAGATGGTTCCTTAAGCGCTCTCAACTAACAGGACTTCTAAGCTCTAGGACTGCATTTTATCTGTCTGTAAGGCAGCTCTGTGTGCCTTTTTTCATACCTCAGACTCCTTCTAAAATCCGAAGTCACAATGTTCACTTTCTGTTCCAATCTCTCACCTCTTGTGTGTTCACTAAACTCACCACAGTCACTAAAGCACGAAATTGTCAGATTTTACTCTTAACCACCCTTGTAGCCCCATCATTCTGTGAGGTGCCAGGTCCTATACAGCTGTCTCCATCGTTCTGTTCTTTGCATTCTTACTGCTCTCCCACAGGTACCCCAGGCTCTATTTGGTTTCTTAATTTAGTTTTCTTCCTGCTCCTCAGGCTGGATAATTTCAAAGGACCTCTCTTCAAGTCTTCTGGTCTTTTATTTCTCAAATCTGCTGGTGAACCCCTCTAGTGATTTTTCATTTCAGTTAGTGTACTTTTCAGTCCAGAATTTTTGGTTGTTTCCTTTCTATAATTCTTTTATAGATATTCTCTTTTTTTTTGCGGTACGCGGGCCTCTCACTGTTGTGGCCTCTCCCGTTGTGGAGCACAGGCTCCAGACGCGCAGGCTCAGAGGCCATGGGTGACGGGCCCAGCCGCTCCATGGCATGTGGGATCTTCCCGGACCGGGGCACGAACCCGTGTCCCCTGCATCGGCAGGCGGACTCTCAACCACTGCGCCACCAGGGAAGCCCTGATATTCTCATTTTGTTCATCTTTTATGTTCCTGATTTCCTTTAGTTTCTTTGTCCATGGTTTCCTAAGCTCATTGAGCATGTTAAAACGGCCAATTTAAAGTTTTTGTTTAGAGACTTGCCTGGTGGCACAGTGGATCCGTGCCAATGCAGGGGACATGGGTTCGAGCCCTGGTCCGGGAAGATCCCACATGCCACGGAGCAACTGAGCCCGTGTGCCACAACTACTGAGCCTGCGCTCTAGAGCCTGAGAGCCACAACTACTACTGCTGAGCCCATGTGCCACAACTACTGAAGCCCGTGCGCCTAGACCCCGTGCTCCACAAGAGAAGCCACCGCAATGAGAAGCCTGCGCACCGCAACAAAGAGTAGCCCCTGCTCGCCGCAACTAGAGAAAGCCCGTGCACAGCAACAAAGACCCAATGCAACCAAAAATAAATAAATAAAATAAACTTATATTAAAATAAATAAATAAATAAAGCTTTTGTTTAGTTAGTCCATTGTCTGGGCTTCCTTAGGGATGGTTTCTGTCAAGTTGTTTTTTTCCTTCGAATGGTCCATACTTTCCTGTTTCTTTGTTTTAAAATTTTTTGTTGTTTTTGAGAACTGTACATTCTAAGTGTTATGATGTGGTAACTCTCAAAATCTGATTCTTACTCATTAGGGATTGCTAGTTTTTGCTTGTTGAGTGATGGAGCTGTTACTTTTACAAACTGTTTTTGCAAAGTGTGTATTCCTTGTTTTTCTGTGGTCACTGAAGTTTCTGTTCCATTTTCTCTGCAGTTAGTCAATGACCTGACATAGATTTCCTTAAATGTTTGATTCTAAATAGGGAGGTAGGAGAGGGGTATTCTGTCTCTTTAAATCTAATAGATGCCCCCGGGAAAGCCAAAGCTGCCAGTAGGGTCAAATCCAAGGCAAGCATCTGTGCTGATCTGATCCTCAGGGATCCATCAGACCGATCAAACTGTGTAACCGCAAACTTTTTTTTTTTTTTTTTTGGCCCCGCGGCACGGCACGTGGGATCTTAGTTCCCTGATCAGGGATGGAACCGGCGGCGCCCCCTGCAGTGGGAGCGCGGAGTGTTAACCACTGGACCACCAGGGAGGTCCGTGTAAGCCCAAACTTTTGGAGGACAATGTTTCCACCATCTACTCTGGCATCAGCCAGCTTCTTCAGGAATGCAGGCTGCTATCCATACAGCTGCAGCACGTCTGAGGAATGAGGGATATTGACTAGTTTGCACATGTTGCTCACTTGTGAAAGATCAGCAACCTTTCCCTTCATTGTTATAAGGACTCCTCTGGTTGTTAAAAGTTTCTGGTCATGTTCCAAGTTCCAAAATAGTTGATTTCAATCTTTCTTTGTAGCTCAATGATTGCTTTGGTGAAGGGACAAACCCCTAGTTCCTACTCTGCCATTTTGTGTGACATCACTCTGAGTCATATTTTTAAAAATACATATTCTGATAATCTCTATTTTCTTAATTGGTCTGTTTAGATGATTTACATTTAATATAATTTTTGATTGGTTAGGATTTAAGTCTGCCATTTTACTTATTTTCTGTTTATTCCCTCTGTTTTTTTGTGCCTCCTTTTCCCTTTTCTTGCCTTCTTATGGGATCCTTGAACATTTTTTAGTATGTCATTTTAAGATGGCTATAGATTTTTAAAATATAGCTCTCTTTGTATAGGTTTTCAGTGGTTGCTGTTGAGATTACATTACACATACTCATGATAGGTTACTAGTATCAACCTTTTACCAGCTCAAGTGAATGTAGAAACTTTACCACCTTTAGGTCCCTTTTTTCTTCCTTTATGACATTATTGTCTTAAATTTTACCTCTACATACATTGAGAACCATGTGAGACAATGTTATAATTTTGCTTTCATCCATCAAACATAACTTTAAAAATTCAAGAGATTATATCCACACAGATATTTACCCTAAAAATTGCTTTTTCTTCATTTCTGATGTTTCAAGCTGCTGTTATTTTCTTTTCATTTGGAGAACTTTTCCTTTATCACTTCTTTCAGAGCAGATCTGATAGTGGGAAATCACTTCATTTCCTTCATCTCTTAATATCTTTGTTTCACCTTCATTCCTGAAAGATACTTTCACTGGATACAGAATTATGGGTTGTCATTCTTTTCTTTCAGCACTTAAAAAATGTTTTGCCACTTTCTTCTCTCCTCCATGGTTTCTGATGGGGAATCTGTAGTTTTTCATATTGTTCCTTCTCTGTAGGTAATACTTTGTTTCTCTCCAGCTGCTTTCAAGATTTTTCCTTTATTTTTAATTTTCAGACATTTGATTATGATGTATCTGGGTGTTGATTTATTTGAGTTCATTCTTCTAGGGTTTGCTCAGGTTTTTGAATTGGTAGGTTTATGTCTTTTGCCAAATTTGGGAAGTTTTCAGCCATTATTTCTTCAAATATTTTTTGTGCACTGCACTCTTTTTCCTCTCCTTCTGGGCCTCCAGTAACATGAGTGTTAGATCTTTTGTTATTGTCCCATAGGCACTTATTCTTTTTTTTCTCTGTTTCGTCTCTTTTGTTCAGATTGGATCATTTCTACTGATACATCTTTAGATTCACCGATTCTTTCCTCTTAAATCTCCATTTTGCTATTGAGTCCATCCAGTGAATTTTTTACTTATTTTAATTTTTCGTTCTGAAATTTCCATCTGGGTGGTTAGATATTTTTCTTTGATGAGACTTTCTATTTTTCACTATGTTTCAAGAGCGTTCCTAATTATTTCTTGGAATATTTTTATGACAGCTGCTCTAACATCCTTGTTCAATAATTCCAATATCTTTTTCACCTTGCAGTTGGCATTTGTTGATTGTCTTTTCTCATTTGAGTTGTTTTTCTTGGTTCTTAGTATGAGGAGTAATTTTTTATTTTATCATGGACATTTTGACTATTATGAGGCTCTAGTTTTTATGTAAGTCTTCTGTTTTAGTAGGAAGTCAATATCAATATGTTTATATTCAGAATGCACATTCTGGTCCAATTTTGTGGGCTCTGGTTTGAAGATCAATTTCGTTTTCACAGCCTTTGCAGAGCAGTTCTGGCCTGCCCCACTTGCGTGCTACCCTGAGGCCGATTTGAAACCGCAGAGTATTCCACATTGTAGTTCAATTCCCAGAGCTTTTTCTGTGTTGATACTAGTTGGTTTCACACATGCACTGCTTGGGAAGGCATGACCAGTACTTCATACGCATATTTAGAGAATCCCTTTTTCTAGCTCCCTACTCTCTATTTGAGAGGGGATGAGGTGCCACTTTTTACAGTTATTCAATTAGTGCAGGTTGTGGATAGCCAACAGGGTTCCTCCCCACAGTCTCCAGTACCTGGTAGGGAGGGGAGAGATGCCACCCCTGCTTTGCTGGTACAAGATGGGGATGGTCAACAGGGCTTTGTCCCACAGTCTCTGCAGTACCAGGTGGGGAGGAAGAAAGGTATGGGTTCTTTTGTGGTGTTTGCCTCTAGTAGGGTGGCTGTAACCATCCTGCAGAGCTACCCTCCTCATGGTCATTTGCTGGACAGAATGGGCTTTTTTTTTTTTAATATTGATTGATTGATTGATTTGGCTGCGCTGGGTCTTAGTGGTGGCACTCAGGATCTTCGTTGCTACGTGTGAGATCTTCGTTGTGTCATGAAGGATCTTTAGTTGCGGCATGTGGGATCTAGTTCCCTGACCAGGGATCGAGCCTGGGCCCCCTGCATTGGGAGTGCAGAGTCTTAACCATTGGACCACCAGGGAAGTCCCAGAATGGGCTTTTCTTAGGGCTTGGTTTTTATGGGTTTTTTCTTTTGTTTTGTTTCGGGAGGGGCTTGTTGGCATTTTTCTAGTTGCAGACTGCTCTAACACCCAAGCCAAAATATATAGGAGGCAAAACAAACAAACAGACCACCCAGGGAACTCACCACTGAGTTGTCCCTTGAGGCCCTAGCCAGTTTGCCGCCTTTTCTCCACCTTTTGAGAGGTTTTTTGATAGTTGTCTCATGTATTTTGAACAGGAATTTTGGTTATAATCAGCAAGAGGAAGATGATGGAATGTGCATACTCCATCTTCTATGGAACTGGAAACAACATAAGGCATTTAAAATTGTTTTCTTCATAAGTTTTAGAGCATAACTTCTCATTTTAGTAACAGTACATTTGTTCCTGTATAATGAAGAATCGTACCCATTTTGTGTATTATGTCACATGGTCTCATACTGCAGCAACCAGTAAAAACCTAACTCCAGTATACAACCCAGACCATCTTCCTAAAGAACTCTACTCTTCAGCCCCTCTGCCTTGGTACTCTGGGCTCATTAGACCTCTCCAGATCTTCTTCCTCGTTTCATTTGTCCATCTGGGTCCTCTTCTCCAGGTGGCCAGCTGTAGCCTTTCAACCCTTGATGAACTTACGGTAGGACTGTTGGGAAGATTAAATAGATTAATACATGTCAAGCACTTAAAGCAGCAGCTAGCATAGAATAAGCAGTCCTTAAATCATAGTAGTGGTTGTTATACCCTCAATTTGGCATAGCCTCAGCTTTAAGTAAAAGAAACCCAAACTGGGCTTCCCTGGTGGCACAGTGGTTGAGAGTCCGCCTGCCGATGCAGGGAACACGGGTTTGTGCCCCGGTCCGGGAAGATCCCACATGCCGCGGAGCGGCTGGGCCCGTGAGCCATGGCTGCTGAGCCTGTGCATCCGGAGCCTGTGCTCCGCAACGGGAGAGGCCACAACAGTGAAAGGCCCGCGTACAGCAAAAAAAAAAAAACAAAAGGAAGAAAAAAAAGAAACCCAAACTGTCTCTGGTGTCCCACCAAAGTAGGGAAGTCAGATTTTTGTCAGCTTCAGTCTGAAGATGAAATTCACTCATGCAAACATTTATTGAATGCTCACCATGTTGAGTATCAAAAGATGAACAAATAAGACACAATCCCTGTCTTCAAAGAGCCCAGAGACTAGAGTGGGGAGTAATGTATATGTGAATGAGCACAATTAAGTAAATAAATGCAATGAGGGGCTTCCCTGGTGGTGCAGTGCTTGGGAATCCACCTGCTAATGCAGGGGACACAGGTTTAAGCCTTGGTCTGGGAAGATCCCACATGACACAGAGCAACTAAGCCCATGTGGCACAAGTACTGAGCCTGTGCTCTAGAGCCTGTGAAGCCACAACTACAGAGCCACGTGCCACAACTACTGGAGCCTGGGCGCCTAGAGCCCATGCTCCACAACAAGAGAAGCCACCGCAGTGAGGAGCCCGCGCACCGCAAAAAAGAGTAGCCCCCATCGCCGCAACTAGAGAAAGCCCGCACGCAGCAATGAAGACACAACGCAGCCAAAAATAAATAAAAATAAATAAATTTACATTTAAAAAATGCAGTGAAAATAGTCTGTGCAAGATAATGGAGACACCAGGGTGGGAGTGGCCATGTGTTTGGGGTTGAGGAAGGGTTCACAGAGGTGGTAACACTTAGGCTGAATCTTGGAAGGTAAGTAGCTTTTGCCCTGGTGAATAAAGGCATTTCATGCATAAGCAGGAGGAACAAAATTTCAGAAGCTTAAATCAGTGTGGCAGGTGGTTTAGTACCCACATAATCTGTCATATGTCTGCAGTTGGATTGAAATTGTATGTTTAGAGAAGCACACAAGAGAGACTCTAACCTGATTTCCAAGGTCCTTCATGATCTAGTCCCTACTTAATTTTCTAGCTTTTTTTTTAATCGATTCTTTTTGTTTTTCTCCGATTGAAGTATAGTTGATTTACAATGTTATGTTAGTTTCAGGTGTACAGCAGAGTGATTCAGTTTTACATACATATATCTATTCTTGTTTAGATTCTATTTCAGATAGTTCCCTATGCTATACAGTAGGTCCTTGTTGGTTATCTGTTTCATATATATCTAGTTTTTTCTCTTGCCATGTGCATACAGATATTTATAATTTCATCTTATATAATGTGTTAATACCTGCACAGTGATACACAGTGTCCATTCTTTACAAACCTCTTGGATCTGACTCTTGAGACAAGACCAACAGCTGGAAACACATTCAATCCAAAGTATAAAATGAGAAAAAATAAATAAAACATTCAGTCATCGATCTGAATTGAGGCTGAGGGGAAAGAGTACCGGGCAGCGGACGCTTATGTGGTGGCAACTTAAGGCTTTAACTGTAGTCTTGCTGGACTTCCCCACCTCCACTGTGTTGTGGACATGCCCTGTGGGGTCTCTTTTTATCCACAGCTGCCTCAGGCATAGTTATTTCTACAGACTTCCCTTACTTTATCTGGATGAGACTTGGGCAGATTCAATTTTATTTTCCATGATGGGGCCGCTGGGGTGGGATAGTTACTAAAGCATGCAGCTTTCCCCCACTTTCACCAGTTTGGGAGCAGCCATTGCCTGCTCTGTCCTCTCCAGTCCCTTTCTTCCTAAGACACTGCTGACTGGAGGCTGCTTCTCCTCTCAGGGGATCCAGCACGGAGGGCATGAGCCAAGGCATGTGGTATCTCCCGTCTGTATCCGCCCCTGCAGCACTTTTCCCTTGCCCTCCAGGCTCTCATCACTCCGAAACGCAGCATTCAAACACACCAGCCTCTCTGGACTGCAACCTTTACACCTGTGGATTCCTCTACCTAAAGCTCTTTCCAAGGCTCCTCTTAGCACTTCACCCCCTCAGCCAAAGACAAGACTTCCTCACAGAGGCCTTTGCTGACTGACCCCCTAGGCTAAGTTATACCCCCTTCCTATGCTATCATGACAGCCTGTGGCAGATTGAATTTTCTGAAGATGGCCACAGTAATATTTCCCATCACATATGCTCATCTTACAATATAACCTTAAAGCTTCTTCCATCGAGTGGTGGGAGGTATGCCTCTTCCCCTTGAACCTATGCAGATCTTTATGATTGTCTTAACCAAGTAAGGTAGGACAGAATTGACTCTATGGTACTTCCCTGGCTAGGTCATCAAAATGCTGTGTGCTTCCACTTTTCTATCTGGGAATGCTGGCTCTTAGAACTAAGCTGCCATACTCCAAGGAAGCCCAAACTAACCCACGTGGAGAGACAGCAGGGAGAAGAAATGTGTACATGTTCCCGGCCCACAATTCAGCAGATGTCCCAGCTGACAGCCATTACCTATGTGAGTGAAGAGGCCTCTAAGTGATTCCAACCCCCTACCATCAATCACCCCTAGCCTTTCAGTCTTCCTAGTTGAGCTCTCAGATATTGCAGAGCAGAAACAAGCTAGAATCAAAGAATCTCTGAAGATAATAAAATGATTGTTTTATGCCACTGCATTCTTTATTGGTTTCTTATGCTATTAGTGACCGAAACAGTCTTTACTACTTTGGTAGTTTCAGTGCTTTTCTAACTATTTGTCTGACTTGCCTGTCAAAGTACATCCTCCTTGAGGGCTGGTACTATGTCTGTAGTCCTCATTGCCGTATCCTGTGTAGTGCAAAGTAGGTAGTGGGTGCACAGTAAATAGTGAACTAATGACTAGAAGGTATGTGTTTCTTCTCCTAATGTGGCACGTGTTTCTGCTCCCAGAATTGCTTCTGGCCTGCGGTTCTGTGCTTACCAGGTTGATCCATCCCTCCCCGGGAATCACTTCTTTCTCCCCATTCTGACTGATCTGTTGGTGAGAGATGCACCTGATTGTTTCAGCCACATTTTTTTTTTTTTTTTTTTTTGCGGTACACGGGCCTCTCACTGTTGTGGCCTCTCCCGCTGCGGAGCACAGGCTCCGGATGCGCAGGCTCAGCGGCCATGGTTCATGGGCCCAGCCGCTCCACGGCATGTGGGATCTTCCCGAACCGGGGCACGAACCCGCGTCCCCTGCATCGGCAGGTGGACCCTCAACCACTGTGCCACCAGGGAAGCCCTCAGCCACATTTTTAACTTACAGGTGGTGCCTATAATGGTTCACACCACCTCTGCAGGGAAAAGGGTGGAAACAGTGAAGAAACAGGAGGCTAGGAGTTCCAAAGACAAACTTGATCCATTTTTAATTCTGTTAACAACAGTCTTGAGAGAATAAATACAGATCTTATGTAGTTTGGTATTTTGTCCTCTCTGACAGTTCTTCGCTGATAGTACGGTTGTTGGAGTTAACACGACTACTGCGCCATTGTGGACGAGCTTCAGGCTGCCCTCTAGTGGGAAGCAGCACAATAAAGTCCTATACGTATTACACCCTGAGGCAACCTGGACCTCTGCAGTGAAGAAAATTAGTGTAAGAACCAACTCTGTCTTGTTGACTATGTATAATCAGCACTTATGATACTACTTGGCATTTAGTAGGAGCTCAACTAATATTTATTGAACAAACTAACCAACACGCACTGTTTATGAGCACTAGCACGTTTCTTGAGAGCCTACCATGTTTAAGACATTAAGCCAAGCACTGTAGATGATGTAAATCAGGGCCAGGTAATAAATATTTTAGGCTTAGAGGCCATGTGGTCTCTGTCACAACTACTCCACTCTGCTCTTGTGGTGGAAAAGCAGCCGCAGACCATACAAAATCTAATGAGTGTGTCTCAGTTCCAATGCAACTTGCTTTTTAATGAGTAGAATACGATAGAAATGGTGGTGTGAGACACAAGATTAAGGCCTAAAAGGCATTGTGGCTTTCCCCTTTCTTGCTCTCCCTTGGATTACTTGCTCTGTGAGAAGCCAGCTGCCTTGTGGTGAGGACACTTAAACAATCCTATGGATAGGTCCATGTAGTGGGGAACTGAGGCCTTCTGCCAACAGCTGGCAAGGAACTGAGGCCTCCTCCAAATAACCAGGCAAGTGAGCTGTCTTGGAAGCAGATCCTACACGTGACTGCGGCCCTCACTGACGTCTTGACAGCCGCCTCACCATCCTGAGCTGGAACCACCCACTTAGGCCACTCCCAAATTCCTGGCTCTGTAACAAAGGTTTGTTGATTTAAGCTACTAAATTGTGGGGTAACTTGTTATGCAGTGACAGATAACATACATCCAGTGTTCCAGCATCTTCCCCATTGGATTACAGTGGTGCCACTATAGAACATCAGTTGACCACATGTCTTTTCCTGGATATTCTCTTCTGTTCCATTAAGCTATATGTCTGTGGGGTTTTTTCTTTTTTTTTTAATTGGAGTATAATTGCTTTACAATGTCGTGTTAGTTTCTGCTGTACAACGAAGTATATCAGCTATATGTATACCTATATCCCCTCCCTCTTGGACCTCCCTCCTGCCGCCCCCACCCCATCGCACCCATCTAGGTCATCACAGAGCACCGAGCTGAGCTCCCTGTGCTATACGGCAGGTTCCCACTAGCTATCTGTTTTACACATGGTAGTGTATTTGTGTCAAACCTAATTTCCCAATTCGTCCCACCCTCCCCTTTCCCCCCGTGTCCACATGTCCATTCTCTACGTCTACATTCCTGCCCTACAAATGGATTCATCTGTACCATTTTTCTAGATTCCACATATATGCGTCAATATACGATATTTATTTTTCTCTTTCTGGCTTAATTCACTCTGTATGACAGACTCTTGTTTATGCCACCATACTGTCTTGATTACTATAACTTTTGCTGTAGTCTTGAAGTCAGGTGGTGTAAGTCCTCCAATTTTGTTATTATTGTTTCTTTTGTCAAAATTGACTTGGCTATTCTGGGTTCTTTGCATATCCATATAAATTTTAAATCAGACTGTCAATTTCTAGTTTAAAAACCTACTGAGATTTTCACTGGGATTGTACTGAATCTATAGATCAACATGAGGAAAATGGCTATCTTCATGTTGAATATTCCAATCTGTGAACATGTATCTCTCCATTTATTTAGATCTTCTTTAATGTCTCTAAAAGATTATTTGCAGATTTACTGTAATGTTTTAGTGCCGAAGTCTTGAACATATATTGTTAAATTTATCTTTAAATATTTCATGTTTTATTGCTATTATAAGTTGCTATCAAATATTGGCTATATTCCATGTGCTGTACAACATATCCTTGTAGCTTATTTATTTATTTTTGGCTGCACTGGGTCTTTGTTGCTGCGCGCAGGCTTTCCCTAGTTGCGGCGAGTGGGGGCTACTCTTCGGTGCGGTGTGCGGGCATCTCATTGCGGTGGCTTCTCTTGTTGCGGAGCACAGGCTCTAGGCGCAGGCTTCAGTAGTTGTGGCGCGCAGGCTCAGTAGTTGTGGCTCATGGGCTGTAGAGTGCAGGCTCAGTAGTTGTGGCGCATGGGTTTAGTTGCTTCGCGGCATGTGGGATCTTCCCGGACCAGGGCTCAAACCCGTGTCCCCTACATTGGCAAGCGGATTCTTAATCACTGTGCCACCAGGGAAGCCAGTAGCTTATTTCTTTTATACATAGTAGTTTGTACCTCTTAATCTCCTACCCCATCTTGTCCCTCTCCCCACTGGTAACCACTAGTTTGTTCTCTATATATGTGAATCTGTTTCTGTTTTTGTCAGGTATTTTCTGAGCATGCGTCTTGCCCTGGGCATTCACATGGCCTTCTAAATTCTTATACATAGATGATTATGAATGCTCTGATTACCCAAAGAAACTCTCCCCAGCTTTTCCTCCCAGACTTTAGGCAGTCTGCATTAATCTGTTAGGGGGTTCCCATAATAAAATACCAGAGAGTGAGTGGCCTACACAATAGAAATTTATTTTCTCACAGTCCTGGATGATGGAAATCCAAGATCAAAGTGTTGGTAGGGCTGGTTTCTCCTGAGTCCTCTCTTCTTGGTTTACAGATGACCACCTTCTTGCTGTATAGTCACATGGCCTTTGCCCCATACACATGCATCCCTCGTGTCTCTACCTCTTCTTATAAGGACACTAGTCATATTGGATTAGGGCCCCACTCATATGGCCTCATTTAACCTTAATTACATCTTTAAAGGCCCTATCTCCAAATACAATTACATTGGGGATTGGGGTTCAATATTCACATTTTGGGGGAACACAATTCAGTCCATAACAGCAGTCCGTTGTGTGTGTCAACTGTCATATTTTGGTACCATGTTTATCTTTGTTCTTTTTTTTTTCTTTAGAATTTTATCTGTATTGCTGGTTTTGACAATTTGGCTTTGATGTGACTTGTTATAGTTCTCTTTATATTTCTTGTACTTGGGATTGAGCTTTCAGAATTGTGGGCTTATATTTTTCATTATGTTTGGAAAGTTTGGGGCCATTATTTCTTCTTGTATTTTTCCATATCGCTACTTAACTTTTTGAACATATGAAATACAGTTAAAATAACTTTTAATGTTATTCTTTGCTAATTTTAACATCTGTGTCAGGTCTGGGTCGGTTTGGATCGATTATTCTCCTCTTGATGGGTCGTGCTTTCCTGCTTGTTTGTATGCCTGTCCATCTTTGTTTGGATGTCAGACATTGTGAAGCTTACCTTGTGGAGTGCTGGTCATTTTTTATTCCCGTATGTTTTCTTGAACTTTGTTTTGGGATGCAGTTAAGGTCCTTGGAAACAGTTTGATCCTTTCAGGCTTTGCTTTTTGATCTAGGTAGGTCCAGATCAGTGCTCAATCTAAGGCTGATTATTCCCTCTTACTGAGGCAACACCTTCCTGAGTACTCTACCCAATGTCCTATGAATTATGAGTTTTCCCAGTCTGACCAGTGGGAAGAGACACTTTTCCTGGCCCTTTGTTAGTGCCAGATCCTGTTTCCTCTAATGCTTTTGGATGGCTTTTTCTTTGGCTTTGGGTAGTTTCCTCATAAACATGTACTATTGAGTTCTGTGCTGAATACTCAAGGAGGAACCTCTGTACATCTCTGGGATCTTGTTGTGCAGTTCCCTCCTCTCTGGTATTCTGCCTTTTAAACTGTACTGCTTTGGTAAATGCTACTGCCTGGAAACTCCAGACAGTAAGCTGTGTTGATTGTGGGGCTCATCTCATTTAGTTCCCAACTATCAGTGATCTCTGTCCTTTGTTGTCCAATGTGTAGTGTCCTGAAAACCATTGTTGCATGTACTTTGTCTAGTTTTTGTTGTTGTTTTAGGTTATAGGGTAAATCTGTGGTCCCTGTTATTCCATCATGGTCAGAAGTAGAAGTCCCTTTCCATGTATTTCGATACATTATATTTTAATTCAGTTCAAAATATTTTCTAATGTCCCTTGAGACTTGTTCTTTGACCCATAGATTATTTAGAATTGTGTTGTTTAATTATCAAGTGTTTGAAAATTCTCCTTTTATGTTTCTGTTGATGATTTCTAGTGTGATTCTGTTATAGTCAGAGAACATCCTTTGTTTTATATCAATCCTTTTATGTTTAGTGACAATAGAATACTATTGAACATCTTCACCCTTCACTTTCCTATTTCACCATATTCCTTCTCACATCATACCTGACACTTGAAGTGTCCCACTTTCTGCTGTCACAAATGTAATAACCTTACAATAGTATAATTCCATTTATCCTCCCCACAATCCAGCTTTTGGTGATGGTTATTACATCTTTTTCTTCTATATTTGTTGTATTAATCTCACAATATCTCTATTATTTTTATTTGAAACAATCAATTCTTAAATTAAATCATGACTATCATAAACATAGTTTTTTATATTTACTCATTTATTTACCATGATGGTCTTTATTCCTTCCTGTAGTTACAGATTTCTATCTGGTCTTAGCTCCCTTTGTCTAAAGGGCAACCTTTAACATTTCTTAGAGTGTATTTTTATTCACAAGGAAGTGTCTTTATTTCTCCCTCATTTTTGAAGGATTTTTTGCTGAACGTAGAATTCTGGAATGACAAGCCTTTTTCCCTTAGCATTTAAAAGAAACCATTTGTCTTCTAGCCTGTATTGTTTCTGATGGGAAGAAACATATTTGTATGTGGTTTTGTCAGCTTCATGGATCTTTAAGTTGTTATTTTTCACCACATTTGGGAAATTTGGATGTTATTTTAAAAATATTTCTGCCCCAATCTCACATTTTCTTTTGAGAGTCCAGCTACACATATGATAGATAGCACTATTTGATAGTGCTTCAGAGGTCCCAGAGGGTCTGTTCATTATGAGACAGTTTCTACTGATCTGTCTTTAAGTTCACTGACTTAATTTTGTTGTCTCTGATCTTCTGTTAAGCCTATCTGGTGAGTTTTTTCAATTATTTTATTTTTTAAGTTTTATCATTTGTTTGTTTCTTCCTTAGAATTTCCATTTCTTTGTAATTATCTGTTTGCTCATTAAGACCATGTTTTCCTTTAATTCTTTGGACATATTTATAATATTTCCCTTAAAATCTTGGTTGGCTAAGTCTAACGTTTAGACCATCTTGGGTTCATTTATATATACTGCTTTTTTTCTTGATTACAGGTCACATTTTCTTGTTTCTTTATATGTCTAAATGACCTTTTATCAAATATTGTGCATTGTGAACAATACTCTGGAGTCTGTTCTCTCTCTATGAAGTATATAGATTCTTGTTTTAGTAGGCAATGTAATTACTAGCTAATGATCTAACACTTGTTCAAGCTTGGTTTTGTTTTGTTTTTACAGATCAGTGGAGAGCCTAGTGTTTCCCATGCCTAGCTTGGTGAGACTCAACCTTCAAACTCTTTTCCTGTGGATCTTGTCATGGTTGACTTAGGCTTTATTAGGGCAGACCTAGAGTAAGTCTAGACTATGGTCTGTACCCCAAACTGTAACCTTTCTACTGTTTCAACTGGATGCCAAGGGTGTTAAAGATGCATTTATGAGATCCCTCCACTTTGGAAGCACCACAACTCCCTTGGCAATGCTCTTATCCAAGGACTGCTCTAACTCTGGTATCTTTGTTCTAATCTTAGCCCCATATACCAGAAAGCCCCATATACCTGCTTTCTGGTGAGCCTCAGGTTGTCTCACGCTGCATATACAGCCTGGCTGTATTATTCAGGGTTCTCCAGAGAAACAGAGCCAATAGGATAGAGATACACACACACATATTTATTATTATTAGTAGTAGTAGTCGTATTACTAACAGGAGAAATGAGGAATTGGTTAATGTAATTATGGAAGCTGAGAAGTCCCAAGATTTGTAGTCAGCAAGCTGGAGACCCAGGAGAGCTGCTGGTGTAGTTCCAGTCCAAGAAGCAGAAGAGCCAATAGTTTGAGCTCTAGTCCAAGTCTAAAAGCAGGAAAAGACTGATGTCCCCGCTCAAAGACAAGCAGAGAGAATTCCGACTCATCCCTTTTGTTCTATTCAGCCCTTCAGTGGATTGGTTGAGGCCCACCCACTGGAAAGAGCAATCTTCCTTACTCAGTCTACCAATTCAAGTGTTTATTTCATCCAGAAATACTCTCACAGTAGTTGCCTCTTAAATTTTTGGTCCATTTGTATCGTTGTTTATGGCAGGAGGACTAGTCTGGTATCACTTAATCATGGCTGGATAGGTTGTTAATTTTCAGCTGCTTTTATAGTATTTTATTATATGAATTATACCACTGTTCATCCATTCTTGTGTTAGTAGACGTTAGACATTTAGATGTATTCAAATTGTCAAATATACAAATGCTGCTGCAATGACTATCTTTGTACCCACAGGGTTATGAGATACATTATTTCAACTTTGTGATATTGCCAAATTGCTCTCCAAATTATATCATTTTACATATCCACATACAGCACACGAATTCCAGTTGTTCCACATCCTTGCCAAAATTTGATCTTGTTGAACTATTTCATTTTTCTCCTTGTGCAAATGAATGCAAAATGTTATCTTGTTACATCGATAAACCATTCCTAGATTACTGGTGAGGTTAAAATATATATGTACGTGTATGTACATATATATATATACACACATGCATACACATACACATATATATACATGAACATATGTATATATTTATTATTGGCTATTGGATTTCCTATTCAGTAAGTTGCATTTGATATCACTGTCCTTCTTAACAATTGGGTCATCTTTTTGTTACTGATTCTTAGGAGTTCCTAATAAATTCTAGTTACTAATCCTTTTTTGGTTAGATGAGTTAGAATCGTGTTTTCCCGGTCTTGGCTTGTCTTTTAGCAGCCTGTGCTGTCTTTTCCCATACAGAAGTGTTAAATTTTAATGTAGTGATATTTATGTTTGTTTTGCTAAATGATTTGTGCTTTTTGTGCATCCATTTCTTTGACCTCTAAACACTGGGTGCTCCATGGCTCAGGCCTTGGACCTCTTTATCTACATTAATTCCCAAGAAATCTTACTTAGTCTTGTGGCATCTGTACACTGATGGCTTTTACATCTAGCTCCTCTCTTGAACACCAGTAGTATATGATTATTTAAAGGACCCTTGCTGAGCAAGATACTATCTTCCTTCTTCCCTTATTGAAGTTTCTTGAATGGGACGTCCACAGCCGCTGCCTCCATTTCCTCATCTTCTATTCACTCTTTAACCCACTGCACCTTGACTCTGTCCCACTATTCCACTGATACCAGTACTGTTTGAGATTTTTTTTTTTTTGACTGTGCGACACATCTTGCAGGATCTTCGCTCCTCAATGAGGGATCAAACCCAGCCCACAGCAGTGAAAGTGTGGAGTCCTAACCACCGGACTGCCAGGGAATTCCCAAGATTTTTTTCTTAAGGAACACAGTCCATACCCTTTCCTTTTTGAATGAAGTTTGATATGAAATTACAGTATATTGAACAGATAGAAGCAGAATTGCCCTGGCAATGTGTTGGGGAAAAGAACTGTTTGTTTTTCTCATCTCTCCCAGTTGCTCCAGAGACATCTTTTTCTGAGCCTTTCCTATCTTTCCAACCTCCCTATTCCACCAAACATCGTAATCTCCAGCCATATCAAACTGTTTGCAAACTCTTGTGTCATACTCCTTTCCATCTCTGTGCTTCTGCAAAATCCTTCTTCATCTGCCTTGAACCTGCTTTAAGCCAGTTCTCTTAGCTCAAGTAGCACCTCCCAGCCCATCTTCCCCTTTATCATTCCTTCCCTTTTTGTGCCTCTGTTATCACACTTACCACGATGAACTGTTAACTTTCTATTTACACATTTTTCTTCCCTACTAAACTCAGGGCTTCTAGAGATCAGAGACCCTGTGTTTTCCCCCATTACTCTCTTTAATGTGTATCAGTAATAGAATGAGTAAATCAATGAATGAATGGCCAAGGAAGCTGAGCTAGGCCAAAGCCTGAATTAGCAGACCACCAAGTTTTTTTTAAACAGTTTTATTAAGATATAATTCAAATACCATACAATTTCACAGGGTTGTGCAACAATCACCATAATCTAATTTTTAAACATTTTTGTCCCCGCCAAAAGTAAACTCTACCCTTCAGTAGTCATTCTCCATCCCCTGACGCCCAGCACACTCCCCGGCCCTAGACAAACACTAATCTACTTTCTCAGGCCACCAAAGTTAACAAAGGTAAATTGATCACAAATGCTAAAAATCTACCCGATTCTGGAGCATAATGTGAAATTTGGTAGATAATTGCCCCTCTTTATCAATGTGTACTGCAGAAACGCAAACTTCTATTGCAGCTTCAGGTCTGATCTGCAGTTTATTAGACTATTAGGCAGTTTGATCGGGAATTTATTAGTACCAGATCCACATTTAATGAGGGTGGATAGTTTGGGTTGGTCTTGATTTTTACTATTGCTGTTGAAGTCAACTCCCTTTAGCAGTTTATACTTTGGTAGAAAACTGAGTAACTGAAAAAACTAGCAGCCTCAGGTAGCAATTGTGAAAGTGCCTGATAATCTCTTCTAGGGTGTTTAGGCCCCTAGAAAATAAGCATCACGTGAGTAGTCGCTTTCCGGAGCTTTTATTTCTAACAAGATTCTTCCAAGAGGCTCACCTCTGGATGGGTGCTGTGCGGGTGTACACGAGGGACAAGAATCACAACTCGGCGTTTAGCGAGGCGGCATTTTCTGAAATGGGTCGGGTCTAGCGCGTCGCCAGGCAGTAGCGTTTCCCTTCGCTGTCGCTCGTCCGAGTCGCGTGCGCAGTGACGCAGTCGGCGCGCGGTGACGCGACGCGCGGCGCGGTGCACGCTGGGATATTTAAGTCTTCTCCGCGGCGCGGAGCCGCGATGTCTCCGGCGGCTTCGGCGGCTGGAGGAGGCGACCGACGGCGGCCGTTAGCGAGTGTCAGGGACGGCCGGGGCCGGGGCTGGGGCTGCGGCGGGCCGGCCGGGGCGGCGCTTCTCGTCCTGTCGCTGCTCGGCCTCGTGCTGTACCTGGTGCCGGCGGCGGCTGCGCTGGCCTGGCTGGCTGTGGGGGCTACCGCGGCCTGGTGGGGACTGAGCCGCGAGCCCCGGGGTTCGCGCGCCTTCTCGCCGGTTCGGAACGCCAGGCGTCAGCGAACACTGCTCGCCTCGCCTCCGGCCAAGTCGGCAGTAAACGGAAATCTTCTAGAGCCGCGGAGCCTGCTAGAAGGACCCGACCCCGCTGAACTGCTCCTCTTGGGCAGTTACCTGGGCAAGCCAGGCCCCCCGCAGCCTGCCCCCGCCCCGGAGAGCAGGGACCTGCGGGAGAGGCCGGGCCGACGCCCACCCGCCCGCACCGCGCCGCCCGCTCAGTCGGCGCATCCCCGTGGCGTTCAAGTTCACCCCTTCCTCCCCACTCCTCTCCTCCGATCCTCTAGGAGGCCTTCCCACCGGTAAGATAACCCTGATCTTTCCCATACTCTTCTCTCTGTCGACGGGCTTTGAATTAGGGACTTGACTTTCAAATCCGATTTTCTTTTTCATTAAGTCCAAAGTGGATTCTGTGTCGTTTTGCCATCTTAAACACCTTGATGCGTGTCAGTCGTCTCCTGCCCCTCTTTACCCTTTGGAATGAGATGTGATGCCACAGCTGTTTCCTTCCTTTTAGTTCTTAAACCTGTCTGAATTTTCATACAGTATAGATTTAGCAGAATACTTGATAAACCATTAAGTATTCCTACTTCTAGTGAAAATGTCTTTATCTTTCGATTGTAGTCATAGAGTATGTTTTGTTAGATTTTTTTTCTTTGGACCACTAAGAGAAATTCTATGGTTAGCCGAGCTCAAAGAGGTGTTCCCAGGAAACACCTCTTTGATTGATAAAACTTGGTAGATAAAGATGATCAAATCAAAGAGACAGTTTCATTTAGTCCCAATAGCTGAGTGATACAAGAGAATACAAAAATTTGGTGAAAATATTAGATTCTTGAAAAGTACATTTATTTGAGAAGATGAATGTTTAGGTGTTAAAAATGTTTAACTTTGAGTGTATGTTACTGATGGATTAGCATAAAAGAGTGAAGCATTCTTGAAAAGTTTCTCCCTACACATCCTAGCACACACTTTTCTTCCATCGTAGTTTACTTGTGTGGGCAAGGTTTTCAATTTCCCTCTCAAATTGTTGAAGTCCATTGTAGGGACAGCTGGTAAGCAGCTGTCACTTTCTGCCCTTAGACAAAATGGGGCAAAGTTGCCATAAAAATACCATGTGTTCTTTGTTGCTTAGAAAGAGGTTTAAACTCTCTGGAAAATATCTGAACCCACGTGGTTCTTTAGTCATTTAAAATTTCTGACATTCCTTTAAGCTTCTTTGGTATCTCCCATTCTTCACAGGGATTGTGGGACTTTATCACACCGTTTTGTAATAACACCTCGAAGAAGATATCCAATTCAACAGACCCAATATTCCTTGCTGGGGGTACTTCCCACAGTATGCTGGAATGGTTACCACAAGAAGACTGTGCTATCTGCTCGTAATTCCAAAATGGTGTGCAGCCCAGTGACAGTGAGGATTGCTCCTCCAGATAGCAAATTGACTCGTTCTCCGATGTGAGTATTGTCGTTGGAAGAATAGACTCCTATTTGTCCACTTTATTCTTTGGTTATTCCTGTGACAAAGCAGAAAAAGAAGTAGCTGCTTATTTGAATGAGAAATCCCAAATTTTAGTAATTGAACCATCTTTTTGTTTTGTTTGCCTTGGATTGTAGCTTTAATTGCAAAGGGCAATTTCTGTGAGTGTATAAATTATACTTTTGCTTGTTGGTTAGCTTCTGATGTCCAGTGACTGAAGTCTGTGCTATATGGCATGGTAATTAAAATATCTTGATGCTGGAATCTTATCTTTCACTGTAGACGAGAGCAAATTATCAACTCAACACTGTCCTCACCATCAACTAGTGCCCCAGACCCATGTGCAAAGGAGACAGTACTGAATGCCCTCAAAGAGAGGAAGAAAAGGACAGTGGAGGAGGAGGACCAAATATTTGCTGATGGCCAGGAAAATAAAAGAAGGTAACAGTCCCAACAGAGTAATAACAGGCCTCTCAGGTGGGCTCCCGGGATTTGTTGAAATATAGATCACTCTCCAGAAGATATAGAGGCCAGCTCCAGTTTGTGACCCTTAGTAGGTCCTGTTCTTTGGCTTTCATGGAAGAGCTTGGTAACAAGGGCTTTAATGCTGTTCATTTCCTAAGACACATGTTAGATAAATTTTGTAATTTACCTTTTCCATAAGTACTAGAGATATGCCAATAACTGTTATCCATGTTAGCCTCATACTTTTGATACAAACGTGTTAACTTTTATTTTCGAGAGAGCATGCTTAAAGTCTTCGCCTCACAATCTCGTGCTGTTTAATTATTTGGGTAACCACCAGCTGCAGTATTGTGATTGTGCTGAGGGCAGTGCTTGGCAAAGAAGAGTGAGGACTAGGGTGTGGTAGACTTACCAGTAATGAGAGTAAAACCAGTTTCATTATGTTGTTTTCAGTAACTTAATGAAAATGGGTGTTAAGGCTTTAACAGGCTGCAAAGGAGTAAGTTAAGGAGTCCAGTCATTTTTCTCATTCAATAAGTTGAGTACCCACTATGTGCCAGAGCCTATTCTAGGTAGAGTGGAGAGAGCTTTGAACAAGACGGAGTCCTCATGGGACTTGTTTGAGGAAAAGAGACCAAAAAATAAGGATAATAAAATAAGCAAGATAATTATCAATTATAAGTGTATAGAGATAAAAAACAGAGTGATATAACAGAGGGTAATGAGAAGGGGGCTTCTTTATATAAGGTGGGCAAAGAAGTGCTCTCTGAGGAGACAGTGGACCCCACATGTAAAATCACTGGCCCCATTACCTAGAGAAGATTGTTCATATCCTATAGGTTCAAAATTGGTCAGCTTTGATACTGTAGGTGACAAAATTGAGTAGGGAAATGTTAATCAGTGCAAGTGTATGTATGTAACGGGAAGATCACGTCATCATGACTAGAGATAGGATTGACAAGTGAGCAATTTGAGCTAATGTCAACTAAGTAGGAGTGGCAGGGGGTGGGGAGGTGTGGAGGTGGGAGAAGGAATAACTATTTTTAAGGTGCAGATAGGTTTCTCATGTTCTGCAGGGTGGTAATTTTGCTTGACCCCAATGAGCCTATAACTGAGGATTCTGTACTATCTTTCCCATGATGGGAATAAGCAATGATTCTGTGCACCATGCATAGGCCCTTCTTGTATGTGATATGTAAAGTTTTTCCTTAATAGACTTGCCATATTAACCTCTAGAGCACTATAGGATGTGTGGGTTAATCCCTAAAGGGTTATTTTTGTTTTCAGTTTGGGGATGGTAGGATGTTAAATTTGTGATTCTGATACTTTGGTGAGAAGTTAGCAAATAATTGATATACCTGAAGAGTTCAAAAGGTCTTGAAGTATTTTCATACTTTTCTTACTGCCTGGACACTGTTAGCATAAATTTACCTTTTGGAATCTTTGGAGTTGAAGCATTCCTCTTCTTGTCTAGCATGGAACCTATGCTCCATAGGAATAGTATAGGGTCCCAAGAATATGGGAATATGATTTAAGGGGAAAGAAAAGTAACTTCATTTAATTGAGAGTTTTTTGATTTGTCTAGGCGCCATGATAGCAGTGGGAGCGGACATTCAGCATTTGAGCCCCTGGTGGCCAACGGAGTCCCTGCTTCTTTTGTGCCTAAGTAAGTGAGCATCCATGGGTGAGATATAGACTGTTTGGAAAAAGGGAATCATCAGAGTTACTGTCCTGTAGACTTCCTTTGCTTTTTTGCATTGTTTTATTAGTTCAGGTTCAGATCTTTGAAGTCAGAGAGGAACATTTTGAGTAACTTGCCACAATAACTATCTTCTAATTCCTTTTAATATTTTTCATTGATGTGGAAAAAACACACTAAGGCTAAGAGGGTTTATAAATACGTTTAATGACCAAGTATATAAACAGAAAGATCACAAGGTTTGTGCAGTGGATAAAATGTAACAATATGAAATTTAAGATAAATATTAAATCTCTACATTTGAGTTTAAATACATTTGAGGAGGAATTGGCTGGGAGGAAAAGTGGCCCAGCAATATGTGTGAAAAGCCTTGTGGTAACGTATATGCTTAATTTGAGTCAGCAGTATGCTATGGCTGCCAAAAAAGCTAATGTGCTCCTAGTCTGTGCTGATAGAAGAACAAAGACTAGAATGAGGCCGGCGAGTGGTAGTCTTGCTCGTCTTAGCTCTTCTCAGATTGTCTGTGGAGTGGGTTTGGTTTGGTGTACTACACTGTAAGCATGTACACGAACTGAAATGCATTCTGAGTGGAGCAGCTAAGATTTTATGGGCTGGTGGTGGGTAAGGCAGTTTTGAAGGGGTATGAATACTAGCCCAGAGGAGAAAAATCTCAAGGAGAATAAGGAAATTTGGATAATGGTCTCCAAACTATGGAAGGACTGTCACATGAAAAAAGAAAACCAGTTTGCTCAGTTTGGCTCCAAATAGTATCCATGGGTCAAAGTTAGAGGAAATACATTTTCATCCAGTATAAGAATAAACTGGTCCGTGGTTGAGTATCATAACAGGGGTTGGATGACTTATTCTACAGGAAAGATGTACAGGGAATTTCTGTTTCATTTGGAAGCTGAGAAAAAGTGGTTGGTTTCTCTTAACTCTGATTTTTTACAAAAACAGTTTTATTGAGGTATAATTGGCGAATAATAAACTGCCTGTTCAAAGTGTACAAGCTGATAAGTTTTGACTTGCATACACCTTGGAAAGCATCACTGCAGTCAAGATAATGAATGTAAACATCACCTCCAAAAGTTTCCCCACGCCCCTTAGTAATGCCTCCCTCCATCCTGTCCACATCTCCAGGTATCTGCTGATCTGTTTCCTGTCACTGTAGATTAGTGTGCATTTTCTAGAATATTATATCAGTGGACTCATATATTTGATTTTTAAAATATTTGGCTTTCTCTTCTTGACTGTCAGATATATTTAGCCAAACTGTTAATAATAAAATTAAGAGCATTATGCTCTTTTATTAAGTTTTTTTTTTTTAAGGAAGATTTTGTGTCCATGGACAAAGCCTTAAAAGAATGTCTTTAATAATACATCTAACTATCTTTTCCCCTTTTTATTAGGCCTGGGTCTCTGAAGAGAGGTCTCAATTCCCAGAGCTCAGATGATCACTCGAATAAGAGATCGCGCACCTCTTCTATGAGCTCCTTGACAAGCACATACACAGGTGGCATCCCTAGCTCCAGCCGCAATGCCATTGCCAGTTCTTACAGTTCTACTCGAGGTCTCTCTCAGGTACATTTGTCTTGCGCTGTGGGAGAAATGGGTTCCTAGCATTAATTAATCGATCAGCCAGTGTTTACTACCTGGTAGTTACTACCTGGTTATCTGTAGATATCTTCTATCTGTCAGATATTGGGATTACCACTAACAGAAGATACAAACCCTTGAGTGATAACTATAGACCAGTGGAACAGAATAGAAAGCCCAAAAAGTAAAGCATTCATATGTGGAAACCTGATACAAGACAAATGGGCAAAGGACGAATAATTCAGTAAATGATATTAATTTAATCAAAAGGTAGATTGACTCCAGATTGCATTGGATCATAAAAGAAATTTATCCTATAGGCATTGAGAATTTAATGAAAGTTTTAAAAATATGAAGTGGTTGGGGCTTCCCTGGTGGCGCAGTGGTTGAGCGTCCGCCTGCCGATGCAGGGGATGCGGGTTCGTGCCCTGTTTCGGGAAGATCCCACATGCCGCGGAGCGGCGGGGCCCGTGAGCCATGGCCGCTGAGCCTGCGCGTCCGGAGCCTGTGCTCCGCAACGGGAGAGGCCACAGCAGTGAGAGGCCCGCGTACCGCAAAAAAAAAAAAAAAAAGAAGTGGTTGTAATTCTTTTTTAGAAAGAGAATGTAGTATCGCCTAGGGAACAGAGCAAGCTTTGCTACCAGACAGATGTGGGTTCCAGTTTGGCTCTGACACCTAGTAGCTCTGGGGCCTTGGGCAAGTAAATCACTAAACTCTCTTTGTCTCATTTCTAAATCATTGTTGTAAAGACTGAAGGTAGTGTTTGAAAAGCACCCATTACAGTGCCTGTTAATAAGTGGGTACCCAATATATTGTAGCTAGGAAAAAATAAAGCATGTGTGGAGGAAGATTTTCAAGGGGAGAAAAATTTTGAGATAAGTTAATCAATCCAGAAGGCTCTTACAGTAATATAAATGAAAGATGAGTGTGATAGGTGAGGAATAGTATTTAATTTGTGTCTCTTATGAGTGAGTTTGAGCAGCTTTTCATACACAGTACTAGAGAAACATATTCCAAATGAACTAAAGATTTAAATGTAAAATAGAAACCATAAAAATAAATGTTTGCAAAAGCAGGCTTCTCGGAATTCCCTGGTGGTCCAGTGGTTAGGACTCGGCGCTTTCACTGCCGGGGGCCCTGGTTTGGATCCCTGGTGGGGAAACTTAGGTCTCACAAGTGGGAGCATCAGTTGGTACAGTTCCCTAGAGGGCGGTGTGGCCATTGTTATTAGCATTAGAGATGCACATGCCCTTTGGTCCAGCAGGTTTACTTTTAGGAATTAACCCTACACATATACTCAAAGACATATACAAGGATGTTGATTGTAGCATTATTTTTGCAGAAGCTTGGAAACAATGTAAACATACCTTTTTAAGGGGCTGGTTGAATGACTTACATTATTTCCATAAGTTGAAATACTGTGTAACTGTTAAAAACAGTAAGGCAGCTTTAATAGGCACTGATGTGAATGAGCTCAAAATATTATATTTAAAAAGCATGGTGCAGAACTGTGTGTATAGTGTCCTCTATTCATGCTGCTGGTTTCTTTAATCTTTTGATGTGCATAGAATAATGTTGACAGGATATATTAGAAACTGTAATAACTATTGGATAGGAAGGAAACTTTTTACTGAATTCTTGTTGGAATTTGTAACATGTGCTACAATATTACCTTTCCTGGTTTCAGAATTTTTTTTAAGTATAAATAACCGTTAAGTAAAAATTCCCCTGTCCTGGCTATCTCAGTGTCCATCCCATAGGCACCTATTGTTAACATTCCTACTATGTATGTAAACACAGATGATACACAAGATTTCTGGTCTGTTTAACAAAATGGAATCATAGCATATATGGTTTTTCTACATCTTTTTTAATCATATATTGCATAGCATTCCATGTCATGTAATCTATCTAACGGCTGTTTTAAAATTAGAGTATAATGTGCAGAAAAACAAATATAGATGTACAGCTCCATGTAACCACCACCCAGGTCAAGTAATAAATCATTTTCAACATGCAGAAGCCCCTCTCATACCCACTCACAGTCAGTACTTCTTCCCTTTTTCCTTCCTCAATATTAGCATCATATATAGTTTTCCCTGTTTTTGAATTTTATATAAATGGAAACAGAATATGCTTTCTTCTGTGTTTGGCTTCTTTCATTCAACATTTTACTTGTGAGATTCATTCATGTTGTTGCATGTGGTCATAGGTCTTTCATTTTCATTGCTGAATACTGTTCCATTATATGAATATACCACAATTAATTTATCCATTCTACCATTGGACATTTGAGTTTCTCGTTGGGAGCTGTTATGCATAATGCTGCTATGGACATTCTTATGTAAGTTTTTTTTTTTAATTTAAGCATAGTTGATTTACAATGTTGTGTTAATTACTGCTACACAGCAAAGTGATGATTATACATAATATACATCCTTTTTTTAAAAAATTCTTTTTTGTTATGGTTTATCATAGAATATTGAATATAGTTCTCTGTGCTATACAGTAGGATCTTGTTGTTTATTCATCCTGTATATAAAAGCTTCCATCTGCTAACCCCAACCTCCCACTCCATCCCTCCCCCAACCTCCTCCCCCTTGGCAACCACCAGTCTGTTCTCTGTTTGTGATTCTGTTTCTGTTTCATGGATAGGTTCATTTGTGTCATATTTTAGATTCCACATGTAAGTGGTATCATATGGTATTTGTCTTTCTGACTTCACTTAGTATGATAATCTCTCATTGCATCCATGTTGCTGCAAATGGTATTATTTCGTTCTTTTTTATGGTTGAGTAGTGTTCCACTGTATATATGTACCACATCTTCTTTATCCATTCATCTGTTGATGGACATTTAGGTTGTTTCCATGTCTTGGCTGTTGTGAATAGTGCTGCTTTGTATAAGTCTTTTTTTTTCCCTGTACTGCACAGTTTGTGGGATCTTAGTTTCCCGACCAGGAATCGAACCTGTGCCTCCTGCACTGGAAGTGCAGAGTCCTAACCACTGGACCACCAGTGGTCTAGGGTTATTCCCTGTATAATTCTTTCTAAGGTGATGTTTCAGTTGATTCTCCTACCAGCGCAGTATGAGATTTTGTTCCTGTGTTTATACATCTTCACTAACACTTGGTGTTGCCTGTCTCTTTTAATTACCCATTCCAGTGAGTGTGAAGTAGTATTTCATTGTGGTCTTAATTTGTATTTCTCTGATTAATAATGAAATAGAGATATCAACTGTTCATTGACCATTTGTATGTCCTTTTTTATGAAGGGCCTGTTCAAGTTTCTTGGCTCTTTTCTATTAGATTGTCTGTCTTTTTCTTACTGATTTTTGTAAGGTCTTTATATATTCTAGATACAAGGTCTCTGTGAATTATATGTGTTGCAGCAAGTAAGTGTCCAACTCTGTGGCTCACCGTTTCATCCTTTTCACTTATGGTTAGTGTATTTTGGGTACTGTTGAGGAAGTCTTTGCCTGCCTAAGGTCATGATGATATTGTCTTATGCTACCTTCTAGAAGCTTTATTATTTTTCCTTTTTAAATTTAGATCTATAATCCTCTTGAAATTGGTTTTTTTGGTTTTTTTTTTGCGGTACGCGGGCCTCTCACTGCTGTGGCCTCTCCCGTTGCGGAGCACAGGCTCCGGACGCGCAGGCTCAGCGGCCATGGCTCACGGGCCCCGCCGCTCCGCGGCATGTGGGATCTTCCCGGACCAGGGCACGAACCCGCATCCCCTGCACCGGCAGGCGGACTCTCAGCCACTGCGCCACCAGGGAAGCCCTTGAAATTGATTTTTATGTGTGATGTAAGGTAGGGATCAAAATTAGTATTTTTCCATCTAAATATCTATTTGACTCAGCAACGTTTATTGAAAGGCCCGTCCTTTTCCTATTGCTCTGCAGCATCACCTTTGTTATAATTTGTGTCAGTATATCTGTAGATCCATTTCTGTTGATAGATTCTGTTTTGTTGCACTGGTCTGTTTTTCTGCCCCGTGCCACACAGTCTTTAAGTTTTGATATCTAGTAGAGTAAGTCATCCAACTTTCTCATTTCTCTCATTCCTCTTCAGAATTGTCTTGGATCTTGGCCCTTTGCATTTCTATATAATTTTATCATCTTGTCAATTTCCATACCAAAAACTTTGCTAAGATATTGATTGGGATTGCCTTTAATCTACCAGTTATTTTGGAGAGAGTTGACATTTACAATATTGAATCTTCCAGTCCATGCACATGGGGTAGTCTTCAGTTATTTACATCATCTTTAACTTACCTGTGCAGTGGTTTTACATATTTTTTATTACATTTATTCCTAGGTACATGTTTTTGATGCTATTATAAATAGCATATTAGAAATTTGTTACTGATATATAGTAATACAACTGATTTTTGTATTCAGAAAATTTGCTAAATTCTGAATATTCATCTGTATATTCTTTAGGATTTTTGTATGTACATCATGTTGTCTACAATAATAACAGTTTTTTTCTTTTTAATTCTAGTATTGTTTTTTCTTTTTAGTTTTTTAGAAATTAATTTTTAAATTTTATTTATTTTTGGCTGTGTTGGGTCTTTGTCGCTGCATGCGGGCTTTCTCTAGTTGCTGCGAGTGGGGGCTACTCCGTTTTGGTACACGGGCTTCTCATTGCGTTGGTTTTTCTTGTTGCGGAGCACGGGCTCTAGGCACGTGGGCTTCAGTAGTTGTAGCACTCAGGCTCAGTAGTTGTGGCTCGCGGGCTCTAGAGCGCAGGCTCAGTAGTTGTGGCGCACAGGCTTAGTTACTCCACGGCATGTGGTATCTTCCTGGACCAGGGCCAGGGCTGTCACCCATGTACCCTGCATTGGCAGGCAGATTCTTAACCACTGCGCCACCAGGGAAGTCCTTGAATATTATCTTCTTACATACTTCTTTGTTCTTTTGTTTTACTGTCAGACATTGGAGGGGTGGGGGGACAATGACTTGAAGCTCTGAATGATAGTATCTTCCTCCAAAGAGGTCTGTCTTTTGCCTCTGGCAGGCAGCTAGGATTGGGACAGATTACCCCTGTACAGTTGGAATTGACATGATTCTGAGTTGGTTGTCAGTTCTTGTGAGGGCTGGTTTATTTCTGATTTGCCCTGTACCCTACTGTGTAGCCTTTGGGATTCGAACCAAAAGCCTAAGGTGTATATTAGGGCCCCTCTACTTTGCAAAGCCCTGAATTCCGGTTTTTGTCTTCCCAGCCCTACAGGGCTGCCGAAAGCTTTTCTCAGCCTCTCAACTGCAGCTTTTACTTTTGGAAGGAGCAGTCGCCCTGAGGCTCCTCACCTGCTGGCTCCTCTCCTCTGTCTTACCTCCACAGTGTCTCACTGCCTTGGTAGCTCTCCATACCACCACACCTTCAAACATATGTATTTTATATTTTCTTCAGCATTTTTTGTTTGTCCTCCACAGCAGGGTTGGTCTGAAACAACGTAGTCAATATGTAATAACTCATAATGGAAAAGAATCTGAAAAAGAATGTGTACACACACATATGTATGTATAACTGAATCACTTTGCTATACACCTGAAACATTATAAATCAACTATATATCAATAAAAACTAAATAAATGGTGCTTATGCATTAAAAAACAAACAAACAAACAAACCCATAGCCTGAAACATGGTCAGATTTTGTTTTAAAGCACCCTCACCCCTGGTAGAGCCTGTGATGTCACTACGGCAAGTAATATACTCACTGACACTAATAGCTTCTGGATGTTTTATTGCAAGTAGTTACCAGTCCCCTGTTTGTGTGTGATATTTGAATATATAATGCTGTCAGAAGGAGAAGTTCTAGAACGGAGAGCATAGTGTACTTTCAATTTTGATCATAATTGTCTTTGAAATGGTCCATGGCATGAGTTATTTTAAATTATCAGGAAAGTAAGGGAGTCTTTGGAAGCGGAGATTAGAGTAATATGAAAGTTCTTTATGTTGAAACTTCTCTTTCAAAGAAATGTGTACTGAAGCAGTAAACATCCCCAGTAGTCAACAGAGATGACAGCCCTTCTATTTGGTGCAAGTGGTAGTAGAGATATTTGACTTAATTGTATTTTTCCAGAGGAGCAGTAGTATATACCCAACCCACAGCTACCCAAACTAGAAGTTCTAACTTTGATATTATAAAATCATTACAAATATTAGACTGGTGCCAATTAGAGAAAGTGAACTGTCCTTAGATCTTGTTGTGCGTGACATTGATATCTTCGTAAGTCTTATATAAGACTTGTCATTTTCCAAAGTAGGAATAGTAACCCTGGCCTTCAAAACCTCAAAACCCTAGCTTGCATTTCTGACCCTGTCCCTTATTATTCCTTTACATATACCCTATATTTAAGTCAAAGCAGCATATTTGTTATCTTGTAAGAGCACCTAATTCCTTCCTGCTTTGTTGCCTTTTCTTGTCCTGTTCTCCATCCGGAATCATGTGTCCATCCTACTGCAAGCCTATAAAGTTTGTCTTTCTTCAGGTGTTTTTGTCAGATTATGAAGGACCATCACAAATGTCACCTTCATCCTTTATTATTCTTCTAACCGAACTCTGCATAATCTCTCTCTTCTTGGACTCCTTTTTAGAGACTTCATTCATCTCTTGTCTATTATAGTCAATTTGTGTACCATCCTATCTCTTTTCTAGATTGTAAATTTCTTGATGATGGGAATGGTCTTGCTTGTACTCTTTGTAAAGTATAAAGGATAGTACCTTTATGAAATAGGAACTTGACAAAAATTGAATTACAGTGCAGAACTAAATTGACTGCTGGATACATAGATTGACTGTTTCTTTTTATGACTTGCCTTGGTATAGCCTTTGCCCACTTTTCATTTGATATGTTTATTATGTTTATATGGAATTGCAAGACTTTCACTTTTACATGTTAAGGATATTAACTTATCACTTTAGTTGAATATATCTACCTTTTAATTTTGTTTCTAGTTATGTTTTTATTTCATTTTGGAGTGTTTTTGTTTCCTGTCCACATACATTTTATTTCTAGTTTATGGAAACATTACTGTGGTTGAAAATTCAGATGGTACAGAGTATATAGTAAAGTCTCCTTCCCACATGGAGACATTTTTATTTAGAGAGGTTCTTAGTTGTCCTATGACAGTCCGTCAGTTTTCTTTCCTTTGTTTCTGGAATAGAAAGTCTTTTCCCTACCCCAAGTTATTTAAGAGCTCATTTGGTTTTTTTAAATAGTTCTTTATGACACCTGGATTGTATGTGTGTATAGTCTATGAAGTAGAGATAGAACATTTTCCTCCTAATTGTTGAACCAGGTTGTCTTCCACCCTGGCTAAAGGTTAGAATCACCTTTGGCACTTCGTTAAAAATACAGGTGTGAGGCCTAAGCACTTGTTGTTTTTTCAGGTGGCTGTCCTTTCTCGTTATTTACCTGAGCATAACGTAAAAAACTACTACTGATTTCAGCTTTTTCCTCAAGCTTATTCTGAGTCTCGGTTTCCTGACATTAGTCTTATGGAACTACTCTACTGCTTTACCACCTGTCTTTGATTTAAAACCCTCTTTACCTTTTAAAAATTTTTGTGAAGTATTGTTGCCTCCCTGTTTGTGCTTATATGATACAATTTTACTGAGTAAGAAATCACTAGAAGCTTCTCAATAGGAAAATTGCTTATGGTGATAGTTCAGTATCTTTGTAAATAGGCCAGAGACAGTGAACCTATTTGCAGAGAGCTTGCTCTTTGTCAAGTACTTTGCTGCTAGGCCCCTTCGAAGGAGGCAGAGATGAAAACAGACTACCTTTGCTATCAGGGGACTCCACTTGGTGAAGAGACAGATGCATGGATAATTATAACGATAAATACCACTGATGCTGCAAAAGTCATAGATGTCATGATCGTATATATGTGTGTGTGTGTGTATATATATATATATATTTTTTTTTTTTTTTTTTTTTTTTTTTGCGGTACGCGGTCCTCTCACCACCGCGGCCCCTCCCGTTGCAGAGCACAGGCTCTGGACGCGCAGGCCCAGCGGCCATGGCCCATGGGCCCAGCTGCTCCGCAGCATGTGGGATCCTCCCGGACCGGGGCACGAACCCGTGTCCCCTGCATCGGCAGGCGGACTCTCAACCACTGCGCCACCAGGGAAGCCCCATGATCGCATATTTTTAAAAAATAAAGTTAATAAAGTAAAACTGAAAATTTAATGAGAGCAAAACTAAATTAGTTTATTAGCTTATCTTCATTGGAACAGTTTAATTTACTTTTATCATTTCCACAGACAATATAGAGTAAACGTGTATGCACGTCATAGCTCTAAAACATTACTGAATGTGACAGTCCCCTTTTTAATATACGCCAAAAGTACATTCATTCCTTCTACATTTATTAGTTAGCGTTCCGTTAGTTTTTCAGGCTTTTTCTCCTGTAGTTAATACTGGCAATTGACTTTCTTTTCAGGAGCCTTCCTTCACAAAGAAATATTTTTTTAGTTACCTAAAAGGAGATTTTATATGCAGTGATGAATAGAACCACAGCATTATATTGAAGGTCAGATGATAAACTATCAACTAGGGTCAGTCACGTTATTTGTGTTTGCCTTTTAGCTGTGGAAGAGGAGTGGACCCGGTTCATCTCCCTTCTCTAGCCCAGCCTCATCCCGCTCCCAGACACCAGAGCGGCCAGCGAAGAAAATAAGGTACTCCATTATTGTTTGCTGCGTGGATTACTGAGCGGTCAGGAAAAGAGGGACGTTTACTTGGCTGTTAGGCTTTCTGCAACTCTGATTTGGAGGATCAAAGAAATTAACATCTAGAGGACAGGGAAGGACCCGCCTGAATCGCTCTCATCTCTTACAGTTCTTTTGTACCAACTGTAGAGGCCTCTGGCTCTCTTCCTCACACTGTAGCGTGAGTGACAGGGGTGCAAGAGTAGAGGCCACACAGAATAGAATGAACAGAGCGAACGATGTCATCGGGCAGCAGACTTCCATGTTTTTGACTCCAGCTGACCTTCTAGGTACCTACAGTCAAGTTGAATGTCATTCTGTTAGGGATCAGATCTGTGACTAGAACTTTCAGGGACTTGGTGGGTTGTAAGTAAGGTTTTGAAGATCACTGATTTGTGCTTGTTGTAAGACAAAGGTTTCTCCTTGGTTTCCATGAACTGACTCCATTCTTTTCTGTTGGAATTTTCTTTTGACTTCTTTTATTTTTTCTCCTGGCATACTGAGGTCTTATATCATGGTTGTTCTAGACCAGTTGTTAGGTAAGCAGGTACAAGAAGTTATCCAGTACTTTTTGTCAGCAAGTCTTCCTTAAACTTAATTCTGCCTTTTCCTCCTACAGAGAAGAGGAGCTTTCTCATCATTCTAGTTCTTCAACTCCATTAGTAACAGACAAGGAGTCCCAGGGAGAAAAGGGTAAGTTGATGAATGCACTAGAGTGGCTTTTGGTGGTGGAAGTGTTGAGCATTGCCTTGTGGACGGCCTGTTAGATACAGAGACAGGAGTTTCTGTCCTTCAGAAATTTATAGTCAGGTAAGGGAGA
The DNA here is from genome assembly GCF_059928025.1 of Delphinapterus leucas. NCBI lineage: Eukaryota > Metazoa > Chordata > Mammalia > Artiodactyla > Monodontidae > Delphinapterus > Delphinapterus leucas. Next base: position 9,128,175 of record NC_143143.1, read on the forward strand.
AAGGTGACACAGACAGGTACAGTATAACGTGTGGTAACGGTGGGCTACAGATAAGCTTAGGTTGAGGTATCTGTGACCAATCCAGATAATTATTGTCCAGCAAGCAGTTGTATACCTGCATTTGGAGCAATTCTGCCTTTATATCCTCTTGACTATATAATCTTTTTTTTTTTTTTTTTTTTTTTTTGTGCGGTACGCGGGCCTCCCAACCACTGCGCCACAAGGGAAGCCCTTGACTATATAATCTTTCAGACACCATCCAAGAGCCCAAAATCATGGAAGGTCGAATCTTTCAGAGATACCCATTGAAAACTCAATGTTAAAAACGGGATAGGGCTTCCCTGTTGGCACAGTGGTTGAGAGTCCGCCTGCCGATGCAGGGGACACGGGTTCGTGCCCCGGTCCGGGAGGATCCCACATGCCACGGAGCAGCTGGGCCTGTGAGCCATGGCTGCTGGGCCTGCACGTCCAGAGCCTGTGCTCCGCAACAGGAGAGGCCAGAACAGTGAGAGGCCCGCGTACCGCAAAAAAAACAAAACAAAACAAAATTTAAAAAAACAGGATAGACAAACCTATCCATTTCTGGCAGAGAGGAGGAAGAAAACAAGTCTTTCTTTTTTTTTAGTTGCAGATAAAACCACATGTAAGAAACAGAACTCGTGGAATTCCCCATCAACACCTGGCAGCTCTGGGCGGCGTAAACGGAAGGTTCAGTTGCTGCCCTCCAGGCGAGGGGACCAGCTGACCTTGGTATGGTCTTGTCCATCTACCTCTGCCCACCCCCACTTAACTCTGTCTTAGGAAGGCTAAATATAGGATTCTTCCAGTTTCTCCTGATTGACAACTTCTTTTTCTCTTTGGTAGCCTCCACCTCCCCAGCTTGGTTATTCAATCACTGCTGAAGACTTAGACTTGGAAAAGAAAGCTTCTTTACAGTGGTTTAACAAGGTCTTGGAGGATAAGACTGGTAAGGAATGTAGATCAGTTTCACACCCCAGAGAGGGTTTGTTTCCTTTGGTTTTATTTTGGTCTTTCTCATCTAGGAAGTCCATTTGGGTCCTCAGTGGAATCTGGAGAACAGTGAGCATTGAGACTGAAGGGAAGCCTTTCTAAATGAGTTGTCCTGAGGCCCTGAACTCCCCGTGCTCCATGATATGCCACTGGAAAGAATTCCCAAACAAGGGAGGACAATGTCATCTTTTCTTTCTTCCCTAGATGCTGCCTCAAACTCTGTCACTGAGAACCCACCTGCCAGTCAGTCTTCTTTCACTTTTACCCTGCCTGCTGCTGGGACTGCTTCATCCCCAGCCTCCCTCCCAGCCCCAAGCACTAACCCACTGTTGGAGAGCTTGAAGAAGATGCAGAATTCCCCAGGCCTACCATCCCTCCCCGGTGAGTGGGAGAGCTTACTTTAGAGCACGTAATGACATCAGCCTTTGTTTAGATGGAAGTAAAAGCACCATGCCCATCAGTTGCTGGAAATTGCTGTAAAGGTTGAACCTATTCTAACTTCCCAAACCTGAGCTGGTGCAGGCTTAAGAGCTTTAGAAATCTGTAATCAGGACATTTTAGGGAAGGGCTGCGACACTTAAAGCTGGGGAAGGCAGCTTAGCTTTGGTAGTCAAATAGCTCTTGATTTGAAACCCAGTCCCTTAGCTGCTCTGAGCCTTGTTGTTTTCATCTGTAAAATAAGAACAGTGCTCACCTCATGAGGTGTCCCTGAAGTATAAACGGTCACATGGTTAAGGTGTCTTGTCACATGCTTGCTAGACGGCAGGCACAAGGTAATAGGCTTCCAAGGACCTGCTGGCTGTTCCAGCCCCTTGCCTTGGCACTGCATATATACACACTCCTCTACTGCACTTCATCATAGTGTAGAATATATTAGGCATTCAGCCCCTCCCAGGGCTCATGGGCAGAGACCATCTCATTCATGGTCATATGCTCTGTACTTAGTGCCTGGTGGGTGAATGTAATATAGTACATCTTTGTTAGATGAATAAGGTATATCTACATAATTAATTGGACTTGAGTTCAGGTAATTGGATTTTTCTCAGTTTCTACACATTTAACCCCCAACTGGGCCAAGTTTTATCCTCTTCTGTTTTTCTTATGACCTGTGAAGGGTAGAAATTATGAACACTTCTTTGACTTTCAGGAATGAACAGTTTAAAGGCCTGTGGTATAGATTTAGTCATAATTGTTGACTGTTGAATCCCTAGCACTGTGCTAGGCATTGACACTGCGTCATGTTTGAGATATTCCAAATTCACTTTCTCTACTCTTCTTCCCAGAATCTGCTGGCGTGGCAACCACTGTGGCCCATTCGCCTCCAAAGACACCCAGCCCTCTGGCCCCTCTGGGCTCTTCAGAGTCAGCACCCCTTCCAGGCACCTCCGAAGACTCCAAATCCACCACCACTTTCTTGGGGCTGACCCCTGCTTCTTCCCCAGGACCAGTCACTGACGTCAAGTCACCTCCGGACCCTCAGGCTGAGACATCTGCCAAATCCCAAGCCCCATCCGCCCCGTCTCCCAGCCCCAAGCAGAGTATTCTGTTTGGAATGCTGAGCACCCCACCTGTTAACCCTCCTGCCTCTGCGGCCCCTGCTGTGTCTTCAGCATCTCCCATGTTCAAGCCCATTTTTGTGGTCCCACCTAAAAGCGAGAATGAGGGCCCCTTGCCCTCTAGCCCTTCCAAGGTCACAGCCACGGCATCTTCCAGCTCAGCTGTCCCCATGACGACTAGCAGCCCACCCCTCACTTTCAAGCCTATCTTTAGCAACATGGGGCCACCTGCATCTGTGCCCATGTTAACTCCCTTCTCCCTCAAGCAAACGGCTACTCCAGCCACTACCACGAGCGCCCCTCTCTTCAGCGGCCAGGCTGGCGCCACCTCTGCAGTGGTGTCCATGACCACAGCCAGCGCCTCCGCAGACTCTGCTCCGAAGCCCGCGTTCAGCTTCGGTGTGCGCGCCGCAACCAGCACCCCGAGCAGCGTGACTAGCACCACCGCTTCCGCCTCCCAGCCCTTCCTCTTTGGGACTCCCCCTGCTTCCGGTGCCAGCTTCACCCCAGCCGTGGGCCCCATATTCCAATTTGGCAAGCCTCCCGCCATGCCCGCTTCAACAGCAGTCGCCACCTTTGGCCAGTCCCTTCCCGGTGCCGCCCAGACCGCCCCCAGCAGCAGCAGCAGCAGCAGCAGCAGCAGCAGCACAGCCAGCTTTAGTGGCTTTGGCAGCACCCTCACCGCCTCAGCCCCAGTCAGCAGCAGCCAGCCCACGCTGACGTTCAGTAGCGCCACCGCCCCAGCGTTCAACATTCCCTTCGGCTCGAGCGCCAAGCCACCTCCCCCGTCCTACCCAGGAGCCAACCCCCAGCCTGCCTTCGGGGCTGCGGATGGGCAGCAGCAGGGGGCTGCCAAGTCGGCCCTTGTCCCCAGCTTCGGCAGCTCTTTCACTTTTGGAAACTCTGCAGCCCCGGCCCCGACTGCAGCTCCAGCGCCAGCCCCGGCCCAGCCAGCCTTTGGTGGCACCACGCAGTCGGCCTTCAGTGGTCTGAAGGCCACGGCCTCTGCCTTTGGCACCCCTGCCAGCACCCAGCCAGCCTTTGGCGGCACCACAGCTGCCTTCTCCTTCGGTGCAGCCACCACCTCTGGCTTTGGAGCTACAACCCAGACCGCCAGCAGTGGGACCAGTAGCTCAGTGTTCGGCAGCACGACACCATCGCCCTTCACATTTGGGGGACCGGCAGCCCCAGCCGGCGGTGGGGGCTTTGGGATCAGTGCGGCCACCCCAGGCACCAGCTCTGCCTCTGGAGCATTCGGCTTTGGAGCAGGACAAAGTGGGACCACTGGCAGCACGACCCCTTTCGGGGGAGGCTTGAGTCAGAACAGCTTGGGCGCGCCCAGCCAGAGCACACCCTTTGCCTTCAACGTGGCCAGCACGCCGGACAGCAAACCTGTGTTTGGAGGTAAGGTCAGGAGTTGACTTGGTCTGCTGTGCGGCGTCTGCTCTTGGGGAGCTTTACGTTGTGGTAGTGAAGAAACAGGTGTTAAATGTGTAAATAGTGTGTCAGGTAGCAATAAATGTCTTGATAAAAGTATGTGATTAATGACCGTGGAGGGATGCCTTTCTGAGAAAGTAACAAATTTAACCTCTGAGACTGACAAGAAGAGCTTGGGCTGTGGCTGGGGGGAGGTGTGTGTGAGGGCACCGCAGGGCCTGTTGAAAGTGGTCGCTTTGGAGCTGGGGAGAAGATGGGATGGGATCACAGGCAGCTCTGAGGCTGGAAAAGCGTGCTTGTGAAGTTACAGTGAGGCCAGTCGGCACCGTTCTTTTTCCCCAGCGCCGTTCAGTTACGAGATACAGACCTAAAATAGGTGGTAGCCAGCAAGGCCCGCCTGTCGCAACTCACCAAGTAAAGCAGCAGGGGCGGTGGCCCAGAGGTTCTCTGAGGCTGAGGAAAAGCAGGAGCCAGAGTTGCTGCGGTGGCGAGCGGGGAGCCAGTGCAGTGCCTGCAGGGGAGGTGGGAGTGGAGGGAGAGACGGGGGCCAGGCCGGGCCCCAGGAAGCCAGAAAGACGCCCGCCCCAGCCCGGCCCCCCACCCCCACCCCGGGACGAGGAAGAGCTGGGAGAGCAGGCGGCCTTCCCCGCGGGACTGGTGCGGATGGCAGCACTCAGTGAGGGCGGGGTGTTTTCTGGTGGCTGAGTCCCAGTGGGCCCCGGGGGGAGACCAGGGGACCCACCAGGTGGAGGGGAGGAGACCGGTGAACAAGGAGAAGAGGCATAACGCTTCTAGTCCCGGTGGAAGGGAGGTAACTGGGTCAGGCTACAGGTGGCGGTCCACTGATGGTCATCAGCTGCTGTGTCTGGTGGCCAAGGGAATGCAGAGGCCCTACGCCGTAGGTGGTCAGAAGGCAACCTGAGGGGCTTGTCTCCACCGCGGCACAGCTGTTAGCAGGCTGGGAGGCCCACCTGGGGCAACGCGTGTTAAGGCCTCCTTCCAGCGGGCTGAATGGGAGCTAAGGGGCCCTGCGGGGAAGGCCCTGCCGAGAGCAGACCTCCCCACTAGGCTTATAACCCTCTGCTTTGAGGCCCTCTGCTCACCGGCCTGGTCTCTACAGTTCTCTGCTGTCTCTTCATCCTAGGCACCTCCACACCCGCCTTTGGTCAGAACACCCCTGCTCCTGGGGTGGGCGCATCAGGCAGCAGCCTCTCCTTTGGGGCATCCTCAACACCCGCCCAAGGCTTTGTCGGAGTTGGACCTTTCGGTAAGCGGCCAGTCTCCTTGTTGCCAGTGTGACCTGCGTATCTCCTCTCTGAAGATGGGGTGGGGTGGGCTGGCAGCTCCGGCTCTCCGAGGCCCGTCTGGGAGTCCAGCACAAGCCAGGTTTGGAGTTGGGCAGCAGAGATGAGAAGGAGCCAGACTGCTGGGACGCCAGGTAAAAATGCCTTTCTGGGCCTTGCTCCCAGCCTATCTATCTGTGGTCTTGGGATTTTGCCTTTTTAATAAGCCCTCCCCCGGAAGAATTGCTAGAGCTTGGCGAGGCTTTCTCCCAGCATCCGGTGTTCTTTAGAGACTGCTCTCAGGTAGCAGCTACCCTGATGAGATCTTGTTGAATCTTTCCAGGATCGGCGGCCCCCTCCTTTTCCATTGGTGCGGGATCCAAGACCCCAGGGGCTCGACAGCGACTGCAGGCCCGAAGGCAGCACACCCGCAAGAAATAGCCTTTGCCCCGGCCCCCCACACCCCCGCCTCCCTTGCCCAAATCTGGACCTCAGCACCTGCTAGGAAGAGCCTCTGACCCTTCCAGTTCCATAACACAGACCTGCCCCAGACCTCTGGCTTCGGCCACCAGGGAGGTGGTGGCAGCCCCAGGGGCTGTTTCCCTCTTCCAGGAAGCAGAAGCCTCGGGCCTCTCGAGGGAGGAAGGGGAGGCAGGATGTGGCGGGGCAGAAGCCTATTACTACCTTACTTGAACAGTTCCACTGGTGAGGCTGGAGAGAACTAAAGAAACATCTGTACATATTGTCCACTGCCTTCCCTGACTCTCGTTTAGTGTATGAGCTTGGTCAGGCGGCCTCCCTTCCCGCCTTTTCCCTGAGAGCCATCTTTGCTGGAGGGCAGCAGGTAGAGCCCTCACCCACTTGCATCTCTGATATGCACTTGATGGGATTGGGGGATGGATTATCCCTAAAACTTTACCTTGCTTGGCTTGGCTATAAAAAGTGGTTCTCCCCCTCTGGTCCCATTAGGGGACCCTGTTTCCCCATTTCTCGCTGCTTCATCCCTTACTGGTTCCTTGCAGGATCGATTCCATTTAAAATGATCCTGACTCTAGCTTTGCCTTTGGAGACCCCAGCGGGTGCTGCTCCTGCTGTTCCACTTCCTCCTGCCAAGTCCGAGCCGCTGTTTCATCCCCGACCCTCTCTGCCAGTTTGGCCCCTAAAAGCCTGGTGGCTCAAGACTGTTAGTCTGGCAGACCCAGGGGTGATACCTTCCCCAGGAAAGGGAAGCTCCTGGAGCAGGCAGGACGCCCCCGCTGCTTTCAGCTGCCTCCTCGCCCACCGTCCCCATTGGCCTCATTGGGCTCGTCTGCCTCTCCGGGATCGTATGTCTAAAGCCTTGTCCTGTGTTATTTTGTCTGATGCTCAAGTCTATTGCTCTTTGAATCGAGTTTGGAGGAAGAACTGAATTGTATGAGTGGCGGCATGTTGGTAGTGCCGGACTTAACTGTTTCTCAAGTTCCTGGGGCCTCGCTAATTGAATGTGGAAAGTAGCACCACTTATGGCTACAAGTGCCGAGTCCTGAATTTTCAAATGGTGTTTTGACTTTAAGGGCTGGCAGCCCAAGGAGGATGGGTCTGAGGGGAAGCAAAGGCCTCTTCCCTCTGCTGTTTCTTTCCCACCTGCCTAACTTCACCGTAGGCTAGATCACTTGTAGTATCTGTTAGAAAACCTAAATTAACCACATTTTAAAATTGTATCTTACTTCCTCCACCCCTTCCTTCCTTCTTCCTTGGTTCCAAAACCACATACCCCAGGCCCAAAAACCTTGCTGCCATGCCCATCCTCTTTGGGAGAAGTATGAATGCGTGTGTCTAAATTAAAAGGAAAAATATTTAAACATTTTTTAACAAAATAAAAATTTATTTTTGTATTTAAGCTAAATTGCCTTTTAAATTCCTTCAAGCTTGGTTCATTGAGGTGGTTAAGTATAAATGCTATTGACTAGAAATTTAGCTGTATAGTTAAGTTATACCTGTGTGAAGAAGAGGCTCAAATGCTGTCCCAGGCAGCTTTCCTGAGGGACTAGAGCTCCTTCCGGAAACACAAAATGTAATTCTTATTTTATAAATAATGTGATGTAGATGTAACTAGTCCCCCTCCCCTTGGTGAATGAGCGTGAATGTTGTGTGGCAGGGGACTGTGCCTCCCCAGCCCCAAGGAGAGCTCTGTTAGTACTTAACTGTTGTGTGTGGAGCTGAGGAGGGACCCGAGCCTCAGACACCTGCTAGGATCGGAGGGGGTGGGGTGGGGCGTGGGTCTAGAAATCAAGCTTCTGCCTATACCTTACATAAGGTAGCCCCTCTCAGCTTAGTACTCGCAGCTACAGCTAGTTTACCTCAGTTCCACAGGCATGACAGTTGATCCAGGAGCCCCCTGAAGCGGGCGTCCTGGCGCAGCCTGAGTGTGAGCGTGTGAGTGTGGGTGTGGACATGTACGTGCACTGGACAGGGACGGGAGGCTGGGACTTTCCATTACAAATACAGACTGAATTCCTGTGAGTCTAGTTGGAATTTTTAGTATGAACGTGAGATTGTTCTCCTCGCTTATGTCATTAAAAAAAACTGTGATCTATCGTAGACCATGTCCTGCCTTTTATTTATGTGGGAAGCAGTGCATCTCACCAGCAAGAACAGAGCCCAGGGAAAGGACCCACAGCACAGGGATATCCGCTCTTTCCAGCTGGAGAAACGCGGTTACCGGTTTTCCTCCTCCAGCCATAAAAAGAGCCTTTGCAAACAAAACTGCGGCCTGGGGCTGAGGGCCCGAGACTCAGCTTGAGAGGAGGGCCCGAGGGGTCAAGGCTCCGAGCACCTGCTACATGCCAGGCTGTGAGCTGGGGGCAGCTGTTGCTTTTCGCCGCCTCTTCTTTCTCTTTGGAGCTGGGTTGGGTGTAACTTCTGGGGCTGATGCTTCAGCCTGTGAGACGGAGCTGGAAGAAAAGAAGAGTGAGTTAGATGTGCCCCAATCCTCCAGCGTCTTCCAAGCAGGCCCCCTGCTCACTCACCTTGGCACCTCTACCCGTTCAAGTACAGCAGTGAAGAAGCCGCCAGTGAGCGTGGTCTCAGGGGAGGCCCGGAGGCAGTGCTCAGCACCTGGAAAAGTGCCAAGGCCTCGGTGCGGCCAGGAGGGGAGGACAGGAGCCAGCCTGCAGAGAGGAAGTGGAACGGGCTTCTAAGTAAGAGGGCGGCCCTCGCCCCAAGACCCTGGTGGACACCCACTACCTGAAGGCCGCTGGGCTCCGCTGCAGGGCGGCTCGCACCACGTCTTCGTTCTCCTCCTGGTAGAGGGAGCACGTGGAGTAAACGAGGCGCCGCAGGGCGGGGAACGTGAGTGCGTGGCTCAGCGCCCGCTGCTGGAAGGCAGCCAGTGCTCGCAGGCGCTCCTGGCTCGGTACGCCGGTCCCGGGCTCCTCCAGCTGTCTGGTCAGCATCCCTAGGGAAGAGTGCTTTCACCACACGCTGCCTGATTTCGTATGAAATCCCCACGTACAGATGAGCACATCTGACCATTCACAGGATAACCTGAGCCAGAACTAAACCCGAGGCCAAAACGAACGACCACCGCCACACACACCCCCATCCCCGCTCTAAGGCTGCTCTGGATCTGTGGGGCCCTTGGCCGCGTTTTCCCCCATCTCACCAGAGCCACTACAAGAAGGATCCAGCAAGATGTACTGGACCTGACGGTAACGCTGGTCTGAGGGCGAGACCTCCAGGAAGTCCTGCTCAGCCAGCTCACAGCAAGAAACCCCGGCCCGGGCCAGCAGCGTAGCCGTAGAAGCCAGCCGCTTGGCATCCAGGTCAAAGGCAAAGATCTTCCTGGGGAGGAGGGCAGAGTTGAGGTGAACTGAGAATTTACGTAACACGTAAGAGCCCACAGGTCTGACACAGTAACACGTACTTGAAGTCAGGACACACAAAATCATACTTAAATGTCTTTAAATTCTCAATATTTAAAAAGGGTCAGTGGGGGACTTCCCTGGTGGTCCAGTGGTAAAGATTCTACCTTCCGATGCAGGGGACGTGGGTTCGATCCCTGGTCAGGGAACTAAGGTCGCACATGCTGCGGGGCAACTCAGCCTGTGCACCACAATGACCGAGCTCGCGCACCTCAATGAGAGCCCACGTGCCTCAAACTACAGAGCCCGCGCCGCAACGAAAGATCCTGCACGCCTCAACCAAGACCCTGTGTGCCACAACTAAGACACGACACAGCCAAAAATAAAACAAAAAATTAAAGTGAGTCATGTGAAGTTTAAAACAAAGTTAAAAAAAGTAAAGGTCAGTGGTTAGAAATAACTGCCCAGGGCCCTCTGCCCCAAGGGCTAAGGGATTCACATCTCACACGTGTAACCCACTGGGAAGCTTAGGGAACTGCCCTAGGTCCACGAGGAAATATTTAAAGGGAAGGCCTCCTTTCAGCCTTCATGACCTACTGGAGTTGAGTTCCTTATTTCTTCTTATAAAATATAGCATCAGACCCCACCCCACTCCTCTGTCTGACCATGGCACTCACCCTTGGTTCTTCAGAAGGGCAGCCAAGTGACTGGTCTTATTGCCTGGGGCAGCGCATGCATCGATGACATGGGAACCTGGAGGTGGAGCCAGCAGCATGGCCGGGAGACAGCTCGCCTGGCGGCACACAGCACAGGGGCTGGCTGAAAGGGACCCCAGGCTGATCACTCCCCTCCCGCTCCTCCCTTTTCCACCCATCCACCCTACCTTGTCTTGTAGGATGAGGTGACCAGCTTGGTACAGTGGATGTTCATGCAGATCTGTTCGGGCAGGAAACACGAGCAACTCTGGCAGCAAGGAATCCAGAAGAAAGCACTTCCCTTTGAGGGCCCGTACGTCCTCGAGGCTGCCGGGGAATAAGAGCTGTTCATGCCACATTTTCTGAACCCCTCCATGCCAGGCAGCAAGCCAGACATTTCACATGTCACCTAACTGCTTATTTATGCAACAAACGGTTAAAACTGCTATGAGTAAATTAACAAGCTGATAAGATAGAGGCAGCAGTTACGAGAACAGGCTTCTCAGGCCAGACTCTAGGTTCAGGATCCCACCTCCATCATTTACCAGTGGCGGGAGCACTGACACTTCAGCCTCTGTCTACACTTCTGGAAAATGGTAGATCTCGTGAGGATTAAATGACATGCAAAATACTTAGGAAAATATTTTGCACAAATTAGACACTCACTAGCCAGTACTATTAAAACATAACCCTGGGGAGAGGGGCCTGGTTCAGGGAGGTAAATGCTGAGCTGATTCCTGATGTTCATATAAGTAACCTGAGGAGGTAAGGTGAAAACTGTATTCTCCACACTGCAAAGGAGCATTGTTCATTCACCTGACCCACGAAGAAAACAGGCCTAGAGAATAACAACTCAGAAAGCTATGAAGTAGCAGAGCTGGAATTCAAACCCAAACACAACCATTCTCTACCACCCTGGTCACTAAGCAGCATGCTAGAGGCAGATGGGGGAACATCTACAACAGATGGAGAGAGAGGGAGAGAGAAGAGGCAGCTTCCCAGAGCTGTCAAAGGACAGACCAGGAGGTAGGTGAGTGCAGGGAAGCCTGGGGTGAGGAGCAGCAACCACTGTGATAACACAGGTGCACAGAGTGCATGGCAGATGGGCCTGGAAAGGAAGCAGGGGGCACAGCGCAATGGAGAGCCACGGGTTTTCAGCAGGGGAGTAAAGCATCAGATCTGGCTGCAGATCTCTCTGCAGCCAACACGAGGACAAACATGACAAGAAAGTCTGGAAGTGGGGAGACCAGTTTAGGAGATTATTCTGCCAATCATGATAGGATATGCTGCTTAAACCCAGGCAGTATCCAGGAGGACAAAAAGAAAGATGCTGAAGGCACAGTAATAAATGACTGAAAGGAGAGGAGGGAAGCACCTATGATGACTCAGTTTCTGCCTTGACCAAATGGGTGCATAATGGTGATATCTGTTAGGTTAAAACAGGGAATGCACAAGATGCCAGTGTCAGGGATGCAAGGATGGTTCAACACCCACAAAGTAATCAATGCGATATACACAATTAACAAAAAGGATAAAAATCACATGACCATCTCAACAGATGCAGAAAAAGCATTTGAAAAAATTCAACATCGGGCTTCCCTGGTGGCGCAGTGGTTGAGCGTCCGCCTGCCGATGCAGGGGACATGGGTTCGTACCCTGGTCTGGGAAGATCCCACATGCCGCGGAGTGGCTGGGCCCGTGAGCCATGGCTGCTGAGCCTGCGCATCCGGAGCCTGTGCTCCGCAACGGGAGAGGCCACAACGGTGAGAGGCCCGCGTACCACAGAAAAAAACAAAAAAAAAATTCAACATCCACTCATAAAAACTCTCAACAAACTGGGTACAGAGGGAACACACCACCTCAACATAGTAAAGGCCATATATGACAAGTCCACAGATAAAATCATACTCAATGGTGAAAAGCTGAAAGCTTTTCCTCTAAGATCAAACACAAGGCGAGGATGCCCACTCTCGCCACTTTCATTCAACCTAGTATTGGAAGTCCTAGTCAGAGCAGTCAGGCAATAAAAATAAAAAGCATCCAAATTGGAAAAGAAGAAGTAAAACTGTCACTATATGCAGATGACATGATCTTATATAAAGAAAACCCTAAAGAATCCACCAAAAAACTATTAGAACTAATAAATTCAGTAAGGCTGCAGGATACAAAATCAATATACAGGGAATTCCATGGCAGACCAGTAATTAGGACTCCGCACTTTCATTGCCAAGGGCGCGGGTTCAATCCCTGGTCAGGGAACTAAGATCCCACAAGCCATGTGGCATGCCCCCCCCCCCAAAAAAATATATATATACGAAAATCTGCTACATTTCTATACACTAATAATGAACTATCAGAAAAAAAATTAAGAAAACAATCCCATTTACAGTTGCATCAAAAAGTAAAAAATTCCTAAGAATAAATTTAACCAAGGAGGTGAGAGACCTGCACACTGAAAACTATAAGACATTAATGGAAAAAAACCTGAAGATAACACAAATAAATGGAAGGATATTCTGTGCTCATGGATTGGTAGAATTAATACTGTTAAAATGTCCATACTACCCAAAGAAATCTACAGATTTAACACAATCCCTATCAAAATTCCAATAGCACTTTTCACAGAAACAGAACGAACAATCCTAAAATTTGTATGGAAGCTCAAAAGACCATGAATAGCCAAAGCAATCTTGAGAAAGGAAGAAAAAAGCTGAAGCATCATGCTCCCTGATTTCAAACTATACTGCAAAACCTATACTGCAAAACCACAGTAATCAAAACAGTATGGCACCAAGGAGAAGGTCAAGGTGGCAGAGTAGGAGGACGCTGAGCTCACCTCCTCCCCCAACGAACATATCAAAAATACATCTACAATGTGGAGCAATTCCCACTGACAACAAACTGGAGACTAGCAGAAAGACTCTTATACAACCAAGGGTGTAAAGAAAAACCCACATGGAATATGGGTAGGAAGAGAAGCAATCAGGTCAGGACTTGTGCCCCTAGGAGGGGACAAAGAAGAGAGGGATTACACAATCCTCCTTGGGTTTCAGGATGCTGGCACCATCTGGGTGGCATCACCTGAAGGACCACATGGAAGCTGATTCCCTGCCACAGACACCCTCACTATTCATTACCAAGAGGAACTCCTATAGATACTGTGGTGTAATACTTGTAGACTTTTAAAAAATCAGTATTTATTAACAACCAGGAAAAAAATGGAGCTCATACTTAACATATGACTCCATGACTTGTTTTCCCATTTGCTATATTGTCAATAAACATTCACACCATCAATGTAAGCAGCTCCCTGATATTTCACAGTCTGGATAAAACCAAAATTTACTGAACCAAATACATACTGTTGGGATATTTTAGAATAAATGTAGATCGAGCCCAATTTTCCCCTATTCGAAACAAAATTATGAAAATTTCAGAAGTGCAATCTAACGATAAATGACTAAAAGCAAAATTGCTCAAAAAGGGCACACAGGGCTTCCCTGGTGGCACAGTGGTTAAGAATCCGCCTGCCAATGCAGGAGACACAGGATCAAGCCCTGGTCCAGGAAGAGCCCACATGCCGCAGAGCAGCTAAGCCCACATGCCACAACTACTGAGCCCACGTGCCACAACAACTAAAGCCCGTGTACCTAGAGCCCGTGCTCTGCAACAAGAGAAGCCACCACAGTGAGAAGCCTGCGCACCACAACGAAGAGTAGCCCCCCTCTCACCGCAACTAGAGAAAGCCTGTGTGCAGCAACAAAGACCCAACGCAGCCAAAAATAAGGGTGCACAGGTGAGTGGTTCAAACCACATTATTAGGCACCACAGCCCTAGGGTCTGACACCAGGAAGATGAATCCCCTTAGCTGGTTTGAAAACCAGTAGGACTTAGAGAACAGCTGTTAGAAACCTAGATTCCACTCATGAAAAACAAGCACATGCTTGCTTACTCCAGGGAACAAGGTGCAGGAAGCTGACTGAAACAGCCTGGGACTCTGGCTGGTTTCCTGCAAATGCCCCAGCCCAGTGCACACCCCAGCCCATGTCAAGCAGCTGCACTGATTCCCTGGCTCTGGCACAGCTCCACGCTAGGGAGAAGGCTGCCGGTGCCAAGGAGAGTGCACAGTTTGGGGTGGGGGGGGTGGGGACGAAGCCAGCTCAGACCTGGCATGGCATTCAGTTGGGGCAAGGGCAGCCATTACTGGCATTCGTAGAAGCAACAGATCAGGAGTGGTCTGGAGCTCTGACTGGCATGCCAGGACTGCCCCAGAGTGTGCCCCAGCCCATGCCAAGCACCCACTCCAGCCCCTCTTGCTCCAGCACCACCCCCTCTGGGGCAAAGGTGCCACTGCTGGGAGCAGGGTAGAAAGCACACTTAGAGGAAACAGAACCAGTTCAGACCCAAAACTTGGCTTCTGCTCCAGTATCCTGGGACCAGACACCACTCTCAGTAGGGCAGTGACAGCCACTGAGAATAGGAGAAGCCCTGGCTCACACCTGGCTCTGGCTCTAGCTCTAGCCCCTCCACCTCCAGCCCCACCTCCCACCAAGGTGATAGCTGCCAGCACACCCTGGGGAAAGACATGACCTGTGCTTACTTTAGATCCAGTTCTCCCACCAAAGGCACTGGGCACACAGAGACTGCATAGTGATGCTCCCACACAAGGATACCCCATCAAGACTGGGATAGGTAACTTTTTCACCTAATTTCATAAAGTTAAGCAAAATAAGAAGACAGATGAATTTGTTCCAAACAAAAAAAACAGGGAAAAAACCTGAAAAAAACAACTAATGAAACAGATAAATAATTTACTAGAAAAAGTGTTCAAAGCATTAGTAATAAGAGTGCTAACTGAACTAGGGAAAACAGACAAACACAGTGAAAATTTTTACGAGGAACCAAGTCAAAGCTGAAGAATACAGTAAGTGAAATGAAAAACACACTAGAAGGAATTAACATCAGATCAAGTGATACAGAAGAACACACATTTGATCTGGAAAACGGAATAATGGAAACTACCCAATCAGAACAAAAAAAAAATCTTTAAAAAATGAGACCAGTTTAAGGGATCTCTGGGACAACATCAAGCATACTAATATTCACATTATAGTGGTCCCAGAAGGAGCGGGGAGAGAGAGAGGTCAAAAATGTATTTGGTGAAATTATGGTTGAAAACTTCCCAAACCTGAAGAAGGAAACAAATATCCAGGTATAGGAATCACAGAGTGTTCCAAACAAGACGAACCCAAAGAGACCCACACCAAGACATCATAATTAAAATGGCAAAAGTTAAAGAGAGAATTCTAAAGGCAGCAAGAGAAAAACAAAGAGTAACATACAAGGGAATACCCAGAAGGCTACCAGCTGATTTCTCTGCAGAAACTTTGCAGGCAAGAAGGGAGTGGCATGATATATCTAAGGTGCTGAAAGGGAAAAACGTACAATGTAGGATACTCTATCCACCAAGATTATCATTTAGAATTAAAGAAGAGAGAAAGAACCTCTCAGAGAAGCAAAAAATAAAAGAGCTCATCACTACTAAACCAACTCTAAAAGAAATGTTAAAGGGTTTTCTCTAAGTGGAAAAGAAAAGGCTATAACAAGAAGTAAGAATTTATAGGAAAGGAAAAATCTCGCTTGTAAGACAAATATATAGTAAAGGTGTGGATCAACCACTTAAGCCAGTATGAAGATTAAAAGACAAAAGTTGTAAAATCAACTATAACTACAATAAACAGTTAAAGGATAAACATGAAGATATAAAACATGACATCAAAAACACAAAACATAGGGGAGAACAGTGAAAAAACATACATCTTTTAGAATGTGTCTGACCTTAAATGGCTATCAGTTTAAAACAAGTAGATACAGTTATAGATCAACATATATGAACCCCATGGTAACTACAAATCAAAACCTACAGTAGATACACAAAAATCAGAGAGAAAGGAGCACAAGCATACCACTTAAGAAAAATCATCAAACCACAAGGGAAGAAACTAAGAACAGAGAAGAACTACAAAAACACCCAGAAAACAAGCAACAAAATGGTACATAACTATCAACAATCACTTTAAATGTCAATGGACTAAACGACTCAATCAAAAGACATAGGTAGCTGACTGGATTTAAAAAAAAACAAGACCCATCTATATGCGGCTTACAAGAGACTCACTTCAGAGCTAAAGACACACACAGACAAGTGAGGGGATGAAAAAAGGTATTTCATGCAAATGGAAATGACAAGGAAGCTGGGGTAGCAATATTCATATCAGACAGAGTAGACTTTAAAACACACTCTGTAACAAAAGACAAAGAAGGGCATTATATAATGATGAAAGGATCAATAAAAGAAGAGGATGGGGCTTCCCTGGTGGCGCAGTGGTTGAGAGTCTGCCTGCTGATGCAGACCGTGCCCCGGTCCAGGAGGATCCCACGTGCCACAGAGCAGCTGGGCCCGTGAGCCATGGCCGCTGGGCCTGCGCGTCCAGAGCTGTGCTCCGTGGCGGAAGAGGCCACAGCAGTGAGAGGCCCGCGTACCGCAAAAAAAAAAAAAGAAGAGGATGTTACCCTCAATAACATATATGTACCTAATATAGGAGCATCTAAATATATAAAGCAAATATTAACAAACATAAAGGGAGAAACAGACAGTTATAAAATAACAGTAGGAAACTTTAGCACCACACTTACATCAAAGGACATATTGTCCAGACAGACAGAAAGTCAATAAAGAAACAGTGGTCTTGAATTACACATTAGACCAGTTGGACTTAATCGGTATCTACAGGACATTTCACCCCAAAACAACAGAATACACATTCTTTTCAAGTGCACATGGAATATTCTCCAGATAAATCACATGCTAGGCCACAAAACAAGTCTCAACAAATTTAAGAGAATATATCAAACATTTTTCCAACCACAACAGTATGAAACTAGAAATCAATCACAGGAAGAAAAATGGGAAAAACACAAACACATGGAAACTAAACAATACACTACAAAAAAGCCCCAATGGGTCAATGAAGAAATCAAAAAGGAAATCAGAAAATACCTTAAGACAAACAAAAATAAAAACTCAACTTTCCAAAACCTATGGGATGCAGCAAAAACAGTTCTAAGAGAGCAGTTTATAGCAAATACAGGCCTACCTCAAGAAACAAGAAAACTTTCAAATGATCAACCTAACCTATCATGTAAAAGAATTAGAAAAAGAACAAAGCCCAAAGTAAGCAGAAAGAAGAAAATAATAAAGAGAAGAAATAAAATGGAGACCAAAAAACAAACAAACAAAAAAATAGAAAAGATCAATGAAACCAAAACCTGATTTTTTTTTAAAGGATAAAATTGATAAGCCTTTAACCAGGCTCATCAAGAAAAAAAGAGGGCTTCCCTGGTGGCGCAGTGGTTGGGAGTCTGCCTGCCGATGCAGGGGACACGGGTTCGTGCCCCGGTCCAGGAGGATCCCACGTGCCGCAGAGCAGCTGGGCCCACGAGCCATGGACGCTGAGCCTGCGCACCCGGAGCCTGTGCTCCGCAACGGGAGAGGCCACGGCAGTGAGAGGCCTGCGTACCGCAAAAAGAAAAGAAAAAAAAAAGAGAGAGGACCCAAATAAAAGAAATGAAAAAGGAAATATTACAACCGATATCATAGAGATTAAAAAAATCATAAGATCCCATTTGTTTATTTTTATTTTTATTTTCATTACTCTAGGAGGTGGGTCAAAAAAGATGCTGCTGTGATTTATGTCATAGACTGTTCTGCCTGTGTTTTCCTCTAAGAGTTTTATAGTATCTGGCCTTACATTTATGTCTTTAATCCATTTTGAGTTTATTTTTGTGTATGGTGTTAGGGAGCGTTCCAATCTCATTCTTTTACATGCAGCTGTCCAGTTTTCCCAGCACCACTTATTGAAGAGGCTATCTTTGCTCTATTGTATATCTGGCCTCCTCTGTCATAGATTAGGTGACCACAAGTCTGTGTGTTTATCTCCAGGCTTTCTATCCTTTTCCATTGATCTATATTTCTGTTTTGTGCCAGTACCATACTGTCTTGATTACTGTAGCTTTGTAGTATAGTCTGAAGTCAGGGAGCCTACTTCCTCCAGCTCCATTTTTGTTTCTCAAGATTGCTTTGGCTATTCGAGGTCTCAAAGGAAACCATAAATAATAAGAAAAGACAACCCTCAGAATGGGAGAAAATATTTGCAAGTGAAGCAACTGACAAAGGACTGCTCTCTAAAATATACAAGCAGCTCATACAACTCAATATCAAAAAAACAAATAACCCAATCAAAAAATGGGCAGAAGACCTAAATAGACATTTCTCCAAAGAAGACATACAGATGGCCAACAAACACATGAAAAGCTGCTCAACATCATTAATTATTAGAGAAATGCAAATCAAAACTACGAGGTACCACCTCACACTGGTCAGAATGGCCATCATCGAAAAACCTACAAACAATAAATGCTGGAGAGGGTGTGGAGAAAACGGAACCCTCATACACTGTTGGTGGGAATGTAAATTGATTCAGCCACGATGGAAAACAGTATGGAGGTTCCTTAAAAAAATAAAAATAGAACTACCATACAACCCAACAATCCCACTACTGGGCATATACCCAGAGAAAACCATAATTCAAAAAAACATATGCACCCCAATGTTCATTTCAGCACTATTTACAACAGCCAGGACATGGACGCAACCTAAATGTCCATCAACAGAGGAAAGGATAAAGAAGATGTGGTATATACACAATGGATATATAGATATACACAATGGAATATTAGCCATAAAAAGGAATGAAATTGGGTCATTTGTAGAGACGTGGATGGACCTAGAGAATGTCATACAAAGTGAAGTCAGAAAGAGAAAACCAAATATCTTATAATAACGCATATATGTGGGATCTAGAAAATGGTATAGGTGCTTGCAAAGCAGAAATAGAGACACAGACGTTGAGAACAAATGTATGGATAGCAAGGGGGAAAGGGGTGGGGTGTGAGGAAGTGGGAGACTGGGATTGACACATATACATTATTGATACTATGTATGAAACAGACAACTGGTGAGAACATGCTGTATAGCACAGGGAACTCTACCTAATGCACTGTGGTAACCTAAATGGGAAGGAAGTCCAAAGGGAGGGGATATCTGTTATGTGTACAGCTGATTTCATTCTGTTGTGCAGTGGAGGCTAACACAACATTGTAAAGCAACCATACTCCAATAAAAATTTAGAAAAATCAATCTGAAAAAACAACATAAGGGAATACTATGAACAAACAGTTATATGCCAACAAAAGACAACCTAGAAGAAATGGATAAACTTCTAAAAACATACAATCCTACAAGACTGAATCAGGAAGAAATAGACAAATCTGAAGAGACCAATCACTAGTAGTAAAATTGAATCAGTAATCAAAAAACTCCCAGCAAACAAAAGTCCAGGACCAGATGGTTTCACAGGGAAATTCTACCAGATATACAAGGAAGAGCTAATACCTATCCTTCTCAAACTATTACAAAAAAACTGAAGACGGAACACTCCCATATTCATTCTACAAGGTCACCATTACCCTGCTACCAAAATCAGACAAAGAAACACTCCAAAAAAAAAAAAAGAAAATTACAGGCCAATATCTCTGATGAACATGGATGCAAAAATCCTCAACAAAATATTCGCAAACTGAATTTTAACAATATATAAAAAGGATCATACACCATAATCAAGTGGGATTTATTCCAGGGATGGTTCAATATCCCCAAATCAATCAATGTGATACACCACATCAATAAAAGGAAGGATAAAAATCACAAGACCATCTCAATAAATGCAGAAAAAGCATTTGAAAAAATTCAACATCTATTCATGATGAAAACTCTCATCAAAGTTGGTATTAAAGTAACATATCTCAACATAACAAAGTCTGTATATGACAAACCCACAGCTCACATCATACTCAATGGGGAAAAGCTAAAAGCTTTTCCTCTAAAATCAGGAATAAGACAAGGATGCCCGCTCTAGCCACTTCTATTTAACACAGTATTGGAAGTCCTATCCAAAGCAATCAGACAAGAAAAAGAAATAAAAATGCATCCAAATTGGAAGGGAAGTAAAACTATCACTATTTACAGATGACAAGATAAAGAAAACCCTAAAGTTGCCACAAAAAAACTGTTCATTAGCAAATGAATCCAGTAAAGTTGCAGGGTACAAGATTAGCATTATACACTTTTCTATGCACTAATAATGAACTATTAGAAAGCAAGAAAACAATCCTGTTCAAAAGTGCATCAAAAAGAATTAAATACCTAGGAATAAACCACAGAGGTAAAAGACCTATACTCTGAAAACTATGACACTGATGAAGGAAACTGAGATGATACAAAGAAATGGAAAGATACCCATATTAAGGGATTGGAAGAATTTAAATTGTTAAAATGTCCATACTATCCAAAACAATCTACAGATTTAATGCAATTCCTATCAAAATATCCATGACATTTTTCATAGAACTAGAACAAATAATCTTAAAATTTATATGGAACCACAAAAGACCCTGAATAGCCAAAGCAATCTTGAGAAAAAAGAACAAAGCCAGAGGTATGAAGCTTCCAGACTTCAGACTCTACTACAAAGCTACACTAATCAAAACAGTAAGGTACTGGCCAAAACACAGACACATAGATCAATGAAACAGAACAGAGAGCCCAGAAATAAACCTACAAACTTATGGTCAATTAATCTATGACAACAGAGGCAAGAATATACAAAAGGGAAAAGACAAAGTCTCTTCAATAGGTGGTGCGAGGAAAAACAGACAGCTATATGTAAAAGAATGAAATTAGAACATTTTCTCACACCATATACAAAAATAAACTCAAATCAATTAAAGACCTACATGTAAGACCAGAAACCAAAAAACTCCTAGAAGAAAATATAGGCAGAACACTCTTTGACATTAATCGTAGGGGAATTCCCTGGCAGTCCAGTGGTTAGGACTCTGTCCTTCCTCTGCAGGGGACACGGGTTCAATCCCTGGTCAGGGAACGAACAAAGATTCTACAAGCTGCATAGTGCAGCCAAAAAAAAAAAAAAAAAAAACTAGCAACTTTTTTGTTTTTTGATCTGTCTCCTATGGCAAAGGAAACAAAATAAATAAATAGGACTAGTTAAACTTAAAAGCTTTGGTACAGCAAAGGAAACCACTGACAAAATGAAAAGACAACCTACTGAATGACAGAAAATATTCACGAATGATACGACTGATAGGGATTAACATCCAAAAACATATAAACAGCTAAGACAATTCAACATCAAAAATACAAACAACTGGGCTTCCCTGGTGGCGCACTGGTTGAGAGTCCGCCTGCCGATGCAGGGGACACGGGTTCGTGCCCCAGTCCGGGAAGATCCCACATGCCGCGGAACGGCTAGTCCCGTGAGCCATGGCCGCTGAGCCTGCGCATCCAGAGCCTGTGCTCCGCAACGGGAGAGGCCACAACAGTGAGAGGCCCGCGTACCGCAAAAAAAAAAAACAAAAAAAAAACGTGAAGGCATGAATAGACATTTTTCCAAGGAAGACATACAGATGGCCAACAGGCATATGAAAAGATGCTCAACATTGCTTATCAGAGACATGCAAATCAAAACCACAATGAGATATCACCTCACACCCATCAGCCATCAGAAAGGCCATCATCAAAAAGAACACAATTAACAAATGTTGGCAAGGATGTGGAGAAAAGGGAACTCTAGTACACTGCTGGTGGGAATGTAAATTGGTGCAGCCACTATGGAAAAACAGTATGAAGGTCACTCAAAAAAGTAAAAATATAACTACCATATGATCCAGCAATTCTACTCCTGGGTATATATGTGAAGAAAATGAAGTAACACTAATTTGAAAAGATACATGCACTCCAATGTTCATAGCAGCATTATTTACAATATCCAAGTTACTGAAGCAACCTCAGTGTCCATCGATAGATGAATGGATAAAGAAAATGTGGCATACATACACAACAGACTATTACTCTGCCATGAAGAATGAAATTCTGCCATTAGCAAGAATGTGGACAAACTTGGAGGGTATTATGCTTAGTGAAATAGAGAAAGACAAATTCTGTATGTTATCACTTATATGTGGAATTTAAAAATAAATTAACAAATACAACAAAACAAACAGATTCACAGATACAGAGAACACCACAATGGTTACCAGTGGGGAGGGGTGTAGTGGAATAACTGAGGACATGGAAAGGAGACGTGACCCATGAGCCCCCCCTCGGCAAACCGAGGGCTAGCGAATAAGCCAGAACCCCTCGGCAAACCGAGGGCTAGCGAATAGGCCAGGACTGCAGGCAGTCCTGGACACTTTGGGCACTGATCCATGAAATGACCTCAGTATAATCAGAACACAAGGAAACGTCCTTGTGCTACTTTAGTATAATCAGAATGATGGGAACACAAGGAGATGTCCTTGTGCTGCTTATGAGCTCAAGGACGAAGCACGGCACGTCAAGAAAGCCCATTGTTGCTTGTATAATCAATAAAAGCATATGTTGCTGCTTTGGATTTCTGGAATGTTAAGAAAACAAGTCTTAAGATGTAAACATAGATAATGCTTAAATAAAAGCTACCACAGCAGGACAGACGGCACTGTATTCTACTGCTGTGCTTCTGCACAGTTCATCTCGGGTGATGAGCTTACTTTCGGCCCTGTCATAAGAAAACTACAACAGAGGGGGAAGGAGGGAGGGGCAAGATAGAGGTAGGGGATTAAGAGGTACAGTACAGAGAATGTAGCCAATATTTTATAATAACTTTAAATGGAGCATAATCTATAAAAATATTGAATCACTATGTTGTATACCTGAAACTAATATAATATTGTAAATCGACTACACTTCAATTTAGGGAAAAAAAACCAGTACGGTATTGGCATGAATATAGACACAGATCAACGAATCAGAATAGAGAACCCAGAAATTAACCCACAAATATATGGTCAAGTATACAGTTAAGGAGCCAAGAATATACAGTGAGGAAAGGACAGTCTCCTCAATAGATGGCATTGAGAAAACTGGACAGCTGCAAATAAAAGAATGAAACTGAAAAAAAAATAAAATAAAAGAATGAAACTGGACCACTATCTTACACCGCACACAATAAATTAACTCAAAATGGATTAAAGACTTGAATGTATGCGGCACATTACTCAGCTATAAAAAAGAATGAAATCTTGCCATTTGTTGACAATATGGATGGACCCAGGGGTTATTATACTAAGTGAAATAAGTCAGAGAAAGAAAAATACTATATGATTTCACTTATATGTGGAATGTAGAAAAAAAATGAATAAACATAACAAAACAGAAACAGAGTTACAGATACCAAGAACAGGTGATTGCCAGAGGGGAGGAGGGTGGCAGGGAGGAGAGAAATAGGTGAGGGAGATTAATAGGTGAGGGAGATTAAGAGGTACAAGCTTCCTTGGGCTTCCCTGGTGGCGCAGTGGTTGGGAGTCCGCCTGCCGATGCAGGGGACACGGGTTGGTGCCCCGGTCCGGGAAGATCCCACATGCCGCGGAGCAGCTGGGCCCGTGAGCCATGGCCGCTGAGCCTGCGCGTCCGGAGCCTGTGCTCCGCAACGGGGGAGGCCACAACAGTGAGAGGCCCGCGTACCGCAAAAAAAAAAAAAAAAAAAAAAAAAAAGAGGTACAAGCTTCCAGTTACAAAAAAAATGAGGCGGTCTTCCCTGGTGGCGCAGTGGTTACGAATCCGCCTGCCAATGCAGGGGACACAGGTTCAAGCCCTGGTCCAGGAAGATCCCACACACTGCGGTGCAACTAAGCCCGTGTGCCACAACTACTAAGCCTGTGCTCTAGAGCCCACGAGCCACAACTACTGAGCCCACGTGCCACAACTACTGAAGCCCATGTGCCTAGAGCCCGTGCTCCACAACAAGAGCAACCACAGCAATGAGAAGCCCGCGCACCACAACGAAGAGTAACCCCTGCTCACTGCAACTAGAGAAAGCCTGCACGCAGCAACAAAGACCCAATGTAGCCAAAAATAAATAAATTAATTTTTTAAAAAAATGAGTCATGGGTATGAAATGTACAGTATGGGGAATATAGTCAATAACTATGTAATATTTTTGTATGGTGATGGATGGTAACTAGACTTATCAATTGTGGTGATCGTTTTGAAATGTATAGAAATATCAAATCACTATGCTGTGTAACATGAATTAACAGTGTTATAGGTCAATTATACTTCAAAAACAAATCAACCAACTCATAGAAAATGAGATCAGATTTGCGGTTACCAAAGATGAGGGGGAACTGGATGAAGGTAGTCAAAAGGTACAAACTTCCAGTTATACAATATGTAATGTATATGTAACATACACCATGATAAATATAATTAATACTGATATATGTTACATATGAAAGTTGTTAAGAGAATAAATCCTAAGAGTTCTCATCACAAGGAAGAATATATTTCTTTTCCATCTCTTTCATTCTATATCTATGTGAGATGATGGACGGTCACTAAACTTACTGTGGTCATCATTTCATGATGTATGGAAGTGAAATCATTATGCTGTGCACCTCAGACTTCTACTGTGCTGTACGTCAATTACATCTCAATAAAACTGAAAGGAAAATAAAAGACTTGTATGTAAAACCTGAAACCATAAAATGCCTAGAAGAAAACAGGTGTAAGCTCCTTTACATCATCCTTGGCAACGATTGTTTGGATTTGACACCAAAGCAAAGGCAACAGGGGCTTCCCTGGTGGCGCAGTGGTTGAGAGTCTGCCTGCCGATGCAGGAGATACGGGTTCATGCCACAATCCGGGAAGATCCCACATGCTCCGCAACGGGGGAGGATCCCACATGCCGTGGAGCGGCTGGGCCCGAGAGCCATGGCCGCTGAACCTGCGCATCCAGAGCCTGTGCTCCGCAACGGGAGAGGCCACAACAGTGAGAGGCCCGCGTACCACAAAAAAAAAAAAAAAAAAGCAAAGGCAACAAAAGCAAGCAAAACAAACACAAAAACCAAGTGACACTACATCAAAGCTTCTGCACAGCAAAGGAAACCATCAACAAAATGAAAAGGCAATCTATGGAATGGGGGGAAATATTTGCAAATCATATATCTGATAAGGGCTTAATATCCAAAATACACAGCGAACTCATACAACTCAACAGTTTATTAAAAACACCCAATTAAAAAATGGGCAGAGCCTCTAGAGAGATATTTTTCCAAAGAAGACATACAGATGGCCAACAGGTACACTACACTGTACGGTTGTTAGCATAAGCGACACCATCATAAGTCAGGACAGTTTCTCCTGTCCTGCTGACTCTACTCAGGAATATACTGTGCAGTAAATCTTCTCTGCCGTCAGGGCTTTGTAGTTAATAGATAGTGTTTAATAATCATTAGGACCAGTGGCCTCTATGCTCCGTTAGTCCCCAAACAATGGTGAAAACCTTTGCTGGTGTATTCCCAGCACCCATGAGACTCGTCACTGATTTATAAATCTTGACTTAGGAATGCACGCCCTGTTTCCAAGGACCTACCCACATACCCTAGGTTAACTATAAAATTGTCCCATTGGCCCCTCTGCTGTGCAGAGTGCAGCAACAAATCCTTCCAGATTGTTGTCTGACCAATCCCACCCTGTAAGTTACCCTGTAATAAACTGATCCATTGATTATCTAGAGCTGCCTGCCTCATTTTTCGGCCTCCTGATGCCTTCTCAGTTCAGTGAGCACTTTTCATTCCCTCCATCCTCCAACAATTGGCAAGCCAGTCAGGAAACTGAAAACGACACAGGAATGGGTAAAGGGGCAGTAAAGCCCACTGATGGTAGGGGAAATCCCAGGCTGGCCAGCCACTTCCACGTGCAGTGATTTGGCTAGGCTTAGGGAACACTTCCAGCCAGTGTGTGAGTACAGGGATGCCCCCAAAACACCAAAGGGCTTATTAGATATATCAACTGAAGCGGTGGGAAAGCAAAAAGTGGAAAAACAAAGTAAGCTATTGCATTGCATGACCTTTGTTATGCGCTCTAATGACTGGCACAGAAAAAGAATTACAGCTCAACAGGGAACTAAAGAAGACTAAAGATGCGCCGGCATTAGAAAGGGATGTCCAGATGGCATGTTCCACCACTTCAGACATGTTAAAGACAATACAACAGGAAGAACATGTTGAAGTGATAACATGTAAGATGCCTAAAATGCAGGGCCACAGGCTGTTCCATTCAAACGTGAGGACCTTTTCACAGGAGAACTGGGACCCCAAGAGGTGGGATCCTTGGGATAACTACATGTCAGAAGATGTGGACATAACTCTAGAGGAGGAAGACCTGCAGGCAAGACCTCTGATCCAAACTACAACACAGGCCACTAGGGAGCCAGGAGATAACCGAGAGGAGATCCCTAGAATCCAAGACACAACTATGCGGGGATATTTCTCCACTGAGTTAGAATTCACTGGCAGGTTTAAACAAAAGAGTAGGAAAGGAATTGCAGCCTAGGTGTTCCGTTCATGGGATACTGGGAGAAATGGCATTATGTTAAATGAGTCAGAAACATCAAAAATGGCCTTGGTCACAGCACAGCCCACCCTCCAGCAACATTTGTATGCGACTGGGTTGGGAGAAACCCAAGGGTGGCTATAGCCACCTTGACTGACTAGATACATGCAGGTATACACACGGCTGGGCCAAATGAGGGGGATGTGCCGTCCCCATCCTGAAGATGGGCCTCTACGCAAGAGTTACAAGAAATAGCTACGGGAATTGGGAACAAAGCATGCTACCTATGCTCCTAATTTCCGAGAACTTGATGAAGAGTTATTTACAACAGGCATAAAGGATGGTATCCTGCAGTCTACTCTAGGAGCTTGGTACGGGACCTTAGTTTCAGTTTTGGCCCCAATGGTTAATCGACTCATTCAGACGGGGCACCCATGATAGCTGATCTAAGCAAAACTGAAAAGATCTGGCATTAGGGAAACAGAAGGGGAGATAAAGGCAAAGAGAAAAAAAACGAAAAGTGAGGAAACTAAACAAAGGGGCACAACTAGAATTTCCCACAATTATGGTAAGACCTGGTATTAGCTGGAACCCGTAAGGAGAATATAAATAACCTAATCCGATCCTTTTAACCTCATGGAAAGCATTACCCAATGAAATAAGTTTACTCTTCAGTCAGCAAGAGAAAAAGAGGAACAGGCTTAAGCCTATGCTCCACAGGGGCAGGAAGATAACGAACAGGGGTGCAGGGCTTCCCTGGTGGCGCAGTGGTTGGGAGTCCGCCTGCCGATGCAGGGGACGCGGGTCCGTGCCCCGGCCCGGGAGGATCCCGCGTGCTGCGGAGCAGCTGGGCCCATGGGCCATGGCCGCTGGGCCTGCGCGTCCGGAGCCTCTGCTCCGCAACGGGAGAGGCCACAGCAGTGAGAGGCCCGCGTACCGCAAAAAAAAAAAAAAAAAAAAAAGAACAGGGGTGCATACGCCCCACTCCTAGGAGTTAGGGGTGAAGTCAAGGTTGCTCCTTGGTGCAGGCCACAGGGGGCAACTGGAGGTCCCATACTGAACTATTAGTCCCACACCAATAAACAGACTGTCCTGGCTTTAACAGACACTGTGCCAAGTGTACCCTGATTTATGGGAATCCATCCAAGTTCCAAGGGGAAATACAAGCCACTGATGGATATGGAGGCCAGAGGTGAGGATGAAACAAGTGAGCCTGTATTTACAAGTTGGAAGACCCCACCCCCACCCCCCGGACCCTGCTCATCCCCTTCTGGTTTATATTTTCCCCATACCTGAGTATATTTTGGGTGTGGATGTCCTACAGGACCTGGACCTCATAACCACCATGAGCGAGTTCCACTTATGGATCCGACCAGTCAAGCCTGCAATGGTGGGTCATGGTAAACGGGATACTGTAAAGTTGCCTATCCCGTGGAGAGTGGTGGCAATAAAAAATATCACCTACCTGGGGGACAGGAAAAAATAACAGCTACCGTCAAGGAATTAGGGAAGGTGGAAGTTAAAAGACCAGCACAAAGCCCGCTAAATAGCCCCATGTGGCTGGTGGAAAAACCAAACCTGGTGCATGATAGTAGATTACAGAGAATTAAACAAGGCAACACCTCCCTATCTATGCAGCAGTTCCAAACAGCCCAACCCCTGGATCCAATTCCTCTTCCCTTTAGACAGATCACTGTGTCTTAGGTTTGTCTAATACCTTTTTCAGCACACCCTTAGATAAGGAGTCCCAGGACCAGTTCACCTTCACGTGGAATGGGAGACAACAGACTTTTACTGTCTTACCCCAAGGTTGTCTGTATAGTCCTGCTGTATGTCATGGGATAGTGGCCTGGGATTTGGAAAACTGGGCTTTCCCTCCCTCTTTAGTTCTCTATCATTACATCGATGAGATGTCAAGCTGTGATGCCTTGCGCTCTCTTCCCCAAGCCACTACGCCTCTTCAGGAACATTTAAAAGCACAGGGATGGGAGGCAAACGCCAACAAGGTGCAAGGACGGAGACAGTCAGTAAAGCTCTTTGGAGTTACCTGGTCTGGCAAGACTAAAGTGATGCCTGAGGCTGTTTTGATAAAACACAGGTGTATCCCATGCCCTGACATGTAAAAGAACTACAGGTCTTTATAGGTCTGCTAGGGTACTGGCACCCTTCTATTCCCCACCTTGACCAGATATTAAAACCACTATATGCTTTAATGAAAAAGAGAACAATCTGGGACTGGAATACCCCACAACAAGAGGCTTCTGCAAAGGCCAAGCT
The DNA here is from genome assembly GCF_059928025.1 of Delphinapterus leucas. Classification (NCBI taxonomy): domain Eukaryota; kingdom Metazoa; phylum Chordata; class Mammalia; order Artiodactyla; family Monodontidae; genus Delphinapterus; species Delphinapterus leucas. The sequence goes on from NC_143143.1 coordinate 9,156,846, forward strand.
GACTGTCCAAGGACTGAGGGTGTTAATGCCAGGTGCAAGTTGCGAATTGGATTTAAGTATATACATCCAGATGGGTTTGGGTGGAGGCTCTGGCAGCAACAAAATGGGAAATAAGTCCTGCTAGGAGTTTGGTCTCAATAACAGAAAGGGGCAGAGAACCGGTATGGTCCTAAAGGAAAACAACTGTCAGCAGTTCATCTAGCCTTACAACAAACCAAGGGTCTGACCACCGACCTACCGGCTGACATGCAGAATTCCTACCTGTGTGCGACCGAGCACCTTACAAAGTGTAAGCCTACTCAGCAGAAGAGCACCCTCTCCCAGGAGGTGCATGTGCCTGATTAGGGCCAGTGACCTACAGCGACCCACCAAAGACCCCCGCAACATCACCTGCTGCCTCCCCTCTACCACAGGCACAGGGAGATACCGGGATGCCCCCTGCTAACACATGATACACGATGTCAGCTGTAGGGCCGAGCCACTCGGTGGTCCTCCACAGCTGCTTGGCTCCGGATGTCATCTGGTTCAAGGGACTGAACAAAGTAGTCAGTGGGCAGAACCCAGAGCCACGTGGCTGGTGATTACCCACAAACCCATGCCCCTCAAGCTTACCACTTGGCATCAAAATAATCGGGAAATATTAAATAAACCTCTGTGGGGGGCTGAATTGAGGGCTGATATTTGGGCTGCCTGCGCACAGCCAGGTGCCAGCATGACCTTATGGCACTCGTCAACTCTGCCTGGTCATCACGAAGCAGCTGCATTAGCAAGAGCTTTGTTGCTGGAAGAATTACAGACCCCCTCTGACATGGCGGACTGACTCCACCGAAAGTCGAGACACAGAGGCCCCAAAACTTGGGAAATAGTAAAAAAGCGGCATTTGCCTCTCCAATACACAGACCTCTGAGTCACAGATAAGGGCGGCCCTCAGTGTCCTTTGAAGTGCCACCCTCTTCGACACACCCCAGGGTACACTGGACGCTCTGACCATCCAGTTACCAGATGACAAGCGGACTACATAGGGCCTTTGCCAGTGTCAGAAGGACATAAATATACTCCAACCTGTGCTGACACAGCCACTAGATTGATGCAGTCCTTTACCAGTAAGAAAACCAACTAGGCTGCAACAATCAAAGGCCTGTCAAAATTGGAAGTTATGTATGGAACACCAGCCCAAACTGACATGAACAAGGAATCATTTCACTGGACATGAAATACAAGAGTGGGCAGAAACCCCAAGAAATACTTTGAACTTTCCATCTACCATACAGTCCCACCACGGCTGGCCTTATAGAGCATGTCAACATGTCGGAAGCCACATTAAAAGCCCCATCTCCTGACTGCACGTTAAGAGATTGGTCCCTCCCCACTCCCTCCACGTTAAGAGGTCTGAAACTATCGGACGATTGAATGCTGGCCCCAGGACGACAACCTGCAGATGAATGGCTACCTGACCAGTCACCAAGGGCCTGAGACTGCAGGTCCAGAAGGGAGGCCTTAAGCCTACCCTGTAGGAAGGTCTCCTCTCGCCACTGCCACAGGACCTCTGACCTAGTGTTACTGTAACTCATTAGCATTTAAATTGGTCTCCCCCTTCCAGGTGGCTTGGTACCCTAATCCCTTGGGGCCTGGGTATTGCCTTCCCTCAATCAGGCCTTTTATATGGTAATGGGCCCCACTCAGACCCAAATCTCCTCTCCAAAGCATTAGCACAAGGACCTGAAGTGGGTTTGCTCATGTGGGTTCCTGCTGAGGCCCCAGGTACTGAAGACATTAAAGGACAAAATGAGTCATACCACCTGCCAGGAAAAAGGCCAAAACCAGGGGTGGTTTTGGCCAACGGTGATCAAACAGCTACGGTGCTCACAAATGAGGATTTGCCTACCTTTCACCCCTACAACATCTGTCTTATCACTCATAGTGTGTGCCTCATAGACTCCCTGGCTCTGGTTACCAGAAATGTCCTCCTCTCCTGGGCCTCAACATATGCGAAGGTCCACAATCGCTCTGACTGCTGGGTCTGCAGCCTGTCTCCAATGCAGAGTAGATGCTGTGGACAGTTCATCTGTCCACAGAACGGGACAATGGCTTGGTGACCAAAAATCCCCTTGGTGATCTGGTTCCTATACATGAAAGTTCTGTTTGATTATAGTGACTCTAAACAATATGTTTTTTCCCTGGTGCAAAACTGGTCAAGTAATCCCTGGACTCCCACAGCTTATATTTGGGACGGTTTAGTGTGGCTGGGAGCTGCACAAGGAGTCTTGATGTCCAGAGCCCCCACCTGCATAGGAAGGACCAACCACGCCCAAACAAATCACAGATGTATGGGGGCTTCCCTTTGAAGTCTGCTGAGGAACTCACAACATATCAAATGATGAACGGACAGGAACGGAAGCAGCTTCCTATAGAACAGGCGACTTCATGGCTCCCAAACAAGGGATCTGGAAATGTGGAGCTTATCTGTGGCCTTATTTGCCCTAGTGGACGGGCCAATGCGCCTTCTCTTCTGGGCCGTACATACACCTCTTTACCAGGAGTTCCCTATAACCTTCCTGCTATTAAGTCCGGGTGGTGGGCCCATCATAGTATGTCATGGTGGGAATGGCCGACAAACAAGAAAACCAGTGTAAGTGCTCAACTAGAAATCCAAGTGTTAGCAATTTACCCCATCAGCTTTAAATGACTCCCATCTCTCCATGAAACCAGGAAACCACTCCAATGAGAAAGGTGGTGCTGCAAAACTATATGGCCTTAGATATGCTGACAGCCTCACAGGGAAGGACACGCACCTTAACTGGGCAGGAATGCTGCATTTACATCTTCATGTGAATCCAACATAACCGATTAACACTCCCATATGAAAATAGTCATTAATCAAATGGACAAAATCCCCTTTGCCGATGCTTTACCCACTGGCTTATTTCTCTCCCAGGTAAATGGAGAACCATAGTTCCTACTATACTTTTGTTTATTAGGAACACTTTGTTCGTGCTACTTCTTATACTGTTGCTTTGGGCTAGGGATACAAAAGCCACCTCTCGATATCTAGCCCTAGGGTCTACGTGGAAAAATTACAGACAAGATTATACGGGCCATCAAGATGTCAGGAGTGGAGTATATGGCTGCACATAACTGCCACAATCTTGGGCCCTTCCAGTTTCTCCGGTCCTTCGGCTGACCCTACCCAGGACTCTACTGTGCAGTAAATCACTTCCATGTCATCAAGGGCTTTGGAGTTAACAGTGTTAATAATCATTAGGACCAGGTGGCCTCCGAGCTCTGTGAGTCCCCAAAGATGAAAACCTTCACTGACATATTCCCAGTGCCCACAGGACTAGTTACCCGTTCATGAATCTTGACGTAAGAATGCACATCCTGTCTCCAAGCACCTACCCCATACCCTAAGTTAACTATAAAACTCTCCCAATGGCCCCTCGGTGGTGCACAGGACAGGTATGAATGCTCCCGGGCTGCTGTCTGCCTGATCCAGATCCCACCCTGTGAGTAAGTTACCCTGTAATAAACTCATCCATTGATTAGCTGGAGCTGCCTGCCCAGTTTTCAGTCTCACGATGCCTTCTCAGTACAGTGGGTGCTTCTTGTTCCCTCTGTCCTCCAACATATGTGAAAAGATATTCTACATCACTAACCATCAGGGAAATGCAAATCAAAACCAAAATATCGGAGAGGAACCAAGATGGCGGAGTAGAAGGACGTGCGCTCACTCCCTCTTGTGAGAACACCAGCATCACGACTAGCTGTTGGACAGTCATCGACAGGAAGACGCTGAAACTCACCAGAAAGATACCCACTTCCAAAGACAAAGGAGAAGCCACAATGAGACGGTAGGAGGGGTGCAATCACAGTAAAATCAAATCCCATAACCGCTGGGTAGGTGACTCACAGACTGGAGAACACTTACACCACAGAAGTCCACCCACTGGAGTGAAGGTTCTGAGCCCCACGTCAGGCTTCCCAACCTGGGGGTCCGGCAACGGGAGGAGGAATTCCTAGAGAGTCAGACTTTGAAGGCTACTGGGATTTGATTGCAGGACTTCGACAGGACTGGGGAAAACAGAGACTCCACTCTCGGAGGGCACACACAAAGTAGTGTGCGCATCGGGACCCAGGGGAAGGAGCAGTGACCCCAGGGGAGACTGAACCAGACCTACCTGCTAGTGTTGGGGGGTCTCCTGCAGAGGTGGGGGGTGGCTGTGGCTCACCATGAGGACAAGGACACTGGCAGCAGGGGTTCTGGGAAGTAATCCTTGGCGTGAGCCCTCCCAGAGGCTGCCATTAGCCCCACCAAAGAGCCGGGAAGGCTCCAGTGCTGGCTTGCCTCAAACCAAACAACCAACAGGGAGGGAACCCAGCCCCACCCATCAGCAGTCAAGCGGATGAAAGTTTTACTGAGCTCTGCCCACCAGAGCAACACCCAGCTCTATCCACCACCAGTCCCTCCCATCAGGAAACTTGCACAAGCCTCTTAGATAGCCTCAACCACCAGAGGGAAGACAGGAGAAGAAGAAATACAATCCCGCAGCCTATGGAACAAAAACCACGTTCACAGAAAGACAAGATGAAAAAGCAGAGGGCTATGTACCAGATGAAGGAACAAGATAAAACCCCAGAAAAACAACTAAATGAAGTGGAGATAGGCAACCTCCCAGAAAAAGAATTCAGAATAATGATAGTAAAGATGATCCAGGACCTCAGAAAAAGAATGGAGGCAAACATCGAGAAGATGCAAGAAATGTTTAACAAAGACCTAGAAGAATTAAAGAACAAACAAACAGAGATGAACAATACAATAACTGAAATGAAAACTACACTAGAAGGAATCAATAGCAGAATAACTGAGGCAGAAGAACAGATAAGTGACCTGGAAGACAGAAAGGTGGAATTCACTGCTGCGGAACAGAATAAAGAAAAAAGAATGAAAAGAAATGAAGACAGCCTAAGAGACCTCTGGGACAACATTAAATGCAACAACATTCGCATTATAGGGGTCCCATTAGGAGAAGAGAGGGAGAAATGCCAAGAGAAAATATTTGAAGAGATTATAGTTGAAAACTTCCCTAACATGGGAAAGGAAATAGCCACCCAAGTTCAGGAAGCGCAGCGAGTCCCATACAGGATAAACCCAAGGAGAAACACGCTGAGACACACAATAATCAAATTGACAAAATTTAAAGAAAAAGAAAAATTACTGAAAGCAGCAAGGGAAAAATGACAAATAACATACAAGGGAACTCCCATAAGGTTAACAGCTGATTTCTCAGCAGAAACTCTACAAGCCAGAAGGGAGTGGCATGATATACTTAAAGTGATGAAAGGGAAGGACCTACAACCAAGATTACTTTACCCGGCAAGGATCTCATTCAGATTCGATGGAGAAATCAAAAGCTTTACAGACAAGCAAAAGCTAAGAGAATTCAGCACCACCAAACCAGCTCTACAACAAATGCTAAAGGAACTTCTCTAAGTGGGAAACACAAGAGAAGAAAAGGACCTACAAACACAAAGCCAAAACAATTAAGAAAATGGTCATAGGAACATACATATCAATAATTACCTTAAACGTGAATGGATTAAATGCTCCAACCAAAAGACACAGGCTTCATGAATGGATACAAAAACAAGACCCATATATATGCTGTCTACAAGAGACCCACTTCAGACCTAGGGACACATACAGGCTGAAAGTGAGGGGATGGAAAAAGATACTCCATGCAAATGGAAATCAAAAGAAAGCTGGAGTAGCAATACTCATATCACATAAAATAGACTTTAAAATAAAGAATGTTACAAGAGACAAGGAAGGACACTACATAATGATCAAGGGATCAATCCAAGAAGAAGATATAACAATTATACATATATACGCACCCAACATAGGAGCACCTCAATACATAAGCCAACTGCTAACAGCTATAAAAGAGGAAATCGACTGTAACACAATAATAGTGGGGGACTTTAACACCTCACTTACACCAGTGGACAGATCTTCCAAAATGAAAACAAATAAGGAAACAAAAGCTTTAAGTGACACAATAGACCAGATAGATTTAATTGATATTTATAGGACATTCCATCCAAAAACAGCAGATTACAATTTCTTCTCAAGTGCGCACGGAACATTCTCCAGGATAGATCACATCTTGAGTCACAAATCAAGCCTCAGTAAATTTAAGAAAATTGAAATCATATCAAGCATCTTTTCTGACCACAATGCTATGAGATTAGAAATGAATTACAGGGAAAAAAACGTAAAAGACACAAACACATGGAGGCTAAACAATACGTTACTAAACAACCAAGAGATCACGGAAGAAATCAAAGAGGAAATCAAAAAATACCTAGAGACAAATGACAATGAAAACACGATGATCCAAAACCTATGGGATGCAGCAAAACCAGTTCTAAGAGGAAAGTTTATAGCTATACAAGCCTATCTCAAGAAACAAGAAAAATCTCAAATAAACAATCTAACCTTACACCTACAGGAACGAGAGAAAGAAGAACAAACAAAACCCAAAGTTAGCAGAAGGAAAGAAATCATAAAGATCAGAGCAGAAATAAAAGAAAGAGAAACAAAGAAAACAATAACAAAGATCAATAAAACTAAAAGCTGGTTCTTTGAGAAGATAAACAATATTGATAAACCATTAGCCAGACTCATCAAGAAAAAGAGGGAGAGGACTCAAATCAATAAAATTAGAAATGAAAAAGGAGAAGTTACAATAGACACCGCAGAAATACAAAGCATCCTAAGAGACTACTACAAGCAACTCTATGACAATAAAATGGACAACTTGGAAGAAATGGACAAATTCTTAGAAAGATATAACCTTCCAAGAGTGAACCAGGAAGAAACAGAAAATAGGAACAGACCAAATCACAAGTAATGAAACTGAAACTGTGATTAAAAATCTTCCAACAAACAAAAGTCCAGGACCAGATGGCTTCACAGGTGAATTCTATCAAACATTCAGAGAAGGGCTAACACCCATCCTGCTCAAACTCTTCCAAAAAATTGCAGAGGAAGGAACACTCCCAAACTCATTCTATGAGGCCACCATCACCCCAAAACCAGACAAAGATACTACAAAAAAAGAAAATTACAGACCAATATCACTGATGAATATAGATGCAAAAATCCTCAACAAAATACTAGCAAACAGAATCCAACAACACATTAAAAGGATCATACACCATGATCAAGTGGGATTTATCCCAGGGATGCAAGGATTCTTCAATATATGTAAACCAATCAATGTGATACACCATATTAACAAACTGAAGAATAAAAACCATATGATCATCTCAATAGATGCAGAAAAAGCTTTTGACAAAATTCAACACCCATTTATGATAAAAAAACTCTCCAGAAAGTGGGCATAGAGGGAACCTACCTCAACATAATAAAGGCCATATACGACAAACCCACAGCAAACATCATTCTCAATGGTGAAAAACTGAAAGCATTTCCTCTAAGGTCAGGAACAAGACAAGGGTGTCCACTCTCACCATTATTATTCAACATAGTTTTGGAAGTCCTAGCCACAGCAATCAGAGAACAAAAAGAAATAAAAGGAATACAAATTGGAAAAGAAAAACTGTCACTGTTTGCAGATGACATGATACTATACATAGAGAATCCTAAAAAATGCAACCAGAAAACTACTAGAGCTAATCAGTGAATTTGGGAAAGTTGCAGGATACAAAATTAATGCACAGAAATCTCTTGCATTCCTATACACTAACGGTGAAAACTCTGAAAGAGAAATTAAGGAAACACTCCCATTTACCATTGCAACAAAGAGAATAAAATACCTAGGAATAAACCTACCTAGGGAGACAAAAGACCTGTATGCAGAAAACTGTAAGACACTGATGAAAGAGATTAAAGATGATACCAACAGATGGAGAGATATACCATGTTCTTGGATTGGAAGAATCAATGTTGTGAAAATGACTATACTACCCAAAGCAATCTACAGATTCAATGCAATCCCTATCAAATTATCAATGGCATTTTTTAGGGAACTAGAACAAAAAGTCTTAAAATTTGTATGGAGACACAAAAGAGCTCGAACAGCCAAAGCAGTCTTGAGGGGAAAAAACGGAGCTGGAGGAATCAGACTCCCTGACTTCAGACTATACTACAAAGCTACAGTAATCAAGACAATATGGTACTGGCACAAAAACACAAACACAGATCAATGGAACAAGATAGAAAGCCCAGAGATAAACTCAGGCACCTATGGTCAACTAATCTATGACAAAGGAGGCAAGGATATACAATGGAGAAAAGACAGTCTCTTCAATAAGGGGTGCTGGGAAAACTGGACAGCTACATGTAAAAGAATGAAATTAGAACACTCCCTAACACCATACACAAAAATGGATTCGAGACCTAAATGTAAGACCAGACACTATAAAACTCTTAGAGGAGAACACAGGAAGAACACTCTTTGACATAAATCACAGCAAGATCTTTTTTGATCCACCTCCTAGAGTAATGGAAATAAAAACAAAAATAAACAAATGGGACCTAATGAAACTTCAAAGCTTTTGCACAGCAAAGTAAACCATAAACAAGACCAAAAGACAACCCTCAGAATGGGAGAAAATATTTACAAACAAACCAACGGACAAAGGATTAATCTCCAAAATATATAAACAGCTCATGCAGCTCAATATTAAAGAAACAAACAACCCAATCCAGAAAAGGGCAGAAGACCTAAATAGACATTTCTCCAAAGACATACAGATGGCCAAGAAGCACATGAAAAGCTGCTCAACATCACTAATTATGAGAGAAATGCAAATCAAAACTACAATGAGGTATCACCTCACACCAGTCAGAATGGGCATCATCAGAAAATCTACAAACAACAAATGCTGGAGAGGGTGTGGAGAAAAGGGAACCCTCTTGCACTGTTGGTGGGCATGTAAATTGATACAGCCACTATGGAGCACAGTATGGAGGTTCCTTAAAAAACTAAAAATAGAACTACCATATGACCCAGCAATCCCACTACTGGGCAGCATATACCCAGAGAAAACCATAATTCAAAAAGACACATGCAAAAAAAAAAAAAAAAAAGACACATGCACCCCAACGTTCATTGCAGCACTATTTACAATAGCCAGGTCATGGAAGCAACCTAAATGCCCATCGACAGACGAATGAATAAAGAAGGTGTGGTACATATATACAACGGAATATTACTCAGCCATAAAAAGGAACGAAATTGGGTCATTTGTAGAGACGTGGATGGATCTAGAGACTGTCATACAGAGTGAAGTAAGTCAGAAAGAGAAAAACAAATATCGTATATTAACACATATATGTGGAACCTAGAAAAATGGTATAGATGAACCAGTTTGCAGGGCAGAAATTGAGACACAGATGTAGAGAACAAACCTATGGACATCAAGGGGGGAAAGTGGCGCAGGGGAGGGGGGTGCTGGTGTGATGAATTGGGAGATTGATATTGACATATATACACTAATATGTATAAAATGGATAACTAATAAGAACCTGCTGTATAAAAACAACAACAACAAAAAAAAAAACCCCAAAATATCACTTCACACCTGTTAGAATGGCTATTATCAAAAAGATAAGAAATAACAAGCATTGGCAAAGATGTAGAGAAAAGGGAACACTTGTGCACTGTTGGTGAGAACATAAATTCATGCTGCCACTATGGAAAACAGTATGGAGGCGCCCTAAAAATTAAAAATAGAACTACCATACAATCCATCAATTCTACTTCTGGGTGTTTATCCAAAGAACACAAAAACACTCAAAGAGATACATGCATCCCCACATTCACTGCAGCATTATTTACAACAGCTAAGTCATGGAAACAACATAAGTGTCCATCAATAGAAGAAGTGGATAAAGAAATTGATATATATACACAACAGAATATTATTCGGCCATTAAAAAGAATAAAATCTTGCCCTTTGCGACAACATGGATGGACCCTGACGGCATTATGCTAAATGAAATAAGTCACACAGAGAGAGACATACATTGTATGATCTCACTTTTATGTGGAATCTAATACAAAAACAAAAACCCAAGCTCATAAATACAGAGAACAGACTTGTGGTCACGAGAGACAGGGGGTGGGGTACAGGTGAGCGAAATGGGTGAAGGTTGTCACAGGGTACAAATTTCCAGTTATAAAATAAGTCCTGAGAATGTAATGTACAGCACGGTGACTACAGTTAATAATATCGCTTTGCATATTTAAAAGCTGCTAAGAGAATAAATGTTAAAAGTGCTCATCCTAAGGAAAAAACTTTACAACTATGTATGGTGCCGGATGCTAACTAGGCTTATTCTAGTGACCATTTTGCAATATGTGCAAATATCAAATCATCACATTGTACACCTGAAACTAATAATGTGTTATATGTCAATTTTAAAAAAGGATACTGCAAAATAATCCAATAATGCATTTAAGTACACTGTTTTGGCAGCATTTCTCTTAAATCTTAAATTTTGAATGAATAATGTAACGTTAAAAAAAAGACAGTGCAGAGTTCAAAAGAAAGATAAATTTGGTTTGACAAGTACTGCGACTGTGGTGTCTGTGAAGCAGTAACATGAACCTGAGAGTAGGACAATAGGAGAGAAGCCTAGACTGGGAGACTGAATGATCAGGTGAGAAGTAGGAGTCAGAGCCAGAGAAGAAATTGAGGGATACATTTAGAAAAATGTATCAGTAAAACAGGGCTCCCAAGAGAACCACTGTTTAAAGGATGAAGGAAGACAGGCCTTGAAAGGAAATGGAGAAACTGCTGGAAAAGTAGGAAGAAAACCTGAGCGCAGTCACAACCACCCTGACTCTCTCCCCACTGATCCCTTTCCCCAGGCTCCTTCCTAGATGAGGGCAGCCATTCACAGTTCTAAGCTCACCTGGAAGCCCGACCCTGGTAGGAGAATCCTTGTCTCTTAAAATAATCAACTGCATCCTCAGAGCAGGTCTTCAGAGTGTTCACTCGCACAAATCGAGGCACCTGGGAGGCTAGGAAACCATCAGCAGTGAGTGGGCAGGAACATGGACGGCCCTCTCCTGAGGGCCCGATGGCTACCTCCACCTCCACAACTCCTTCCAGCTCACCTGGGCCAGGTTTGGATCCCCCTTCCAACAGGTCCTCATTCTGGCTCACACCTCGGCGAACCTTGAGCCGGGCCAACTCGGCCTTCAGCCTTGCCTGGTGCCGGTCCAGCAGAGGCTTCCATCGGCCCCCGCGCCCTTTAAAGCCTCTTCCCAGCAATAACTCATATACTAGCACCTGGGGATGGGGAAAGGAAGACAGAAAACCTTGAGCATGAATATCTTGGAACGCCACAGTGTTGGAATTGGAAGAGCTAAACAGACCACCTGTAAAGACGGTAACAGGTAAAAGTGAAACACCTCATTCAAGGTCACACAAGAAATTAATGGCAGATACATGATTTGAACCTGGTGCCTTGCTTCCCAGTCCTGAACCCTTTCCCCACGGCTTCTCACCAGGAAAGCTCTGGATGCCAACCCTCCTCCCTGGTCAACGTCACAGTTTTGTTTTACCTAGAGAGTCCCTGCCGTCGCTACTCTGCACTTTCGTTCTTTATCTTTCACACAAGACTCGAAGGTAAAGTATGTTCATCCCACCTCAATTCATAACCCAGCGAGGGGCTGCGCCTTCTCATTTCAGAGGAGCGACTTGACAGAGTCACACCGTGCACGGTGGCGGTGCTGGGACCAGGTTAGGAGGGGCTCACCCCGCCCGCCCCGCCCCACCCCACCCCACCCCACCCGTCACCTTGGCCAAGTGCGGACGCAGCTTCTTCTCGGCGCGGAGAAGGCCGGCGCTGGCGATCACTGCGTCCAGCACGGTGGAGTAGCGCTGCGTCTCGCACACCAGCGCGTACAGCTGCTTCACGTTCTGCGCGCGGCCGAGAGAACCCAGGTGAGGCGGGGGCCGGGCCGGGGGAAGCCCCCGCCGGGCACCCCTCCCGGGCCCGAACTCCGAACCCCGTACCCCGCTACCTGGAAGTTGCTGCCGTACACCAGCCCCTTGAGGGAGCCCTGGCGACTCTCCACGCCGGCCAACACGGCCGCCGCCGCCGCGTACAGCGCCATTCTCCACGCCCACGCGTGCGCCTTTACGGCTCTGTCGCGAAGCGCGCCTGGCTCCGCACCGCCCATCCCGCCCGGACTTCCGGGGTCAAAGGGCACGGAGGTTCCAGATCCGGGAGCCACAGTGCCCATCCAGGTCCCCACAGGGCGTGTGCCAGGCTCCTGGCAGGGAGTGGAGGCCGACGCTGGGAGCCCGGTTCACCACTTCTTCGTAGCGCTTCTCTTTTTTCTTTCAATTTTTACCGATTTCACAGGCAAACAATGAGATTTTATTGATGTCTTAATTTCTGTGATTGAATATTTTCATGTATTATTGGTCATTTGTATTTCTGTTGTGACATGTAAATGTCTTTTGTTCATTCTTCTACCATCGTTCCCTTGGTGCTCTTTATGGATTAACAATATATACCTCTTATCTTAGGTTTTGCCATTTCTTCCAATTTATTGTTGCTTTTTTTTGTTTTCTGGCTGTGCCGCGCAGCCTGCGGGATCCTAGTTCCCCCAAACAGGGGTGGAACCCGCGCACCCTGCAGTGGAAGCACAGAGTCTAACCACTGGACTGCCAGGGAAGTCCCTATTGTTGCTTTTTAATGTGGTTTATAGTTGTTTTGGGCAACATAGAGTTCTCATTTTTAAGATACTTACCTTTATGGTTTCTGCCTTTGATGTCATGCTTGAAAACTGCTTCACGCCGCTACAATATAGAAATCACTTATGGCTTCATCATTTCACACTTAAATCCATTTAGAATTAGGTTTGGCACGTGATGTGAGAAATGGCTCTTTGTTTCCCAATGGCTAGCCTTTTATGCAATCCTTGTGAGGATTCATCTATAGGAACGTTTCCCCAGCCTCACCCATGGGAGGACAGGGATTGTGTGGTATTTGGGTCTACAGCACCCATGTGGTTACTGGTTACATAATGGGTTGATTGAGAAGAAAAAAAACCAAAAAAACAGTACACTTGTATCTCAAGCATTCAAGTAGACAGGACTCCATGAACTAGAATATTGCAGCCTGTATATTCTCTGTATTACTAATAGCACATAAGCAAGCATTTTGCAAGAAGGTTGACTCTAGTCTACAATAAAATCACTGAGTCACTTAAAGGTTTAACGCATTCCTGTAGCTCTAGGTTGGTTCGTTAGTGATCTTTTAGTGGAACTCTCCTCCTCCCACATCAAATTACATCATCTGTTTTCTTTATAGTACCTATTCCACATGTGGTTATGATTTATTCTCTGTCTCTCCATCTGGCTCCATGAGGGCAAATCCTTGTCTGTCTTGACACTCATCTACCTTTAGCTCCAAGACCAGTGTCTTTCTCACAGTATGGACTTAATAAATATCTGTTGAATGAGTGAAGGAGTGAATGGATGGACAGAGCACAGACTGATGTGGTTCTGGACAACCAGCTGTACTAGAGTTGACCCATCCTAAAACAATCCCCCCTCCTTCAGGTGAGTGGGTAACAGGTACATCACTATTGATACAAGTCCACAGTTTATTCAGATTTCCTTAGTTTTTACCTGATGTCGTTTCTGTCCCTGAATCTCATCCAGGACACCACATTCCATTTAGTCATGTCTCTCAAGGCTCCTCCTGTCTGTGACAGTTTCTCAGACTTTCCTTGTTTGTGGTTACCTTGATTGCCTTAAGGAGTCCTGGTCAGTATTTTGTAGAACGTTCCTCACTTGGAACTCGTCTGTTGTTTTTCTCATGATTAGACTAGGGTTATGAGTTTTGGGGAGAAAGACCACAGGTAAAGGGACATTTTCATTACATCAGAGCAAGGACACATAGTACCAAAGTGACATCACTGTTGATGTTAACCGTGATCACCTGGCTGAGGGAGTGTTTGCCTAGTTTCTCCACTGTAAAGCTACTCTGTAACCCTCTGGCCTCTCTGGCAGGACGTCACTATGTGTAGCCCACATTTAAGGAGGCTATTATGCTCCCCCTCCTTGAGGGTGGAGTAGCTATGTAAATTACTGGGAATTCTGCACAGATTTATCTCTTCTCCCCCATTTAATTAAACAGTCATTTATTTGTATCAGTATGGATTCAGGGATATTTATTTTATACTTTGCACTGTAATCCAAAATATTTTGTTGCTTAGATTATTCTTGTTTTGACCACTGGAAGTGCTTTCAGTTGGCTCCTATATCCTTTTCACAGGGCTCTACTACTGTACTTTTTTTTTTTTCACGTTTGTCTGGGTTGGAGCATTTCCTTGCCTTCTGGCACTACAAGATACTGAGGCTCATTTGGTGTATTTCCTGTTCTAGTCCCAGAATCAGCCAGTTCTCCAAGGAGCCCTCATTCCTTTTATTGTAGAATGGTATTAAGAAATCAAGATCTGAGTGCTAGCTGACCTGGGTCTGTCAATTTTTTTTAATGTTTTACTTATTTTATTTATTTTTGCCTGTGTTGGGTCTTCATTGCTGTGTGCGGGCTTTCTTCTAGTTGTGGCGAGCAGGGGCTGCTCTTTGTTGCAGTGCGTGGGCTTCTCATTGCAGTGGCTTCTCTTGTTGTAAAGCATGGGCTCTAGATGCACAGGCTTCAGTAGTTGTGGCACACAGGCTCAGTAGTTATGGCTCACGGGCTCTAGAGCACAGGCAGGCTCAGTAGTTGTGGCACACGGGCTTAGTTGCTCCGCAACATGTGGAATCTTCCTGGACCAGGGCTCAAACCCACGTCCCCTGCATTGGCAGGCGGATTCTTAACCACTATGCCACCAGGGAAGCCCTGAGTCTTTTAATTTTTAAAATGTGACCATTAGAAAACATAAACCTACATATGTGGCTCATATACTTCTGCTGGACAGCACTGCCTCTGTCCTAAAAATGCCTTCTCTTAATCCCACCTTCTCCCAAACTCTTGACCCAGTTTACTTTTTCCCTTCACTATCAAACTTTTTTTTAAAATTTATTTTTGGCTGCGTTGGGTCTTCATTGCTCTGCGCGGGCTTTCTCTAGTTGTGGCGAGCGGGGGCTACTCTTTGTTGCAATGCATATGCTTCTCATTGTGGTGGCTTCTCTTGTTGCAGAGCACAGGCTCTAGGCGCGTGGGCTTCTGTAGTTGTGGCACGTGGGCTCAGCAGTTGTGGCTCGCGGGCTCTAGAGCATAGGCTCAGTAGTTGTGGTGCACGGGCTTAGTTGTTCCACAGCATGTGGGATCTTCCTGGACGAGGGATCGAACCCATGTCCCCTGCAATGGCAGGTGGATTCGTAACCACTGTGCCACCAGGGAAGTCCCACTATCAAACTTTTTAAATGGAGAATCAGCAATCTTTGCCTTTACATCTTCATCGCATGCTATTATCTAACTGCCTGCAGTCCGTTTTCCACCAGCTGCACTGAGATGGGTCCCTCCCAAACTACCAAGAATCTCCAAATATTCCTTAGGCCTTTCCTGCTGAATCTGGGGTTTCATGGCACTGTTGAACACACCTTCTTTGTTGGTAAGCTTTGGCTTCTATGACCTCTCCTGCTAGCATACCCTCCCATCTCTCTGCCTGTTTCTAAGGTTCCTTGGCAACCCCGTCTAAGCTGTTCCCCTAGGTTCTGGTGTTCCATTCTCTGACCTCCTTTCTGTCAGTCGGATATTTTCTCCCTGAGCAGACTCGCCCACTCCCACACTGTCATTATCACAGGACAAAGTTAACATACACTAAAGTAGCATAGATGCCCCCCACCCCGGATCAGCCCCCACCATCATCTCCAGGCCCAGCTCCAGCTGCAGCATCCCTTTTGGACCTAGATCCCTGAAGGCTCTTCTCCTCTGCCTGTCTTCCACTTCTTTCAGCTTAAATGCCAACTCCACACGAAGAATTAACTGCTCTTTCCTCTGCCTTCTGCACATTGGATGTGTATCAGTTAAGATCTTTCGGTTGCAAGCACAAACACTAACTCTGGTTAGCCAAACAACAGAGGGGATTTATTAAATGGGTGCCGAAGTATGCCATTGTGTCTGTCAGGGTCTGGCTGGAGGCAGAAAGGTGCACATAAGTGAGTAGCTGAGTTTAAAGAAGGGACTGTTTCTAAAAGAACAGTGGGAGTTAAGGGGCCCCTACGGAAGACGGCACGGTGCTCACTATTCAGCGACAGGAACAAGGGAAGAGCAGCAGAGGGAGAGGGCTGTCTGCCAGGAGTCTTCAGTAGAGGGAAGGCGCCAACGCATAGCCCAGCAGGCAGAAAACCAGGAAAAGAAATACCTCCAACTCCCTCTACTGCCCTGGGATCTCCTGCCAGGCCCTCCCCTCAGCTGAACCCAACAGGAAGCCAGAAGGGTTTGCATTCCAGCGGGGCCAGCCTCCCAGGACACAGCATGGTGGAGAAGGGTGGAGAGTGGAGGTAGACTGATGGAATTGAAGGAAGAGCTGCAAAACCAAAAACCAAGTCTGGAAGGTGTCAAGCATACAGCAACCAAGGCCAAGGCCCGACAGATTCAGCTGATCAAGAGACAACAACCAGCTTTTGATTCAGTTTATTACTTACATAGACAGCAGGAGGAAGATTAGCCAAAGGTGGAAGCTGCACGTGGGCCTTGTTGCCCCGCCGAAAAGGATGGTGTGGAAATCAAAGGGCTCGTGGCTGCAACTTGACTTGTGGGATATCCCGTTGCTGAGGAGCCAGTTCTAGATGCGGCTAAGCTCTTTTATAGACTGCAGCCCTACTGGGACGGAAGGGGGGCAGAAAGCTTCAGAGCTTCTCACAGCCAGGGAGGTGATGTCCTGAGTCTCCCGTGAGGATAAAGGTCGGTAAAGATGGCCTTGAGGTAGCGCCTCACGATCTTCCTCCCTCTTCTGTTCCTGGAGGATCGTTCAGATAGGCTGTGGGTTGAGACTTTGTGTGGCCGATGTGGATTCATGCCAGGGTGACAGGGCAGGGCTGTGCCCCAAGGAAGGCTCTTGGACGGGTCCACAGACCTCAGGGCACAAGGCTGGGGAGCTTCTCTCTAAAGCACCAGACCTCAGATGACTCAGCCCCAGCCACTCTCTCTCTCTCTTCCAATTTTCATGTTCTTGGGAATGAATTCAGCTGTCGCAGCCTTGGTCTGGGGTGACCACAGGGCAGGCTCAGCATGCACAGACCTGGGCTCTGGACCCACTCCCATGTGCCCGGCAGCTTTCAGGGATGGGCCACACCCCCATCTGGCCCCTACTTGCTTCTGCTCTGCAGGAGTGTCATTTCCATCTTCTCTAACAGAGACGGAAGTTGAGAGAAGTCTCTGGGGACAGAGCAATGACGGAGTGTTTGCTGTGACTAACCAGAGACCGATGGGCAGGGGGTGGAAGCAAGATGTGGCCCCACCAGAGGCTGGAGCTGCTTTTAAAGGCCTGAGCATAAAGCAGTGGGTACGTACAGCGGTTGATAACTGCAAATCATTTGAAAAGGAAGAAATAACGTCAATTTTATTATCCTTAAAGTCATTTAAAGTTCACAGTGATGGGGGGAAGTCACGTGTGGGAGCGTTTCCACCCTCAGGGGGAAGAGTAAGCAGAGATCGCGGTTAGGAGGGCCCAAGGGAAGCCCAGCTTGACCCGCGGGCCCCACGGCCTGGCTCCACTGGTTAATAAGCAGGTTAATAGCCTGGAAAGAGGTTAATAAACACACCCCTGACTGCTGGGGATGGGACCGTGGTCCTCTCCCTATCGTTAAACGTTTCTAGGGACACCCAGGCAGGAAGACCTCCCCGAACGACTGCATAACCTCTGCTCACCAGAGCCGGTAGGACCCCTCGAGCCCCCGTGCCCAGCTGGGAAGGCAGCCCCCCGAGCAGCGCTACAGCTTGGTGGGCTGCGGGCGGGCGAGGTGGCTGGGCCCGCTGGGCGGGGGCAGCACCAGGGGCAGGGAGTTGCTGCCCCTCTCGTGCCAGCACGTGTCCAGGATGGGGTAGAGCTTGCCCTGGAAGTCGGCCTGGAACGTGTAGAGCGGCCGCAGGTCGTCGGGGCGGTCGGCATCGAAGAAGGTGAGCTCGCCCTGCTCGTAGTGCAGGTAGACGCCGATGCGGTGAGGGTGGCCGGCCACGGGCAGGGGCGCCCGCGGGCAGCCGAAGGCCTCGTACACCCGGCCCTCCTTCAGGCCGATGAGCCACACGCCGTGCCCTGGGGACTTGGTCAGCTTGCCCTTGCGACTGGCTGTGCCCTTGATGACCCCCAGGCGCCAGTCGCTCTTGCTGCCCACCACCACCTCCCAGTAGTGGCGGCCACAGGAGAAGCCCCTGCTGGCCAAGACGCAAGTGCTGTAGTCGAAGCGCTCGGGCTGGCTGGCGCGCCGCTGGGCCAGGAGCCCACACTGCACCACCGTGTTGCCCTTGGAGAGCTCCAGGAGTGGGTGGGCCGTGGCAGGATCCAGCTTGAGGGACTCCGGAGCTGGGAGAGATCAGAGGAGATGTGTATTCAAGCCTCGCAGAAGGCGGCAGGCCCTGCCCCAAGGGAGGCCGATGGCAGGCCCTGAGCTCCTCGGGAGAAGAACTGAGTCGGCCTCTTCCCTGTATCCGCAGGGCCTAGAAGGGGCTGGGGCCTGGAGCAGGCAACCCTGAGGACATTTGCCGAATGAGTGAATGATGCCTGAAGGGTGGAGAATGGGCTGCTGCAAGCCCAGGCATTCTGGCAAGGGAAACGGTGCAGGCGGCCTGCCTAAGGCGGAGGTGCCAGTGGAAGGATCTGGGAGACGGCCTGTCACGTGGGCGCCTCAGCTTCACTCCCCAGGTTTTCTGGAGCCTCTAACAACGGCAGTGGTTTCTTGGATACCCTAGCAGCCCAGTCAAGGACAAACTATCCCAACTGACCTCTTTGCTCGCTGCCAGCTAAGCAGTTTACACCTAAAACGTGCAAACAGCATTCATGGTTCAGAGATTACCTGCAGGTTTTGTTCCCCCCTTTCCCCCTTTTGTTCTTATATCAACCCTGTTTGTGCCTTTGTTGGATGAAATCAGTCTGTTGATTGATCTTATGTGCTAGTAATGAAGGAGTTAAAGGTCCGAGTTATTTTTTGGCAGAGCAGCCGCTGCCATTTATTAAGTACTAAACTACACACACACACAGACACACACACACACGTCTACTTAGAAACTACGCAGCCCAGCAAGGTGGGCTCTTTACAGATGAGGAAACTGAGGCTCAAAAATTACACCACTCTCCCAGTCACTAGTAAGAGATGGAACGGGGCTTGAGCTCCCCCTGCTGGCGGAAGCCCACCACCGCGCCCTCACCGTTAGCTGTGCCAGCCCCCACTCCAGTTCTCTGCACCTCACACACTGGAAGGAGGATGGGTGGGTGGGGTCTCACCTGGCAGAACCTTTCGGAAGAGCCTTTTCCACGCAGTCAGCTTGATGTCAGCCTGGTGCAGGCCTGGCTTGAAGGAGATGGGGCTGAACGCGCCTTCCAGGGGCCGGGCCTGCTGGAGCTCTGCACTGGGGGCAAAGGTCCACAGTGATGGTGGAGCTGCTTACCGTGCACCCCAGCCCTTCACCCAGACGCGGGCCCAACCAGCCAAGCCACAGCTCAGAAGACCGTGCACTGAAGATGCCCACCATATACCCGCCCCCCTCTGAGGACCTGCCTCCTTCCTGGAAGGGGAAACACTACATCAGTAGCTCTCAAAGTGCGGGTCTGGGAGCAGCAGCAGCACCTGGGGGCTTGTTAGAAACACAAACTGTCTTGGGTCCCACCCCAGGCCTGCTGAATCAGAACTCATTACTGGGGCCCAGTGACCTCTGTTTTAATTGAGCCCTCCAGGTGGTTCTGATGCACCGTTTGAGGACCACTTCTCTGTATCTGGTGACCCTGGCCCCCAGCTCCAGCTGGAGTGGAAACCAAACTCAGCCAATCAGATCCTCTGTCCATTCATTTAAGCCAATGCTCCTAACCAAATTGTCCTTAAGACTAAGGGAAATTGGAGAAAACAAGGAGGCTCTCATAAACGTGGCAGAGGAAGGCTCATGAACTGCACAGGTGATTCATTTGTTGGGTTTGGAACATGGATCCAACCCCTTCCTACAAGCCATGGTGCATGTTTCCTTACCCACCATCGCCCACCTCATCTCCTGCTCTGCTCTGCATCATCCTTTACACCCATGACACTGAACTTCTCACAATACTCCAAACCTGCACACACTCTACCCTTTCACGTGAGTCAGCGTGCCTGGCAAACGCCTGTCCTCTGCCCTTCTCAGCCATCCCACCTGTGTGCTGTCTTTGCCGATCTCCCCCCAGTCACCTCCCCCTCTGTGTTAATTCTTTAGCTTGTGTGAACTTCTACTGTTCTAGGTGCCCATAGTGATGTAACCATACTTCACCGCCGCCTCCCACAAGGATTGGAGACCCCTAAAGGCAAGGCTGTCACTTTCCCTGGGCTCAGTACAGAACCAGATGTGGGCAGCTGCTCCCGGCACCAGTAAAACTGAAGGGAGGATCCAGTGGAGATGAGACGCCCATGCCCGCAGCCACCAGGCCCTCGCTGAGAGTACCCTCTGAGGTTATTACCTGGAGGCCATGGCATGGTACTTCTGGAAGACAAGAGGGAGGAGGGTTAGAGCATGGACGAGGCTATGCGGAAGCCGACAGGAAGGGGGAGGCACTTGGAACCCCAGTGGCCTTGGCACAGGGGACACTCCCTTGTCCACTCACCCGGATGAACTCATGGTGACTCTCGTTGCCGAACTGCTCCAACACACCCACAGCCTGGACTAGCCGCTCCCGAGCACCCCGGGCCTGCTCCAGCTGCATGTCCAGGGAGGCCACGAGGCCACGGGTGTGACCCTCCACCCCCTCCAGGCAGCGGGCCTTCTCCTCGTCCACCAGATGGTGCAGCTCCTGGAACTCACTGCGGATCACCCAGCTGAAGACATCAGACTCATTCTGGGACAGGGAAGGGCTGGTCAAGGCAGGAGCCATGGCTGACCTCGGCGTCCCCAGAGCCTGGCAGCTCGGGCCTTCTGACCGGGCTGGTCCTGGCGCCCAAGTCCCAGGGCTGACTCCTGCCAGGTGTTCACACACTGTACCTGGGGATCCCAGATGTGGCCCCGGGGGGAGGACGACAGTGGCAGGGCAGAGGCTGGGCCCCCAGCTCCCAGTTCCAACACAGTGGCTCTCCTTTTGCCCATCTTTGCTAACAAGTGTGAACGTAAGATTTTGCTTTATCACGGGGTTCCACAACTGAAAAAAAGTCTGAAAGGCCCTGGAGAGCAGACTTTGGAGTGAGATAACAAGGGTTCCCCGTGTGACCCTGAGTTCTGCCTCCATCAGACGGGGTAAAGCAGGCTCCCTCTCCAGGATGAGGAAGATTAATTGAGTTGACTTTCAACGGATGCCGGTCTCCTGCTCGTTTCATGACTACCTGTAGGGCCCAGGCTCCACAGACTCCCAGACCCAAGTGCCCCTCATTTAGGAAAAGCAGACAGCCACCAAGGGCTTCAAGCCTTTCCGTGCCTGTGCTCTAAGGTACTAGGAGGGCATTGCCCAGGCTGTCAATGTCAAGCAGCCACAGGTGGCAGAGGGCGGGCAGTCATGCCCACGTGTTAAGCTGTTTACCTCCGGGACTTGGGTTCTAGGTTATCTCAGTCTCAAGGACGTGGAGGACACAAGCCAACTTGGCGACAGTCCTGACAACTGTGCTGAATTCCTCCAAGAGCCTTTGCACTTCCCCCACCCCACCCTGGAATGCTTTGAATTCTGGCTTTATATGGAAGGCATGGCTTCCTGTCAGGAAAGGGAAGGCGGGTGGCTGGCCCCAGGGGAGGGCACAGAGGGGCGGGGCACTGGGCTCTGCAGGAGAGGGAAGGCGGGTGGCCGGCCCCAGGGAGGGGCACGGAGGGGCGGGGCGCTCACGACAATCCGGGTCCTGTTGTTCACCAGTCTGGCGATTTGCTCCTCCACCTTCTTCTGCTCCTGCTTCAGGTCGGAGATGAGGGCTGCTAGCTCCTCCTGGAGGCAACAGGCCCCATAAGCCGCCGACCCCTTCACCCCCACCCCCAGCTCCCGGGGGCAGCCCAACGGCCACAAGCACAAAATAGGAAAGGCTATTCAAGAATATTCCACACTGACAGCACGGACTGCCCGGACGGAAGAGATCTCCACGTCATCACTCTTTATGCCGTGGACAGAGATGCTACACGTTGTTACAGCCACCAGAAGTCACCACACAACATCCAAGTGGGGCGACCGCCAATCTGAAGTCGACACTCCCTGCGTGGAGTGCTGCCCGTAGGGAACCCACCTGGGAAACTTGCTGGTCACCAGCAGGTCCAGAATTAGTGGGCATTTCATCAGGAGTCATCACAGAAAGGCTGGCCCCAAGTGAAGCCAATGGTGCATGCAATGGCCAAGGGAGGGGTCACCTGGTGACCCCCCACTCCCTATAAAGACCTGAATCCATTTCCAGCAGGCTTGGGCCCAGGCTGGATTTAGGGCCTCCCAGGCTGAAGTAAACTTCTCCTAGGTTGCCCTGGCCCCATATCTGACTTAACCTTAGGGATCCAACCAGAACCACCTAGAGCACCAACTGGCCACACGACCTAATGCAGCCCTGCTGGTTTGTGCCCATGGAGTGCGCAGAACCTTTGGCTTAGACAGTGCCCGAGCAGAAGTCGGCTGCAAAAGCCTTTCCGGAAGGGAGCTGAGAAAAAAATAGAGCCAGCATGGAGATAAATGAACACAGAGTCCTTGCTCTCCATAACAAGGCATCCGATCTCATAGGAGCCTGAGAAGGGCATCCCAGTGGTAACCCTCCCAAGGCAAAGAGAGATGGGACTAGTTCCTTCTCATCAACTGGGCCACAGTGAGTGGAAACAGAATTATGCAAATAAACAAAGTATCTTAAGATCCCAATCAATAGGAGAAAACAGGAATGCATGAAAGAGATCTGATAATGGAACGTAACTTAGTTGCAGCACACGGAGGAGTCTTGAGATCACAAAAACCCACATCCAAAAGCAGGACCCAAGCCCTCCCAGCTCCTAGCCAGAAATGACGGGCTCCCAGGAGTCTCCTCCTCCGCCAGGCAGCCCTCTGCTGATAAAACTCGACTCAGTTTCACTGTACTGCAATTTGGCTTCCTCCTTTCACACTCCCCTAAAACTACTCTTGCCAAGATAACCAATTCTTACTGCTAAACCAGACAGGCTCTTTTCAATCAGCAGACATTTCACACAAGTGATTTCCTTCCTGTCAAAATGCTCTGTTCCTCTGATTTCCTGGAGGCTACATTCAGCCAACGTTCCCGCTCCCTCAGTGAATTCCTTCCCGCTCCTTTTCAGAGTTCTCTCTCTACCCAGATCTTAAGTCCTGATGCTCCTGGGGGCATCATCTTCCCCATCACTCCTGCAGACTCTCCTGGCTGGTCTTCTCCACACCTGTGGCTTCAACGACCGCCTGTATGTAGATTACTCCTAATCTCTTATTCCCAGCCTCACTCTCCAATCTATCCTCTGGCAGAGCGATCGAGCCACATCACGACTCTGCTTAAAACCTTCCAATCCTGGTTCTCTGAATAAACCCCTAATCCCGTCTCATGTCACACAGGCCTTTTCATGACCTGACCCCCGCTTACCTCACCTCACTCCCACCTCACTCTCCCTCGTGCTTATTGGAACAATGTAGAATTCCTCAAATGTGCCATGCTGTTTGCCTCCTGGTCTTTTGCACGCGCTCTTTTTATACTTAGGATGCTTTTCCTCCCTTTCTTTTCCTTTCAAGTCCTCCTTATGGTTCAGGTCTCAGCTTACCAGTCCACTTCCTCCAAGGAGCCTTCCCTGACCACCTGAGACCACGCAGGAGCCATGTTCCAGATGGTCTCACCATTGCCTGCACTTGACCTTGACAGCAGCACCTGACACACGGGACTCTGTCAGACCCCCAGACTGTGAGCTCTGGTGCAGGGTGAGCTTCTCGCCCACTGCTGTACCATGGGCGTCAGTGTAGCACCTAGCACATACTAGATGCCCAGGAAATGCCTGTGGGTAGGGGAACTTGGTGGACGACCTGGCTTGGCCCTGTGCACCTTTCCTACTTCTCTCCCAGGGTTGAAGGAGCAAAGAAATGCTGCCCAGAGCACTCAGCCAGGAAAGCCCTGCAACAGCTTCCAGGGGCCCCTCTGTCTACGGATCTCGATGCTTTTCCCTCATCCTGCCCCCTCCCCTGAATTTCCTCATTCCTCATCCTTACTGCCCCCAGCCACCCACCCACCCAAACACCGGGCCAGGTACCCTATTACAATTTACTTCCAAAAGCCCTTCCTGTCCTTCCTTGATCTGGTGCCAGGGGAATGAAAACTGGCCTTGGTGTGAGTCCTAGCTCTGCCACTGACAAACTGTATGCGCTTGACTAAGACCCTTACCCTCTGGGAGCCTGTTTCCTCATTTGCAAGTACGACAATAACCCCACTCTTCATAAACCTTAGCTCGATAGACTAACCTAAGATGGTATCATTATTATTATTATTATTCATAAACAGTGATCTGCTAGTTCTGAGGCAACAGTCCATGAGGGCAGGAATCCATTGATTCCACAAATACATTTTGGGCATTTACTACCTGGCCGGCACGGTCCTAGGCACGGAAATATCCCAGGGAATGAAACAAAGTCCCTGTCTTCACCTGCCTGAGAGTGCAGTCCCCTGAGCGCTCAAGAATCTAATGAGGGCTACAGAGAAGACTAAAGCAGGGGAGGGGGCTAGCACGTGACGCAGGGGGCTCTCCATCCGGTGGGTCACCTAGTCCCCAGCACCTGGAGAATGGAGCAGCTGCTCAAAAGGTGATCGGTGGATGAGCAAATGCTCCGCAAGTTCTGCTCCAGAACAAGGCTGACCCTGGACCCCTCTGTGCCGGGCGATGGCCCCAAGGCCTCAGGACCCGGCTCTGTGTCCCCAGGGGCGGCCCGGCTTCCCACCCCCCAGCAGCCTCGCTGCCCACCTTCATGCGGCTATAGACGGTAGAGACAGGTGTGACCCGGTGGTGCTGGTGGGAGCCCAGCAGGCCGCAGAGGCCGCAGATGAGCTCCTGGTCCTTCTCACAGAAGAGGCTGAGAGGGTTCCGGTGGTGCGCACAGACCTGGGGCTCAGGGTCCCCGGGGAGCTGCAGGGCTTCGATCACCCTCGCCAGGGAGACGTTAGGCGGGGAGCTGCTGCAGTCCACCTCCTGCCGGCACACGGGGCAGCGCAGCTCCGAGTCCGGGTGACGGGACAGGGACAGCAGGCAGCCCTTGCAGTAGGAGTGGCCACACTGCAGCATCAGGGGCTCCTTGAAGACCTCCAGACAGATGGGGCACTGCAGGCGGTCCTCCAGCTCGGGCACGCTCACTTGCCACGCCATCCACGGAGTCTGCTGGAGCCCAGGGCGGCCTCCCTGGAGCCTGCTCTCTCCACTCCTTTGGCCCCCAGCCCCCAAGGGCCCTGAAAGGAGAGGCTCTTAAGGACGCCAGTCTTCGATTCCAGTCCTAACCCGCTATGACTTTGGGTCTGTTTCCCCATCTTTAAAACAAAGGGCTTAAATGAAAAGTGTGGTCAGTTGGAGGTCCAGGAGTCAACATTTTTAACTCGGATTTGGAGGTAAACATGAAAGAGGCCATCTGCAGGGTCATATGGAGTGACACTAATAATGCAAGATCCAGCCCAGTAGGTGTCCTGACCTAGAACTGGAGAGCGAAAACAAGCCAAGGTCTTTCCCACCTTCTAGATCAGTTCTCAAACTGGCGAGCAGCTGTTGGAAGCAGAGTTACAACAGAAGTCCTGAGTCACCCCTTCACACATCTCAAATGAACCCCGGAAATCTGCACTGACAACTGACGCCTCCAGGCCATTCTAAAGCGGAGTTCTGTCTTAGAACAACGCTGTTCCAGAGAGCCTGGGACCCTGGAGAGTGGTCTCCCGAGCTCCCACCCTGTTCCTCTGTAAAAGCTGACTGGCGTCTCACCGGAAGTCGGCAGTGGGCCAGGGGAACCCCACACTGGACTACCTGGCTTCTCGGGAATCCGCTGAGCCCCCCACCGGGGCCTCACACCAGCATCATCGACTTGATCTGCTCTGCCTTCTCTTCTCCCCAGGATGGGACAGCAGGTGCAGAGATCTGGGGATTGTAGCTGGACACCAGTTCTACCTAGTCTCTGCTCCTTTCCTCCTCCCCTTTCCCAGAAACACCCCGGTGTCCTCAAGGTCACTCAGAATCAGGTGGAACTAGGCCATATCACGGGACCGGGGAGGCAGCCTCTGTTCCGCCGGCTCTGATAGCGGCAATACTCAGGTGCTTGCCTTGGCCAGGCATGGGGGAGGGGCAGAGACAGAGGGACTGGGTACCTATTCATACCTCACAGACCCCAAACGGGAGTGGACTCGTGCTTTGACACAATTCTTTCTGAATCTCAATCTCTCCCTCTCTCTCTCTAGAATAATGAAGGTAGTTTTAGTTACCTAGATTTTTAAACTGATGTATAAATTCTATAAAGTGCACAAATCTTAACTACACAGCCGCGGCACAACTTATATGTGTATTCTCACTCACAAGGTCAAGATACAGAGGAGCAGGACTTCCCTGGTGGCACAGTGGTTAAGAATCCGCCTGGCAATGCAGGGGACATGGGTTCGAGCCCTGGGCTGGGAAGATTCCACATGCCACAGAGCAACTAAGCCCGTGCACCACAACTACTGAATCTCGCATGCCTAGAACCCGTGCTCCGCAACAAGAGAAGCCACCGCAATGAGAAGCCCGCGCACTGCAACTAGAGAAAGCCCGCGCTCAGCAACAAAGACCCAACGCGGCCAAAAATTAAATAAATTTATAAAACAAAGATACAGAGGAGCTTCTGGGTTGGTGAACACATCCATGCGCTGAGAGGGTGGTGCACCCCAGTTCCACGGGGACAGAAGTTCCTACACTTTGGACCCTTCCAGACTTCACCCTATATACCTTTTCATATGGCCGTTCATCTGTATCCTTTACCATAAACTGGTAAACATTTTTATAAAAGATCAACATACAGAACATGTTCAGCACCCAGAGGCTTCCTAATGCATCCCCCATTCAGAACCCCTAACAGTATCCTGACTTACATCATCATAGATTAATGTGGCCTGGCTTTGAATTTCAAATAAACAGAATTACATAGCATGTATTCTTTTGTGTCCAACTTCTCTTACTCAATATTGTTGAATTACAAACATTTTTATTAAGGTTATTTCGAAGGTTTAGAAGTTCAATGTCATTTTGTTGTGTAGTTAATAAATATTATGGTCATACTCTACTATCCGTATCGTGGCTGTGTGGTGGGAACTCACTGAATGGAAAAGACAGGGGTGGGTGAGGGTCTCTAGAAGTGTTAAGAAACAAGGAGCTTTGGATCAGCAGGCCACGACCCCTGCAGGCCTAAGCACCCATGTCTGTCAGTGGGGTGAGGTCTCTACCCCAGTGACAAGCTAGACCAAGGTCTGGTATAGGCAGGTAGAAAGCCAATTTTATTGAATTGGACAAATATTTATTGAGAACCTGCTATGAGTCAAGCACTAGGCTGGGTATTAGGGATCCATTAGAGAACAAGACAGACAAGGCTTCTGTCCTTTTGGATTTTATAATATATGGGGGTAGGAGTAGGGTGAGGCCATAAATAAACTAGATAATATAATAGCGTTAAATGCTATGCAGGAAGTAAACGGTGTGGTAAGAAAGAGGGAGATGGAGTGGCAGGATTGTGAGGTGCATTCTAGAAGGGGGCAGGACAATCTTTCAGGAGGGATGGTTGAGCTGAGGACTGAAGGATACCAAGAGGCCAGCCACCTGAAAGGAGGGCAGTCCAGGCAATGGGTAAGCAAGTGCACAGGCCTGAGGCTGGAAAGAGTTCCGTACAATTGACACTTGAGCAGTGTGAGGTTAATCCTCATATACCTTAGAGTCGGCCCTCTCCACCCATGGATTCCACCAACCACGGATGGTGCAGTACAGTAATATGTGCTATTGAAAAATGTCTGCGTGTAAGTGGACCCTCGCAATTCAAACCCCTGCTGTTCAAGGATCAACCGTATTTGTGAGATCCACCAGACAGGGGGCCTGGGTGGCTGGATCACAGTTAAGCCAGAGGGAACATCAGAAGATGAGGTCAGAGGGGTTGGCAGGGAGGGCCCTGTAGACCAGGGCAAAGGTTTGGATTTAATTTCAAGGGCAGTGGGAGCTATTGGCGGGTTTTAAAGCAAGGGGATATGATCTGATTTATATTTTTAAAAGATCCCTCTAGCCGCTGTGTAGATAATAGATCACAGTGGCTAGAGCACCTGGGTGGGTGGATCGTGATGCCAAGGAGATCAAGGTGAAAAAGGCAGGTGGGAGAATCCAGAGTCAGATGCCTGACTGAGGACAACCAGGTGAAGCAGCTGAGTAGCCCGGTGGTCTGCAGACTTCAACAGACACAAGAATCACATGGGGGCTTGTTAAAAGAGAAACCTGTGGGCCCAGGCCCCAGACTTTCTGATTCAGGAGTACAGGGAGGGGTCCAACAATTTTGTCCCAATTTTTATAAGTTCCCAGGCAACACTGATGCTGCTAGTCTGGGGACTACACTTTGAGAAGCACTGAAAAAGTCAATTGGACACAGGCACCTAGAGCTCTGGTTCCCAGGGGAGGCTCTAGGCTGTCCTGGTATATCACATCCTTAAACCTGGGAATGGTTGGGCTCTCTCAGGGACTGGGAATAGAGAAGGGCAGGGGTCCACAGACAGGGCCCTGAGGTTGCTAATGTTTAGAGGTCAGGAAGAGAAGGATGACTGAGAAGGGACAGCCAGACAGGTAGGAGGAAAATGAGGAGGATATGGTGACCAGGAAGGTGTGGCAGGCAGAATGGTCCCCCAAAGATACCCATGCCCTAATTCCTGGAATCTGTGAATACGCTACCTTACACGGCAAAAGGGACTTTGAAGATGTAATGACAGTCATGGAGCTGAATTATCTGGGTGGGTCCAATCTAATCACATGACCTTTTAACAGTAGAGAACTTTCCCTGTCTGGACTCAGAGGGAGATGCAGCAGAAGAAGAGGAAAGCCTATAAGAATATCAATCAGATAATATGCTCTCCAAGCCTGAGAAGGAATTGGCATGCTGTTGCTGACTCTGAGATGTAGGGGCCCACG
Organism: Delphinapterus leucas; assembly: GCF_059928025.1. NCBI lineage: Eukaryota > Metazoa > Chordata > Mammalia > Artiodactyla > Monodontidae > Delphinapterus > Delphinapterus leucas. Next base: position 9,186,109 of record NC_143143.1, read on the forward strand.
TGCAAGGACCACAGAGTAGCCTCTAAAAGCTAAGGGTCACTGCTGGCTGACAGCAAGGACATGGGGACCTCAGGCCGAGACCTGCATCTGCCAACAAACTGAATGGGCTTTCAAGTGGATTCTTCCCCAGAGCCTCCAGTGAGGTTGATGCCTTGATCTTAGCTCAGTGAGACTGGTGTCAGACTTCTAATGCACAGAACCGTGAGACAATAAATAGGTATTACTTTAAACAGCTAGTTTTGTGGTCCTCTATTGCAAGAGGGAAAGAAAACTAAATACAGAAGCCAAGAGAAAAAAAGCATTTAAAGGTCAGTCAGGTCAGCTTCATCAAATGCTGACAAGAGTCCAGTAACCTGCGGACAAAGAGGCGTCTGGTGGATTTGGCAACGACAGAAGAATGGTGGCGTGGAACAGGGGAAAGTGGTATTGAAGTGAGTTGAAAAGAAAATGGAGGGTAAGGAGGTGTTGACAGAATAGCCGAGAAAGCCTTTGCAGCAACACTTTTGAGAAGTTTTTCCCACACAGAGTAGGAATGAGACCACCTGTTGCAGCGGGGGACATTTGGGACAAAGGGAGGCGTATTTGTTTTAAGGCGGGGTATCTGGGGGCACATATGAGCGGAAAGAAATGATCTGTAGTCGAGGCAAGGCAGGTGCAGGAGAAAGAGAATAGCCAAAGGCGTCCAGTCCTCGGTTTGGCAAGAGTGGAAGGACGCAGGGGACAGGCTGGAGGGGATGGAATCCAGGGCTATTCTTCCTTTGCTCCACAAGAGCGCAGGTGCTGCAGATTTTGCAGCTCCGGTGCTGGGAAGGTGAGGGCCATCACCTTGTTTTCTCGGGAACTGGGCAGTTTGACTTTAAAGTCCTGTCTGCGTCTACGTTTCCCGTGAATGCGATGGAGAAGGACGGAGGGTAGAAATAACCCACGGCTGTGAGGCCTGACCCCTCCAGCAGCCCGCCGTCTCTGGGGCCTTGTCCCCACCAGCGTGTTCTGCCGGCCACGTGCCCACAGCTTGGCCATCATGTGCCCCACTGCTGATCCTCACCACCTGCGTGTCCCATTCCTTGCGCCTTCACCACGTGCCACCACACGCCCCTGCCACGGGCCCCCGTCATGATCTTCGCGTCCTCACCGGATGCCTGATTTTGCTCTGCACACCCCCATAATGTGCCCAGTTATGCTCCACGTGCCCCGTCACGCTCCGTGGGTCCTCACTACGTTTCCCATCATGCCCTGCGAGCCCTCAACTCGCGCGGGATCAAGCTCCTTGCGCCCCCACCACGTGCCCTGTCACGTGCCCTGCCTGCCATCCGCTGGCGCGTGGTCCAGCCCCCAGCCCCCAGCCCCGGCGTGGGCCCGCAGGCGGTTGGCTGCGGTTGGAGTGGTGCAATGAGCGCCTCCTCACGGTTCCTGAACGGATTGCCACCGTGGGGTGCGGACGGCAGGGTAAAAAGGGGAGGCCGAGTCTCCGCTGGGGGAGGACAGCGGAATCGAGAGGAAGGCCGCGCGGAGATGGGGGGCAGCACCCGGAGCCCGGGAGTCCTGCAAAGGGACGACGCCTCCAGCCAGGTGAGGGCCTGGGTGCTGGGGAGCCAGGAGCCGGGGCCGCCGGAGTCGGGTGTCAGCTGAGGACTCTGAGATCTTCTGTTTCATTCCCCACAAGTCTCGGTACCAGCGGTTAAGTCAAAGGATGCTGGACCTTTCGGGGGACCGGGGCGTGCTGAAGGATGTCATCCGAGAGGGTTCTGGAGAGTTGGTGACACCAGACGCTTCGGTGCTCGGTATGTCGTGCAGCCCTGGGTGCCGTCTGCCCTTGAGAGGCTGGCGATGCCCTAGTGCTGGCAGTTCCTCGGGTTTTAAGGGATAAGCGAGGGAACTCACTACGCTTTAGTGTGAGACCACTGTGAACAAGGGGCTCTGGGAGGCCCCCCAGCCCAGCTCTTCAACCTCAGGGCCAAAGGGCCGCATCCAGATGTGGAGCAAAGGTTTCTTCTATCGCTCAGGATGTGGGGCAGTTTAAGGGCATCTGGTGCTCACATTGCTTTTGTGTGACAAAGAGATGAGATGTGGAGGTGTGAGTGCCTTTGGTCCGTTTTCCTCCCACTGTCTCTTTTTTCTGTCCTAGTGAAATATTCTGGGTATCTGGAGCACATGGACAAGCCTTTTGATTCCAATTGCTTTAGGAAAACCCCTCGGCTCATGAAACTTGGAGAGGGTAAGTTCAGAAAAGGAGCTGGAAAAGACACCGCAGCTTGGGGAACTGATGCAGGGCAGCGCTCTAGGACTGGAAAGCTGTCCAGAAAACTGAGTCTTCAAGTTGGTTTTTCTGAGGCTGGGTTTTGCTAAACGTTGTCTTCCACATTCCCCCCTGAGACCGAGGTATTTGGGAGATGGCCTGCCTGGCAAGGAAGGTAACCTTTGCATCCTGACTTAAACATGGGGTGCTGCATTCTTCTTTGTTAGTTTACTAAGTACAAATCTATTGAATGACTCTTTTACAAGGCAGGGTGAACAGAGAGGATGTACTCAGATGATTAGAAAGGCTGGGGCCAGTATGGTGGAGATTGACACACTCCAGACAACTAACCTCATGGAGCTCCTGGGAGGCATAAGCAGTGTTTTATGGGAGTGCTTAATGAAGGCAGAGTTAATTCCAGCTGGGAAGACTTCATGGTAGAGGGGGCATTTGAAATGAGCCCTGAAGTTTGAATAAGGGTTCATTCAAGGTAGAAGCTGGGACTTGGGGGAGGAGAACAACATTGCAGGAAGAAGGAACTGCGTGAACAGAGACGTAGAGGCCAGAATGCTGCAGAGCCTGGAGGAGTTAGAGCCTGCGGGGGTGGGGCGCAGGGGGGGAAACAAGGCTGAGAAGTGAGTTGGGACCACAGTGCAGAAGGCTTGGGATACTTGTGGAGAGATGTGGACGTGAAGGGGGAGGAAATGGATAGCACTGGGACAGTATACTGGGCAAGCTTCCGCCATGTATTTTTTGTCCCTTCTTCCAGATATCACACTTTGGGGCATGGAGCTGGGCCTTCTGAGCATGCGGAGAGGAGAGGTGGCCAGGTTTCTGTTCAAACCGACCTACGCTTACGGAATGCTGGGCTGTCCTCCCCTGATCCCCCCAAACACTACCGTCTTGTTTGAGATCGAGCTGCTTGACTTCCTGGATTCTGCTGAGTCAGACAAGTTTTGTGTCCTCTCAGCCGTAAGTTCTGGAGCACAGATGTCAGCACTTGACAGAGAGTTGGGATGGGTTTGTGTTTGGGGTAATTATCCAGCCCTGCTGAAGACCCTCAGCCCCAGATTCCGCCCCAGCCTCCCGTGTGGCGGCGGGGAGCGGGGGAGTATCCTGCCACTTGTTAGTATGCGTCTGTCTTAGTTCTGCTGGCTCTTGTGTGTGGGTACATGTGCTAGGCCAAGGGTTTGTTATGGACCACCAGGCTGAACTGACCTTTCGGTCACTGTTTGCCAATTCTCCCTGAAAGACAAGGAACATTTGTTTCTCAACGCTGTTTGGTTCCCAGCAAGTTGAGCACTGATAGCTCATAACTAAGGTGATCGTATAATTTATTGTCCAACCCAGGACCCTTGAAAGTGAGAGGTACTGTTAACCAGATGGCATACCAGGACATTGGATGTAAACCGGGACAATCCCAGGCAAACTGGGACAGATGGCCTCTGTCTTCATAACTTAAAAATTGCCTCTCCTTTGTAGCCTTTCACTTAACCCATCCCGTAGAGACAAGGCTTTTGATCGTCAGCAGTCACATGCACTCCTTGTTACGGTGTCTCACCCTGGCTATACATGTGGCCTTAGATGTCTACCCCAGGTTCACATCTGTATATGACATCTCCCCAGCTAAACTGTCACCACCTCAAGTGAGAGTTATTACCTTTTTCTCATCTTTCCACAAAGCAGAGGTTCTTGCAGATAACCTGGGTCCCAACTCTGGTGTACTGATTTAGAATCTTTGGGGATGGGGCTAGGACATCTATTTAAAAAGAGGCTCTTGGGCTTCCCTGGTGGCGCAGTGGTTGAGAGTCTGCCTGCCGATGCAGGGGACACGGGTTCGTGCCCCGGTCCGGGAAGATCCCACATGCCGCAGAGCGGCTGGGCCTGTGAGCCATGGCCGTTGAGCCTGCGCGTCTGGAGCCTGTGCTCCGCAATGGGAGAGGCCACAACAGTGAGAGGCCCGCGTACCGCAAAAAAAAAAAAAGAGGCTCTACAGGTGATTCTGATGTGTACCAAGGGTAGAGCCTCATGGCCAGAAAGACCAGCAGGGCCCTGGGCAGACCAAGACCTGTTAAATGCTTGCTGGATGAGTGGTTGTCCTGATACGTGACTTCTGTGCTTGACAAGTTCCATCAGTTTCTAATTCTATGAGAAACTGCTTCTTTAGGGAGCATCTCTGGGTAGGACTAAACTAGTAGACGTCATTTTGGCTCTAGTCTGTAGAACAGGAGCAGTAATGGCAGCGACCTGCCGTGGCTTCTGTTGGGATTCACAGAGGTGACTTCTGCAGAGCCACCTAGCCCCGTGCTTGGCACACACGTGGCAGTGAACAGAGGTTCCTAACCTAAAGGAGCAGAACTGACAGCTGTAACGACACTGGCACTGTGGCGTTCAGTTTCCTTGCTGGTGTCCTTGTCTTTGATCCTCAGGAGCAACAGGATCAGTTTCCACTTCAGAAGGTCCTAAAAGTGGCAGCTACTGAACGGGAGTTTGGCAACTACCTTTTCCGCCAAAATCGTTTCTATGATGCCAAAGTGAGATATAAACGGGTAAGACTGCTTTAAGGTACACGTTTAGACCCTGGAAACTTCCTTCTTTAAAAGGTACAGACTTTTGTCTCTGTCCCTACTCCTCACGTACAGCCGTTAAGAAACATCTTGCTTAAAAATCCGCATGCCAGAGGGCTGGAGGCTAGGAGAGGGGACACAGGGTGTGGGGGAGCCGGTGATGTCTGGTTATGGATCTGGATGTGATTGCGTGGGTGTGTTCAGACTGTGAAAATCCACTGAGCTGGATGCTTACTTTTGTACTTAACTGTGTGTGTTTCTCAATAAAAAAGTTTTTAAAATTCTCTTTCTAGTTCAGGGTTCTCTACCTACTGACTTCTCCACCCCATTTGCCATCTTCATTTCATGTCTCTCTGACAGTGGAGATTCATTTAATTGTGACTCCATTCTCACCAAGCTTCTGATTGTGATTTGGCTTCCTGTGGAGGTTTTGCTGACAGGAATTCACTGTTGGCCTTGCGATGCATTCAGCAAATATTATAAACACTTTCTGTGTGCCAAACTTTGCACCCTAAGTTCTAGAGGCAAACAGGATAGAGTTTAGGGGTGTTCTGATTTTTGTCTCACTTGCATAGTGACACTAAACATTCAGGATTTGCATTCAGCTGTAAACCACAGAATCCTGAAAAACAGTTTTTCAAATAAACTAGAGACGTAATATTTCTCACATAAGAAGGGAGGCAGTCAGGGCTTCCCTGGTGGCGCAGTGGTTAAGAATCCGCCTGCCAATGCAGGGGACCCGGGTTCAAGCCCTGGTCTGGGAAGATCCCACATGCTGCGGAGCAACAAAGCCCATGTGCCACAACTACTGAGCCTGCGCTCTAGAGCCCGTGCGCCACAACTACTGAGCCCGTGTGCTGCAACTACTAAATCCCGCACACCATAGAGCCCGTGCTCCACAACCAGAGAAGCCACCACAATGAGAAGCCCGCACACTGCAATGAAGAGTAGCCCCCGCTCGCCGCAACTAGAGAAAGCCCATGTGCAGCAACAAAGACCCAACGCAGCCAAAAATAAATAAATAAAATTTAAAGAAAGAAAGGAGGCAGTCAAAGCCTGGCATAGCAGTTCCACAAAGCCATCAGGGATTCAGGTTCCATAGGTCTCTCTGCTCAGCTGCCCTTAAGCGTGTTTTTGTTGTTTTTTTTTTCCCCCGGGATGGTAGTTCAACCTGCAGCATCATCTGGGCAGGAAGAAGGGAAGGGAGAAGAGTCTGGTGTGTTTATTTATATTAAGAGCTTTCCAGAATTCCTCCTACCCCAGCTTCCCTTTATATCTCATTGGCCAGACCCGTGGTAAATGTCCATTTGCCCTTAGCTGTGTATGTATTAGAAGCTGGGAAGTGTGGTTTAATTAGTACATTGCTGCTTTGAATGAAATGGAGGCTCTGTTAGAAGAGGAGGGAAATACCAATAGACGTTGTCTTTCTCTGACTCATTTCACTTAGCATAATACCTTCTAGGTCCATCCGTGTTGTCGCAGATGGCAAGATTTCGTTCTATTTTACGGCTGAATAATGTTCCATTGTGTATATATACCACATTTTCTTTATCCATTCATCTATTTTGGGGCACTTAGGTTGCTTCTATATCTTGGCTACTGTAAATAATGCTGCAATGAACGTAAGGTGCATATATCTTTTTTTTTATGAATTGGGAGATGGGGATTGACATATATACACTTTTTAAATTTATTTTATTTATTTATTTTTGGCTGCATAGGGTCTGTGTTGCTGCACGCGGGCTTTCTCTAGTTGCAGCGAGTAGGGGCTACTCTTCGATGCGGTGCGCAGGCTTCTTATTGCGGTGGCTTCTCGTTGCGGAGCGTGGGCTCTAGGCACACAGGCTTCAGTAGTTGTGGCTTGTGGGCTCTAGAGCACAGGCTCAGTAGTTGTGGCACACGGGCTTAGTTGCTCCGTGGCGTGTGGGATCTTCCCAGACCAGGGCTCGAACCAGTGTTCCCTGCATTGGCAGGCACACTCTTAACCACTGCGCCCCCAGGGAAGTCCCTATAGTAATTTTTCTTAAACACCAGTCAGCCTTCAGTCATTTTCTTCATTCACTTTCTTGATAGTGGCTTTTGAAGCACAAGAGCTTTTAATTTTGATGAAGTCCAGTTTATTTATTCTTTAGATATTTGTGCTTTCAGTGTCATTATTAATCTAAGACCACAAAGATTTACACCAGTGTTTTCTTCTAAGAGTCTTACAGTTGAGCTCTTAGATTTAAGTCTGTGGTCCATTTTGAGTGAATTGTTGTATGCAGTCTGAGGTAGGAATCCAGCTTCATTCTTTTGCATGTTGACATCCGTTTATCATAGCACCATTTGTTGAAAAGACTGCTCTTTCTCCATTGAATGGTGTGGCACCCTGTTGAAAATCAGTTGACTCTAGATGTATATAGGTTTGTTTCTGGATTCTCAATCTGCATTGTTGGTTCTCTTCCACTGATCTATATGTCTGTCCTTATGGGTATCACACTGGCTTGGTAATTAATAAGTTTTGAAATTAGAGAGTATGAGTCTTACAACTTTGTTCTTTCTTTTCTTTAATGTTTTTTGGCTATTCAGGATCTCTTGAATTTCCATACGAATTTTCAGATCCACTTGTCCATTTTTGCAAATTTTGGTAGTGGTTGCATTGAAAATGTAGAACAATTTGGGCACTCTTGCCATTTTAACAGTATTAAGTCTTCTGATCTGTGAACATGAGATGTCTTTCCATTTATTTAGATCTTCTTTAATTTCTTTCAACAATGTTTTATAGTTTTCAGTCTACAAGTGTTACACTTTAAATTTATTGCCACTTATTTTATTCTTTTTGATGCTGCTATAAATGGAGTTGTTTTCTTAATTTCGTTTTTGGATTATTTATTGCAAGAGTAAAGAAATACAACTAACTCTCATATATTGATCTTGTGTCCTGCAACTTTGCTGAACTCACTTTTTAGCACTAATTGCGTGTATGTGTGTGTGTGTTCTTAGGGTTTGCTATATATAAGACCACCTTCTCTTGACCTCCTGTCTTCCTTCTCCACAGGCCTTGTTGCTTCTCCACCGGCGATCAGCACCCGCTGAAGAGCAGCTCCTGGTGGAGACCGCCAAGCTGCTTGTTCTCCTTAACCTGTCCTTTACGTACCTGAAGCTGGAGCGACCCACCGTGGCCCTGCGCTATGGAGAGCAGGCTCTAGTCATTGACCAAAAGAACACCAAGGCCCTCTTCCGATGTGGACAGGTGAGTTGGAGGGCAGGGACTTGGGAATGAATGCCCGAAGAAAGGCAGCAGTGGTGTTCAGCTTGGGCACTGCAGAAGTGCTGTCTTTCCTAAAGTGTGCTTTTAAAATTTTGTCCTTTTGACAGGCCTGCCTCCTCATGACTGAGTATCAGAAGGCCCGGGATTTTCTAGTCCGAGCCCAGAAGGAACAGCCCTTCAATCATGACATCAATAACGAGCTGAAGAAACTGGCCAGGTGAGACCTGTGTTTGCAGGAGTGCAAACAGAGGAAGGAACGTGTGGTGTGGCTGCCACTCTGGCCTGCCCGCTTGGGTGTAGGCCTGTTTGATGTTGCCAGGCTTGTGCTGGGAGGCAGCGCCCCCTAGAGCTGGCTTTGTGAAGTGCTCGGCACTCTGACCCACAGCTCCCAGGCCGTGGGGGGGCAGAAGGGAGGGCGGCTGTAGGACAGACCTCCAAACCACACATGCCTGGACCATCGCCTGCCTCCCTGTCCTGCCCCAGAAGTAAGCACCTTAAAGAGGCGGCCAGTGTGACTTGCAGAAAGGGCAGTGTTCTTCAGATATTCTTCCCTACTCGCCACCAACTGAGGACTGCTGTTCTCAACTGACTGCAGATCCTGGTTTGATGTGAAATGGCTCTTTCGAGTCTAGTCATACCCTAGGGTGACGCTCTTGTTACTCAGGTGATATGGATACCAACCTTGAAGTAATCTAACTTTTTCTGATTGTAGAAGCTACATGTTCATTGTAGAAAACTTTGAAAATTTCAACATAGTTAATCACCGATAATTCCATCACTTCATATTATAACCACTGGGTTGGTTTGTTTGTTTGTTTGTTTGGTGCTCTTTGGTTCCTCTGTCTTGGTGAGATTTTTCTACTCCTGTTAACATTTTTAAATGTTTAATCCAGATTGCTAGTTAAAGCTTTCTTGCCATTAAAAAAGGTCTGAGGTGTGTGTACCTCTTATTTGGATCCGATTGTTTGCATTTCAGGCCTTTAACACTTTCTAGCAATTTCCTTTCTGGTATTTATAAATATCCTGTCAAGTTAGGTGTAGAAATTTTGGAGTCTGACCATTCTTTAGCAGGAAAATCTCAAGGTAAGTTTGAGGTCTCTGAGTGTGAGGTGTTGCTCGGCAGGACTCTGCTGGGCAGCCTCACTGACAGCGGCTCCCGCCTTCGAGGCTGCCATCTTTGCAGACGGTGCGCTTTTTGTCCAAGGACTTCCTGAACAGCCCTCGGGAGCCTCCCCTATCCCTATCCCCCCACCCCCCACCCCCCAGCATTGCTTCCACTCACTCCTGATTCGATTTAAGGCCTGCTGAAGCTTTGGTGTTTCTGGACCTGAGTGGAGAATTCCAGCCACCAGGTGTCACCTCCCACAGAGACAGCCCTTCTCTAACTACTGTGTATTTCTCCCGACAGCTATTACAGGGATTACCTGGGTAAAGAGAAAGAAATGTGTCACCGAATGTTTGCTCCTGGTGAACATGGCTCTACAGTAGGAGAAAACTAAAGGTAAGGAAAGGGCTGATGCATGAAAAGTTTCAGGATTTTGTCTAGTACAGGCCTTCCCTGTAACGGTGGGGTTATGTCCCAATAAACCCATTGTAAGGTGAAAATATCGTAAGTCACAAATGCATTTAATACATCTAACCTCCCAGAACACCCTAACTTAGCCTCCCTGGTCTTAACCGTGCTCAGAACACTGACGTTAGCCTACAGTTGGGCCAAATCAGCCCAAAGAAGGCCTGGTTTTATTATATAATAGAGTGTCGACTGTCTCGTGCAGTTTATTGAACACTGTACTGAAAGTTGAACCAGAGTGGTTGTCTGGGTTCAGAACGGCTGTCAGCGTGTCGGTTGTTTACCCTCGTGATTGCGGGGCCGATCAGGAGCTCTGGCTTGCTGCCCGGCATCAAGAGAGCCACTGGGACCGCATGCTGCTAGGCCGGGAAAAGATCAAAATCCAGAATTTCAAGTACCATTTCTGCTGAACGTGTATTGCTTTTGCACCATCATAAGGTGGAGAAGTCGTGAGTCAGATCATCGTAAGCCGGGGGCCGTCTGTGTGAGGAGGTGGGCTCTTCTCCTCGGCCCCCAGTGACTAACGCTGCCTACAGTGAGGAGAGAAACCCTCCTTCCTGGAGCTGATGGGCCGCTGTGGTGCAGGGGGAGGGCACGTGCTGTGGGCCTTCTCAAAGAAGATCACAGAAGTGAGGGAGGTCCCTCCAGGGCTGGAGGTTAGAGTCATAGGTTTGGGAAGCCTTAAGCCTAAAATTGAAAACGGAAATGTTTCATGGTATATGTTCACCTCCCTCACGGTAGCGTGGAACGTGAAGCTGTGAGTATAGTTATTAATGCAATGGTTTATCTGGGTGTTGAAGATAATGCTTTTCTTAATCTGGTTTCTCCCCAAAACCTGAAAGCCTCCAACCTCACCTTCCATCTAACACATTGTTAAAGACGATCCACATGTCGAGGGTGGGAATGGTTGGTGACTGCTAAGTTCCAAGTATTCCGAGAACTAGAGACGGAAGGTTTTCAGAGCAGCAGGGGGTGGGCACGCCCCGTCCTGCTGCACCCAGGGTTTAGCTGCTCGGGGTTGCGGTTTCCCCAGGACTACATGACATAACCCTCTTGTCTGGTTTACTGTTACTTCAGAAAACTAATGGAAACAAAATCACCTGCCTTAAACACCTGCTTAGCTGGGTAGATAGCTCTGCTCTCTTGAGAGAAGTTAAACAAGGGACAACAAGAAAACAGCTGCTGGACGGGCTCGTGATGATAAATCTCTCCTTTGTTGCCTCCTCCATCTCCCTACAAAGGAGGCTTGAGAGAAGAAGGCAGTGAAAAGGCCCATTCATCTCAGGGCTTTCGCAAGTGATCTGTACACTCTTGTCTCTGCCCCGTCAGAAACAGCCAGTCAGTATCAGACGTAACGTCGCCGTCACCATTGACCGTGACCCTGTGACCTTGGCCTTCAGGTCTTGCGGGGACATTGGCGTATTAGCAGGTCTCCTGAGCTGAGATGTGAGCCCGAGGACTTCTCTCGTTTGGCGACTGTCGGTGTCCGCCAGAAGTGGGCGCCCAGTGGCTTTCTGCCAGACGTCTTGAGCTGTGAGCTGCCATGTTCTGCCACTTAATGAAGATCTGATTCTTCCCAGGTCTGTCCTAGAAACAGACTTTGGAAAACCCAGCAGGGAAACAAGTGTCCTCTCTGTTGTCCTCGCTTCCCAGCTTTCTGCATCTGGCAGACGTTTTGGAGCCGCTGATTCTTAGATGGTTTTGGCGGTATCCCTAAGTCTCGAGTTTGTCTTATCACCAGCAATGGCCACGATCGTCAGACTCCCACCGCCATTGAGGTTGTAACACGTTTTGGCTTTTGCGTCGTTGGTCTTGCTGCTCCCCTTTTTTTCTGTTGTACTTGTGCCTAAGTTTAAGTTAGTCACTTAAAATGTCTAGGTTTTTAGATTATGTTGCCAACTAGTTTTAACTAACTAGGATCATTTAAAATGTGTACTTGTCTTCCAAGGTGTTAGATGCTACTGACTCGTCTCCATCTTGTCTTCAAAGATGTTAGATAAGAACAAGAGTTCCCTCAATTATATTCTCTAAGCCTCTGGTGATAGACGCAGTTTTTTAAGATCAATAGACCTCTATGTCCTTTTCACCTTTGTATTTTGCAGCATCTGGAACCATGCCTAGCATGTGATTGACGCTCAGTAAATGTTAGTTGGATCAAATATGAAATAGCTGAAATGTTAGCCCAGCCTCTTTGAAACCATACCTTCCAGGCTGACTCTTGTATTGGCTGTCAGGACTCATGTTATTGCCAGTAACAGAAACCCATTTTTAACTAGTGTCCACTAAAAAAGAGGTTTACTGAGGGGATCCTGGGGTAGCTCGCAGAATCCAAGGAGATGGTGAACAGTCAGTAGTCGGGCAGGTAGAGACTGTGGGCCCCAGGGAATCAGTCTCATCTTTGCTTCTTTCTCTCCTGCCCTAAGGAATGCCCAGGCATCCATTTACACAGCCTTTCTATTGGAGAGGGGTATTCCTTACCCACACCTTCCTCCTCTTCCTGAACCAACTATAACTCCAGTTTGAAGATCTCGAAGCAGGGCTCTGGCCTGGTTTGGAGGGTGTGGAGTCCCAGTTATCATATCATTTCATCCAAAAGGATTTCCCTGTGTATCTCTCAAAGATAAGGACCGCTCTTGCACATTTTCTTTTATTCTCTGAACTGCTTATTTTTCTGTTCATTTGCTTTGACTTTTCTCTTTTCCACAAATGGTTGGTGTTTCTTGGTTGCTTATTCACATATAAGAATGAAACAGTAAGGAAAGTTGACCAGGAGCTCTGTCACCTGGGCAGGGCTTTTTGACTCATCCTTCTTAAGGCTGAACAGATGGGAGCTGAATGAAATGCTTTAAGATCCTTAAATACCACAGGGAGGGGCTTTGCATTGGGCACCAACTCCTATACTAGCTTCCCAGATTTTCCTTGGGTGGATTTCCCCCCCCCAAAATACGGGGTACAAGTTCTGTATTATTTTAATTTGTATATTCTCAATTTCTAGTGAAGTTGAGCATCTTCTTGCATATTTATTGGCCCCGTTATATTCTTTATGCAAATTTCCTATTGATATCCTTTGATCACTCTTAGGTCTTTTCTTCATTGTTGTGTAAGAACCCTTTTTCACGCGAAGGATGTTCACTAACTGTCACATATTTTCTTCTAGTTGTTCTGAGTACTTATATATTTACATGTGTCGCTGTTTTCTGTGTGGTGTCTGGAATTCACATTATGCTTGCACTTGACCTGTGGGAGTAGCAGAGGTCTGTAATGAATGGGCAGGAGAGCTCAGGGGTAACGGGTTTCCTAACAGTTCTTCCTGGAGTCTGAGCATCATTCCATGTCCACAGTGCTCCGTAACGTCCATAAGCCCATTTAATCTTCCCAACATTTTTTTGAGGGAGAAATTATCTCCGTTTTACAGATTGGGGAAGGAATAAAGCTCAGAGAGTTAGACCCTTTCCCTATTTGCCTGTGTGTAAACGACTGTGACCATTTTCATTTGATTTGAAATGTAAACCCCAGGCGATATCTGAGGCTTTGAATATATTCAGCTTCTTTCTTCAGCTGGAGCATTATCACTGGTTGCTCAGGGATTTTTTATTCCTTTCTTAGGTGTTTAGGAATTTCCTCCCTCTTCTCTGCTTTTCCATACTTAAGAGAAGCTGAAGCCTTTGGGCTATAGAATTAAGAGGATTGAGCCGTGTTGCTTGGCCAGCCTCAGGGAAAGAGTATCCTAACGGACTTCATAAAAAGTGTTTTCTGGGAAGTCAAAGCAGCCCCCAGGAGGCTCAGGTAGAAATAAAGGCCGAGCTGTGGAGAGTCCATTCCTGTAGTTGATGAGATTCTGGGATTCGTTTAGTCCTGGTTCAAAATGTTGGCCGGAGTGAGCCCTGGAGCAGCAAGCCCCACAGAGCTCAGTGCCGAGGCTCGAGGGGTCCTCTGGGGTCAGGGGTTCCCTTGTTCCAAAATAGCCTTCCTGTGTCCGGCCCGTACCAGTCAGTTGCCCGGAAACCCTAGGAGCAGAGCATCATCCCTCACGGTATGTGACCAGATCCAGACGGAGAATCTGTTTGATCCCATTCTTCCCAAAGGGATTAAGGAGAAACTCTCAAACCTGCTGTTGAGTCTATAAAGATATTTCATGCCTCCAGTTAGACTCATCTGAATCCTGAACAAATAATAACTTGCTTAAGTGTATTTTTATGATTTTATATATTAATTCTGACTGACTTCCCTGCATCTCCACTTGTTTTCCTCCTCCAAATGGAGATGTATTTTCTCAAGAGTAACAGGGCCAGGCAGGCATCCTCTTGTTCTCAGATGAGGGCCGTGCTGTTTTCCAGGCAAACTGTTAGACACAGTCTCTTGATCTTTAGGAAATCTGTGAAATGCCTTTTCTCCCAGCTCAGGGGTGTCATTGAAGTCATCCCTTTGTTGTGTGACTATAAATAACTCCACTTAGGTTGGCACCTCTTCATTTTACCCCTTCCTGGGAAACGTTTCCGCTGGTAGAGCTTCTTTGGCCCGTTCACCTCTGCAGCCTCTCTTGGCAGCCGTTAACAGGCCCCAAACCTGCTGCCTACTGAGATTTACTTCTGTGCTCTTAGTAGGTGAGGTATCAATGAGGGCTACATGTCAGGCGATAACTAGGTTCCTTTCTCTAATCTTCAAATCAGTGATTACTGAAGTGCCATTACCTTTCCTTATGGGGCTGAAAAATGGGAACTTTGGATTCTCAGTCTTAGCTTGCTTTCTGTGACATCAGCCAAGTCATTTAACCCCTCTGGGCTTCAGTCTTGTCACCTGTAGGATGAAGCGATTAGATCTTTAAGGTCACTCTGTACCTCTTTCTCATGTCAGATGTTGGCTCAGTTGTTTTTAATTTCTTGGATTCATAATTACCTAATTATGAATAAGCCTTGTCTCCAGGCCTATGTAAGCCAGACCCTGATTTAGGTAAATAAGGGTACAGGCAAATAGTGAAAGAAGTGAGCCTGAGCAATGAGGAATTAACGTGTGGTAAGCCTCTTAGTGCCTTGAGACACTTGAGGCAGAGGATGGGGAGTCTTAGTTTGGTTCTCCTCACTGCCCTTTGAGGGCCCGGCCAGAGCAGTCCCAGACCCAGGCTGAAGCCGAGATGAACGGGGATGAGCCTCAGAGTCTCAAGAACCCAGAGAAGCGTTTTCAGATCTGTTAGACAAAGGGAATGAACACAGATCATCTGTAGCACAGAGGACAAGGGTGTGTCCACAGGCATGTGGTCTGCATCATCCACACCGTGGTCACTGTCACAGTCTGAACAGGAAAGGCTGTGAGAGACAGAGGCAGGCCTTGGCTCTTTAATTCCTTTTGGCATCCCGACACATCACAGGGCTTGGTGGTGATGATGATTTTTGGTGAACTGCATGTGATAGCCATGAGTGTAAGAAAATTCCTCTGTGCTAGTTTCCTACCGCGGCTGTAACAAATGGCCTGGAGAGGCTGCTTGCATCCCTTGGCTAGTGGTCCCTTCCTCCATCTTCAAAGCCGCTAGCATAGCATCTGCGAACTACCATACCCTCCTGCCCTGGTCAGCATCTCTCTCTCTCTCAGTCCCTCCCTCCCCTCTGCTTCTGTAGTCATGTTTTCTTCTCTGATTCTGACCTTCCCATGTCCCTCAGAATCCTTCTGAATGCATCGGGCCCACCCAAATGATCCAGGATACTCTCCCATCTCAAGATCTTTAATTTAATCACAAATTCCCTTTTGCCACATATGGTGACATAGTCACAGGTTTTGTGAATTAAGAGGTAGACACCTTTGGGGGGTGGCCATTATTCTATCATACCCTCTTATGTATCACCACATACTGGGAACTACAGATCTCTTTAAAGATAACTCAGAACCATACATCCTAAATGTTCTCCACTTGGTCCCTTCTGTCCCAAATAAGATAATCATAACAGCCTTCCTTGGAACATTTCCTCTCTTGTGGTCATCCCACTGGTGGCTGGGCGAATAATGGTATAAGGGGAAAGGACCAGAACCAGGAGACAGTCACAGCCAACCTCTCAGCCAGCAGATGAGGGCCTGAATGCGGACGTGGGGAGCAGGGTGCAGAGGGAGAGACTCTTTTAGGTGGCAGAATCACATGGTTTGGTGTTGGGATGAGGGAAAGAACCAAGAATGATCTCCAGATTTCCAGCTTCGATAGCTGGGTCCCTGGAGGCATTAGCAACTGAAGGAGGCTTTGGGCAGGTATTATTTTTGTGGCTTGAGGAACCTGAGGTGCCTGTTGGACATCCAGGTGGAGGTAGCCGGCAGGAAGTTGACTGTGAGTGTGGGGGTCAGAGAGGAGGTCTGGCTGGAGAGCACGTGGCAGCCACGAGTATATGCAGGGCGCTAAAGTCCAGGAATGTGAGGAAGTCACCCAGGAGGAGGTGTAGGGAGGGGAAGGCCGTGGACCAAGGATGGACCCTGGGAGCACCAGCATGGAACTGAGAAGAGAGGCTGGGAGCCAGGAGGACGAGTGGGAGGTTTAGCTGGGAGTCTGAACCAGAGAAGAGAGCAGGTGGATGGGAATTAGAAACATGTTGAATAACATGTTTTGAAACAAGGGTGGCAGTTGGGTGGCACTTCTGACCCCTCTTTGATCTTGTCTTCTGTTGTCTTCACCATGGCACTGTGGCACCTGATGGCTGTGAACTCTGACAGTTGTCATCAGAGGAAGTGTGCTGTGAGTCCTAGGCCACCCGCAAGTCAGGGCAGAGGCCTGGGGGTGCTCTCTGGTTCAGTTTAAAGCTAAAAAGTGTGGGCTTCGTGGGACCACTCAGAGAGCCTGATGTGTGTTGCCAGCAGGGAGGGGATACACAGTGACGCCAGCCTCACGCCAGTGGTGAGAAGTAGAGAGGCGTAGCCGGCTGGGGGTGGGGAGGGCACCAGGGAGGCTGAGGGGACTGCAGCAGGGAGAGTCGGTGTGGAGCAGGCCTCCAGAGGCCAGGGCCAAGGCGGGGACAGGCAGAAGAAGGTGGGCGCAGCAGCGAGGGCTGGCTTTGAATGGTTGCCGGGCACGGTGGCGGGAGGAGGAAGGGCAGGATGGAGAACCAGACAAGCCAGAGGACACAGCCAGCTGGTGAGGTGGCCAGCACATCACATCACAGAGTGTGTGAGTGGGCTCGGGCTCCTTGTAAAATTCTTTTCCCCCAGTTAGATGTTTGAGATACCCAGCCTAGGTTATTGCGATTAAGTAATGCATTTTGAGAAAGAGAACTAGTTAAATGGCCTCAGGGAGGGTCTAGGGGTCTTCACCTTAATGTGCAGCGTTTGTGCATTTTCTGGGATTTGAAGTGGGATCCATAGCTCTCACCAGTTTTTTTCTTTGTTTTGTTTGCTTTTTTTTTTTTTTTTGTCTGCGTTGGGTCTTCCTTGCTGTGCGTGGGCTTTCTCTAGTTGCGGTGAGCGGGGACTACTCTTTGTTGTGGTGCGCGGGCTTCTCACTGCGGTGGCTTCTCTTGTTGCAGAGCACGGGCTCTAGAGCGCATGGGCTTCAGTAGTTGTGGCACATGGGCTCAGTAGTTGCAGCTCGCGGGCTCTAGAGCGCAGGCTCAGTAGTTGCGGCGCACGGGCTTAGTTGCTCCGCGGCATGTGGGATCTTCCCGGACCAGGGATTGAACCCGTGTCCCTTGCGTTGGCAGGCGGATTCTTAACCACTGCGCCACCAGGGGAATCCTCTCACCAGTTTTTTCAAAGGGCTGTATGACCCATAAAAGGTGAAGACCGACTATTCTAGAGGTTTCTCACAGATGCTGTTCATGTCTGCTTGCTCACTCTGGTTCACTGTTGCAGGCCTGGAGGGAAGGGCTCTAGGCCAGGGCTGCGGATGGGCAGGGCTGGTGCGGACACCGTGGGAACTCCGCTTACCCTGCCCTGATCCTTGGCTCTTTGTCCTCGGGTTTCAAACATAAACATCCCAGGCTCTGCAGCCTCCGGCTCCTGGTTCCAGGATTACATCACTTCTCCATCTTCTCTGTTACATTTTCACACTCTTCTTTGATTACTGCCCATTATTTTGTGCAACTGTTGTGGACACCTATCATATCACTGCCTGAGCTTCTGTTTCACAGTGACTGTGCCTTTTCCCCAGGCCTGGGCTGTACTCTCTTCAGAAGCGGCTTGTTTAGTATTAATGTATTCAGCTGGAGTCTGCCCTGCTGGACCTTTGTCTGTGTCCTCTGCCTGAGTCTGACTGCCTTTGTTTTGAGGGTCTCCTGGCTGAGCTCTCCTTGAGCCCTGGGCACACGATGGCTTTTCTCTCTGCCTTCTGCACCTCAGTGTGCAATGGGTATTGGATTTTCGAAATGAAATTTGAACTTTTCTGTTTTGATGCCTTTTCATTTCTGCTAAAGTGTTCTTTTTATCGGTTTCAGTTTGAAAATTCAGCTGACTGAACCTCATAAAATCCCAGTGTCTGATCTTGGAGGCTGTCCCTGCCCATCTGCATTCCCGGGCACATGTCTGTGCTGAGTGAATATTGAATACAGGGTTTATTTCTACAGTCATTTCATGGGGCACAGACTAGATTGAGTTTTGTTTTTCACTAATGATTATTAAACTTTTTATTATGGACATTTTCAAACCTATGCAGGTTTAGAAAGAATAGCATGACAGTCTGAGTTATCAGCATTCTGCTGTTCTGTTTCCTCTACCACCCCCCACCCCATAACTTTTAGTCATATTTTAATTTAAATTATAAAAATGCTACCTGCTTATAGTTTTAACCCAAAGAGTGGAAAATAAAACCTCCCAGTCCCCAAACCTACTCCCTAGAGGCAACCACTGATGTTTCATATGTGTCCCTCCCTAAAGGTTTTTATGAATATTCAAGATTGTGGGTGTCGGGCTTCCCTGGTGGCGCAGCGGTTGAGAGTCCGCCTGCCGATGCAGGGGACGCGGGTTCGTGCCCCGGTCCGGGAAGATCCCACATGCCGCGGAGCGGCTGGGCCCGTGAGCCATGGCCGCTGAGCCTGCGCGTCCGGAGCCTGTGCTCCACAGCAGGAGAGCCCACAACAGTGAGAGAGAGGCCCGCGTACCGCAAAAAAAAAAAAAAAGGTTGTGGGTGTCAATGTAATCTTCCCCACAAATAGAATTATACATCTTGTACCATAATGCAATTTGGATGTTTTCTAGGTTAGCGCACAAAGAACTACCTCATTAAAAAAAAAAAAAAGACCCAGTAGCATTCCATCCTAGGAAGGAATCCTCATATTCTTAACAGTGATTGATAGATAGATGGATGGCTAGACAGACAGGAGATGACATAGTTATCCCCACACCTGAGTTTTCTATGGTGTTTATTTAAATGTCGTGTCACTGGGTGGTAGCATGTATATCTTCAGCTGAACTAGGAATCACTAAATTGACCTCTCAGGCGTTTATACCACTTTACATGCCCTTTGGTAGTGTCTGAGATTCCATTCCATAGCTTTGCCATCATTTGTATTGTTAGGTGTCTTAATCTTTGCCAGTTTGGCGCATCCAAAATGGGATCTTGTTATCAGAATTGGCATGTCCCTGATCAGGCATCTTTTCACATGTTTACAGTCACACGTCCTTTCTATAAATTGCCTGTTTCTCTGTAACCAAACACCTTTCTGAATTTTTCAGTTTTTTGATAGTTATTAAAATGTCAGTTGCTTCCCTGGATACTCTAGGCATATGATCATCATATACAAGTAATGGTAACTTTGTTTTCTCCTTCTCACCTTCTCTTATTTTATTCAGAGCCCATCTCACCATGTGGGCTGAGTGTTTCCAAAACAGTGTTAGATGGTGGTGACGGCTCAGCATCGCATCTTTCGTGACCATAGTGGGTGACCTGTTGCTGCTACACTGCTCAGCATGATGCGGACTTTCGGTTGAGATATATTCTTCTTTTTACCATGTTAAGGAAATGTTTTTATACTAAAGGCTTCTGTCAGGAAAGATTGTTATCAAATGCCTTCCTGTCACAAAGATAAGCTTTTTTTACCCTTTGACTTCTTATTATGGTTTATAATATTGAATCTTCACGGCAGGGATAGAAATACTGTGCTTTTTTTTGGCTGCATCAGGTCTTCATTGCTGTGCACGGGCTTTCTCTAGTTGCGGCGAGCAGGGGCTACTCTTCGTTGTGGTGAGCGGGCTTCTCATTGCGGCGGCTTCTCTTATTGTGAAGCACAGGCTCTTGGCATGTGGACTTCAGTTGTTGCAGCACGCAGGCTCAGTAGTTGCGGCACGCAGGCCCTAGAGTGAGTGGGCTTCAGTAGTTGTGGTGCACGGGCTTAGTTGCTCCGCAGCATGTGGGATCTTCCAGGACCAGGGATCGAACCCATGTTCCCTGCATTGGCAGGCGGATTCTTAACCACTGCGCCACCAGGGGAGTCCAGAAATATTGTGCAATTTTAATTGGTTGCTTTGGGAGAGCAGCAGAGTTCCTCTAACACAAAAGAGCATGTTCCTTCCCTAAGCAAATGCATTCATAGGACATTCTGTAATGAAAGACTTTTAAACTCAGTAGGAGAATTTGAGGCAAAAGGAAACTAAATTTGTTCTTCACAGGTCAACAGGAGTTCTCTGTTTTCCTCAGGCTGCTTGATGCTCAAGAGGGAGGAGTCTGGGGGGACCGAGGACTTGGAGAAAAAAGCAAAAGGAGAGCCCAAGAGCTCCAGGAGGAGGGGCAGAGGGAACCTGAGAAAGACCGTGTTGATAGCCTGGGGCTCCCAGCTGGGCGGGCAGAGGCAATAAGCTCTTCCCAGATTTCGAGTCCTTAGGATATTGGTACTTCTGTTTCTGTTGAAAGGATTTCAGGAAGTGAGGATACCTGTGGGAAGGGCCTCATTATACCTTTTTGATGTTTTAATGTGTTTCGTTGATTACCAGTAAAGCTCAGCATCTAATTTATTTGCATTTCCACTACTTAACTTAGAAGTAATGTCTTGTTTCCGTCTAATAGTTTTACTTATTATGTTTAAATTTTTATGATATCAGCAGTTTATTTACATCCTTAATTTGAAGTAGGGATCTAACTTTATTTGTTTTTCCATTTTTAAAGCCTTTATTGAATTTGTTACAATATTGCTTCTGTTTTATGTTTTGGCTTTTTGGCCCCGAGGCATGTGGGATCTTAGCTCCCCAACCAGGGATCGAACCCACACCCCCTGCATTGGAAGGCGAAGTCTTAACCACTGGACTGCCGGGGAAGTCCCTCTAACTTTATTTTTAATCAAATGTCTAAACAGTTGTACCCAAACCTTCTGCTTATTGACTTAAAATACCATTTGTAATACCTTGATCAAAGAGTTTAAACCTACCTAGGGTAAATTCATTCTTCACATTAATGCTAGAATGAGTCTGTATGTTTATATAACGAAGTTGGCCTATAGTAGTGGAATTAGTCAGTGGTCCCATGGGCCTCCCTCTCTCCTCACTGATTCTGTGGCTGGAGCTCTGTCTTGGTTCATCAGTAGGTTCTGGGCCTGAGCACTACAACTGCTGTTGGAACTCAAGCTGGACAGCAGTTCCAGGTGACCAGAGGGCGTGTCAGGTTGGTTTTGGCCCCAAGGCTGGACATTTCTCAGTGTGATTGCATCACAGATCATCACAAGACCCCATTGTTTCTCCATGACTTTGCGTGGGGTTGGACAGGAAAGTGCGTCTGCTGTGTCTGCCCTCCTGCATCCGGTGTGGCCGGGGCCCCATCTAGCTGCTCTGGTTCTGCCCCATCCCCTCCTCTCCTGGGTGCTGACAGCACAGCAGATGCCTCCGCCTCAGCGGCTGGGGTGGCCCTCCTTCTAGGCGAGCGTGTGAATGGACTGTCAGCTGGAGCCCACAGTGGCCCTCTCCAGTGTGCTGGTCTTACAATAGTTGGACTTGTTGGCAGTGTGGGTTTGCAGAGGAATAAATGGGAAATGAGTGGGGAGTGAGGCGCTGCAAAATGAAGAGTGAAGCGGCCAGCTTTCGAGTGCCTGGACTAGGAAACGGGCACCACGTCACGACCTCACCTCGGCCTGTCGGGCAGGGCAGTGTAAGCACTGGCCCAGGCCAAGGGGCTGCTCTTCCTGCCATGGTTCTTAAGCCCCGCAGTGCCTTCCACGGAGCAGCCAGAATCATCTTTTTTCAAAGTCATTTCTCTGTTCAGAAGCTCCAGTGACTCACCTTTTAATGCCTCTGTGGCCCGTGTGACGGGGCCCCTTCCCATCTTTCTTCCCTGCGTTCACTCCACCCTGGCCACGCTGGCTTCCTGGTGCCTCTCACACACTCCAGTCGTGTTCTTGACTCTGGGCCTTTGCATCGACGTTCCTCCAACCCGGAAAGCCCTTCTGACTGTTCAGAGCTCTGTCTACTTAAATGACCCCCGCTCAGAGATCTCTCCGGTTACTTTATGTTAAACAACAACCTGCATCATTCTGCACCCCAATAGCCTGCCGATTTTTCTTCACAGCAGTTATGTGCTTTGGTTTATTCATCTCTTTATCCCACTAAAGAGAGTCCCAGGAGGTGGTGACTTTGAGGTTTGTCCGTTGCATTTCACTGGTGCCACGGTTTTCTGTAATTTGTTATAAAGGCCAGCCAAGAAGGCTTAGGGGCACAGAAAAGCACCCTTCATGGTAGATATAAATGAGAAGCAAGATGGCCATCTTGAGTCAGCACTGGCCCTCCCTCCTGCCTGCACTGAGCCCGCCCGCTTCTGCCCAGGGGTTGGGTTGGGAGGAATGTCTCAGGGCAGGTCTCTCCCCCCACTCAGAAACTGCTGTTCAGCAAGATGGGAGTGAAGGATGTGTTCTTACTCTGACCCCCACCTCCTGGACACACACAACATGGCCCAGACAGCTGCTCACACCAGGGCACCAGGGCACCAGGCTGGGATGGCGCATCAGCCAGCACCCACCCCTGTGTACCAACCAGCGTTTTTCGTGGCTCTGGGGTCGGCGTTGGGCTCTGGGGAGGCGGGGGCGGGCAGCGCCTGCAGAGCCAGCACCACAGAGCCATCGATGGGCTGTCATACTAGCTTTCACTGTGTTCCTGCCCTCAGACAGTGTCACACTGGTCTTGTGACAGCCCGGTGAAGTACACACTATCAGGCACATTTTATAGGTGAGGAACAGGAGGTATTACTTGTCCAGGATCACAGAGCCGGAAAGAGTCCATTTGGGTCTCTTGGCTCTGGCAAAAGTACCACGCTGTGTCTCTTCCGTCAGCGCCCACGTTACCTGTCTGTGTGGTGAAGCCAGTCGTCCTGTGGAGCTGCCTGGCGAGGCCCGTGCAGGCTTCCTGTCTGGTCACACCCCGAGTGCTTTGCGCTGTCTGGTGTGTGTCACGGGTTCCGTGTGTCCCACTGAAAGCAGCTGCTGTGCGTCTGGCTCTTCGGGGCGCTTTCCGTGTCTCTGAAGTGGAGCTGCAGGAAGTGCTAGTCCTTGTGGGACAGTTGAGAAAGTCCGATGAGTGAGAAAGCTCTGCCCGCATTCAGGAATTAGTCATCTATTCTGGGGCCTCATCTGAACAATGAACTTGAACTGGATGGTCTCAGGGTCCCTTCTAGTCTGGTTTTCTGAGACTGTGTTCTTGATTTGAAGTTTCAAAGCCACCGTATTAATTGGTCACCATTTCCCCGGACCCACCCCCTAGGGGCCTTGCAGCGATGGCGTCTGTCCCTGACCGCAGACCCGGGACTGGCTTTGGCGCCCCTCTGGGACGTCTGAGTCCCGTTGTGTTTCTAACTGCTGTGTTTGATTTCTAGATTCCTCAGCTAACTACAAGCAAGAGAAGAGAGGCTGCCCAGTTCTCCATCGTTATGGGGGTGGCGAGGGAGCTTTCTGGAAGGAACTCCTCAGAGCAGACTGTGTGGCAGTGACCTGCTTGGAAGAGGGGCTGGGATTCTGCAGCCCGAGGCCACTGCCTCATCTCTGACACTGCTGCTGAGGTGTTTTCACAGGTGCTGTTTTCTGTTTCACGTTTTCATACAGAGGAGGGGAAAGGGTAGCTACTGACAAGTAGAAAAATGCTATTTTTTAAAGGCAGTTTCTTGTTTTTTCAAATAGAATAAGTCCTTGGTTTTTCTCCAGTCCCAACCCCCTTCCCGCTGCTCATGTCTCTGGGTAAATACAAATAGAGATGGCTTTGTGTATTTTTGTAGGGCTCTCAGTTTTGAGGAGAGAGAATTATGTTACAGATGTTTTTGTTGTAAGCAAATAAAAGACTTCCTTGTCCTTGCAAGATCCAGTGTAAATTGTGTGAATTCAATTAAACTTATAAAGTCAGTAGGTAGGGTAGAGGGACAGCCATTCGTTGAGACCAGCTGGATCAGTGAGTGGAGTTGGGTTTGTTTTGCTGGAGCCAGAGCAGTTCTTTTTGATTGACCTAAGGGTGAAACGCTTGTGCATTTGGGTTGGGGTTCCCTTGAAATCTGCTCCCTTCTCTGGGAAGCTGTTTCAAGACAGTTAATTGGAAACCTGGGAGCCAGCCAGTCCTCCTGCACTTTTGTGCACCTCGGGTCTTGCAAAACGTGTGTGTTTGAGGTGTTATAAAGCCAGCCTCCCTGTGGTGTCTTGGACAGTGTGGTGCTGGGTGATGACAGCTGCCACCTGAGAGGGGCAGCCCGGGGCCCTCACAGCATCGCTGCAGCTCGTTCTTGCCACAATCCTGGGAGGTGAGCAGTGGCCCTGCACTTACCAGGGAAGGGACAAGCTGGCCTAGAGAGAGTAAGACACTGCCCCAGGGCCTCCGGGCTCTCCCCGTTAGAGCCGGAATGTAAATCACTGCCTCTCCTGCCTCACAGCCGGCAGCGGGCTTGGCTTGGAAAGGCCTCCGGCTCCCAGAGGGCTTGGTCGTCCCCACCCAGCCACGGTGCTCAACCCGCCTCTGCGAGCCTTGCTGTCCCCTCCTGGACCCTCACCGACAACTTCCCATCTCACTTAAGAGCCGTGGCTGCAGCCTAGGGTGGAAGGTCTCGGCCCGGGTCACCCAGTTAGGGCCGAGCTGGAGCGCTTCTAGCGTGGAGGGGGGGCCTTTCTGTGAGGTGCTCAGGGACCTCTCCCCCCTCGCCCCCCAGGCCGGTTGCTGTCTTCTAAAGAGGGTTTGGGCTCTTTTCCCTCAAGACAAGGCCTGAGGCCCTGGCTGACTTTTGCTGAGCAAACCGGGCAATAGGTGGCGACAAAACCTGCTCTATGCTTCTGGGCCAGCCCGCCTGGGCAGCAGCAGCAAATGCCCTGGGCTGGGGGCTGGAAGGGCCCTGGATGGGGTGGAGACCTCTTGGGACGGCTCTAGGCCTCTCTCTCGACCCAGCTGCTTCACATGGTCGCTCCATAAGACTGGTCTGGCTGGGCATTGGGGCCCAACTCCTGGGCCCCTGTCCTCCAAGAGGAAAAGGCAGCAAGTGTGGTCAGTCCTCAGCACAGCTGGAGAGGCGGAGGGGCTCTGCAGGCAGGTGACTTGTGACAAAGAAGGAGCCTGAAGGGCCGCTGCAGGCAGGCAGAGAGCATGGCAGGAGCAGAGGCCCGGAGGTGACCCACCTGTGCATCTGCACATTTGCGAAAATAAGTCTTTGCGTGGATGTCACTTGGGCAGGCAGACGGGATGGATCACGGAGAGCTGTGTTTGTGTCGGGCTGAGAAATCACACCCTCCTTTGGGCCTTGGGGAGCCCTGCAGACTCCTCCCCAGGTGAACAGCAATCCTGGAGATCTCTCTCTCTCATTCTCTCCCTCTCTCTCTCTCTCTCTCTCTCTCTCTCTCTGGCTCAGGAGCCAGGCTGGCTGCAGGGAAGGGCTGGGCCCTTTACTTGGCTCCTTCTCTCCTGACCTCATTAAGAAGCTTACCTTGACCTCTCTAATCGCTTTGGTCAACCCGGTCATGATAATGACATCATAACAGTGAGGAGTCAGACTTAATCCAAAGCATCAGTTAAGCAAAAAAGCCTGTGTGTTTGCGTTTGCACACAGGGCACTCGTGTTTTTGGCCTAGGAGGCAAACATTCTAGAAAGAGACGGAAATGCCAGAAGATAGATAAGAAGGTGATATAAATATTGTAATAAACCAAAAAATATGTTATCTTTCTTAAAAATGTGATTTTTTTCTTTTTTTTTTTTTTTTTTGCGGTGCGCTGGCCTCTCACTGTTGCGGCCTCTCCCGTTGCGGAGCACAGGCTCCTGCGCAGGCTCCAACGCGCAGGCTCCAACGCGCAGGCTCAGCGGCCATGGCTCACGGGCCCAGCCACTCCGCGGCATGTGGGATCTTCCCAGACCGGGACACGAACCCGCGTCCCCTACGGCAGGCGGACTCTCAACCACTGCGCCATCAGGGAAGCCCTAAATGTGATTTTCTTAATTCACAGCCCTTCACACTAAAAGCGCAGCTGCAGGTGGGGCAGCACTTGAGTCCGATCTCTGTGTCCCCGTCCTGCCCCCTTTACCAGCTCCCTCCTGCTGAGCTCGTCCTCCCTGACCACTCAGACAGAAAGAGAAACACCCTTCTAGGGAGAAGCAATGTCAGACCCAGAAAATTCACCATCCACGACGGGAATTGACTTGGGGGGGGCGGGGCGGGGGCACTGTGGCTGCTCTTTGAGAAATGTCAGGAAATAAGAACAGCCCCAGGAGACAGACTCCAGACAAACGGCCACTTTGGAAAAGATGGACTCCAGGAAAAGGGTCATGTGGCCCCAGAAAGAGCCCCACACTTTCTCCTGCCTAGTGACTCGGTGTTTGTGCAGCAACTGTGACAGGTGCTCACTGGATGCCAGTGGAACCTGAATCCAAATTCCTGATGCAAAATCTCAGCTGGTTTCTGAGAACCTCGAGGTACGTTGCGAGGTGGACAAGTAAGCGGTCATCATCTGTTCACGAGGAACAGGCTGTGGCCAGACTCATGCTGCTGTGGCTCGTGTCGGAGGGACTCCTGCGTGACTCGTGAGACCTCGCACATACAGACTATATCTCCGCACCCTCACACAAGGCAGTGAAAGTCATTTCCCTCACACTGCTGCCCCCCCCCCCGCCCCAGCCCTGAGCCAGACCCTCAGGGGCCCTGCTGCCCTCCCTCCTCCCGCTCAGCGTCATCCCAAAGCTGAGGGTTTTGCCTCCGTAGTGTCCCTTGTATCAGCCCCTAACTCTCCATCTCTCTGCCCTTCCTGGCTCAGATGTAACGACCTCTCTCCTTGATCACTGGACACCTTTCCCCCTAGCCTCCCCAGTCCTAGACTCCATCCCTCCATCCTCCACCTGCCAGCCCCATCCTGCTCCGGCTTAAATGCTTCAGTTGTTCCCAGTAGCCTTTAAGATAAAGTTCAAACTCTCTAATTTAGCATAGGAGGCCTGGCCTATCTCCAGCCATTCCCTGCCAGCCTCCCTGCCTTCCAGCCACGCTGAGCCACCTGCGGCTCCTAAATGTTCACACCATTCCACCCCTTGTACCTCCCCATGTGTTGCTCTCAGACCAGACCACATTTCCATTCCTCTTCCAAAGCTTAACTTAAGACAGGATCCTGAGTGGAAGCCTCCAGGGCTCACAAAGAGGCAGGACACGTGTCCCCAGCAAACTGTCAGTCATCCCAACAATCATGGGAAAGGGGCCATTCAGCACAAGAGTGAACTTCTCTGCCCCCAGTCTGGCAAATAAAATCATAAAGCTTCCTCTTTTCTTGGTATTAAAACATTTCTCATATTTTAAAAAATTATTTTAATTTCTTTATACAAAAACCACACGTATAAGATAGTTATAAATATATGCATAAACCTGGAAAGAAAAAAAAAACTTAAACGTCCCCTCCTCCAGGCAGCCTTCCCTGACCACCCTGACATAGCTGCCTCCGAGATGCCCAGGGCCTTGGTTCCCAACACCCCACAGTAACTGGATGGTCTGGCCTGACTTCCCCAAGGCTGTGAGCTCCTCCAGGACAGGGACAGGATGTCACCTGACTGTGGTCCTCCATTCCCCTGCATAGTCAGAGAGACAGGAGCCCCAGTTTGTTGAAGGAATAAATAGAGCTCACTTATAAGCTATGTTCACATACCTCATGAAATCCTTATGGACAAGTCAAAGACAATGCAGAATAGGTGGCTTGAAATGAGGTCTGCCTTGGCTGGCTGTGTTGAGGAAATCTGGCTCAAGGACCCTGGATAGAAAATAAAGACGAACCCGGGTCAGACAAGAAGACTGTGAACTCAGCGTGAGCCATGGGCGGCAGCGACTGCTAAAGAGGGCAGGGCAAGCGCTGGTGGGGCAAGTGGGGGCCGTGGGACCCCAGAACCCCGGGCAAGTCTGCAGGCTGCAGATCTGGAGACGATCGTCGACCCAGAGAAGGGCCGCGGGCACACGGACACCTTAACAACAGGGCTATCTCCCTCCGTGGTGGTTGTGAAAGCCAAACCTGATGGCATCTTCGGTGTCAGGGGAGCCCTAGGAGCCAACAGCAGACAGCAACTAGTTGGCTGGAAATGCGGTGAGGGTTTCCAACTTAATTGTGAACAGTTGTTGGAAAACGTGCAGTTGACTAGGAGGACTGAAGGTCACGACGATGTCAGCCCCTCTGAACTACCCAGTTCAGTCCCCACCCCAGAGATGGCGTGGCTCCCCAGCCCAAGGGTCACTCCCCGGGCACCATCCATGCTGTGCCCCTCTGCTAGGGCTGGCGCCTCCACCCCCGTTTCTCCTAAACCCCCGCAAGGCCCACTTGCCCCACCCCGTGCGGCGGCGTTTGGAGTCTAAAGCAGACGCCTAGGTGGGCTGACCCCTGCTTGGCCACAGCCGATAGCTGCCCGCCATCAATAGCACAGTGTCCCGGCACACAAAGAGCCTTACTCAAGCTCCATGGAATGGATGTGAAAATCACCGAGGTGGATTTCCAACCTCAGAATTACTCAGCAGCCCTTTCCTGCGTCACTGGTTCCTTTCTGGATTCCATGAGGGAGCCCTTCCCAACCTTGCCCTTGATGTTCATGCCCCTTCTTCCCCTCCAGCACCCCCTTCTCCTATCTCCAGGCCCAGTGACCTGGCCTCTTCCTCCACAGAGCCAGTAAACGTCATTGGGCATGAAATAAGACCCCCCTTTCCCCTCACCCCTACTTCTGTATCTTTGCCCCCCTCACCTCCTCCCCAGGGTCCTCGGGGCAGGAGTTAGGGGTGGGGGAAATGCCCACCCCTTGCCCCTTTCTGTGCTGTCGATCTGGGCCTCAGCGGTTCATCAGCCTCCTCTGTTTGTGACACACAGGCTTCTTCTCCCCTTCTGCCTCCAAACATGGCCCAGTCTCTCCCTCCTAAAAAAGACTCCTTCAATCCTACCTCCTCCTTTCACCCACAGCCATTTATTTTGTTCTATTTATTTACTTCTTGAAAAATGTAATCCATTCCCCTGACTCAGAATTGAGGTACAAGTGCCCTCCCTCCCATCCTCGCCCTCTGCCCCATTCCTGGTCCCTTCACTGTTGGCAATTTCCTCGTTATCCTTCCAGGAGAGTTAACAACTTGTACAAGAGGATGTCTTCACATATTCCTCCTCTTTTAAAAAAAATGAGACATAATTCACATACTGTGAATATCACTCTTTAAAGTTACATAATTAAATGGGTTTTTTTTTTTGAAAAAAAAAAAAGCATGTTCGCAGGTCGTATCTAGTTCAAGAATATTTTGATTACCCCAGAAAAAAAGGCCACACGCATCAGCAATCACACCCCGCTCTCTTCTCTCAGGCCCTGACAGCCACCCGTCTCCTTTCCACCTCTATGGATTTA
This sequence comes from Delphinapterus leucas, assembly GCF_059928025.1. Lineage (NCBI taxonomy): Eukaryota > Metazoa > Chordata > Mammalia > Artiodactyla > Monodontidae > Delphinapterus > Delphinapterus leucas. The sequence continues at coordinate 9,215,464 of NC_143143.1, forward strand.
TCTGTGCTGGACGTTTCACATAAATGGAATCATACAATATGTGGCCTTTTGTCTCTGGCTTTTTTCACTTTAGCATAATGTTTTCAAGGTTCGTCCATGTTGTACTGTGTATCACTACTTTACTCCTTTTTATGGCTGAATAATATACAATTGTATGTATACGCCACCTTTTGTTTATCCATTCATTAGGTGGTAGACATTTGCTTTGTTTCCACTTCTTGGTTATTTTGGGTATATACCTAGGAATGGAATTGCTGGGTCATGTGGTAATTCCACATGTCGTTTCTTAAGGAACAGTCATACTGTTTTCCACAGGAACTGCACCATTTTACATGCCACCAGCCACGTATGAGGGTTCTGATTTCTCCACGTCTTCGCCAACACTTGTTATTTTGGGGTTGTAGCAGTAGTAGTAGTAGTAGTAGTCATACTAGTAGTGGTTTTATAGCCATTCTAGTGGGTGTGAACTGGTATCTCATTGTGGTTTTGATTTGTATTTCCCTGAGAACAGCTGAAGTCAAGCATCTTTTCATGTGCTTACTAGCCACTTGTATATCTTCTTTGGAGAATTGTATATTTAGATCCTTTGACCATTTTTTAATTAGATCATTCATCCTTTCATTGTTGAATTGAAAGACTTCTTTATATATTCTGGAACTAGTCCCAGGGGGCACCTTCCTTCTGGAAAGAAGTCTTCCCATGGACCTCTGAAATCACTTGCCACTTTGGAGCAGTCCTTTATTAAAGCACCTTCTCATGTAGCTTTCACAAAGCACTCTCCTTGTTCTGTCTTCTTCACTGACCTTCCTCCTCTTCTCTCCCCACTGCGCTCCCCCCACCTAGCCCCCCTCCTCTGCCAGTCCCGCAAATGTTGGGATTCTGTCCTTGATCATCTCCTCTCCCACATGAATGAGTTCCTCTCGGGTGAACGCATCCACTCCCAAGGCGCTCAGCCTGCACCTTTACCTCTGAGTCTCCTGAACCTCTTCCTCCAGCCCTGTCCTCTCTGGACCTTCTGTGCTGTATCCCCAGGGGCCTTGAGACCTCCCCTCCCTGGTCTCTTCTGGGTAACCCGGGCGTCCTCTCACGTTTCTGAGTTTAGTTAATGATCACACCCAAGCCAGAAACAAACCAAAGGGGTCACCGTATTTGACTCTCCTCTCCCGTCCTCACTTCCCAAATCTCATCCATTGTCACATCCTGTGGTTTCTGCCCCCTCAGTATTCAAAAGGCACACCTAGAGCCACATGGGACAGGCTCCTGCCTTTAGCCCTGACTCTGTGCATTGGGGAGCAAGGTGGGGATACAGCAACCCAGCCCACAGCATCGGAAGCACAAACGCCAAATGACTGGTGCAGACTGCAGGCTCAGAGGAGGGGGAGGGGAGGCGGACACACACTGAGCTGTGAAGGACAGAGGTCAGCAGCGGAGGCAGGGGAGGGGGGGACCACAGCCACTGCACTGTGGAGACACCCGAGTGTGGGGTTTAGGAGCGGGTGGGAGGGAGGGCTTAGGAAGGGAGAGGGAGGCTGGCTGCTGTGGCTGGGAGACTGGCTGTGGTCAGAGACAACTAGGCTGGAATTGGTCCACATTATGCCTCTGTGACTCTGGATACGGCACTTAACCCTGAGGCTTCAGCTTCCTTATCCAACACCTGCGTTGTGGTCAGGATCGCCTCCAATCACGCTTGTGAAAATCCTTCGTAAGTGGTAAGGTGCTGGACGGGCAAAGGCAGCCCAAGGCCAGAAAGGGAAGCGGGTTGGACATTGTGAAGGTCACAAGTACCAAGTGCAAGGGCTCAGGTTTTACTGTTCAGGTGTGGTGAGGATATTAGGTGGGACTCTCAACTCCAGCTGACAGAAACCCAACCTACTCGGGCCCAAACCGAAAGAGAATGGATTGGTCATTGTCATGGGTGGCCCGGGGTGGCTCTGTCTGCAGCACAGCTGGGTCCTGCCGACCCAGGATGACGTCAGTGTCTCCGTTGGTGTCTCTCTGGGTTTTCGTCTTTCTCGCCCCCTCACCCACCGCATCTCTCACCTCTGCTTTCCTCCTAGCAGCCTCAAGCTCACTCCTCTCAGGCACCAAGACCCAGAGCCTCACTGTCCGCCTTCACAGGGAAGCTTTGATTTCCGTAGGGTGGGTCACTGCTCATCCCAGAACCAATCAGGCAGGTGGGTGGTGTTCTTTGATTGGCCAACAGGACCAGCGCCCTCCTCTGGCATTGGGGTGGGAGCCAAGTGATGAGGTGGGACTGGGAAGGGAGACGCCCGGGGGCCAGGCTGTGGGCTGACGGAACCTCTCCCGCTACCGGGAGTCCTGGAGCTTCTGAACAGGGTGATTAATCCTCCTGCGAGGGGGTGGGAAGCAGTGCCTCGGCGGAGGCATGAGTAGGGCAGATCTGGGCAGTGGCCAGGAGTGCCTGTCTCATAGAGAAAAAGGCCCGGGCACCCTGCAGTTCCCAAGCCGTCCTTACCTCTCCTCAGACTTTTCCCTCAGCCTCACACAAGTCCTGCGAAGTAGGGAAGGATGACTTGGCTGTGCCCATTTAACAGGTCAGGTTGAATGGCTTTCACAACCATTAATTAATAACTATTAATGGGAGTAATGGTCCTGGGTTAGCAAACCATTAGGCTGCCCATCCTCCAGGGAGAGATTTGTATGGGGAACACTCAGCAGCCACGTCTGGGGCCGGCGTCAGGCATGGACCCTCTCTTCGCCCCACGGACACCTTTGGGGATGGGAGAGGTTCGCACTGGGTGAGGGGCTGCAGGAGGCTTGCAGACTCTGCTTGGGCCTAACAGGGGTCTCGAGGAAGGACCAGGTACGGCCCGTCGGAGTCCAGCGCAGGGATGATCCAGGCGGGCTTCACGGAGGAGGCTGCCTGGAGCCCAGTGAGCACCCACGATGCGCTGGGGGCTGGGCTGAGGACGCGCAGCGGCCCGGGGCAGAGGGGCGGCCCCAGCGAGGGGAGGCAGGCAGTGGTGTGGACCGAAGCGCGCGGATGGGAAACTCCGGGCCCCACCTGGGCGCTCCGGGCGCTCAGGTGAAGCTCGGCCAGGAACCGCGCCCCGCAGCCCGGCCCGGCCCAGCCTCCGGCGCTCTCCCCGCGGCCCCGGCGTCCCCGCCGCCTGGCGATTTCGGTGCGTCAGCAGAGCGGAAACGGGGAGCGGCGCCAGCCCGCGAGCGGCGGGGACGCGGCCTGGCAGCGGCCGGCGGCTCCGCAGGTTCTGTTCCGCCCGCGTTTGTGTTGGCAGCTGCCCGCGGCGCGCGGCCCGGCCGATGAAAGGGCCCTCTGTCTGCGCCTGAGCGGCCCCGCTCGCCTTTCATTCTTAATATAATCTTCACTTCATTTTTAACCGAGCAGAGGTTCTCTTGGAATTCTTCCCCTTCTTCCAAAAATACATGTGCGTGTGTGTGTTTGCAAAAGTTCCTTCACGGTGAAGGTCGGGATTGTCCCGGGGAAGGGAAGTGCGAAACCCGAGGCGGATTCAGAGCGAGACAGAAATGCCTTTCTTCCTGTGCAGGGGCCTCCCTGGGGGTCGCCGCTTCCGCTGCGGTGTCCCCCATCCCGGCCCCGGGGTCTGGGGCAAGAGGACGGGGATCCTTCTCCACCACCGCCCACAGCCCACCCCCGACCCCTAGGATGAATGGGCTGTTTGGAAGCCGAGGTCAGTGGGGAGGGGGTGGGGTGCCTTCTCAAGGGGTCCCTGCCCAGGGCTGGTTGGAAAGCACTGTGGTCAGGTGTGGCCAGCACGGGCTGTCCTCCCAGAAATGGATGCAAAGGAGAAACAGGACCGCTGGGACCGGGGTTCTGCCTGGGGAGACTTTACTCTGTACTCCTGTCTGTGAGGAAGCTCAGAACAGCCTGCAACAATGCCTGGAAACCTGCCTCCAGCCAGCCCTCCATTCACCTGGCTGGGCAGAGGGGTGTTACGCCTGAGGCAACGTTCTAGATTATACCAAAGACTGCCATTTGGAGAGACTCCCACCTCAAGCATCGCAGGGCCAGGGCTTTCCATGCATGTTCCCAGGTTCTGGGAGTTAGGTATGGTCATCCATACAGAAGAGAAACGAAAGGCTCAGAGAAGCTAAGTAACTTACCCCAAGTCCCAGAACATGAAGGGTGTGAGGGCCAGAATTGTGGAAGCAGGTGGCAAGAAGCCTGGGTTCGCCCTTCTGTTTCAGTGGTTTTCAAACTGTGTTCTGCAGATCTTCTACCTGCTTTGACAGCCAGGAAATTTTGATTCCAGTTCTTAAAAAAAAAATAATTTGTGTTTGTATTTGGACTTGTGTTTTGAGCAATAGAGTAGATTATATAACCTGAAAACTATCCTGCTGTAAACACCTAGGAAAGTTCAGCTAAAACTAAAACAAAAAACCACCACCAACAGTTTCCTTTCAAATCCAAGAAATTAAGAACCAAAAGGAAATCTCCAAGAGCTAGAAATGAAGAGGGTAACAAAGGTAAACTGACCACAGCTGCCCTACTAGGGGGATGAGGGAACCTTGAGGGCACAGGCAGAAAATGGGGGCAGGTTGTCATCCAGAGAAGGTGATGCCTTGGATCTACGCAAAGTGGGGTTTGAAACAGAGACTCCAACTAAAGCTGGGACTGTCTGGGGCTATACCTTCAGTGAAATAATGTGCAAAAATGAAAGGAAAAAAAAAAACACAAGACCTTTAGGCACAAAAGGACAAGAAGGAAATTTGTCTGTCTCAGTGTGGCTGGTAGAATTTTTTAAATGCCTCCTGAGAGTTTGTGAACCAAGAGCCAGTGCTCACACAGGTCTTAGATTCAACGTGACTCCACCTGTTAACCTATAACTGAGAGATTAACATAAATATTGGTCCCAGGCTTAGTAATATCTGTGGGTTACTTAACAGAAACAAATACAAAACTTGCTCTAAAAGAACAGGTCCTCAGCTGAGGTCACACAGCACTCCCACAGATAAAGCCCTGATGAAGATGAGTTGATAGTGCGCAGAAGAAAACTCAACCCCAGTCAAAAGTCTGGAGATACAAAGACAGCAAGATCAAGCACCCAAAACCAATCTGATAGACTATAAATATGTTTTTATTTTTATTTATTTATTTATTTGGCCGTGCCACAGAGCATGCGGGATCTTAGTTACCCCACCAGGGATCAAACCCGTGCCCCCTGGAGTGGAAGCATGGAGTCTTAACCACTGGACCGCCAGGGAAGTCCAAAATAAGTATGTTTAAAATGATAAAGAAAGTAGTAAAAAAAAACATGAGAGAAAAATGACACAAATACAGAGGTACAGTATCACTTTCTTAATTTTATAGCATTCCATTTTCCTCCATGTGATTTTGCAGCTGCAGCTCCTATCATCAAGAAGCGGAGTCTTTTCCTCCACCCTGTTAATCTAGGCTGCGTTTGCAACTTCATTTGACCAATAAAATGTGGTGGAAGTGATGCTGGTTCTGAGCTTTGGCCTCAAGAGGCCTTGGGCACTTCCGTTCATTCTCTTAAAACCCTTAATGAATAAACCCAGAGTAGCCTGCTGGAAGATGAGGGACAGTGTGGAGCAAAGAAGTGCCATCCCAACTGAGGCCATCCCAGACCAGCCAGTCCTTAACTGACCACATATGCATGAGTGAGCTCAGCCAAGACCATGAGAACCACCCAACTGAGCCTAGCCTAAATTGGTGATGCACAGAATCATGAGCTGAATAAATGGTTGTTATTTTAAGCTAGTGCATTTGGGGATGATTTGTTATACAACAAAAGCTTACTGATCCAGAGAGCGTAAGAGACATGAATAGAATGAGAAGGTCTGACACACATCTAACAGGAGTTCCATGGGGAAGAGAACAGGCAGATGGTGGAGATGACATATTCGAAGAGATAGTGTCTACAAAATGCCAGTTTTTGTGAAAAATATAAATCCTCAGTTTCAGAAAGCACTGGTTCCAGTAAGACGAATAAATTCAGAACTATATACATCCCTGTGAAACTGCCAAACACCATAAAGAAGATCTTAAAGGCAACCAGAGAGAAAAGACAGATACCTTCAAAGGAATGACAATGACGCTGCCAGGAGATTTGCTAATGGCAACATTAGAAGCCTGAAGACTGTGTTAAAGAGCATCTCCATGGACTTCCCTGGTGGCGCAGTGGTTAAGAATCTGCCTGCTGACGAAGGGGAGACGGGTTTGAGCCCTGGTCCGGGAAGATCCCACATGCCACGGAGCAACTAAGCCATGTGCCACAACTACTGAGCCTGTGCTCTAGAGCCTGCGTGCCACAACTACTGAAGCCCGCGCTCCTAGAGCCCTTGCTCCACAACAAGAGAAGCCACCACAATGAGAAGCCCGCACACCGCAACGAGGAGTAGCCCCCGCTCACCGCAACTAGAGAAAGCCCGCACGCAGCAACAAACACCCAACGCAGCCAAAAATGAATAATTAATTAATTTAAAAAAAGAGTATCTTCAAGTTGCTAAGAGAAAATAAGAGTGTATCTAGAAATTCTTTAGCTAAATTATTATTGAAGAGCAAGGATAAAAATAAGGTTATTTTTTGTAAAGATTGAGAGATTTTACTACTAACAGACATTTTATGGACTGACTATATATCTATATAAAAGTATGTGTCCTATATATCCTTTGTATTGTACACATATCTCCTATATATGGTATATATTATAACCCAGGAAGAAGTGGTGTTAAGAAAGCAGCAACGATAAACAAAAATACAAATAAAAGTGAGCAAATGTGAGTAAGTCTAATGATAACAACAGTAACCAATTTGGGGGTATAAAAAGATGTAATTAAAGTATTGGGCACCAATGGTGACTAAGTTCCTTGTATTAGTTAAAAGGGTAGACATATGCTGCAGACATTGTTAGTTCAAGTATACAAATTAAAAATTTAAGGGTAACCTACAAAGGGAATGAAATAGGATGTATAACTTCCAAAGTAATATGTGGAGCAGGGAGTGGGAAGAAAAGAATACAGAAAATGTAACCAAGCTAATGGAAAACAATAAAGGAGAAAAGGAAATAAAGGAAAAGGAAGATAAATAACACAGTCCAAAATATATAACTGATCACAAAAAATAATAAATGGACAAAATGTATAGATTAAAGGAGCATGTCAAATGAAATAATTAAACAAAAGCAAAAAACATAAATATCAGAATACAGGAATACTGGAAGTAATGGAATAGGAAATATTTATTTGGCAAATTTTAATCCAAAGAGTGGTATATTCATATTAGTATTAATAAAACACTTTCTGTTTCCAGATAAGGCGGCCTATAATATGGAGCAGCATTCTCCACCCCAGCTCCCCCATAAAATAAAGCAGCAAAATGTGAACAGACCATATTTGAAGAAATACTGGCTGGACACTTTCCAAACTTGGCACAAGACATAAGCCTACAAATTCAATAAGCTCAGTAAGCTACAAATAGGATAAACCCAAAGAGATTCACAACCAGACACATTCTGATTAAACTGCTGAAAACAAAAGACAGGGAAGAAATTATGAAAGAAGCCAGAAAAAAACATTCATTTTTAAAGAATGACAATTCAAATGACTGTGGTTTTCTCATTAGAAACCATGGGGGCCAGAAGGATGTAGAATGACATTTTTAAAGTGTGGAAAGAAAAGAACTGTCAACCCATATTCTGTATCCAGTGAGAATATCCTTCAGGAATTAGGGTGAAATGAAGACATTTTCAGATGAAGGAAAACTAAAAGAATTCATTCCCAGCATACCTACTCAAAAAGAAATACTAAAGGAAGTTTTTCAGACAGAAGGGAAATAGTGCCAGAAGGAAACTGAAATATCAAGATTGGGAAAAGCGACAGAAATGGTAAACATCTGGGCAAATGCAACAAACTATTCTTAAGTTTTTACAACTATGATGGTTGAAAGCAAAAATTATGACATTATTTGGTGGGATTTCCAATGTATGTCAATGTGATATATGACAACCATTATGTAAATGGGGAGGTTAAAAGGACATATACTGTGGAAAGTTTTCTACATTCCACTTGAAGTGGTAAAATATTGATGCTAAGTAGACTTGAAAAGTTAAGTATGTATATTGTGCTCCCTAGAGCACACTTGAAAACGATACAAAAAGATAATAGTCAAAAACACAATAGATAAATTAAAGTGAAATACTAAAAAACATTAAAATAACCTAAAAGAAGACAGGAAAGGGGAAATAGAGAAACAAGAAAAAAACAAAATTAATAAAATAGTAGATCTAAATCCAAACAGATCAGTAATGACATTAAAAACAAAACAAGACTGAGACTTCCCTGGTGGTCCAGTGGCTAAGACTCCACGCTCCCAATGCAGGGGACCCGGGTTTGATCCCTGGTCAGGGAACTAGATCCCATGTGCCGCAACTAAGAGTTTGCATGCCACAGCTAAGGATCCCGCATACCGCAACTAAAGACCTTGCATGCCGCAACTAAAAGATCCCACACGTGGCAACGAAGATCCCGCATGCTTCAACTAAGACCCAGCGCAGCCAAATAAGTAAATATTTTTAAAAATAATAATAAAAATATAAAAGAAATAGTTTATAAGTTAAAAAAAAAAGACCTAACTATAATGCCATCTACAAGAAACTTACTTCAAATATAATGATATAAATAGGCGAAAAGTAGAAGAATGGAAAAAGATTTACCATGAAGAAAACATTCAAAAGAAAGCTGGAGTGGCTATATTAATTATTATTATATAGCCAGACAAAGTATTTAGAGCAAAGGATTACAAGGGTCAATTTACCAAGAAGACATAGCAATCCACAAAGTGTATGCACCCAAAAATAGAGCTTCAAAATACATGGAGCAAAGGCTGTCAGAAATGAAAGGAGAAATAAACAAATTCACAATTATCGTTAGCAGTTTTCTCTCAGAAAGTAATAGTACTGGTAGACAGAAAATCAGAAAGGCTATTGAAGAATTGAACAATACCATCAACCAACTGGATCTAATTGACATTTATAAAACACTCTACCCAACAATGGTAGAATACACATTCTTTTCAGGTGCCTGTGGAATATTCACCAGGATAGACTATACCCAGGGTGGTAAAACTAACCTTTACAAATATAAAAGAAATGAAACCATACAAAATATAATCATAGTGGACTTAAACTAGATGTCAATTACAAAACGATAACAGGAAATTATTCAAACACTTGGAAATAAAACAGCATACTTCTGAATAATCCATGGGTTTGAAGTCCCCAATTTGTTCTATTACTCTGATATCAAAGTCAAAGTCATACAAGAAAAGAAAACTGCAAACTAATATCTTTTATGAATATAAATGAAAAAATTCTCAATAAAATACAAGCAAACTGAATCTAGCAGCATATGAAAAAGATTATACACCATGACCAAGTGGGATTTATCCTAGAAATGCAAGAGGGGTTCAGCAAACAAAAATCAGTCAAAATAACTCAAAATGTAAGAACTAAAATGATAAAATGATAAGAAAACATGGATAAGACGTCCCTGGTGGTCCAGTGGTTAAGAATCCACCTTCCAATGCTGGGGATGCAGGTTCGATCCCTGATTAGGTGACTAAGATCCCACATGCTGCAGGGCAACTAAGCCTGCGCCACAATTAGAGAGACTGCGCGCCACAACTACTGAGCTCGCGCACTATGGAGCCTGCGCGCCACAACTAGAGAGCCTGAATGCTGCAACTACTGAGCCTGCATGCTCTGGAGCCCGAGTGCCACAACTAGAGAGAAGCCCGTGTGCTGCAATGAAGATCCCGTGTGCCACAACTAAGACCTGACACAGCCAAATAAATAAATATTAAAAAAAAAATGGATAAATCTTCACGACCTTGTATTTGGCAATGGTTTCTAAGAATGACACCGAGGGCTTCCCTGGTGGCGCAGTGGTTGAGAGTCCGCCTGCCGATGCAGGGGACACGGGTTCGTGCCCCGGTCCGGGAAGATCCCACATGCCATGGAGCGGCTGGGCCCGTGGGCCATGGCCGCTGAGCCTGCGCGTCCGGAGCCTGTGCTCCGCAACGGGAGAGGCCACAACAGTGAGAGGCCCACGTACCACAAAAAAAAAAAAAAAAAAAAAAAGAACGACACCGAAAGCATGACCAACAAAAGAAAAAAAAAATAGATAAATTGGACTTTATCAAAATTAAAGACTTTTGTGCTTCAAAGGGTACCATCAAGAAAGTGAAAAGATAACCAATAGAATGGGAGAAAATATTTACAAGTCATATCTCTGATAAAGGACTAGTATCAGGAATATATAAAGGACTCTAGGGAATTCTCTGGCAGTCCAGTGGTTAGGACTCGGCACTTTCACGGCTGTGGCCCGGGTTCAGTCCCTGGTCAGGGAACTAACATCCCACGAGCCACACAGCAGGGCCAAAAAAAAAAAAACTCTAAAAACTCAGCAATAACTAAACCAACAACCCAATTAAAAATAGGCAAAGGATGGGGACTTCCCTGGTGGTCCAGTAGATAAGACACCACGCTCCCAATGCAGGGGTACTGGGTTTGATCCCTGGCCAGGGAGCTAGATCCCACATGCTGCAACTAAGAGTTCGCATGCTGCAACTAACAAGCCCACATGCTGCAACTAAGAAGCCTGCATGCTGCAACTAAAAAGATCCTGCATGCCTTGATCCCGCAACTAAAGATCCCGCATGCCGCAACAAAGATCCCACGTGCCGCAACTAAGACCCGGCACAGCCAAAATAATTAATTAAATAAATAAATATTTTTTTAAAATTTGAAAAAAAATAGGCAAAGGATCTCAATGGATATTTCTCCAAGAAGACATACAAATGGCCAATAAGCACATGACAATATGTTCAACATCATTGGTCATAAGGGAAATGCAAACCAAAATCACAAAACTGCTTCATACCAGTTAGGATGGCTATGATTTTTTTTAAAAGAAAAAACAAAAATAATAATAAAAGGCTGTGGAGAAATTGGACCCTCATATATGGCTGTATGGGAATGTAAAATGGGGCAGCTTCTGCGGTAACAGTTAAACATAGAGTTACCCTGTGATCTGGAAATTCCACTCTTAGGTGTATTACCAAGAGAATTGAAAACATGTTCACACAAAAATGTGTACAGAAATATTTATAGCAACATTATTCATAATAGCCAAAAATTAGAGGCAAAACTGATGCCTGAAGAAATAGAAAGGCTCAATAGACCTATAATAATGAAATAAATTGAACTGGTAGTTTCACAGCTTCAAAAATAGAACACTAGGTTTAGGTGACTCTTTAGGTGCGTTCTTACAGATATTCAAGGAACATAAAATACAAATCATGAACAAAATATTCTGGAGAAGAGAAAAAGATGGGATGCTTACTGACTCTTTTTATAAGGCTGTTATATTATTGAACTCAAGTGAAAGCCTTCCTCTGTTCATTTTTCTTCATTCTTTTTTTATCTGTGCTCTTCAGACTGCTTAATCTCTAATCTATCTTCAAGTTCACTAGTTCTCCTTACAGAGCAAATCTACTGTTGTGCTTCTCTACGGAACTTTTCGTTTTAGACATGGTACTTTTCAACTTCGGAATTTCCATTTAGTTCTTTTTATAATTTCTATCTCTTTTTTTGTTTTGTTTTGTTTTTGCGGTACGCAGACCTCTCACTGCTGTGGCCTCTCTCGTTGCGGAGCACAGGCTCCGGACGCGCAGGCTCAGCGGCCATGGCTCATGGGCCCAGCCGCTCCGCGGCATGTGGGATGTTCCCAGACCGGGGCACGAACCCACATCTCCCGCATCGGCAGGCGGACTCTCAACCACTGCGCCACCAGGGAAGCCCCTATAATTTCTATCTCTTTATTGATATTCTCTATTTGATGCAGCTTTCCCATCATAGCTTCCTTTACTTCTTTTATCATGGTTTCCTTTAGTTCTTTGAACATATTTATAATGGCTACTTTGAAGTTTTGTCTGTTAAATCCAACATCTGGTCATTCTCATAGGCAGTTTCCATTACTTGCCTTTTTTCCTGTGTATGAGTCATACTTTCCCATTTCTTTGTATGTCTCATATTTTTTGTTGGAAACTGGACATTTTAGATAATATATTGTAGCAACTCAGTATGGTGTCCCTCCCCTGGGGCATTGTTGTTATCTGCTTATTTATTGGTTTAGTGACTTGGTGGATTATTGAGTAAAGTCTATTCTACCCTCTCCCCTTAATGTGTAGCCTCTGATGCTCCTCGGAGAGCGCAGGCTTGGTGGTTGTGGCCACAGTCACCCTGGAATGACAGTGGTTTTGGCAGGGCTCTCTTTGACTCTCTCTTTCCCTGACCAAACACATCTGTTAAGCGCCGCTAATTGCTAGTGAGTTGCACCACTGTTTTCATCGCCGCCCTGTGGCAAATACTGTTCCCAGGCTAATCCAATCAAATCTAGACTCCTTTGAAGGGACGGTTCCTGAGGTCACCCAGAAGGGCTCCTTACAGCTGTCTCCTTCCCCGGTCCTCTCTGACAAACTAACTAGCCTACATCTCCAATGAATCCACCAGTCTCCTCCCAACTGTCTGCCACCACAGCCTCCAGTGTTTCTGAGGGCACCTCTGGGCTTGAACTTCTCCACACTTTGCTGCAAATGAAGTCGATTCCTTTGAGAAGAGATTGGGAGCTCTCTGTTCTACAGCCTGCCTCTCCCTCTGGGCAGAATCTCTGTGCCATGACTCTGGAGCTGGGACTAGGGACAAGGGTGTGCTTCTCTCTGAATGGCACCCCTCCTTTAGGAGCTGAGTGCTCAGTGGAGGAGAAAGGCTATAGCCTCAGGCCTTCTTGGCTTGCCTCTCGAAGGATGGAACCTCTTCCTAGAAAGCCAGGGCAAGGGGATGGGGGCCCAGTGTTCTGAGTGGTGCCATGCCCCTGGTAGAGTGGGTGCTGGGCAGAATAGGGAGCCCCCATTTCTCGGCAACACTTACAATGCCTCAGCAGCAAGTAGCTGGGGGCAGGCTGACAAATGCTGACTTCCTGCCTGTTCTGGGAAGATGACCCCTGCCTTGGAGCTGAAGGGAAGGGACCTCTGTGTGCTGGGCTGCAGCAGCCTAGAGGGGAATTTCCATCCTGCTGAGCTGGGGGTGGGGATGGGGCAGGATCTTGTTCAAATACCACGGACTCTGTTCTTACCAAGTTTTAGTAGAGTTTCTTGTATGTTTCTTCATTTGTTCTAAGCCTTCAGGACCATTTCCAAAGGGTGCCTGAGTGCTGTGATGAGCAAAGGCCTCCTGCCACCCACAGTGGACAGGTAGCACGAGGGAGACTTATTCCTTTACTGTTTTAAGCCACTGAGCGCAGGGAGTTTTTGTTACCACAGCAGATCTAGCTTAGTGGTTCTCAAGTTTGGGCATGCGTTAGAATCCCCCAGAGGGCTTGCTAAAATACCGAGCGCTGCGTCTCACTGCCCTGAGTTTCTGATTCAGCAAATCTGGGTTGGTTCCAGAGAATTCACAAGTCTAATGAGTTCCCAGGTAAAGGTGATGCTGCTGATACGGGGACCATACTTTGAGAACTACTGCTCCAGCCATCCTTTCTGATATCTGGGGATAAATAATAGTACAGTAGTGTTTACCCCGCTACAGAGTTGGTAAGGATCATTGCATTAACATCTGTAAAGCATTTCGAATAGTGTCTGGCATCCAAACAGCCTTAGCATTATTATTAACATGTCCCAAGGTTTTTTTTTCAACATAAGGATATTCTCAGGTGTTAAAAATTTTAATACTATTTGGCCTTTTACTGGAATAACCCAGATGACTAGACTTTCCAGCATTTTCAGCTGTCTCTTTTTATTACTTCTTGATCCGCTTATAGCTCAGACCAATTGCTGAGGAAAGATAGTCATCCAGGCAGGATTGTTAACTAGGCCCCATAATCTCGCCTGCTTTTCTAAATTGGTGTGCTGGCCCCTGCAGACCTAAAGGCAGCTCTGTTCCTCTCCCTGCTGGGCTTTGTGGCTGCGGTTACCCTCTGTTCCCATCAGGGCTAGACTAGGGGTGGGCCAGTAGCACCCACTACAAGACCCCAAACTAAACCAAGTCAGGAAGGAGGGGAGGTCAGTGTTTCTGCTGCTTCTTCCACGCCCTTTTCCAGTTGCGTAAGGAATCAGGAGGTTATCTGTTGTCTAGGAGGCTGTGGCCCAAGAGGAAAAGGCAAGGGCAGGTACCTTTGAACTCATAAGAGGGAAAGAATGCTGGGGCTGCCATAGGACAAATTATGATACTTCATACTCTGATGCATAATGTCTTGTCATAATCCCCCCAACGTTCCCTGTGAGGACCTCGGGTCAGGCACTGATAGTGACAGCAGCCAACAGCCTGTGCCATGTGCCATTAGCTCATTTAATCCTCCCAAGAGCAAAGCAGGTATCATTATTACCCTCACCTACAGATGGGGAGCTACAGCACAGAGCAGTTAAGCATTTTGTCCAGGGTCATACAGCTAGTTGAGAGTCAGAGCCAGAATTTGAACCCGGGTGCTTCTAGAGTTTCCACTCTTAACCCTGTTGCTGTGGCACTGCGATTTTCCCTGGGATGTAAGTGCCATGTGGACAGGATCTCGGCCTGTCGTGCCCCCTGCTGTACCCCAGCCCTGGAAGTGTGCCTTCCCCGTAAGAGGTACTCCATCAACACTGGTAGAGTGGACGAGAGAATTCCCGATTTGGAGCTGGTCAGTGGAGACTGTCTGATGGATATGTGCTCATCAAGCATTTGTTGCACCGCGAGGCTCAGAGAAGAGGAACTCCTCTGAGGTCTCCTAGGGCACCATGTGGCCGGAACCACTGCCCTGGTCTAATTAGACGAATTAAGTGCCTGCAGTCTCTGCCAGAGTGAGAGCCTTTCCCCTCAGCCCCCAGGGCATGGCCAGGTCCTGCTGGGCAGAGGCTGCTGCCCAGGAAGAAGGGTGTGGCTCCAGGGGGGCGGGGCGCCAGGGAGGCAGGGCCCAGTGAGGGGAGGGGGAGGGGAGGGTACCCGGCCACCACCCTGGTCTGGTCGAGGCCAGTCGCCCACATCTTGGACATCACAGGAGAGAGACGCTGAAGGTAGCTCTGTGGCAATACTGAGCTTGGACACAGGAAAGAATATGGGGTTTTCCCCTGTGACCTAGACCATGGGCTGTGGTGACAGAGACCCCAGTTCAAATCTCAGCTTCTGCTTCCTCCTGCGTGAAAACACTGGTAATAACCTGCGGGGAACGTTCTTTGTGCAAATTGATGAACATGATCACAAACAGCACTCGACAGGCCCTTCCCCCATTGGCTCCCCCCAGACCTGAGCCCAGGCCTCATCCCTGAGAAGGCAGCCTCTCCCTGCCCCCAGCCCCGTGGGAGTGGGTTTCCCAAAGAGAGGCTGGGAGGCTGGGAGGGTGTGATCATGCCTCAGATAGGTCACTTTTGCTGGAAAACTGGCTTGCCGAGCAGGAACGGTAGAGGGGCGGCAGCGGGGAGAGGGCCCTGCCCCGTGTCGTGCCTCCCACCCCCCAAGGCTCCAGTCTAGTGGTGGGGGGGCGCATCAGAGCGGGGCGGCCTGGGCTTAAGGCAGGTGCAGTGGGCCCCAGAACTGTGGGGTCTTGTTTAAAAATGCAGTGTCCCCCCCCCCCACACACACACACACAGAGTCCATGCCCGGGAGTCTCCACCAATTGCTCTGATGCAGACCTCAGACTGCCCTTTGCGGTGCACTGGCTGAGGGGTCTCCCCCGATATCCAACCCTGCTTCAGGGTTGCCCTGAGTCCCGCCTTCCGCTTGTGCCTGTTTCATCTGGTGTCAGGTAGTGGAAGGCCTCATGGTGATCTCGGATGCTTATTTGGGGTCTCCAGCCTAAGTCCCCCGCCCACTGGCCCCAAGCCTTATTCCTCACCCACTGCTGGGCTATGACCCTTTCCCCACCTTGACCTGGCCGAGGACGTGTGCTGTCCCCTCTGTGGCTAGCCTGAGTCAGCAGTCTTGGCCTGGTGGGCAGAGCTTCGGGGAGCCTACCGAGCAAACCCTCCATCTGGGGCATCCCCTCTGTAGAGGTGAGGGGCCAGCAGCAAGCCTGATGCCCGGCGGGGAGGAGGAGGTGGAAACTTTGTCCCAATGACCAGAGGGAGGAGGGCTTGGCCGGGCCAGCTCTGTTCCATGCACAAACATGTGCAGGATGCCGTGGGGCTATTTTTACTCCTGTCAAGGAGACAGTGTGATTTATGGGAAGCCTGGTCCCCTTCAGGGCTGTGTTATAAATACACCTGGCCCCATGCTCTTGTTCACTGGGAGGGGAAACTCAGGCCCCGTCCTCTCTCCTGCCTCCCTCCCTGCCTCACTGGGCCGTGTTCATACGTGGCCTTTTTGGGGGCGTCCTTCCCCTATGCAGCTGTCCCCCTGTGGTGGCCCAGCTCTCCTCAGTCACCAGGGCCTCAGTGTGAGTGAGTTTTTCAGATGCTTTTAGGAGTGACGGTTATCTGCGAACTGGCTTTGATGAAGGGAAGAGGAGAGAGGCTTGAAATCTGGGGTTCACACTTCCTTCAAGGGCCGGATATAGGTAATAGGAAGGGGAAAGGGGCACAGGTAGGAGGCTTAAGAAAAACTCTGCCTCTCTCCCAAGATGTACCCATCTGCCCAGAGTCCCCTCCTGGAAGGTGGCAGGCCAGCTGGAGAGGGGCCTCTCTGGGCCCAGGACTGGTCCCTGCCCACCCCCTTCCTTCAGCTGCAGAAGGCAGACAGCCCTGGTGTGGGAAACGGGGGCTGGTCTGGTGTACTCACCGGCTGCGTGGTCTTCCGCAAGTCCTTTAACTTCTCTGACCCTCAAGTGTTTCTTCTAGAAATGGATGCAACGATGCCTGCCTTCTGGATTGATGTGTGTGACATGCAGGCCAGGCTGGGCTGACAAGGGAGATATGCAGGCAGGCAGCCCAGCCTGTGTCTGACATCATCCCCTTCCTCTGAGGAACCCTGGTCCCTCATCTGCAGGGGCACAAGGGCAACACTGATCAGAGAACCCCCCTCCTCTGTCCTGCCTGGAGGAGGGGGAGGAGGTAGGGCTGCTTCTCCATGAGCCCCTGGGGCTCAGTTCCTTCACTCTTGGGAGGCAGGGATCATTCAATGCAACATCCAGTCCAGACAAGTGGATGTTCAAACCTGGCCAGGACTGGTCCTCTTGTAGAGGCTAAGAGCTATAAGCGGGGGCTTCCCTGGTGGCTCAGTGGTTAAGAATCCTTCTGCCAATACAGGGCACATGGTTTGATCCCTGCTCCGGGAAGATCCCACATGCCACGGAGCAACTAAGTCCGTGCGCCACAGCTACTGAGCCTGCGCTCTAGAGCCTGTGAGCCACAACTACTGAGCCCACCTGCCACAACTACTGAAGTCTGTGCACCTACAGCCCGTGCTCCGCAACGAGAAGCCACCACAATGAGAAGCCTGTGTACCGCACCGCAATGACGACCCGACACAGCCAAAAATAAATAAATAAAATAAATTTATATTAAAAAAAAAAAGAGCTATAAGGGGCCTCAGAGTTCATCTAACAGTACCAGTCGGATGTCAGATATTGCCCCAATAATGCTGCGGAACAAACCACTCAAGTGTTTACTTGCTTATGCTTCTGCCGGGCAGCTGGGCTTGGCTGTAAGCCCAGTTGGGTCCCGCATTCTCCATGGATCTCTCAACCTCCTAGCTCAGGTGGGCTGGCCAGGGCATGCGCTTCCTATAGGGCTAAGACAGGAAGCCCAGGGGGGCAAGCACTTCTCAAACCTCCTGTTCACCTCGTGTCTGCCTACCTTGCATTGGCCAAATCAAGTCACGTGGCCAAGCCCAACCTAAATGGGGTGGGGACACACTGCTCCCCTGGAAGGGCGTCAGAGGGGAGGGAGTGACTGCTGCTGACTGATAATCTAATGAACTGACTTTCCAGCTCTGCACTGCATGACGGTCGGGGGTTTCTGGACGTACTTTGGGGCAGCGAGAGGGAGAAGGGGCAGCTTGGGTGCAACATCTCCCACCCGGCTCCATCCAGAGCCGTGAAGAGCCTTGCAGGTGGAGAGTGGGGGGAGGCGCTTAGTTATTCATGTGCTCCATTCACTCTTGTGCATTTCTGAGTCACGTCCTTTGGTCAGCCTTGGGGAGGCCAGGATTTATTACTTTGTTACGGAGGCAAAGAGAAAGAGGGAACACAGGGGCCCCTCCGACGCTCAAACATACGATCTCGCCGTCTTGAAAATGAGTGAACTTAACACCAGTGTCTCCCGCTGTAACTTACCGGGGTCCAGGCTTGGTGAACTATCCGTTTTCTGTAGAGATTATCATGAGGAAAACGGTCCCATCGAGAAGAAGGGGAGGGGTCTTCCACTTCCTGGACCCTGGGAATCATGGGAGAGGAAGTGAGGAGATTGGGCGTCCGGGTTTGGGCGTCCCCACCTGGGCTTCTGCCGGGAGGGGCAGTTGCGAGGGATAAACGGAGAGGGGCGCCACGGGCAGTGCTGTCTTGCGCTGCCACCCGTGGGGACTCAGCCACGTCAAAGCAGACACAGTGGCCGGCGTGGTCGGGCCGGAGAAGCCCGGGACGCAGAGCTCTCCGAGGCCTTCACGTGGGTCCTACAGGAGGAGCCCCTGGGTTAAAAGCCAGCGGGTCAGCCGCGGGGCCAGCCCACAGGCACCAGCAGGCGCCAGCCCAGGTCGTGGGCAAGCAGGAAGCTGGACCCTTCGCCCTTTCCCCATATCCAGGCCACCCTCTTTGTTACCCTCTTTGTTACAGAGAAGAGGCGTGTGGAAAGTGTGGCTCTCAGAGAGACAGGGTTTGTTCTAATCTATGAGAGACTAAGAGCCACTTAAACGGGCTTCACAGAGCAGACCTACAGGATTCCTGCCCAGCCTCCAGGCCCCTGCCCGTCACCCTAATGCAGCCCCACAGAGTAATCCTGCTGGCATCATCCTCCCCCGACACGCGTCTGAGCAGTCTTCACTCTCTTGCTTAACACGTGTGCCCATCCCCTTGCCCACAGGGCTGAGACCCACTCCTGGCAGCCCTCCAGGCTGGCAGCCCCTCCTCAGCCCTTGCTGCAGCTGGTGGCGTACTTCCTTCCCCGGGTCAGCCCTTCGAGGCGGCACAGCTGGGACGGGAGCCCAGGGAACTGCCGTCCACCCCAGAGCCCTTTCCGCCGTCAGCTGCTGTCTCCCCTGCCCGGGAATCCCTGCCGGGGGTCCCTGGCTCCTGGGCTTCCTCTCTGGGGGCAGCCCCTGACTGAGGGCGGGAACTGGAGGCACGGAGCGGCCCAAACCCTCTGAGGTCCTGCTCCTCCGGGGGTCAGCAAAGCTCAGCGGGTGGGGTCTCGGCCTCCCCGTCCCACGCTCGCGGCTCCACGCCACCTGTGGCCATGGGGCTGGGGTGCAGGGAGCAGTACCCCGGTACCCTGCTTTCTGACCCCGGCCCCAGCTTCTCCGTATCTGTTTATTTACCTTGGAAAAGGCCCTGTGGCCCAGGCAGGAAACGGGCCAATTCCAGGAGGCTCGCCGGGCTGGGAAACAAGGAGCCACATTGTGCTCGGTGCCTGGCCACTCCCCACCCTGGGCCTGCGAAGAGCCCGGAGAGGGGGACCAGTTGGGGGCCTGGCAGGAAGGAGGCGTGGGGGCTGAGGGCTGCCAGCGCGCCAAGCCCGCCCGCCCGTGAAAGGGCTTCTGTGCAGGGGTGGGACGGGGGGCTGCCGAGTCCCCACGCCGCCAGTGAGCGGATGAGGCGGGGATGCTGGGCGGCGGCCCCTCGTCACGGCCTAGGGCCCACCAGGCACCGACCTGCCGGCCACCGACCTGCCAGCCCGGGGCAGAGGGAAGAGACCCGGGGAGCCGGCTGGCCCTGGTGCCCCTGGCTTCTCTTGGGCAGACGCCACCCCTCAGTGGAGGGACATCCTGCCCTCAGCCTCCCCTCCCCTGTCCCAGCTCCTGCCAGGCAGCTGGTCCGACCTCAGGCCTCCCTGCCCGGCAGAAGCTGGAGGCAGGAGAGTCCTGCGGTCAGAGCCTGGCCCTGGCTGACGAGGCCCAGGCTGGCGTGCGGCTTGATGTCGTCATGGGGGCACTTGGGAGGGCTGACCCCTCCCCAACCCTGCACACTTCCTCACTGACCGGCTGGTGTCCGTACGGGCTGACCTTCCATCCATCCATCCATCAGTTCATTCATTCAACACGGGGCTCCCTTCCTCTCTCTTCCTATCGCCCCAACTTGCAGTGACAGCGTCCTCCAAGCCCCCTTCCCCGGTTCCCAGCGTGCTGTTTGAGAAATGTAGATCTGATTACGTCATTCCTGTCTCTCAAGGTCTTCAGAGACTTCCTACTTGTTTCTGGGCAAAGAGGTTCACAGGCCCTTTGAGCTCAGCCCCACCTGCCCCTCAGGCCCATGAACACCAATGACTGGGTTGAGGGCGGGCAGGGGACTTGAGGGGGTCAGAGGTGAGATGGATTTCTCCCACCCAGCACTCGGGGGGGGGCGGGGAGGGTCTCTGGGTGGGCATGTCCTTCCAGTTGGAAGGGAGTCCGAGGGACCTCAGAATGGGGATGAAAACCTGGGACAAGAAATGTGCACGGCTGTCACCTGCCCAATGCCTCCGCGTCCTTCTAGGACAGCCCCTCCCAGCTGAATTGCCACCTCCCACCCCCACTCAAGGCAGCTCTCTGCCCCCAGCCCTGCTGTCCTCTCAGCCGACATCACTCCATGTATGTGTTCATCTCCAGATGGGCAGGCTCGATGTTGTAAAGATGTCAGTTCCCCCCAAGGTAATCTATAAACTTCCATAAATGAACCTCTAAATCCAGGAAGATTATTTCTGGGACTAGATGACAAAGTTCATCTAGAAGAGAAAATGAGGAGAAAGAGGCAAGACAATCATCAAAATAAAGAACAAAGGCAGGGAGCCTGCGCTTCCCAGTAGAAAAGTAAACTGCACGTTTACAATCATGAAAAAGAGTGTTTCCTGCACATTTACTGCTGTTATACCCAGTGCTGTCGTGCTCTTCTTACCTGTGTCAGGCACTGTCAGGAACAGCTTTCCCTTTATTGACCCCTTTGATCCTCGCATTAATCTCGTGGTACAGCTAAGGAAACTAGCTCTAGGACAGCCTGGTCTGCCCCAGGCCCTGTTCTAAGCACTTCACATCCAGGATGCCAGTTAATTCTCACAGTACCGCCTGAGGTAGGTACTGTTACTAATTCAGTCCAGCTATGATATATTAATGCTATAGAGAAGATGGCCCATTGAGCTTCGAATGGGCCCAAGACCCATCAGGTGAAAAAAAGTTACAGAATGACATATGTATCATTTAAGGGAAACACAAGAAAACTCCTAACCTGTAT
This sequence comes from Delphinapterus leucas, assembly GCF_059928025.1. NCBI lineage: Eukaryota > Metazoa > Chordata > Mammalia > Artiodactyla > Monodontidae > Delphinapterus > Delphinapterus leucas. The sequence continues at coordinate 9,236,806 of NC_143143.1, forward strand.
ACACTTGTGTATAGGGATGTAAGTGCATAGAAAAGTGTCTGGAAGGAAATGAAATGAAACCCATATCATTACCTCTGCAGAGGGGAGAAGGGTGGGGACTTTCCCTCTTTGCCTCATGTATTTCATGGGCCTTTTCCTTCTTAAATAGTAAAATACAGGGCTTCCCTGGTGGCGCAGTGGTTGAGAGTCCGCCTGCCAATGCAGGGGACACGGGTTCGAGCCCTGGTCTGGGAAGATCCCACGTGCCGCAGAGCAACTAGGCCCGCGCGCCACAACTGCTGAGCCTGCGCTCTAGAGCCCGCAAGCCACAACTCCTGAAGCCCGCGCGCCTAGAGCCCGTGCTCCACAGCAAAGAGAAACCACTGAAATGAGAAACCCGCGCACCGCAACGAAGAATAGCCCCCACTCACTGCAACTGGAGAAAGCCTGCGCGCAGCAACGAAGACCCAACGCAGCCAAAAATTAATTAAAAAAATTTTTTATAATAAAACAAGAACAGGATGACATAAAAAAGGAAAAAATAGAGAACAAGAAAGGGCTCTTGCAAATTAAAAACATGATGGTTAAACGTAAAAAGGAGAAGGAAAAGGAGAAATAATAATACAAAGTTGGAAGATAAAAATGAGGAAATTTCCCAGGAAGCCACTGAAAAGATAAAGCGGTAGACAGACAGAAAAGAGTATCAGGGATCAATCCAGGAGGTCCAACATCCACCTAATAGGCCTTATGCATCAGGCTCAGAGGGCACCACGCCAGGCCCACAGCACTTCTAGGGGCCCACCGAAAGGCTTTCTCTTAAAAGCAGGAAAAAACAAATCAATTTTAGGTCAAAAAGTGTTTTCGTAGATAATATATTCATCTTTATACTAGTGTAGCCATAAAATACAGTTTTTTAAATTTTATTTTAATGGTGGAAGGGACCCAGGAAAGCAAAAGTGCCTAAAGACCGTGAAAATCAAAATGTGGCCCCAGGCTTCAAGCAACAGCTTGAGACAACAGTTCACCCCAGAGTCCCCGAGAGTTGAGTGGAGGATGTGTGTCTGAGGGAGGGAGTGAGAGCAGACCAGGGTGTGGACCGGCAGTGACTGTGACACTCGTCTGAGTGCAGAGCCCCAGCCCACGCTGTGCAGATCACCCAACCCTCCCAGCAGCCCTGGGATGCGGGCACCGCTGGAGTGTTCCCTTAACTGCTGGGAAAAGCGCAGCCCACAGAGGTTGGGCAGATTAGCTAAGATGACAGCTGCGGGGTATGATTTGAATTCAGGCCGCTGGATCCAGAAACCACGTCATGGCCTCCCATGGCCTGAATGCCCCAAAAATATACTTGAGATGTTCTCTGTGTGGGCGCCTGCAGAAATGTTAACACAAGCAGCAGAAAAAGACCTGTGGGCATGGGGATGGTGTGGGGGGCGCTTCTGTCCTTCACGTGGAATAACTCCCCCTGGCCTCTCCCCACCGCACACCTAGGAAAAGCCAGGACCGAGGCAAGGACCAGGAGAAGCCAAGATGGATAGGGACACGCTCCCTGCCCACGGGAGTTTCTGGAGCAGTCCCCTGCAGATAGACCAGCAGGTCTCTCAGACCCACTGACCAGGCCAGGGGAGCAAGTGGACCCATCCTGTGGGATGACCTCAGAGAGAAGTGAGGCAGGCTGCAGGCCTAGTGTCCGGAGGTCTGGGATCCAGCTCTACCTTGCAGCCTCCCAAGGTTCAGTTTCTTCATCTGTATAATGGTGGCAAGCAAGATCATGGGTGTGAAAGGGCCTCACCAGGCACAGGGACGGTTGGACGGAAGGAAGGGGAGGCAGGCTGTGCGGTGGAGAGCTGGAAGGCCCTCCCTGGGCTGGGGGCAACGTCCACACCTTTTCCTCCACACCTCCACCCCTGCCTGAGGGACCACAGGGTATGGAGTGGTTAAAGGTCACGGCCTCACTGAGCTCCGCCCTCGCACCTTGAGAGGCAGTGTGGCCTGAAGCCAGGGCCTGCGCTGGCTTCGGAGAGGGTTTGTGGGGGCAGAAGAAGGGTTCCAGAACACACTAGGGATGGCCTCCCCGGAGCCTCCCCCGGCAGAGGCGGGGCACCGTGATGAACTGAGGCCCGCATGTCCTGGAGAAAGGTGACTTTCCTTGGGAGGAGCCACAGGGGGACCCCCAGCCAGCCAGCAGCCTCAGACAGGGTGGGGGCCCCAGACCTACCAGGCCCCCCTCTCCAGGGGCAGAATGAGGCCCACAGCTGCTGGGAGAGCCTGGGCTCCATCCGAGGCCCCTGGCTGGGCCAGGCGGGGTGGTGAGGGCCAGGCTAGGGCCTCTTTCCTCCTAGCTCGGCCGCTGAGGTTATTTTTTTCCCCTCGTTTGCCGCTGAATTTCCCTTCGAGTTGGATAAATAAGCAGCAGGTTCCAACGTCAACGAAACAGGAGCCCAAGCGGCCGCACAAAAGCAGCTTTCAGCAGCGTCAGGCACCTCTGGCCCATCCTGGCCGCAGGGTGGCCACAGCGCCCCGGCAGGGCTGGGGAGGGGTAGGTGGGCACGCAGACGCCACACCCCTTCCCAGCAGCTCCCCCACCCCCACCCCCGAGCCTCCGCCTCAAATGCCCGCCCTCCCTCTCTGGTACTCACACGCTGGTCACCTCTTCCGGTCCCCGCCCACCCCCAGCAGAGCCCACGCTTGTCCTACGACCCTGACAGCCCTCCGCGCAGACCGTGTAAAGCCGTCCCTCCCTTAAAACCTTCCGAAGCACGGCTCCCCATGGCCGGAGGGTCCAGCCCCTCTTTCCAGCGTCCGCTGTGGGCTCCAGGAGGCTGCTTCTGTTTTTTCTCCAAAGCTTCTGCGAAGGCTGTTCCTTCTGTCTAGAACATCCCCTGTCTCCTGCCTGGCTCCCACTGGGCTAAGCGACCCTGTTCAAGTATCACCCCCTCTGATGCCCGCCCCAGCTTCTCTCCCATGTCACAGACATCAGCTGCCCCCAGAGTGGTCCCGATTCATCACCTGACCATGAGCAGAGGGCAGCTTCATCTCGTGTGCTCAGCGCCCTGCTCGGCCGTGCTGTGTGCTATGGGGACGCAGAGGAGGCGCCCAGTTAGAGTTTGCCGCTCCACATCCCTGTAACATCACACTCACCTTGCACGTACCTGAACTAGATGTACACTAACCCGTAGCGACAGCAGTTCAGGGGCTGCCTGGGGAAGAGACGGAGGGAACAAAAAAGCTTCGGGTGGTGAAGAATAGGATTTTTTAAAATTATATTTTAATTTAATTTTTTTTACCGAAGTAGAGTTGATTTATACAGCGTTTCGCCAATCTCTGCTGTACAGCAAAGTGACTCAGTTACACACATAAAGACATTCTTGTTTATCATATTCTTCTCCATGATGGTTTATCACAGGGTACTGAAGACAGTTCCCTGTGCTATAGAGTGGGACCTTGTTGTTTATCCATCCTACGTATAATAGTTTAGATCTGCTAATCCCCCCTCCGCCCCGCCCGCACTCCCAGTCCTTCCCTCCCCCACCCACCTCCCCCTTGGCAACCACAAGTCTGTTCTCTATGTCTGTGAGTCTGTTTCTGTTTCGTAGATAGGTTCATTTGTGCCATATTTTAGATTCCACATACAAGTGATAAAGAATATGATGGGTTTTTAAAGTCTCGATGCTATCACTTGCCTGAAGCGAGTTTCTTCCATTCTTTCTAAGCCTGTTTCCTCATCTAGCATTTAGGGTAATAGCCACCTCATTAGGGTGTTATGAGGATTAAATGAGATGTGAATTAATACTTAATAAATGGTAGTTTTATTAAGCTCATTTCACACTGTATTGACCATATATTAATACATATACCATTTATTAACATTTTAATGTACTACTTCTCAGTAAGAGAGTTGCATTTTAACTAGAGGATATTCATTATCTGGATCAATTGTGGTGATGATTTCCCAAGTATATCCTTATGTCAAAATGCATCGAACTGTACACTTTAAATATGTGCAAGCTGATTGCACATCAATAGTGTACCTCAATAATGCTGTAAAAAAATTCAAAGACCAATTGACCCAGCAAGTTCTCAGATTCTGTGCTATGGAAATAAAAGCACAGGTACACTCAGGGGTCAGCAAACGTTTCCTACAAAGGGCCGGATAGTAAATGTTTTCGGCTTTGCGGGCCATTTGGTCTCTATCGTAACTATTCAATTCTGCCAAAGTGTTATAGCTGGAAAGCAGCCATAGATTCTACATAAACCAACGAGCATAGTTGTGTTCCAGTAAAACTTTATTTATAAGAACAGGCAGAGGGCCAGATTTGGACTACGGGCCACAGTTTGCAGATCCTGAATCTAGGTACATCTACCTATGTCAGGATCATAACAGAAACAACCTAAATGTCTATCCATAGGGGACTGGTTGAATCGTTTATAATAAACCCACACTGTGGAAATTAGAATGACTATTAAAAAGGATGGGTTGGATCCTGTGTGTTGACCTGTAAAGACCATTCATGGTAGATTATTTTTCAAATATTTTATTGCAAAAATGTAAAAATACACAGACTATTTAAAGTCTATAGCAAACAACTGAATGCCCACCATGAGATTCTACCATTAATATTTTACTACACTTTTTTTTTTTTTTTGCGGTACGCAGGCCTCTCACTGTTGTGGTCTCTCCCGTTGCGGAGCACAGGCTCTGGATGCGCAGGCTCAGCGTCCATGGCTCACGGGCCCAGCCGCTCCGCGGCATGTGGGATCTTCCCGCAACGGGGCACAAACCCGCGTCCCCTGCATCGGCAGGCGGACTCTCAACCACTGCGCCACCAGGGAAGCCCTACACTTATTTTTTATGATATGTCCATCCATCTGTCCATGATAGATTCTTAGGTGAGAAAATGAGGTGTAAAATGTACAATATGACTTCCATTTTAGTAAAAGAAAGAAAAGATCAGAAAAGACTGCACTACGTATATTTGTGTTTGTAAAGTCTAGAAAAAAGTATCAGAAGAGATGCCTGAACTCTTTTTTTTTTAAATTGAAGTATAGTTGATTTACAACGTAGTGTTAGTTTCAGGTGTACAGCATAGTGATTTAGTTATATAGATAGCTGTTCTTTTTCAGATTCTTTTCTACAATATCATAGGTTTTTACAAGATATTGAATATAGTTCCCTGTGCTATACAGTAGGCCTTTATTGTTTATCTGTTTCATACATAGTAGTATGTATATGTTAATTCCAAACTCCTAATTTACCCCCCCACCACCCCCACCACCCCCACCCTTTCCCCTTGTGTAACCATAAATTTGTTTTCTCTGTCTGTGAGTCTGTTTCTGTTTTGTAAATAAGTTTATTTGTATCATTTTTTTAGATTCCACATGTAAGTGATATCATATATTTGTCATTCTCTGACTTACTTCACTTAGTATGATAATCTCTAGGTCCATCCATGTTGCTGCAAAGGGCATTATTTCATTCTTTTTAATGGCTGAGTAGTATTCCATTGTGTATACATCTTTTTTATCCATTCCTCTGTGGGTGGACGCTTAGGTTGCCTCCATGTCTTGGCTGTTGTAAATAGTGCCACTGTGAACAACTGGGATGCATGTGTCTTTTCAACTCAGAGTTTTCATCTTTTCCAGATATATGCCCAGAAGTGGGATTGCTGGATCATACGGTAATTCTATTTTTCAGTTTTTTAAGGAACCTCCATACTGTTTCCCATAGTGGCTGCACCAGTTTACATTCCCACCAACAAGAGTAGTAGGGTTTTCTTTTCTCCACACCCTCTCCAGCATTTGCTATTTGTAGACTTTTTGATGATGGCCATTCTGACCAGTGTGAGGCAATACCTCATTGTAGTTTTGATTTGCGTTCCTCTAATAATTCAGGATGTTGAGCGTCTTTTCACGTGACTGTTAGCCATCTGTATGTCTTCTTTGGAGAAATGTCTGTTTAGGTCCTCCACCCATTTTTTGGTTGGGTCGTTTAGTTTTTTTTTTGATATCGAACTGTATGAGCTGTTTGTTTATTTTGGAAATTAAGCCCTTGTTGGTTGCAGGAGATGCCTGAACTCCTGATGCTGATTATCTGAGGGCAAGGGTTGCAAGGGAATTAGTTATGAAAATTTGAAAGCCCTAATAAGAAATTTTAAAAACGCTTCTTTAGTAAGAATGAACAGTCTAGTCCAGCCCCTGACATCCTAATAAAGAGACCCTGAGGGCTTCCCTGGGGGCGCCAGGTGGTAAGAATCCACCTGCCAATGCAGGGGACACGGGTTGGAGCCCTGGGCCAGGAAGATCCCACATGCTGCAGAGCACCTAAGCCCGTGTGCCACAACTACTGAGCCTGCGCTCTAGAGCCCACGAGCCACAACTACTGAGCCCGCGAGCCACAACTACTGACGCCCGTGTGCCACAAGACCCTGAGTCAGAACCAGGGCTCAAGCTGCGGGGAGGTGGGCCCATTCCCTGAGCTTGCCTGGGGCGTGGCCAAGTGTGTGCACACTCGGGAATAACTAGGCCCCTGCGTGTCCTTGTGTGTGTATACACACTTAACTCGCCCCCAGACCCACATACACAGCATGCATATGTGCTGGCGCCCACTGCTGTCTGCCCAGGCTGCTGTGTCACTCCACAGCCGCACCGGCCCAGGAGCAGGCATGACAGTGTTATACCCCTTGAGTCCTTCATCACCCCCCGCAGGCAGCCCCTCCTGAGGGCTGTCCCAGGCGCCTGGAGGAGGTGCAGCACGGCCCTCCTCCTGGTTCCTGCTTACTCACGCGGACACCTCTGTCCCCCAGGGTCTAATCAGTACCCCTCCCCCAACCTCAGGCCCCGCTTGCATGCAGCCTTTCCTCATTATAACGTCCTTTTATTCAACAAACATTTATGGGAGCCTACTCCAGGCTAGGCACCAAGACACCCAGGAGCACAGCCCAGCCCCTGACCTCCAGAAACTGCCAGGTTTATGGGGAGACAGGTGCAGTCGTGGTGACTGCAGGGCACAGAGGCAGGCACCAGGGCCATCGGGCAGGGGGTCATCCTGGAGGAGGCAATACCAGGGTCAAGCTGCAGAAAGGTCAGCATGTGTCCTGTGGGGTGAGTGGTGGCTTCGGTCAGGGAGGACGCGGAAAGAAGGGAAGACTGGAGCGCTGGGGTTGGGGGACACGGGTCAGGAGGGTGTCCCTTCCCACTTGTGCAAGGCAGCTCATTGGCCCACAGCCAAGGGCCCCCTGGAAGGGAGTCTTCTCCCACCCCACCCCCCCACCCCGGGAGGAGGAGTTGGGAGGGGTTCCATTCCCACCTCGCCCAACTCTGGCCCTTCTGCCCAGTGAGCAGGAGTGGGGGTGGGCATTGATGGTAATCTCCCTCCTCCCAGTCCCCCGGGTCCTCCTCCTAGTCTCCCTTTCAGTGAGTGCCTGGCGTATTGTTCCGCCTTTGTAAAGAGGCAGATCGAGTGACAAAGCAGGGTGGGTGGGCAGGCAGCCCAAGAGGCCTCTTCTCTCCCAGGCAGCATCTGCATGGGGGAGGGGCTGTTCTACACCCCCCACCTCTGGCTTCCAGCAGCAGCTGTTGTCATGGTGACAAGCCTGACATCCCATGGCTCCTGGGGCATCCTCCCCACTGTGGCTGCCGGAGGAAGGGCCCCTGGACTCCTCTCCACCCTGGTTGCGGGGCGGGGGGCACAAAAAAACCTGGCTCCCTGGACAGTCCTAGCAGGGGGGAAGCCTCCAGCCTTCTGTGCCTCCCAATCCGGCTGCCTGTACAGGGGCAGCTCCAGAGCCCCCGCCTCCTACAGACACTGTGATGTGGTGGGCTCAGGCCATGCACCTCTGTCATCCATGCGTCTCCGCCTCCTTGGGGCAAGATACAGAGAGAAATAAAATGTCCCCAGGGTCCTTGAGCAGCTGCTGGCATTGGGGCAGAGGGAGGAGATGGATGGAAGGCTAACAGTACATGAGTGTACAAGTGGGGGAGAGTGTGTGGGCAAGGACTCTGGGCCCACAGAGCAGAGCCTCCAGCCCCGTCCAGAAGAGCTGGGGGGCTACCCCTAGGAGGCTGGTGTGCCCAACACAGCAGAAGAGAAGGGCCTTCTGGGCTGGGGAGATTTGAGGCATGACATGGCATGGGTTTCCAAGGAGTTGGTCGTGGCAGGAAAGGAAGAGGAGGATGGGGGCTATGCCTGGAAGGAATTCTGCTGCCATCCCCAGGAGCATGACCTTCACCCTGGGCAATGGGAAGCTGCCACTGGCATTTCGGGAACCTCCTTGACCAGGTGGTCGAAGCCAGGTCCCTTTTTCAAAGTTACCCTATTTCTGTGCTACCTCTTTGGGAAGTTCAGGAGCTTGCCGCTGCGCCTCTCACGGCTCAGGTGGGCAGAGTTTGTATTTCTTGCAGGGCATAGGGCTGGCTGCATCTCCATGGAGTCCCAATCTCTCGGGTCCTCTTGGAGAGCCAGAGGCTGGGTCCTTCTCCCTTCCCTGCTCCAGCACAGCTCTAAGAGGAGGTGAGCACTAATTACAGCTGCTGCCCCGACTCCTTGCTCCACCACATGCCAGGCTCTGTAGCAGGGCAGTGTTGGCCAAGCAGGGCCAGCTGGGCAGGTGCCCTTGCTCTGGTGGTGACAGGCAGCCTCATGCAGTAGAAGAGCCTGAATGCCATCCCTGACCCTTGTGAGCTGTGTAATCCCAGGCAAATATCTTGAATTTTCTTTTTTTAAAATTTTATTTATTTTATTTATTTATTTTTGGCTGCACTGGATCTTTGTTGCTGCGCGCAGGCTTTCTCTAGTTGCGGCGAGCGGGGGCTACTCTTTGTTGTGGTGCGTGGGCTTCTCATTGCGGTGGCTTCTCTTGTTGCGGAGCACAGGCTTAGTTGCTCCGCAGCATGTGGGATCTTCCCGGACCAGGGCTCGAACCCGTGTCCCCTGCATTGGCAGGCAGATTCTTAACCACTGTGCCACCAAGGAAGCCCCTCTTGAGTTTTCTGAGCCTCAATTTCTCATCTGTAAAATGGGCACAGAATTCTTGCAGGGCTGTTATGAGAGTTTAAAAAGTCACTGTGTAGGGCTTCTCTGGTGGCGCCGTGGTTTAGAATTCTCCTGCCAGTGCAGGGGACAAGGGTTCGAGCCCTGGTCCAGGAAGATCCCACATGCCGCAGAGCAACTAAGTCCGTGCGCCACAACTACTGAGCCTGCGCTCCAGAGCCCGCGAGCCACAACGCCTGAAACCCATGTGCCTAGAGCCCGTGCTCTGCAACAAGAGAAGCCACCACAATGAGAAGCCTGTGCACCGCAACAAAGAGTAGCCCCCGCTCGCCGCAACTAGAGAAAGCCCGGCGCAGTAACAAAGACCCAACTCAGCCAAAAATAAAAGATTAAAAAAAAAAAAGTCACTGTGTAAAATGCCTGGCCCAGGGCCCACTTGGCTCACTGTGGGTCCTTGACCAGTTTCCTAGGCCCCCTGCAGTGCAGGTCACTCCCTCAGCCCTTCATCTGCTTGGCATCCCTGAGCAGCTGCTAGGGCTGGACCTATGCCGAGCGCTCACGCGGAAGCTGAGTCTGAGTCTTCCAGGTACCTCTAGGCCAAGGGGGTGAGGACAGACGGGGGTGGGCCATGGAGGAGGGAGGCAGTGTCTCAGGGAGCTTCAGACCAGAGCAGGGCCCTTTGGGTGGCCTGCTGGATGGCACTCGGGTTTCACCCACAAAGCTACCCGGGAACCATGGTGGGAACCTGGCTGAGCAGAGGCGGGAGGGCTGAGGGGCTTTGGGACTCCAGGCGGCCCTAGGCAACTCCAGCCTCTCAGAAACACCTTCCCAACCTGAGGGTGGACGAGTTGGGTGGTGTCGGCAGCTCAGGGGTCGCAGTCTCAGACCTCACTCACTTATTGTCACCGGTCACCACGAGGCCGAGTCATATCCCTAGGACTGCCTTGATTCGTTCCATCTGTACAAAGGGAAGGACAGTCCTCCCCACTCCCCACGGTTTCGGTGCCGCCCGTGGAAGCAGAGTGAGTAAGCTGGTTATCTTCCTGACAGCTGTCTGGCTTAGGTGAGGAGGGTGTGAGGTGTACTAAAATATTCCACGGGTGTCACTGTACGCGGTCCCCTGCTCTGCTGTCTGGGGGGCCTGGCGGGGGCGGGAAGGGGGAGGTGGACGTGGTTCAGGCAGAGAGCGGCAGGATCTCTGGGCCGAGAGGAATTCCCAGGGGAAAACCTATACGAAGGGAGCGCAGAGGACAGGAGGGGAGGGGGCAGAGGGAGACGGGGTCCTCCAGCTCTGTGCGAAGCAGTTTTCAAGCGGTCCTGAGGCGTCAAGGGGCACCCTAGACAGTAGAACCTCCCGCGGATAGGGTGACACCTCCCCCGAGGCCCACCTGGGAAGGGGAGAATGTACCATTCCTGGACTGCGGAGAGAGACAATGAGGTCAAGTGCGCAGTGTGACGGGTAAGTAGCACGTGAGCAACAAATGAATTGTTCACTTCTACAGGATTATCTGCCGGTTTTACAGAAAAGGAAACAGAGCGAAGAGCCCAAAGCCACAAACAACTAGTGAAGAGGCAGAGGCTGCACTTGAACTGTCCCAGAGTACACGGTCAAGGCGTCCCACGCGTAAAAGCCACCTTAGAAATCGTCCCTCCTGGGGTAAAAAGAGGTGACGCGGTACGGTGGCAGGGAAATCCTCCGGCTGACCGTCTTGTCGCGGGGAGAGGTTGGGCAGCAACCCACTCAGAAGGGGAAAAACCGAGTGTGAGCGGGCAGACGAGGTCGCTCGTACACCCCGCGCCGCCAGACCGCGCCCGGGTTGGTGCCTCCCCGCGCCGCTGCGAGACGCGGCGCCTTTAAAGCCCGGCTGGGGGCGTGCCCGGCGCGCTGAGGGCACGCCTCTGGGCGCGTCCGCCCGGCGCCCCGCCCCGAGGCTTGTAGCCGCGGCCCCGGGAGGCGGGGCACGCTTTGGCTCGGCGGCCGTTCGAGTGGCGGTGGTTCGGCGGCTCGGCGCCTCCTTTCCCTCCGGCGGCTTCCCCGCGCGCTGCCCAGGGCGCCCGGCCGCGCCCTGACACACTCGGCCAGCTCGGCTATGGCCCGCGCCCCGCGACGTGGCGGGCGGGCACGGGGGCGCCGGACGGCGCGGCCAGAGTGAGGCGAGGCCGCCCTCCCGCCCTCGGCCGGGGCCGCCCGGGATGGCCGTGCCGCCGCTCCGCCGGGCGCTGCTGCTGTGGCAGCTGCTGGCGGCGGGCGGCGCGGCGCTGGAGATCGGCCGCTTCGACCCGGAGCGCGGGCGCGGGCCGGCGCCGTGCCAGGCGGTGGAGATCCCCATGTGCCGCGGCATCGGCTACAACCTGACCCGCATGCCCAACCTGCTGGGCCACACGTCGCAGGGCGAGGCGGCCGCCGAGCTGGCCGAGTTCGCGCCTCTCGTGCAGTACGGCTGCCACAGCCACCTGCGCTTCTTCCTGTGCTCGCTCTACGCGCCCATGTGCACCGACCAGGTCTCGACGCCCATCCCCGCTTGCCGGCCCATGTGCGAGCAGGCGCGCCTGCGGTGCGCGCCCATCATGGAGCAGTTCAACTTCGGCTGGCCGGACTCGCTGGACTGCGCCCGGCTGCCCACGCGCAACGACCCGCACGCGCTCTGCATGGAGGCGCCCGAGAACGCCACGGCCGGCCCCGCCGAGCCCCACAAGGGCCTAGGCATGCTGCCCGTGGCGCCGCGGCCCGCGGGGCCCCCCGGCGACGCCATCCTAGGCGCCGCCGGCGGCACCTGTGAGAACCCCGAGAAGTTCCAGTACGTGGAGAAGAGCCGCTCGTGCGCGCCGCGCTGCGGGCCGGGCGTCGAGGTGTTCTGGTCGCGGCGCGACAAGGACTTCGCGCTCGTCTGGATGGCCGTGTGGTCGGCGCTGTGCTTCTTCTCCACTGCCTTCACCGTGCTCACCTTCTTGCTGGAACCTCACCGCTTCCAGTACCCGGAGCGCCCCATCATTTTCCTTTCCATGTGCTACAACGTCTACTCGCTAGCCTTCCTCATCCGGGCTGTGGCTGGGGCCCAGAGCGTGGCTTGTGACCAGGAGGCGGGTGCGCTCTACGTGATCCAGGAGGGCCTGGAGAACACGGGCTGCACCCTCGTCTTCCTGCTGCTCTACTACTTCGGCATGGCCAGCTCGCTGTGGTGGGTGGTGCTGACCCTCACCTGGTTCCTGGCGGCCGGCAAGAAGTGGGGCCACGAGGCCATTGAGGCCCACGGCAGCTACTTCCACATGGCAGCCTGGGGGCTGCCGGCTCTCAAGACCATCGTTATCCTGACTCTGCGCAAGGTGGCAGGGGATGAGCTGACCGGGCTCTGTTACGTGGCCAGCATGGATGCGGGGGCACTCACGGGCTTCGTGCTGGTACCCCTCTCCTGCTACCTGGTGCTGGGCACGAGCTTCCTCCTGACCGGCTTTGTGGCCCTCTTCCACATCCGCAAGATCATGAAGACAGGGGGCACCAACACGGAGAAGCTGGAGAAGCTCATGGTCAAGATTGGGGTCTTCTCCATCCTCTACACTGTGCCCGCCACCTGCGTCATTGTGTGCTACGTCTATGAACGCCTCAACATGGACTTCTGGCGCTTGCGGGCCACAGAGCAGCCCTGCTCGGCAGCCACCACGCCCGGCGGCTGGAGGGACTGCTCGCTGCAAGGGGGCTCAGTGCCCACCGTGGCTGTCTTTATGCTGAAAATCTTCATGTCGCTGGTGGTGGGCATCACCAGCGGCGTCTGGGTATGGAGCTCCAAGACTTTCCAGACCTGGCAGAGCCTGTGCCACCGCAAGATGGCAGCTGGCCGGGCACGGGCAAAGACCTGCCGGGCCCCCGGGGGCTATGGCCGTGGCACCCACTGCCACTATAAGGCCCCCACCGTGGTCTTGCACATGACTAAGACGGATCCTTCTCTGGAGAACCCCACACACCTCTAGGGACACAGGCCTGCATGGGGAGGCTGTTGCCCCCTCCTAGCCCCCCTCCGGAGGAGACAGCTGACTAGCAGCTGCCCAGCTGTCAAGGTCAGGCAAGTGAGTGCGAGGGGCCGAGGACCAGGGCGGGGAGACTCTCGTTCAACCCTCACTTGTCAGGACCCAGTGAGGCTCACTCCCCTGTCGCCTAGTGCAAGGGGGTGGGCCTGGCTGAGTCCCCCGCAGGGCCCTGGGGGTGGGGGCATGTGGAGAGGAGGAGGGGTAGAAGGGGGTGTGGTCCAGCAGAGTTTATTTAATGATGTAATTTATTGTTGGAGTTTCTCTGGAAGCTGTGACTAGAATAAACCCCCGTGTGGCACCGCTGAGTCTTCTCTGGACTGGAAAGGGAGAAGGCAGGAGGGTGAGGGCCCTGCAGGAGTCTCCCATGTGAGCAGAGCTGGGGGTGGGTTCTGGGCTCATCCCCTGACCCCGTTTTCTGGCTCTCCATCAATGGGGAGGACATCGTGCTGTGAAACAGCTGTGTTTTGCAGGAGTCCCAGATTCTTCTCCTCTTTGCTCCTTTTGGCAACCTGCTTGCCTCTCTGAGCCCTGGGTTCCTGCTTCCCAAAGTGAGACTGGGATGCCTGCTGGGATACTCAGGGAATCCCCTGGGATGACACTGTCCCCCTCTGGCCCGGGGGAGTCTAGCCTGTTTGGGGCCTGTGGGTAAGACTCTGCTTTCCTCATTTTGTATAAAAAATGAGGGCATCAGCCTACCTCAGAGTTTTCCTCAGAGGCTCAGGATCTGTTCCCACTGTCTTTATGGCCCATCCTGCTGTCCCCTCCCTGGGGCCTGAGGGCCAGGGCCCAGCTGACTGTCCTCATTGCCTTTGAAGATTGCTGATGTGATGTGGCCACTCCACTCCTTGCGGCCCTAGTCAGGGCACCCCACCCTCTCGTCCCTCTGGGTGGAGATGGGGCTGGACTGTTATATGGGCATCTTGGTGGCAGACACAGACATAGAGACAGCCCTTGAAGATAGTGGGGATTGGGTCCCTAGCTCCTAAAGGGCTGCGGAAAGGTTTGTTTTTTTTTTTTGCGGTACGCAGGCCCCTCACTGCTGTGGCCTCTCCCGTTGCGGAGCACAGGCTCCGGACGCGCAGGCTCAGCGGCCATGGCTCACGGGCCCAGCCGCTCCGCGGCATGTGGGATCTTCCCGGGCCGGGGCACGAACCCGTGTCCCCTGCACTGGCAGGCGGACTCTCAACCACTGCGCCACCAGGGGAGCCCTGCGGAAAGGTTTGAGTTGTGAACGCAGCAGTGAGAAACGGGGCAGGTGCTGGGGCGTGCACGTGGCTCCCCTGAAGCAGCTCCCACATTCGTATGCCGGGATAGGAAAAGGTACTTGCGCCTATCTGTGTGCCGGGGAGGCCCTGGGGCTGCCAGGACCTGCGCCACCTCCGTGTGTGGCCGTCCCGGAGACCCTGTCAGCGTGGAGTCAGACCTCAGCGTCCTATCTTAGCCTCTGCTTTGGCCACTGTGACTCCAGCCAGGGGAGGGTCTTGGTTCCTGTCTCTGGGTGCATGACACGTTCAGCGTCACTGTCAGGAGGCCCCAGGGTCCAGCCCCACTGCCAGCCAAGGGGAGGCCCAAGGTCAACTGCTTCATATCACAGTAGGGCTGAGCCCCCAAACCCAGCACCTCTCCAGCCAGAGCCCTTTACCCTGCACCAACCACCAGTCTCACAGGAACAAGAAAGAAACCAAATGGAGATCAAACAGGTGGCATCAGCTCCCTCAGGAGGTGAGTGGGGAGAGGGCTGTCGCTCCCAAGGAACAGTACTGACCCGTAAGGGAATTTCGCAGCCCTCACCCCTGCAGCTGGCAGGTGGAATGCCCCCCCCGTCCCCCCAATCTAAATCCTCCCCTTCTCATAGACACAGGCTAAGTCCTCATGCCTTCTCTGACCAGTGAAACCAAGTGACCCTAACATGTGGCAACTCGCCGGGGGAGGGTCCCTGACTGAGAAACAGAACGAGCTTAATGAAGGTGACAGGGGCCCAAGTTGGGAGTGGGAGGGGGAGTGGCTGCACCGAGCTGGGCTTAACAGGCCAGGTTTGCGGGCAGCCGACCTGAAACTGCTGAGGGCCTGCACTAGGGCAGGGGCAGCCAGAGGCAAAGGAGAGGATTCTGGAAACGGGAGGAGAGAGGCAAGTGATGTGCAGGGCCCAAGGGTGGCGGGGAGGGTAAGCATCAGGGGCGGCACCAGTTCACCCAGGTCCTGCCAGTCACTGGGCACCTGGCTGCGTCCCTCAGCGGAAACAAGACTGGCTTCCAGGACAACTGGGATGGCGGGGGTGGGGGGTGTGCAATCAGGACAGGCCCCAAGGGGGCTCTGCTTTGAGGCTGAGATGGTTCACATAGGCCAGGACCTGGGAGGGAGGGAGGGTGGGCAGGCCTTGCCAGATAAGGCTTCTCAGCGCTGGACAACATTATGGAAGAGTCCCAGACCCTAGAGGAAAAGGAAGAAGGAAACATGATTAAAGACCTTTTACAGAAGTCCTCCATCTGATCCTCCTCTTCCCGTTGTGCAGACAAGGGAAGTGCTTGAAGGGATCGATTGGCTCAAGTTCACACAACCAGGGAGACTGTGGCCTCCAGAGCTTGTGATTTCACACCATGGAGTCCATCGGGGCATGGGGTGAGATGGACAGGGTGGGTGCTATAAAACCTAGGGCGGGGCTTCCCTGGCAGTGCAGCGGTTGAGAGTCCACCTGCTGATGCAGGGTACACGGGTTTGTGCCCCGGTCTGGGAGGATCCCACATGCCGCGAAGCGGCTGGGCCTGTGAGCCATGGCCGCTGAGCCTGCGCTCCGCCAACGGGAGAGGCCACAGCAGTGAGAGGCCCGCGTACTGCAGAAAAAAAGAAAAAAAACAAACAAAACCTAGGGCAGTTTTGTCCAGAGAAACCGGTCCCACAGTGGGACCTCCCCCCACCCCCAAAAAGGAGATTCCAGAACCCAATGGAAACACCTCAGAAGCCAACACCTGCCAGCCTGCGTGCCCCCGGCCCCCACCCCTTCCCTCAGGCGCCTAGTAGCCCAGCACAGGGCCCCTTAGAGCAGCACGTCTGTGCATGTGTCCACGCCAGCTGAGCCTGTCTGAGGGCCGAGCCTGTGCTTGTTCTTAAAAGGAACTTCTGAGCCCTGACCTCAGTCAGTATCAGTTCCAGGGAAACAATTCAAAGTTCACTGGAGTCAGCAGGGGTGATCTTGACTGAGGTCAGATTGAGGAGAGGCTGCCCGCCCCCCGGGGGGTCAGTAGCTGCCCTCACTGTCTGCTCAGTCCCACCCTGAAGGAGGAAGCTCCAGGGCAGCCCGTGTGAAAAGGCCTGGGGGTCCTGGGCGGGGGGTAACAGAGCCGCGGCCTTCTCCCCTCTCCTGGTCTAAGTGTCTCGCTCGGTACCCTGCGGAGGGGACCCTGGCTCTCGGGCAAGTGGGAGACCTGGTTCCCTAGTGGAAGCGGCACCGCCCCTGAGTAGCTGCTTTGGAATCAGTCACCAGCTGACTGCCACCCTTGACTGTGCTCCCTCCCCAGGGACAGGGTTTGAGGAGAAAGAAGAGGAGGCAGGAAGAGGGGTTGGTCTCTGTTGATTGCCAGCATTAGTAATCCAGACCCCTCCTCAGGAAAAAAGTTTTCTCGTCTCCATTTGCAGTAGTCAGCCCAAGTTAGGTTTCTCGTGATAGGGAGGAATGGGCTGGGATGGCTGAATAGGACCAGGATACAGAGCCTAGATGAGGTGACAAGGCCCCACAGGCGCTGGCCTGGTGTAGCCTAAGAAACCCACCCCAGGAATAGGACTTCACAGGTGTGGGTGGGCTGGGAGTCCCAAGTCCAACCGTGCCTGTGTGGAAAATGTCCGGAGGTTACACAGCTCCCTCCTCCAGAGCTTGAGGGCTGGTCAAATTCAATCCGACCTTGGGGCAAACCACTTCCTCCCCTGCGGGACTGAAAATCCCCAAGTGCTTGGCGCAGGCCTGGCTCAAAGCCCACGCTCACCAAGGCCACAAAGGGAGTCAGTGGCAGAACCCGCACCCAGGACTTAGGTTTCTCCTCAGATTTCTTCCTATTTTACCTTATGCCACCCCTGGCGCAGCTGGTCAGGAACTGGCAGTTTCGCTTCTCAGTGAACGGGATCATGCAGTGGCCCTATAAAATCCTGGAACTCCACAGGCAGGTTGCCAGCCAGCAGCGATCTACTCAAATTAGCCACTCTGACTTTATAAAAACTCCCAGCATAAAATATAAATGAAGGCACGAATAAAACAAGATTGGCTATGTAGTAGAACTGTTGAAGCTGAGTAGGTGGGAATTTGTTCTATTTCCACTTTTTGTGTACGTTTTATATTTTCCTTGAAAAGTGTTTTAAAATGTTGAGTTTCCCCCAAAATTAAGTCCTGAAGGACTACACAAGTTCCCATAGCGAAGCCTTAAAAAATACTTTCTCCTAGTTCTTAGAAGTTTCAAATGGAATGCGGGGGAGGGGGGTGGGTGTTGAGACAAAGACAAGGCCAGGAGAGGCTTGAAGGTCACGGCTTCGATTACCCAGGGCACCAGAACTCTCTCCTGGAAGCAAAGAAATGCAGTAGATGGATCTGATCTGTGGTTAAAAAGACTAAGTCAGAGGAGGTCCTCTCCAGAAGAACAGGCAACAAGAGTCCATGGGAAAACAGCGCTCGCTCGGGACTGCACCACCCTCCAAGAGCACAAAGAAAAATGCACCAGAACTGTTTCTTCTTTATAAACACAAGTACATAATGTTTATTTGAAATTCCAATTTATTACAAGTTTACCCTTTAATGGGGCCCTTCCTCCTTAAAGACAACTTGAAAAACAACAAAACTCAGGTGTCACTGAAGTGGGAACACGGAATTCTCACTGTTAACAAGAACAGACTGGCTCTAGGGTAAGAGGCAGGGCAGGTGTCCGCGGCTGGGATTGTGAAATTGTAACGTCAGTGCTAACTCCAAGCCTGGGGGAGCCAGGATGGTAAACCTATCCAGCAGCCCCTGGAGCAAACCCCAAGGAGGCAAGGAGGCCAGGGGACAGGATCACACCTTGAAGTTTCACTTTAAGAGGCTTTAATTCTCAGGGTCTGTGAGCTTCAATCCCCTTGGTGGACTTCTTTTCCCTTACTTTAAATAGGTACAGAAGAGCTTAGGTGCTCCCATTTTTCCAAATTCAAAGCTGACAGAAAAGGAAATTAAACCCTGTTTTGTGTTTTTATCAAAATCTGCCATAAAAGGGAAAGAAGACTACAAAGTTCTGCCTAAACATAACTACTAGTGCTAGACTCACTGTGGGAAGGGGCCGCGGAGCCCCTCCTCCTGCCCTCCGCCCCCCACCCTGGCACTGAGCACTGAGAGATTCAGGTTCCCGGGGAGCCTGAGTCTGAGGCCAGAACAGCACAGCAGGGGCACTGCACACAGAGGCGGCTGAAACAGCCACCAGGGCAGGCAGAGGGATCGTCCATGACCAGGTCCCCACTGCTGGCCCTGATGAACCCCAACCCAACTTCT
Source organism: Delphinapterus leucas (assembly GCF_059928025.1). Classification (NCBI taxonomy): domain Eukaryota; kingdom Metazoa; phylum Chordata; class Mammalia; order Artiodactyla; family Monodontidae; genus Delphinapterus; species Delphinapterus leucas. Next base: position 9,255,291 of record NC_143143.1, read on the forward strand.
CTAAAGGAGAGACGATGGGCCGAGGGAGGAGACTGGGCAAAGTAAAGCAAACACGTTATCATATAAACTGTACTGTACATGTGCCAAAGCAAGATGACAGAAATATTTTTACAAGATGTTCTTTATACAATATCACTGCTGAAACAAGCAACTTTTAATAACTAGAAAAGTCAATTTAAAAAAAATTAAACATTTAAATTCTTCCTGCTTTTCTTCTGCTCCCCTAAGAGCTTGTCTGGTATGTGGGTGGGCTGGGCTCCAACACCCCTCTGGCCAGACCCATCAAAGTAAAGGTTATATGCATGGTTACAAGCAGGGCTCCAGTCTCTGAGTGAAGTGCCTTAGGGTTTTTTTTCCAGGGGGCAAGGTGGGGCGGAGCGGGGAGAGAGCTGTCACAAGGAAGGGGAGGGGTGCTCAGGAATGGCTACAGGACATATCCCTTTACTCTGCCAAGATCAACTCAACAGACCACAACTGTCTCATGATGCTGGTGAACACAGAATTCTGTATGGCACTCACTGATACCATCACCTGAGAGGGGGGGAGGGAGAGACAGAGCACAGGCTTAAAGAAACAAGACTGTGTATAAATATAGATTAAAAAACCCAGTTGGCCTGATTACCCTTCATCCTTCTACGTAATACAGTAATCCCTCCCCTGGAGACCAGAGGGCTTGGCACTGTTGTGGTGGCCAAAGTGGGAGGGACCTTAGGAAAGAAGAAAGAAAAGGAATTGGGTTCACAAGAAAAGCCATACCCTGGGACTCTTCCTGGAAACTCTCGGAAAGGGGGGTTAAGGCCATCTATCCCCCACAGTATTTCTGGGCAAAGACCACCAACCCAGTATTAGGCTCTCCAAAGTGCTCTGCTTGATTAAGGCCCATGGAGAGTTTTGGAGACACGGCACAAGCTCGGATGACAGGCATTCCTGGGCTCCCCGTGACCTCCTCCCTTCCACGTTCTTCTCCAGCGTCCTCTTTCGCCTCCCTCCCCCCTCCCTCGCTCTCTCCCTCGATTCCCCCAACCTCAGCTCCCTTACCAGGGCCCCTGCCTCTCTACTTCTTCTGTCTTCGTCCCCTGGACTGTCCAACAGGCTCTGGCTCACTGTCCCCTTCATCTTCAGCAAGCCGGTCGGGAAACTTCTTACGTTTCCTACGGACATATGGGTGGCCAGGAAGATGTTTATGCAACAGAGCCATCAGACACTGTTCTGTCTTCACCATGCAGTTTAGGACATGGCTGCCTCGGCAGTTGTAAAGCTCAGCGTTGGTAAACACTTGCTTCATGTCAGTAAGAAACTCCTGCACAGAGCGGTAGCTCCCACAGGAACATTTGTTCTGCATTGTCTGGAAGTCCATAGGGTGGGTGATCACGTCATAGTAGTCCTCAGCCTCATCTCTGGTCACGGGCTCCCTGTGGAGAAGAACCAAATGGGGAGATAAGCGCAGCACTGAATCCAATGGACAGAAACCTTGTTATCAAACCACCAGCCCCAGAACGCCCACCCTGCTGAGACCAGCCCACTGGCAGACAGAGCAACCGTGTTCGCTTGCACTCAGAGCGGGCTCTGCTAGTCTGGAAGCTCATTTCCCTGCCACTGATATGTGTCCTCGGGGTTCAGCTGCAAGGTTGGCCCTACTCCCCTGCGCCTGAGGCCACGGAGCTCACCTGAAGGGCCAACTGAAGCGGTACTTCACGATCTTGTGGAGGATCTCTTCACACTTCTGCAATTCCAGGCTTTGCCTCCGGGAGCTCCGCTTGGTCTGAAGTACCTGGCGCCAAAGAAAGACGACATGTTATTACAGGTCTGAGAAAAGAAGAGTGGACAGGGCAGGAAACACATATATCTGCTTAACACAGAAAAGAAAAAGGTCAATCATCTCCTCGGAGCAGAGACGGTCAAAATCATCTGAATTGGGCTTCCCTGGTGACGCAGTGGTTGAGAATCCACCTGCCGATGCAGGGGACGCGGGTCCGTGCCCCGGTCCGGGAAGATCCCACATGCCGCGGAGCGGCTGTGCCCGTGAGCCATGGCCGCTGAGCCTGCGCGTCCAGAGCCTGTGCTCTGCAACGGGAAAGGCCACAACAGTGAGAGGCCCGCGTACCGCAAAGAAGAAAAAAAAAAAAAAAATCATCTGACTTGCACGCAGGGAGCGCTCTCGGCAGGGGGCACTAGCCCACCTGCCTCCTCCCTGGTGGACGGTGAGCAAAGCAGTGGAGGACATGCAGCAGTTGCTGTATTACAGCAGTCCTGCCAGGGGCCAGCTAGAGAGGGCCACTGTCACCAGGACGCTAGCCCTCTGAGAGCAGATGGACCTGGGGTTACGGTCACACTGCGGATGAGTTTAAACAAGCAACTGCAGAAAGCCAGGTGGGTTATGGGGACCACCCACAGCCAATTTTGTGGGGGTGGGGTGTCAGAAGGAAGAAAAGCAAGAGGTACAATTCCTTTCCTGGGCTCTCCCCTGCAGGCCTGCAGCAGCTAAGTGGCTAAAGAGAAAGGGGCATGCCTCCCTTCCAGGTGGCAGGAACAGGCCGTGACTCACAGAAGTAGGGGCACAGAGTTGAAAGGGTTAGGGCCAGGCACACAGGAGGTGCCTGCAATGCCCTTTGAGCACCCTAACGGCTTGCTTTATGCCTCCAGCCCACCTCCAACTCCAATTTAATCTGTCAAAAGAAGCAAATTTTCAAGAGCCTCTTTCTGTCCTTTAAACTTCAAGTAAAACCTAAAGTAAAACCACTAAAATTACATTGGTTGAGGAGCAGAGGGGAGGGTAATGTCCCTCCCATGACAATTGTCGGCAAAAGACCCAAGAGTAAGTGAGGCTCCAACATTGCTGACATTCCCACAACGGAGACCCAGCCCCTCTGAGCCATGGGAGACACATGGATACTATTTTAAAATCCTTAACAAGTCGCAGGCTGCCTGTTAACTAGAGGAGATGTTTGCAGGCTGCAGCAGGGGAATGCCGGACATAGCTGTTCCCGGAGGGCCTGCTGCCTCGTTTGCCTACAGGCCCATCCATCTGCCTCATCAGTCTCCAAAGTTAGGGAGGAGGGAGCAGAGGGGAGGCTCCCACCTGCTGCCTGCTGAATTCCTCATGCTGGAGTGGGGGATACGAAACAGAAATGCTAGAGGGCAGATGATACATAATTCTTACCAGCTCATCAACCTCAGCCTCGTCTACAGGTGGCGCCTTCGGCCGAGACCTCCTGGTAGGATGCGGCTTCTTACCTGGTCGTCGGCCTGGCCTTGCTGCAGGGGCGATGACACCCTGCTTGCCCCGGACAGTCTTTCGAGGTCTCACTGAAATAAAAAATATGCATTCAGAGCAGACCTGAGGATGAAGGGAGTATGCCCATGGAAGGGGTGATACTCTGGACAAGCAAAGCAATGGCTTCCTTTGGATAGGAGGTGCTCTTGCTATCCGTCTCCTGCCGACCTCACAGGACACTTTAAGGGCAGCAGTAGCAGATGGAAGAATGGGTACTTTTCAGCAACTGCCAAAGACCTTTTAAGAGTCTCTTCAGAAGGCCAGTTCCTTTAGTACGTCCACTCTCTGTCCCCACCCTGTTCAGTTACTCTCAGGAATGAGGGCCTGGAAGGAATCAATTGTAAACTGACTCACTCAGGAGAAAAAGCCACTTGCTGATGGGTCTGCCTGGGAATTCCTTCAGCCCAAGCTCAGCCTGAGAACGCATGTATTTACATGTAAGATGGAATCTGAGTGTGGAACAGATCCTGTTTCATAATTCCCAGAGTTATCCTATACTCACCACCACAATCTTTTCAGAGAAAAGCTGATACTTATGTGAAGTACTTATGTGAAGTCTGCCTCATTGAATCCAGTTTAAGGCTAGCCCAGTCCTGCTTTCTGCGATTTCTAAAAACCATAGACAGTAGGCCCGGCCACTTCCACAAGAGACCTGCTCGGGATCCCACAAGAGAGAATAAAAACTACAAACGCACCCGAGGCTGCCTATTTCTCAGGTTTACAACAGGCGCTCAATGTCAAGACAAACCAACATTTCTCAATACATCTTCAGGAAACAACGCTCCATCAGGATTAGCTCAAGGCTGCTCCACTAAGCAAATTTTCCCCTGGAAAATGGGGAGGGGCAATTCGGAGAGAGATAGGGGTATACGGAGGCAATGATACAGAGAATCAATAAACAATGTTTTATATTCTACTTCCAGACCATGATGACCCCTCACTGACTATTTTAGGTTCTCTAAGTTGTAAGACTAGGCGAGGAAGAGAGGGTAAGGAGCTGATGCCAAGGATGAAATGATGGATGCAGGGAACAGCCACCGGCCCGGGGCCTCGAGTTGCACTAGGGAACCACATCGTTGGTGGCCTACAAGGCAGAGTAGACAAGAAGCTCTGAAGTTCCAAACACTTCCTGGATCCTTTTGGTAGACAAGGCCCTAGAAACCTGCAGAGGGAACAATTCCTTGGAAAGAGGAATAACTTGAAAGTGGAAAGCAACCATTACTTGGAAAATAAACAAAATCAGTCCATTGCTATATTTAGAATCTGTTCCCAGACAACCATGCATCCAAATCACGACTCTGGCAGTACTCCGTGGTCTCTCTGTAATGCAGGGTTAATGGACTACTTGTCTCCTTACCCAGATACCTGAAAAGTCATGCCTTGGGAACAAACAAAAGGAGCCCTAGAGGAATGAGAGAAGTGTAGGTGTCCCAAATTAAAACCCTGCAGGATCGGGGAAGACGGTAGCAGGGGTGCAAGCCCAAAGTCCTCAGGTTTTGACAGCACCAGTACAGTAAGGACCAGGAGTGCCAAACGTCCTCTCTCTCCTTTTACAGCAAGTACGACTGTCCAGGGAGTTATGATCTTGGGAACTGTACCTCTCTTGAAAAGCTCATCAAAATCTTCTGTCTGTATTAACCTACAAAGAAGGGTATATTTTGCAAAAAGGGAGGCTGTTAAAAGGCTCAACTACAGGACTTAAGGTTTAACAAAAATGACACGACTCTCAAAGCCTCAAGAAAAACGAACATGAGAGACTGAGTCAACAAGGTGAGCTTACGTGATGAGGCCTTTACCCCCTACTGACATCTAGAGAGAAACAGATCTGAACCTTCCTAACAACTACGCCTAAACCATGGAAAAAAGTCTTCCCTTTCCAACTAGCAAATCTACAGCCCTGCACACTACAGGGAAGAGAAGAACCACTGCAACCACAGAAAAACAACTTCTTTAAAAGCAACACTGCACCAGAGGCCAAAAGAACTGCAAGAGACAGCAATGGGCCTAGACCCTTGTTACCCCATCCTCACACTGAGGGGCTCAGAACCAGCAGACCTGTCATAAACAAGACCTGGGGCCTTGAATTCCATGAAATCTTGGACCAGGTGGATCTGCCAGTTTGATGTTCTGAGACCAAGCCACCCAACCTCCTACTAGGAAGGTAGTTAACTGGCATCTTGAAAACCCATTTAAAACATGGCAGCAGTCGCCCCTCCACCACAACTTGTGAAATAAAGAAGACGGCACGATGGCCTTGTTGGGTTATCTACCGCCAACCCAGTCTTTCCAAGTCAGCTTAGAAGACTGTGAGGTTAACTATGAAAGAAACTGAATACTTACGTCGCAAACCAGCCACCTCATAATCTTCCTCCCCCTCCTCCTCATCCTCTTCTTCCTCTTCGTTGCTCTCACCATCTTCGCTGTCCTCAGAGGCAGACTCTTCCGTATAATTCCTGCGGGGGGAAAGACACTTGTAGAGAACACGGATCTAGGCCAAAGGGGTCCTAAGAAAGGTAAAGTCCCACATGAATTGTGGCAACTTTTCCCTCTTCACAGACTAGACAGATTTCATGCTAAGGGGAGGGAACCTGAATCTAGGCCAGGACACAGGAAGCAGAATGAAAACCTAAGCTTTAACAGAGTGTCTCCTCTATCAGGCCCCAAACCCTCTGGCTACGATACTAATGGCAGCAAAAACCAAGACCAAAATGCAACCCCCACCCCTCAACATACAAAACAAAACTCTGTTCCTTCTGTCTCACAAAAACAGCCAGATAATGTAACATTTCAGGTATTAAAAGTTGTCCCCAGTGCTGGGGTGGACTGAAAGGATAAACAGCCCAGACAGGTGTTACTCCACCTTGATGGCCCCCTTCCAGGAGCTGAAACAGCTTGCAGATGACCATAACATCAAAGCACTGGTAATCCCAGCTCAGAACAGCTGGTCCAAAGCCTCACCATTTCAGAGCGGCAGCCTCATCTCTCTAAGTGTAGCTGGAATGGAGTGAGAAATAACCGAGTAATGCTGTTAGGCAGGGTCAGGATCAAACAGCTCTGACCTTTCAAAGAGACACCAAGCCAGACTGCTACAAGCTGCTCTTCTACAACCTCAAATTTCAACGTGGAAAACAACGTTATTAACTTTAGCAAACATTAGGCGTCTCCTCTTCACAAGGCCCTATGTTTGGCCTTACTGGGATGAGGATGAAGAACAAAGCACCACCTCTACTCTCAGGGCAGAAACAATCTCATAGGAAGACAGCTGTGGATAAAACTGACCAAAAAGGCAAGACGCATCGAAAAACAACTTTGGACATGGAAAGCTGAACTGGAACACAGAGGAGGAACAATTAATCCTAAGGATGTAAGGATGTTTCTAAAAAGCAGTGAAATTTTAGGTAGGCCATGGTCAGTTCAGCCAGGTGGGAGTTCTGGGGACAGGGAATATTCCCAGCTGGGAGGAAAGCACAAGAGGCAAGGATGCACAATGAACAGCCTGTAACAAGCACACAAACATGAGAACAAGGGCTTATAAAAACATCAGCTAGTATTACATAATGAGAGTCTCAAAAGCTAGGCTAGGGAGTTTGGACTTTACTCTAGAGGCAGGGGGAAGATCGAAGTTTTTGAATACAACAGTGACATAAGCAAATCTTTGTCTTATGTAAACCATTCTGGTATCACCATAAAAGCTGGATGGATAAGAGGGAGGAAGATATGAGGTAGAGTTGAGAAGCCACTGAAGGAGCCCAGATGAGAGATGGAGAGGGCCAAATGACAGCAGGGACCATGGGGAATGGACATCAGGATGCTGACTCATTAAGACATCTAGACACTGAATTGGTAACATCTGGCAAGTTGAATGAATATGGAGACGGGGGAGAGGAAGACACCAAGTTGACACCAAAATTCTAATCATGCTAAGGAAGGAAGAGTAGGTACAGGTACGGAAGGTAGTGAGTTTCAGGATTTTTAGCAGTGACTGGCTGCAGAAGTCATCACAAATTAAGAAGTGGGCGAAGTGGAAGCAAACAAAGGATATGTTATTTGAGAAGAACGTATGACCAAGAAGACATAAAACACAGCTGGTAATGAAAACAAGAAATGTCGACAATTACGCTAAAATTAAATCAGAGCCCTTTGAGCCCCCTCTGTAATACCTTAAATGATGGGGCTCTGCACACAAAAGATGAACTTAAAGCTCCTCAGCATCATTCAGTTTGAATAACCCAAGCTCAAGTATAACAGCTATTTATTAATTTATTTGTTTTTAAAAGAAGAAATTCTCACCTGCCACGGGAGTTGCGCCTGGCAGTGGCAGGCTGGCAGGCTGGGCACTGCCATTCACCATCTGGTACTTCATAGAGGGCCGGCCTCAGACAAAACAGGTGGAAGGCTTTATTACACTCGTCACACAAGATCAGCTTGTCATCCTCACCTGCAAGGAGATAAACTTGTACAGCACTGTAGGGAGTGGGGCAGTAGTCAGTGAGCTGTAAGGAAGAGCTGCTCAGCCTCAATTAACCCAATGGAAGAACAAACATTCTAGTACACTGCTACCCCATTTAAAAAAAACGCAGTCATCTTCTGAAAAGAAATGTAGCATTAACTAGACTATAGGTAATTTAGGGTTCAGGTCTTCTAACTTATATCCCAAAATCTTCTCCGGGCTGGAAGACGACAGTTAACATTTACTAGGAGATAGCAAAAAATCAAGCAGTAGCAGGAGATTTTTGCTGCCCCTGTCCCACTAAGAAACGAATCTCCCATGAAGTATTACATTTTTTGCCCTTCCTCCTCCTCCCCGACGACACAAATGCTTCCCAATTCATATCTGATATTGTTCTCCTAAACCATTCGGTTTCCCTACATTTGAAAATACACCAAACCAATTTAAATGATAACTTCTCCTCTCCAACCTTCATTCTACATCAGTTTTTAGAGCAACTGAATGATTTTACATAGGTCTTTTCATCCTTGTAAAGTAAATCACAAAACAGCTTTAGCCACTGAGAAGTCAACCACTGGGGGGCTTTTAGCCATCTAGTTCCTTTTACACATAATGGGGCTCTGAAAGTTCTCAGCATTAAACAGTCCAAATGCTTCGCTCTGTAGGATTCCATGCCAGAAGGTCCAAACCCGACTATTCTTCACAACGTTCAAATACTGCCCTCTACTGGTAGCACCCACCTTACTTCATGGATGAGTAAAATTAAGAGATAATGAGAGATTTAAAATTTTAGTTAAAACTAATTTGTTCCCTATAGAAAATCTAAGAATTGGCGAGATCAACTGCTCTTATTTTATACTCAAAACTGAGGCACAAAGGGCCTGCTGTGATTTGCGAGCGTGTGACTTTAACGACTAGCATTTTATGGACTTTCAGGAGAAGGTAAAATCTGGACCACCACCACCACATTTAAAAGTTGTGTACACAGAATTCTTGAGGGATAAAAGATCTTGCAAATGGAAGTCCTAGTGCCTAATACACTCAGATAAACAACTCTGATTTAAATATACCTTTCTTTCGACAAACTTTGCATCTAGCATTTTCTGCTGACATATCCCATTTGATACAGGCATCAAGCATCCCAAGTAGAACATGCATTCTGGAAAAAGTCTGAGCTTCACGGATTGCTGTCTTCCATTTTTCCAGAGCAGATGCGACCTAAACAGAGACCAAACCAGGCCAGCATTACTACAATGACTTCAAAGACATGAAATGTGGATTTTTCACATAATACTGACAGTATACACAGAGAGAGGACTACAACTAGGTAAAGATACGAGAGCATCCTGATACATTCACCTCCTAGAGCTCCTCTGGTCTAACCCATTTATCTTACAGAAGAAACCAAGGCTCGGAAGGGTGGAAAAAAGTTGCCAGAGGTCACACAAAGAATTCAAGGAGGGGGAAATGACTAGAAACATGTCACTTCTAGTGAAATCCACTTAAAGATTCAGTATCATTTAAAAGCAGGAACACTTGTACTGTGTAAATAATGCTAGTATGCAACAATGTCATGTAGCTTGGTCAGTAAGATTATCAGTTTCTGCACTAATATGTACCATAATCCCAGATTATAGGGCCAAGAAATAGTAAATAGTATCTATAAAGCATTCTATAATCCTTAAAAGTATTAAGTACTGATATGAAATATTCTCTTGACTTTATCACCAACTTCTAACTTAAGTGAAATCTGTAAAGTCCCAGGGGTTGGCCTGGTTTCATTCTGGGCAGTTACTCTCAGCATAATCCACACTGTCTCCACTCATCATCAGAAAATGCAAATTAATTTAGAATTAGCAAAGTAAAAGAGGACGGAGAAAAATGTAATTAGGAATTTTCAACCCTCCCTCTATAAAATATACATTCTGAGGAGGAACAAAAATGCCATTTTAGGATAATTCATTTATTTGTATTGCTGTTTTATTAATTAAAAGGTGACTTTTGGGGATGTTTTCAAAGCACTAGAAAAGCCGAAACAATTAGGTGAGCATCCATTTAAACAAATGCCATTATAGGGGACATCATTCTCAGACAGTCAGAAAATACAACAGAGCTGGACAAGGTAAAGCTTCGGCAGTATACCAGAAGCTGAGAGACTAGGTTATCTCACTCTCATCTACCTTGTGGAGGTCATACTGCTTAACTCAGTCATGACTGAACTAAAGTTAGCCATGCTGGCTACTTTTATTATACAATCTGGCTAGCTCTAGCTAACTGACAACAGCACTGCTTGGTTTCACTGCCCTGTCCTAGGCAAAAAGCCTATTTAAGTAATAGTCTTGCTCCTTTAAGAAAGGCCCGTTATCCCTGAAAGGCCACAGCTCAATTTGAAATAGAGGTGCCAAGGGACAAAGACAGTTGAGCTACTTCTGAAGCTGTAGTGTGAGAGTTCAGGGAGGGGACCAAAGGCTGCCTATTCTCTTTCCTATAGAAACAGAGAACCACTGAGAGTCTTGTGTGTATAAATTTATGAATAATGAGGATAAGTAACAAGCACATCAAAAAAATCTATTTAAGAGGCTGCTAAAGTTCTAATGGAAACTGACTCATTCCTTACTCCAACCTGCAGTGAAGATATTTCAACATCTGCCTTTGAAATACAATTTCCTTCCTTCCCTTTTCAGAGCTCCTCAGTAGGATGCAAGATCTACAATCACAGGTGCCTTGCAGGTCTTCTCCCCTAATGTAATGGAGAGCTGACATACGGTACCACAGATTCTCTTACTGTAATAATTAATGCAAATCTCTTCATTCAGTGGAACATATATTTAAGAATTTCAGGTTTGGTTCCTAAAAGAGTGTTATTGAGAACACTCAATTAGCCAAGGAATGGTTAAAATGGGCTTTGCTGTCCTCTAGTGGACAGTCAGATGCAACAAAAGCATTAAAAAAATCATCAGTTGGGCTTCCCTGGTGGCGCAGTGGTTGAGAGTCCGCCTGCCGATGCAGGGGACACGGGTTCGTGCCCCGGTCTGGGAAGATCCCACATGCCACGGAGCAGCTAGGCCCGTGAGCCATGGCCGCTGAGCCTGCACGTCCGGAGCCTGTGTTCCACAACGGGAAAGGCCACAACAGTGAGAGGCCCATGTACCGCAAAAAAAAAAAAAAAAAAAAAAAAAATCATCAGTATACAGTACTGCTTTTTACTTATTTCCTATAAATTATAAAATCTGAACACCCAGCACATGTGGCCTCATTAAAAGAAACAAACAAAAATCTGAAAGAGGGGCTTCCCTGGTGACACAGGGGTTAAGAATCCGCCTGCCAATGCAGGGGACATGGGTTCAAGCCCTGGTCCGGAAAGATCCCACACGCCTCAGAGCAACTAAGCCCGTGTGCCACAACTACTAAGCCTGCGCTCTAGAGCCCATGAGCCACAACTACTGAAGCCCGTGCGCCCAGAGCCCGTGCTCCACAACAAGAGAAGCCACCACAGTGAGAAGCCCGCGCACCACAATGAAGAGTAGCCCCCGCTCGCCGCAACTAGAGAAAGTCCGCGCTCAGCAACAAAGACCCAACACAGCCAAAAATAAATAAATAAAATAAATAAATAAATAAATAAATATATATATATAAAAAACTGGAAGAGATCCTGAGAATAAGCTTATTTAGCCTCATTTTAAAAAGAGATTTACTGAGATATAATTTATATACTATCGATAACAAGTTCCCCCTGTAAAGTGTACAGTCAATGCCTTTTCATATATTTGCAGAGTTGTACAACTATCAACATAATCTTAATTTTAGAACACTTTCATCACCCAAAAAAGAAACCTTGTCATTCCCCATTCCCTACCCTAACCCACCACTTCCCCGGCACTAGGAAACCACAATCTTCTTTTGCTTTATAGATTTACCTATTCTGACATTTCATATAACATGTGGCCTTTTGTGACTGGCTTCTTTTACTGAGCATAATGTTTTCTAGCTTCATCCACATCCCAGCATGTAACAGCACTTCACTCCATTTTAACTGCTGAGTAATACATCCATTTTGTTTATCCATTCATTAGTTGGCAGACATTTGGATTGTTTCTGCTTTTTGACTATGCTGAATAACAAACACTGCTATGAATGTCTGTGCACATGTGTGTAATGTTCATTTATTTTTCGTGAAAAGAAAGTTTGCCCAAGGTCTCACAGCAATTTAGGGCCAGGTCTCCCAATCCCCAATCCAACGCTCCTGGCATTATACATTAGATCCTGTTTTATCCACTGGGTTATCCATCTAGACCAGCCTCGTCTCCAGCTAGCCTCTAATTTCGAGGGCGAAAACAATAGGCACTCAGATTTTAAAGAACATCTTAAGTGGCCTCCCACTGCACAAAATTCCAGTCCAGAACATTAAAAACAAAACCAAAAAAACCCACCATATCGAAGACTTTTTAAAAACACAGGAACAGTAGCAAGATAAAATTTTGACATACAACACGGTAGCATCAAGTAAATATTGTTTTGCAGTACTGCTGGGAAGCTGGACACACAACGCTGATGAAAAAGTCAAATTATTTAGCATATTTAAATGAAGTTGGGACCTAGTTAGAAGTGGTAGAAGTGCGTATAACAAAATCAAGGGGAAGCCACCTTATGTGCAAGTCACCATTAATCCCTTTACCTAACAGTAAAAAGGCAATATATCTAGGCAAGAATATAATGAGGCTTCAGACCATATTCTTCCATAAAAGAACGTTTAAAATGGAAAAACAGATAATCAGGGACAAATGCATCCAAAGCAAAAAGAGAGTCTAACAGAACCCAGGATTTGGCCAAATTATACGTCTTTCCCATTTAATGCAAGAAAATGAAATAAACATTAAATATTTGAAATAATTGACTATTACAAAAAGGGATTTGAGAGATAATCTACTTTTTCAAATAAGGAAACTGAAGCACAGATTAGGGACTGATATTAGCTCATGCAACAACCTAGTGCCAACTGAAAAAACCCTGGCCCATGCTAAGTGGAAACCTTCAAAGCAAAGGACAGTGGAAAATTTCAGAGCTGTGGCAAGGCTAACCTTCGGTGGGGAACTGCAGGGCATAATGCCATTTTAATGGAGAACATTGCTGAACTACTTAGTAGGCAGCCTAATTGATTTTCCAAGAAACTCTTCCATGTTTTCCATTTGTGTACTATGTGTCTGGGCCTCAAGGTTAAATCTGCAAAGTGCTCATATTTTCCTCCCCAATCAATCTAAGAATCGTCTCATATGACAAGCTAAAAAGAGGTTACTTCGCTAGGGGTTAAATACTAAAAAAGAACTTAAATGAGAACTCTACAGCTACTAGTTCCCAATGAGAAGAAAAATGTTATTGAGTCAAGAAATGGCAAGGAAAGATCACATCAAGAAAAATACTAGGACTTCCCTCACAATTCAGTGGTTAAGACTTCGCCTTCTAATGCAGGGGGCCTGGGTTCCATCCCTGGTTGGGGAGCTAAGATCCCACATATCTCTTTTTGACTATATATTTTGGCTTCATCCACATCCCAGCATGTAACAGCACTTCACTCCATTTTAACTGCTGAGTAATACATCCATTTTGTTTATCCACTCAAAAATCCAAATCATAAAACAGTAGCAATATTGTAACAAATTCAATAAAGACTTTACATGTGTGAAATCTCTGAGTCTATGCCATGAATTAATAGTTAAACGTTTATCTAACTGAATCTTAGTTCTCTACTCACCTCTGACCCAACATGTTCTTTCCTGTATCACATATCACTCTTGGCCTCAGGAAGAAACCCAGGGGGAACATGACAACTGTGTACAACTACCAGAGGAGCTTTAGAGAGTAAACTCATTCTGTGTAAACTCAGAGGGCAAAACAAGGACCAGCTGTCAATGATGAGAAGGCAATTTCAGCTCAACCTAACAAACATTATGTCCACCCCCCTTCCACAACCTAATTAATTTCTACCTGTTCTTCAAAAATCCAGCTGATAGATTCTCTACTCTGGGAAGTTCTAAGCTGCCCTGGTATCCCTCACAGGAGAGCCAAGCACTGCTCTTTCTCAACATATTTGTCACTCTACTCCAACCATCTCTCACATTCAGAGTTCCTTGAGAGCAAGGACTTCCGGCTTCTACTTATGATCAAAACCCCCAGACTTCTGCACAATGACTGGCACAGGCAAGCCTTTACCAGATGTTTGTGAAAGAAAGGAAAGGAGGGAGGGAGGGAGGGAAGTCAAAAACAAGGGAAAGTATTCCACTGGATAATGGCTGGGACAGCTCCCTTAATGTAGTATTTTCAAATTCTTTTCTTCACAAGTAATCTTAAGCAGAAATCTAATACACAAAACAGAAAAAAATGGAGCTGCTAATTATCCTAAAAAAGAAAAACCAGAGACAGCATAATGTTCATCAATAAGGAATTAGGATGTTAAGAAAACAAAACAAAACAAACAACAACCAAAAAAACCCAAATACTACCAGGATGATCTATGCGGACTGACAGAGCGAGAGGACAGATGCCTAGGATATGCTGACGAGTGAAAAACTGCAGAATATTATGCACAGGGTTCCATTCTGTAAAAATCCAACAAAACTATCTTTGTATGTACACAGAAACACGTCAAACTATTAAAGAGTGATGTCCTTGGGGGGGGTGTGTGTGGCAAAACTAAAATGGGAATTGTCTCATATTGTATCTACCTCTCACATTTGATTTACTTACAACGAGCTACTTCTAAAATAAAAAAAACCCAGAAAACTGGATTATACACATACAAAAAAAATGAAGTTGGACCCTTACCTTATACTATATACAAAAATTAACTCAAAATGGATCAAAGATCTAAATGTAAAAGCTCAGACTATAAAACCTGTAGAATAAAATACAGGAGGAAAGCTTCATGACATTGGATTTGACACCAACAGCAGAGGCAAAAAAAGAAAAAACAGGTAAGTTGAACTTCATCGAAGTTTAAAACTTTTTGCGTCAAAAGACACCATCAACAGAATGAAAAAGCAGGTAGTTCCCCGGCAGTCCAGTTGTTAGGACTCCGCGTTTCCACTGCAGTGGGCAGGGGTTCAATCCTTGGTCAGGGTACTAAAATCCCACGTGCTGCTCAGCACGGCTAAAAAAAAAAAACTGAACAAGTAGCTCACGAAATGGGAGATTATATTTGCAAATCATGTATCTGATAAAGGATTAATATTCAGAACATATAAGGAACCCACACATCTCCCCACCCCACCCCCACGAAGAAATTTAAAAATAGCCAAGTGACTCAGAAAGACATTTCCCCCAAAAGATAAGCAGCCAATAAGCACATGAAAAGATGCTCAACATCACCAATTACTAGGGAAATGTAAATCAAAGCCACAAGGTAGGGCTTCCCTAGTGGCACAGTGGTTGAGAGTCCGCCTGCCAATGCAGGGGACACGGGTTCAATCCCTGGTCCAGGAAGATCCCATGTGCCGCGGGGCAACTAAGCCTGTGAGCCACAACTACTGAGCCTGCGCTCTAGAGCCCAAGAGCCACAACTACTGAGCCTGCATGCCATAACTACTGAAGCCTGCGTGCCTAGAGCCCGTGCTCTGCAACAAGAGAAGCCACCATAAGAAGCCCGCGCACCGCAACGAAGAGTAGCCCCCGCTCGCTGCAACTAGAGAAAACCCACACGCAGCAACAAAGGCCCAACGCAGCCAAAAATAAATAAATAAATAAAATAAAAATTTAAAAAAAGGTGGAAGTGACCCAAGTGTCCACCGATGGACCAATAAACAAAATATGGCCTATACACACAATGGAATATTATTCAGTCTTAAAAAGGAAGGAAATTCTGGCATATGCTACAATGTAGATAACTTTGAGGAAGTTAAATAAACCAGTCACAAAAGGACAAATACAGTATGATTCCACTTTATATGAGGTACCTAGAGTAGTCAAATTCATAGACAAAGAAAGAAAATGATGGTTGCCAGGGATTGGGCAGGAGGGTGAAATGGGTAGTTTAGTGTTTAAAGGGCATAGTTTTGCTTTGGGAAGATAAAAAAATTCTGGAGATGGATGGTAGTAATAGTTACAGAACAACTTATGAATGTACTTAATGACATAGAACCATACATGTAAAAGTGGCTAAGTTGTTCATTATGTATATTTTACAATTCTTAAAAGTTTAAAAACCACCACCTTTTAAAAAAAGGAATTAGCTCTGGTAAAGTGGGAGGGGGGACTCTGACACACTATCCAGCTTTACAGGCAGGGCTGTGCTCCACAGACCAGTTTGAAAACTACAACATTTGGAGAAAGCGATAAAGATCAAACACTGGCTAGGGAACAGTGCTTATGTAACTAAAAAGCATAGGGTTAGATAATTTTAAAACCAGATCACATACTTCTACGCAGTCATAAAACTACATCTTCATTAGCTAAATACCTTTGCTTCCTCTGCCATTTTTTTCTCTTCATCCACCTCTTCAGTCTTTGCTGAATCTTCGCTTTGGAGTTTTCTTCTCTTTTGCTTGGGAGCCATGAAGCCTTGGAGAAATTTCTTTATGACACTGGCTTGAAGGGCAATCACACACTCGCCAAAATCCTTCAGTTTCTCTAGTGAGATCACCTACAGAAAAAGATTTAAAAACCAGACTGAGTAAAAGGCCAAGAGAAAGATGAAATAGACAATCCTCGATTAAATTCAAATCAACCTAGACCCAAATTGGTCACATAACATTAATTTAACTGGGTTCCTCAGTTCAATGGATGGCTTATGCATTTGAAAGTAGCCGACTACTTGGACTTCCCTGATGAAGGGATCCATGGGAGGCTGAAACTTGCTCTACTTAAAGGAAGTTACTGAACTCATTCATGCACTCAGTGACTGAGTGCCTACTACGTGCAAATGACAGTCTCAAGGCAAAGAAAAACTGAGAAGGAAAGTAAAAATTTACCAACCTAACAGCTTACAACCTATAAGCCAGATAATACATTTTACATACTTGATCTCATCTAAGCCTCACATTTATTTTATGGATGAGGAAGCATAAAGTAAATCACTTTGATCCAAATCGTGCTCTTAAGGACTGAAACTACCTTCTCAGTCACACAACACATGCCAATTAAAAAAATACCATTTTAGGGGCTTCCCTGGCGGTGCAGTGGTTGAGAGTCCGCCTGCCGATGAAGGGGACGCGGGTTTGTGCCCCGGTCTGGGAGGATCCCACATATCGCGGAGCAGCTGGGCCCGTGAGCCATGGCCGCTGAGCCTGTGCGTCCGGAGCCTGTGCTCCGCAATGGGAGAGGCCGCAACAGTGAGAGGCCCGCGTACCGCAAACAAAAACAAAAACAAAAAAAACCCCCACCATTTTATAACTACAAAGAGAAACAAAGAATGATGATAATCCAACGTTAGCAAGGTGTGGGCCCGGGTTTGGCACAAAGTAGGTTATTGATAGATATTTGCTAAATAAACAAAAAAGTAACTGTAATATTTGAAACAGGTGAAATTCTTTTGGTTGAGTAATTCCTAAAAATAAATCTTTAAGAACAATAAGATGTTTAAACCTTTTTCCCAGGTAATGTACCAAGAATTCATAACCAGACTAATGAAAAAAAGTTACATATATAAGATGCATATATAATTTGTTAATTCTAATAGCAAAGAAATAGAAATACAAAAGTCTGGCAGTAAAAGATTTACGATATCAACTCCATGTGTTATTATGTACCCCAAAGCGACATTAAAGATTAAAAGAAATGGAAAGTATTTATAAACGAGGGAAAATTGGAGGGCAGTGGGAGGTTCAACTGCTCATAAAAATCACACAACTATTAACACACTGTTATAATGCAAATGAACAATTTGAAAAGACTCACAAATATTAATGTTTGGAGTTACGTGGACTTTATTATTTAAAATTAACAAAAAAATTTTTACAGTGATAACTCATGGACAATGTTCTCCAATCTTTTCTCCAGCTTTGTTACCTAAAATCTAATGTGGAACACAGGGTCTCTTGAACTGTTTCACCTATAATACTTAAGGGTCCTTAAGTACAAAAGTGCCTTCACTGAAATGTACCTGTTTAACAGCATGAGTGCTGCCGAACACAAGTATAACTAAGCTGATCAAGTATAGAGAATGAACAAAAGCAAGATACACAAATGTTTCATACCTTACAGCACAGGCATCACATGGGAATGGATAGGTACATGGGAATGGATAGGTTAAATAATGTTATGTGACTAAGACTCCAGGACTAGTTTTCATTCAACTTAATAGAAAAGCTCTTTTTGAACAAAGGTTCTGAGCCAAATACTAGATTTTCCTGGATACCAGCAGAATATAACAAAGGAAAAGTATCATATGTACATAGAGAATTTAGGGTTCCACATGTGTCTTTCAAGACAAATGCAAATATGATTCCCAGGGTCATCTAGGAAAGTCAAGAACAATATCAGGGAACAATTCCAAATCGAGTTTCCATGAGTAACATTTCAAAGGGTGTTTTCCTTATATTCTTACCCGAGCTTCAAATTCTGATGTTTCTTCCACATAACCAAGTCCTCCCTTTTGTAACCTTGTTGCAACTTCAATGAGATCACTACGAAGGAAGTTTAAAAGCTCCTGGTTGCCATCACAGGATTTTAGACCCAAATTTGGCTTCCGGGCCAGATGAATAGAATGAATAATGTCCTGGTACCTAGAAAAGTTGAGGCAAAGGGGAAGAGGAATAAAGGAACTTTAAAAAATGGTCTATTAATTTCAATTACTTGAATGACATGTTTTATTTCTAGAAGACTTATTTAGATCCTTTTCATCTCTCGTTAAATAGCCTCATGTTTCTCACACCAAATTTCAAATTTCTCTTATCCTTGATTCATTTAAAAAAACACACATTTTGTTCTGTATATGGTAATTCCAGTATCTGAAGTATGTTTCTTTACCTAGCTCTCATTCATGGTAACTGGTTTGTGTGATTTTTTTGGGGTGTTTATTGTTTTTTTTTTTACCAAGAGTTTCTTGATATTTTATCTGTGGAAATTCTTTGAGGCCTGGTTTGAAGTTATGCTCCTCCAGGGAGAGTGTGCATCTGCTTATGTTAGTTGCCAGAAATTGCTACCAACCGGAGACAAACTTTAAATCGTCTGCCTGGATTCTTCACAACACAGAAGAAACATGAATTTGAGCTGAAAACCTACACAAGGACCTTCAGAGTTCACTTTCACACTGAAGATTAACCTTTTGAGGTCACAGTAATAAAGACTCCAGTAAGACTCTCTACCCTGGATTCGCCATAAGCTTCACTGTTGGCTTCTTACACCAAAAACTAATGTTCAAGGTCATCGAAGTTGAGTACTAAGTTCCCTTTTCATGCTTAATAATAAGGAGTTTTAATATTATTTTCCTCTGACTATACATTGTGTCTCACTGGTGTTCTTATAAAGGATTCTGCTTTCACTGCCTTCTACCACATAATTTCCCCTTTATTTTCTTCTTTGATCTAAGTGTTATCAAGACAGGACGATTCTGAATACAATTTTAATTCATTTATACATTAAGCAGTGGACCAAAACCAATGATGTACCCATTATCACTCTCAAAAGTGTCTCAAAATTGCAGAGTACGTACTGAACAGTATTTTCCTTCTCTCCTCAATTAAACCTAAATTCCAGCATGAAAGCATGCAGATATTAAAGGTGGCCTTAAGGCAAAACCTATCCCAGTTTTGACAGAAACAACTGCTAGAACAGGAGGGACACTAGCAAATCTAGACGGCACTGATATTGATGCTACTTTTGTAGGCAGGTTTTTTTGTGTGTGGTTTCTCTTGGAGATATAATTCACATAACATTAAACTCACCATTTTAAAACCTATATGTTCAGTGGTTTTCACATTTTAGAAGCATCAAAACTACCTAATTCCAAAACATTTTCATCACTCCATAAAGAAATCCCATAAGGGTTAGCAGTCACTCTCAATTCTCCCCGTCCCTCATCCCCTGGCAACCACTAATCTATTTTCTGACTATAAATTTGCCTATTGTGGGGCTTCCCTGGTGGCACAGTGGTTGAGGGTCTGCCTGCCAATGCGGGGGACGCGGGTTCGTGCCCCGGTCTGGGAGGAGCCCACATGTCGCGGAGCGGCTGGGCCCGTGGGCCATGGCCGCTGGGCCTGCGTGTCCGGAGCCTGTGCTCCACAACGGGAGACACCACAACAGTGAGAGGCCCGCGTACGGCCAAAAAAAAAAAAATTTGCCTATTGTGGATGTCTCATATAAATGAAATCACACAATATGTGGCCTTTCTATGTCTGGCTTCTTTGACTCAGCAAGCAAAATGTCTGCCCACTTTCTAGGATATTTCATTACTTTGTTCCTTTTTATGGCTGAATTTATGGATATATCACATTTTGTTTATCCATTCATCAGTTGATGAATATTTAGGTTGTTTTCATTTTTGGTGCTACTCTGGATACCGACAGAATACTTCTGAATACCAACCAATGTGGAACTGCACTTACAAGGCTGCCTAACTACAATCAGGCTCTCAGTCTGGTGTATGGCGTGTTAGTCAATGAATAATCCTGCTATCTTGTATATACATCGTTTAAAAGCATACTTTTCCAAACAAGCATGAGGTGTCCAGAAAATATCAAACAACGGGACTTCCCTGGTGGTCCAGTGGGTAAGACTCCATGCTCCCAATGCAGGGGGTCCAGGTTCGATCCCTGGTCGGGGAACTAGATCCTACACGCATGCCACTTAGTTCTAAGAAGCCTGCATGACACAACTAAAGATCCTGCATACCACAACTAAACAAGCCACAGCGAAGATCCCACGTGCTGCAACTAAGACCCCGCGGAGCCAAAATAAATAAATATTTTAAAAGAAAATACCAAACAACAAGAACACAAAAGAGTTACAGACTTTTAAAATTTTTACTTAAGCTTTTATGGATAAACAACAACAACAAAAAAACCCCTAAGGTATGTATAATATCTAATGCTGAAGAGGAGATATGAGGAGCGAGATGAAAACCCTTACCTCTTCTCTAGTCTCTCTTTAAGCTGACTTTCTCTTATTCCCTGAGGGTGAAGGCAGTTTAGCAACTCATCCAGTTCCTTTTGACTATCACATAAAAACCTGTAGGGGCAAAAAAACAAAAACAAAAAACCCCCTGTTAACTCTGAAAAAAAAGGGAAGAATCAAACATTAAGAAAGGGATCTAGGATTGGTGGTGGGAGTTGGGAAAGCAGAATTCCAACCTTGCTCAGAAGTAGAACAATTTACTGTTTCCATGAGACCTAATGTTAACTTTATCTTAGGACACTGGAGCCAATGTTTCCTACTAAAACTTAATATGAGGGGACTTCCCTGGCGGTCCAGTGGTTAAGGCTCCGGGCTTCCACTTCAGGGGGCATGGGTTCGATCCCTGGTCGGGGAACTAAGATAAGATCCCACATACCGCTCAGAGCAGGCCCAAATAAATAAATAAGCAAACAAACAAACACATAAATAAATAAAAAGTAATATGAGAGAAATTTTATAAAGTAAATAGGCACACTTGTCCATATCCCTTTCACAGAGTAAAGTTATATCAAAAAATAAAAGACAAAAGGTCATTAAACTAAAGGTGATCACAGCTAAAGCAGTTAATGCGATCACAAAAGTAGAAGGGACCCTCTCAAAACCTAGCTCCCTGCCTAAAAGCAGGATAGACACAAAGGAAGATTAATGGCTATATTTACAATTCCTTTTCTTTAATAAAGATGAAAATCCTAAATACTTCTATTGCCAAGCAGACTGAAAGGCATTTCCAATGCTATGTAAGATCTATCATATAATATACAAAGTTACATTACAAGGAAAAAATAAAATTCTAAACCTTAAAACAAACAGATATATTCTTATAAAAAAATCAAGTCTGCTTTTAAAGCAATGAGCTTACAGATCCAAGAAATCAAAATCACACAAAATGCTCTTAATAGATAATCACTAACTCACTGGGTTTCACTATATAAATTATTTTCTTAACATTGAAAAAGAAAAAGAAAGAGCAACCAGATGAATGCTCACATTACCATAGATTCTGTCCCTGTTTGGGTATAGTGGTCTCTACAGCAATTTCTGTAGCTGGTCCATGTTGTGTGTTCATGCTTACATTTTTGCCTAGGTTTGCTTTCTTACCTAAGAAAAATTTATACATTAGGCTGAATATAGTACATACTCAATTCCTAGTTTCAAACCTAAGCAGTACACAGTGCAAATTCAACAACCAATAACACATATGCTGCCTCTTAAATATATCCACAGGTATAATAGATGCTAATTTCTCTTAAACATCTTACATACAGCACATCATCTGAGACAGTTGCTCTCTATACAGCTGAACAGGCAAAGTTTAAGACTATTACAAGTTATTGCAATAGAATGGAGAGAGATGACTAAATGTCTCAGAGCAAATAAATAATCTGTTCCTTGTACGTGATGCTTAGCACAAAGGCATCTGTGGTGAAGTAGACACAACTGAAATATATAAACTACTACAAACTTACCCCTGGAGGCTTCAAATGTCAAATATGATTAGCTTTTTTGTAAACCATCTCCTGTATACTAATATATGACATTACTATAGATAGATCTTAAGCCTGTATTTGAGGCCTTACCTAATTCTACAATTGGTTCTCTCCCCTACTCCCCTTCTCTCCCCTTTAACCTGCAGCATCTTCCCTGCAATACTAACACATAACCTTGTTTAGTCTTTTCAGTCAGGTAATTCTGAAGAAACTCTGCCATGCTGGAACTAGAAAACATGAAGGAACAACATCCACCAGGATGCTCTAGAAGTGAAGAGATGTAGATGCCAGTCTTCTCCTGAGAGCTGTAACTGTGTGGACCTGATTTCTGAAAATAGCCATTAAGCTTCTGAGACACATAAAATCACAGTCCTTCATCCCACTGGAATCTCTCTCAAGTCTGAAGATCCTAACTTCGTATTTACTGCCCTCACCTGGTTATTTACAAAGTCTACCAAAACTAGACTTTTCTACTAAGTACTACAATCTAACAAATAACATAATTCAACAAGAAAATGCCTTAAATTTGAAGTTTTGGGCTATATACTAATTTCCTTATTTAATGATTCTGTGAGTTTAAAAGTTTGGGTTATGAGTTTCTCTAAAATGAAAGAAAACTACTTTTTGAGAAGCAATTTTCATTAGGTTATATAAAGTACAGCTGGAAAGAACCTTATGTATCATCTAACGCAATGGTTCGCAACAGAAAGCCATGCTGCCTCCTAGAGAACATTTGGCAATATCTGGTGACATCTGGTTGTCACTAATGGCATCCAGTGGGTAGAGGCCAGGGATGCTAAATAACTTACAACACACAGGACAACCCCCCACTACAAAGAATTATCTGGCCCAAAATGTCAACAACAGTGAGGCTGAGAAAACTTGATCTAACCTAACCATCTGGTATTTTTAAATTAAAATTTTTTCTTTTAATTTTTTCTTGGGGGGAAAAAAAGAAATATATATACACAAACACACACACACACACGCACATCTATGTATAGGTCAAGAAAGAATATATACACACAAATATCTATATTTAGAAAAGTACACTTTTCTATTTTACAAACTGAACATACTCATGTAACCAGAACCCAAGTCAAGAAGAACATCATTATCAGTGCCCCTTATGACCCTTCTCAGTCACTTATTTCTAGTAACATATTTGCTGTGTTTAAGGGTCACTTATTTCTAGTTACATATTTGCTGTGTTTCTCCTCACTAGAATTTTAGTTAATTGACATTCAGAACCTTTTATGTCTTGTTTGCCATCTTGTATCACAGCACATGAAAAATTGGTTGGCAAATAAGAGATGCTCCATAAATATTAAATAAATGAATTTTTAAAGTGGAGGAAAAAGACACATAACCACCTTCTTGGCCCCTTACCTCAATTCCAGCCCTTGAAGTACCTACAAAGAGACTTCAAAGGAACAAAGTTTGAAAACTACTTGTATAAATCTAATACCCAAATATCCTAATATTCAAGTTCTTTATCTTTTCACGCTATGCCTGGAACAAAGTTGATAATCAAATGTTAAGTTTCCTTCCTTCTGCTATGCATTTCACATCTTCCCACCTCACTCAAATAAATCTACCTAAGAAGGCAATAAAGAAATTTAGAAAGTGAAAAAAAGTGACAGAGGAAAGACAGTCTTAATATTGACCCTACTTGAGCAGGGTAAACTAACTAATAGATATACATACTACGGGGACAGTAATCCTCATCAGGAGAGTCTGCATGGTCTTTTCGGTGATGGCTGAATCTGTAGTCAATGCTGTCGTGTACCCAGCCTTTCTCAATGAACAAACCTGGAACTTCATCTGAGAAGAGCCAGTATCTACAAATCACAACCACATATTAATGTGTTAGTGAAAGATCATGAGCACAGGATGGCTTCATTGTTGAGGAAGATGATTACAGAATATCACTGAACATTCAGCAGATACAAATCCTAAAGTAAAGCACAGAATACTAAAATTTTGGGAATTTGAGATTCATTTAATATCTGTAATTTTTATAACTTCTAATATTTCACTACTTTAGGTTCCACACAATGTATGCATTTAAAATATCTTACCATTTTTAAAGACTTCTATTAGGATTACATTTCTCCTATCACCATAATTTAAGCTTCATATCTGTGGTATCTTTGAGGACAGGGTCATGTCTTTAACTTCATAACCCTAGCATTTGGCACAGTAAATATTCAAATAAATGTGTGATGAGCAATTCTGTTTCCAATATCCACGAACAGGGAAGCTTGTCTAGTCTTAGTACAAACTAGCAACAATATAGCAGCCCTAAAAGATGATAAAAATTAAGTTTAATAACTCACCTATTATGGTTTCGATCTGTACCAATTGGAGTCCTACGCATGACTAGTTTTGCTTTAGCAATTCCTTCCTGGAAAGCCTTCTCAGCAGCTGCTTTGTGCTTTCGTATTCGTTCTTCTTCAGCTTCACGTTCTAGTTTCACTGTTAAAGATAAAATGAATCAATTAAGTTTTTTCCTAGTAAATTTTACTCTTACAAATTTAAATAAGATATGGAGTGAAATGTGCCTGGTATTAAGTAGAAATCTTAGTTTCCTTCTCCTAATTCTAAACTGTTATAAGAAATAATGTGTAAGGCAGCAATTTCTATCTGATCCTTCTATGTTCTTTGAATTTTGGTGATGTCTCAGCCATCAACTCAGTGCAAAATCTTTTCTCTCCAAAATTTAACTTATTAGTTTTATAATAAATTAATTTTATTTTATTGATAATTAATTTTAAATGTAAAGTTAAAATAGTCCTTAAACGGAATTAACTGAAACATTTTCTGACAGGACCAGCCACAGGATCCTCAAAATGATCAGGATGAATAAAACCAAAATAGCTATTTCAAAATAAAACATATTTCAGTCCTGAGGAATTTAGAAAAAGGAGTGAGAAAGCAAGGGCACGGAAGCATCAGCAGATAACAGTAATTATTGCCTCTTTAATACTATTCTTTGAGTTATTCAGCAAGTTGCTACTGTTAATGATGAAAAAAAAAGTTTTAATCTATTTCTGATCATTCATTTAATAAGTTTATTCTACCCAGATAGAAATTTCCCTCAATAATGAAAGACACCCAGGAATCTTTAAGTTTTTCCACAACTGTCACAAATTTTGATACTGTAAGTAAAGGGCACTGCTATTTACAATGCCAGCAATTTTACTGCTGGTACTCTACTGATGACAACATCCACAATGTAGCGAGAATCTGGAAAATGCATCAGTCTAAAGATGTTACTTAAAAATTTAAGTCAAATTTCATCTATTTAAAACCAATATGGGGGAATTCCCTGACAGTTCAGTGGTTAGGACTCAGTGCTTTCACTGCTGTGGGCCCAGGTTCAATCCCTGGTCAAGTAACTACAATCTCGCAAGCTGCACAGTGTGGACAAAAACCAAAACAGAACGGTATGGTATTTGTTACTTTTAATAAATGGTTTTCTAGCCTGAATAGAGTTGTACGTTTGAAACAATGATTACAGTAGAAATCAGTACAAAGGTCAATGACAAAAAGAGTAATGGCCAAATCACAATAAAGGAAAAGCTCCTTCTCTTGCAGGTACAAACAAACAAAAAACAATCTAGGGAAAGTCATCAAAAAAAAAAAGACCAAATTTAGTTCCAGAGGTTACAGCACTGAGCTAGACATCAAAAGACCTGAACTCTAATTCAAATACTATCCTTGGCAAGGTATTGATATTTATTACATATTTTATAATTACATTACAGGGACTTCCCTGGTGGTCCAGTGGTTAAGAATTCACCTTCCAATGCAGGAGACGCGGGTTCAATCCCTGGTTGGGGAACTAAGATCCCACATGCCACAGGGCGACTAGGCCGGCGTGCCGCAACTACTGAGCCCATGCGCTCTAGAGCCCATGTGCCACGATTAGAGAGAAGCCCGAGTGCCACTACTAGAGAAGCCAGAGCGACACAATGAAGATCCCACGTACCACAACTAAGACCCGACGCAGCCAAATAAATAAATAAAATTTAAATATATATATAATTATATTATATATTTATAATATTCTGTTTCTTGTTTCTCTATATCAATAATCAACTTATTTCTGGCTTCTCAATTCTATTCAAGACACTGTGGTATTGGTGTAAAGACACACATAGCCAGAAATAAGTTGATGTGTCTATAGTCCAATTAACTCAAAATGAATCAAAGACCTAAATATAAGAGCTAAAACTCTTAAGACTTTTAGAAGAATACACAGGAGTAAATCTTCATGACCTTGGATTTGGCAGCAGATTCTTGGATTTGACACCAAAACCACAACCAACCAAAGAAAAAAAAATAATAAATTGGATGTCATCAAAATTTTAAAAATTTGTGCTTCAATGGACACCATCAAGAAAGTAAAAAGGGGCTTCCCTGGTGGTGCAGTTGTTGAGAGTCTGCCTGCCGATGTAGGGGACATGGGTTTGTGTCCCGGTCCGGGAAGGTCCCACATGCCGCGGAGCGGCTAGACCCATGAGCCATGGCCGCTGAGCCTGCGTGTCCGTAGCCTGTGCTCCACAACGGGAGAGGCCACAACAGCGAGAGGCCCGCATACCGCAAAAAAAAAGAAAAAGTAAAAAGACAACAAACACACAAAATGGGCGAAAATGTTTTTGGATCATGTATCTTAAGGGATTTGTATCTAGACTATATAAAGACCCCTTGTAATTCAATAATAAAAAGAAAGGGGCTTCCCTGGTGGCGCAGTGGTTAAGAATCTGCCTGCCAATGCAGGGGACGCGGGCTCGTGCCCCAGTCCGGGAAGATCCCACATGCCGCGGAGCGGCTGGGCCCGTGAGCCATGGCCGCTGGGCCTGTGCGTCCGGAGCCTGTGCTCCGCAACGGGAGAGGCTACAACAGTGAGAGGCCCGTGTACCACAAAAACAAAACAAAACAAAACAAAAAAAGACAAATAACCCAATTTGAAAATGGGCAAAAGATCTGAATTAATATCCCCCAAAGAAGATATACAAAAGACAAATAGGCACAAGAGAAGATGACATCATTAGTCATCAAGGAAATGCATATCAAAACCACAATGAGATACCAATTCACAATCACTAGAATCGCTACAATCAGAATCATAGAATAACAAGCTTTGGCAAAGATGCAGACAAGTGGAGAAATTACAACCCTCATTTACTACTGGTAGGAATGTAAAATTGTGCAGCCACTTTGAAAAACAGTCTAGGACTTCCTCAGTTAAACATAGTTACCATATGATCCAGCAGATCCATCCCTAGGTATATATACCCATGAGAAATGAAAACATATGTCCACACAAAAACTTGTACACCAATGCTTGTAGCAGCATTATTCATAATAGCCAAAAATGATTAAACCACACCAAACGTTCATCAACTGATAAATGGATAAAAACAAAATGTGACATATCCAAACAATGGAATAATATTCAGCCATAAAAAGGAATTAAGTACTGAGACATGCTACAGCCTGAACCTTGAAAACATGGTAAGTGAAAGAAGCCAGTCACAAAAGACTACATACTTATTATACAGCTCCACTGATATGATGTATCATAATAGGCAAATAGAGAGATACAGCAGTGGACGGTGACTGCTTAGGGCTGGGGAGGATGGGTATAGCTAAAGGGCATGGGGTTTCTTTTTCAGGTGATGAAAATGTTCTAAAATTGACCATGATAAAGGTTGCACATATCTGTGAATATATTAAAAAACAATGAACTGTACAATAAACGTGGATGAATAGTATAGTATGTGAATTATTTCTTAATAAAGCTGTTTTTTAAAAAGTTCAGACTTAATGGTGCTATGAAAGCCCCAAATTTTTATTTCCTTACATCTTAATAAGGGAAAGATTAATATCTGAGTTGGCAACTGTGCTGAGGGCTTCAAATACCTTGTCATTCATTTGTTATGACAATCTTAAGCATATGAGGAAACTGCGGCGTGGATAAGCAACTTGCTCAAAGAACTATAGCTAAGTCGCAGGTACCCAAGTCAGTCCATTCCCAGGTCATATGTTATTTCCACTATGTCTCTTTGTGGATTTGGTCGTTTACTAAGCCAGAAAAGATGCCAACATCACACTAATCCAAGTCAAACTACCATTAACTGCAGAATGCCAGGCTGAACACTCCTGCTAGAATCTAACATACCTAGAAGGGTCGGGTTATTACA
The DNA here is from genome assembly GCF_059928025.1 of Delphinapterus leucas. Lineage (NCBI taxonomy): Eukaryota > Metazoa > Chordata > Mammalia > Artiodactyla > Monodontidae > Delphinapterus > Delphinapterus leucas. The sequence goes on from NC_143143.1 coordinate 9,283,815, forward strand.
CACAGAAATAACTAAATAGTTGTGACAAACGAAGACGCTACCATTACCTCAGTAATTTCCTTCCTTCTACTATCTTCTAAAGGGCTTCCCCTTTTCTCTCAACACAAGATTTTACCTTTCATTTCTCTCTCCTGAATTTCCCGCTCCTTCTTAGCCTGAATGGCAAGCAGCCGTCTGCTCTTCACGGCACTGATCATGTCTTCAGCTTCCATATCTACCTGGGGCTCAAACTTCACGACTTCTTTTTTCCTATCAGCTTTGCCTAACCCATTCTCCTCTTTTCCATTTTCTTTATTTCTGGCTTCCATTTCTTTCCGTTTCTGTTTCTCTGCTCTCTTCTTATCATTTTCTTCCTTCAATACAGCAAGCCGTTCCTTCCATAACTCTGCAGACATCTGCTGCCTGGTTTCCATGTGGTCCTGCACTGAGTATGTCATGAGAATCCGGTGGCAGAGTGCTGTCAAGATCTGCAGTTTCTCCTCTGATGTTAGCTCAAAAAATTCAGAGGTCTCCAGCTTTTCTAGGAACTCATCTTGTACCTCATTGTCTTCAAATGGTGCTGAATCTTTGTTGTCATCTGTGTCTGAGCCCTCACTTTCTTCCTGAATGTCAGATTTGCGCAAGCAGAGCCGAACCAGCTCTGAAACAGAATGCAGAGTCAGAGGGATTTCTGACAGCTTCATTCCCAATTCACCATAGTCTTCTGCTATTTCATCTTGTAACAAGGTCTGTAAAAGGATGACCAACACTCTATTCAGGTATAAAAAGCCACCCTTTTCTGCACTCAAGGCTTCCATAAGGGACACAGCAGTAATAGGATACTGAGCATCTGGTAAGAGTAACCCAGAATAACAGCTCAAGAACTCCACCACCATGGCCACATCCCCAAAGAGTGTATTGGGCAGCCCTTCAGGGGTATCCACCAATTTAAATGTTGGAAGGTTTTTGCCAGTTAACTCTTGGTCCTCGTACCGCTTCTGTTTCTCTAGTTTCTCGAGCATTTCTTTCTCTCTCCGTTCCTTGGCTTTCTCCTTCAACTTTTCTTTCAGCTCCTCTCGTTTCTTTTTCAAATATTCTTTGCGCTGCTCTTCAGACATAGAAGCCCATCTCTTTTTGTGCTCTAGAAGCTCAAAGCGTTTTTGAACAATACTTCGCAATTCTTCTGGGAGACGAGCTCTATCTTCACTAGAGAGGAGACGAGCTGTTTTGGAGATAACACAGGACAGGGCACTCTTCTTGTCCTCCCTGTCTTTGTTTTCTTTGTAGTAGGCGATAAGGTGGAGGGCAGCAGGAGGCAGATGTTTATGAGGTTTACTAGAGGACCTAGGTGTGCCCCCAGAATTCCTCGGGGCTCGTGTCACCTTCTGAGTGCCTTTGGCCATGTCCAACAAAGTCATCTGCTTCATTTTGGTTTTAGGAGTCTTCAAGCCCTTTTTGGGAGACTTGGAATTCCCTGTGGATTTCTGTCCATTCAGGATGCCTTTGCTTCTGCCCTTTGCTTTCAAAGGTTTGTCATTATGCTTCCCTGATTTCTTGCCAGGTGGGCCTTTCTTAGGAATGTGAAAGTTAGCATGTAGCTTGTTGGGCGACATCATCTTCATCACTTCCTCCAGATGCTCTTCTGGAGATTTGGAATTCTTTGAGTTCTTCACTTTGAGTGGTGAGCCATTCAAGGATTTCTTCAAGTGTACATGACACCATAACTTAGGATTTAGTGGTGAACTGAGAGAAGAGTTGTCTGTCTTGGATTTCTTTGAGGGCTTCCTGTCTGGAGATCCAGTATTCTTCCTCTTAGTAGAGGGGTTGAGAGTCATGTACTAGAATTTAAGAACAGGAGCAAAAATAGTTTTAAAAACTAATTTAAAGAAGCAATATTTAAGCATCCTAAAGGCCCTCTTCCCCATCTATTCAGGTAAAGCTACATATTCATTTCTCTTCATAGACACTCTGTCCCTGAAAAAAACAAAGCCATGAATGTTAGCTAATGTTTTAGCCATATCAACACAAAATTCTCTTGATACTCAGACTTAAAAATCTATACTCCGGGACTTCCCTGGCGGTCCAGTGGTTACAACTCCATGCTTCCACTGCAGGGGGCATGGGTTCAATCCCTGGTCGGGGAACTAAGATCCAGCATGTCGTGCGATGTGGCCAAAAAAAAATCTATACTCCAATATTAGGCATTTTTTGCTATATAACTAGTTTTCTTCTTATATATAGATTAGCAGTTCTTAAATACCTTAATGAAATCTATGAACTCTTTCCCCAGAAACATATAAAAATCATGCATACAATTTCAGAGTCCATGGGTCCCAGACTAAGGATACTTGATCTAGATAATGTCAACATCTGAGGAATTTTAAAATTATTGCTCTTGAGACAGGACTGTATTTTTATCCTTTAAACCTTTGGTACAACTAGGGGTATTCTATGTTTAGAATGGTAGAAAGTACACCATTTAAGTATTTTTGTTTAAATTCAGAAGCATATTTTCTTATTAAGAGTATCAGTAAGTATACTAACGACAACAAAACACTGCTCACAAATAAGGAGCCCTCCTGATCCTGGCTCCTTAACCTCCTCTCTGTCCTCGCCCCACACCTCAAGAACTCTTTCCCACGAATACATTATTAACTACAAGCCCCATAGGACTTCCCTGGTGGCGCAGTGGTTAAGAATCCGCCTGCCAATGCAGGGGACATGGGTGCGAGCCCTGGTCCGGGAAGATCCCACATGCCGCAAAGCAACTAAGCCTGTGCGTCACATCTACTGAGCCTGGGCTCTAGAGCCTGCGAGCCACAACTACTGAGCCCATGCGCCACAATTACTGAAACCCACACACCTAGAGCCCACGTTCCACAACAAGAGAAGCCACTGCAATGAGAAGCCTGCACACTGCAATGAAGAGTAGCCCCCATTCGGCGCAACTAGAGAAAGCCTGTGCGCAGCAATGAAGACCCAACACAGCCAAAAATAAACAAACAAATAATAAATAAATTTATTTTAAAAAAACCTACAAGCCCCATAAGTTCTCAAACTCACACAATTCTCTCTTGATCATCCCCTCACATCTTTCAAATCCACTCCCTTTAGTACCCCAACTCTGCAATCCTTCAATCCCAGCAGGACCCTTAAATCAGTTAATTCTATCACGTTTTCACCAATCTCACTTCTTTGTCCTTCTTAACTCAGGTTAAGTTCCACAGACAGTCATTCCAATCAACCTTGCATAAACCTACAGTTCCCTTGTCTCTCTTGCTCTATTATATCAAGTTACTCCTAGCCTGCACTTGTTAAGCTTAAACATGACTAGAATAAAAGACACAATGACAGTGTGTGGACTTATTTTAAATTCATAATCAGGTACCTCAGATGGATCCTGAATGCCACTCAGTAATCACAATATATTCCCTTAGTCCATTTACCTTCTCACTCTCGTGGATATACATCTTTTCCTATCTCCTAAAATCTCCACCTTATCCCCATCATACAGAATTAGTTAATAGGTTAGAACCCAGTCAACCTGCCATTGTTTCTGTTTAAATGTGCATTAAAACAAAACCAAAAACACTGTTGATCTTGATGCTTTAAAATATAATTACAAAGAAAAAAAGCCTGGCAGTTAAAACACATACTACATGAAATAATAGCCAAGCAATGAAAAAGTATAGCCAATTCAAAAAAAAAAATTTTTTTGTTTCAAGTGATTAGGAGAAAGACTAGATAACCCCTAGAATACTTGACTTCTATTACCAAAAGCAGCTAAGCACATAAAAGGCACTCAGAGACTGCTTGAGTTTAAGTTTCTGAGTGGAAAGGACTAACTTGCAAAGAAGTAGTCTGGAGGCAGTGGATAAGACAGGCTAGTGTGAGATGAGACTACAGGCCAGGAAACAGCTGAAGACTATCGAATATGAAATTAGGACCCCTTTAAAAAGGCAACAGAGAAACAGCTATGGTGAAATAAATCTCAGAGGTGCTACAGAAGAACACCTATGCTCCTGTTGAAGTAAACAAAACAGGTACAATAAAATTTAATAAGTTGTACTACAATGCCAAATAAGATTTAAACATTAAGGATATAATCATCAGAGAAACAAACTCATAGAACCTAAGCAGCACAAGAGGTAGAAATATGGTCTGCAATGAATGAGTGGCTATACTTAACAAATCCTTCTTCTGGCTAAGTTCTCTAACTTTTAAAGGCCAATCTGCCTTTTAAGAACTACAGGCAATTGCAGGTTACTGTTCCTCCAGCTGGCTGTTTTTGTTCCCTGACCAAAACGGGATGTTTTGTTCCTCAATTATCATCCTCTGTATGGGCTGATAAAGAGGTTTCATAGTTTATAGAACATAAACATTATCTGTGACTCAGGGGACACTTTCCCCAGAGGCAAGAATTTCTCAGTTCTAGTTCCCCAGAACTATATTTTAAAATGTTAAAAAGAATAAGCAAAGATAACTTATGTATGATGCCATTCTTCTTGTTGGCAGTAATATTACCAAAACTCCAGAGAGGACAATATTTCAGAGACCACCCTACAAATCACGAATAAGACCCAAAACTACCCTGGCAGGAATTAAAGACAAATATGTGCCTTCCAAAAGTTAATCATCCACTTCAGCTAGCCTTGGAAAAGAAAATCTTCAGAGTACAGACATAATGGACTGATACTTTTTCTAGTGAGCAGGATAAGAGATTATCTCTAAAGTCATTCTAAAATAAAATTTATCACTAAAAAGGAGCTTAGTGTGAGACTATGTTTCATTTTTACCATTTTAAATAAATATCTAATAGGGTCTATTATAAGGTCTATTATAATTGGGCCACTTCTTAATTTCCTGATTACATTTCTTTCTATTTAAAAAGTCACTCAACTTTAGCATAAATTTCTTCTACTTAGAAGCACTCTATTATGCAGAAATAATGCAAGAAAGAGCTGGGATGGCTTAGCCATGAGATGGTCCAGCAGCCCATTTTTATCTATAAGGTGTGTTTTTTTGCCAAGCCACACCACATTAATTTTTTTTCTTAAAAATGAAAGAAATTAACTCACCCAACCCCCTCCCAAAAGGCCGGCTCCCCGCGTGAGCAGTCCTTCAGTAACTGGATCATCTCAGCATAGGGCATGCTGGGCAGTCACAGCCAATGGGAGCCGGCATGGCTGGACTCAGGGGGAATCTGAAAAAGTATAAAACCACTTATGTGCTAAGGGTCTCCCCTGTCCCCCATTCAGCATAAGTAATCTACCAGAGTAGTGCATAGAGAAGGAGAAAAGAATGGGCATCTGGATTAGCAGTATTATAGTTTTTTGGAAAAGGCCCTTCTTAACTGCTAAACAGGGAAAAATATTTATGTATGTATTAGCAACACGAGAGGCTATAAGAAAAATAGTGTATACAGTTCCATACTTGTTCCCTGTCACCTGGAACGAACCACCACCACAAATAAGGAAATCTAATAAGATAAAAATGAAGAAACTTAATATTTACAGCAGCTCATTCAGATGCTAAACTTAACTTACTAGTAAGCAGTCAGAACCCTAAACTAGAAAACTCTGGCAATCTATATTCTGATTCTATTCCACTCTTCTCATTCACCCCAGGAACGATGTTAGGAGTTTTAAGGCAACATTCATATAGTGTGCTTGTCTCAATCTCTAGATGCCTTTATCAGCAAATCTGTGAAATGTGTTACTATACAATATTTTTAAGTGCTTTGAAATTAATGTAATTTATTTTTAAAAGTACTACTGCTCTATGGCACTTCCCTGGTGGTCCAGTGGTAAAGAATCCACCTTACAGTGCAGGAAATGTGAGTTTGATCAAGGAACTAAGATCCCACAGGCCATGGGGCAACTAAGCTCGTGTGCCTCAACTACTGAGCTTGCGTGCCTCAAACAGAGCCCACGCACTCTGGAACCCATGCACCACAACTAGAGAAGAGAAAAAACCTGCATGCCATGACTAGAGAGAAGCCCACACACAACGAAGAGCCCGTGCCGCAACAGAAGATCCCGTATGCCTCAACAAAGATGCTGCGTGCTGCAACTAAGACCCGACGCAGCCAAAATAAATAAATAAATAAATAAATAATTTTTTGGGAAAAAGTACTGTTGCTCTAGTGTCTAATTCATAAACAAACTTCAAGCACCAAAATTTATTCAAAGAAAAATCTTAAGACTATAAACACTTACTTGAAACATCAGTTATTAGGAGAGATAAGAAACATCTTTTAAAATGTATAATAATTAGTATCATTAGTAATGAGACAAAATTACACCATGTGCCTTCTGAAATGATTCACTGAGAAGAATACAACATCAGTTCTGGGGTATTACTAAGCATGAGGAAATAAACTTAAATTGAGGAGCATTATACTAAATAATTGGTTTGTATTCTTAAAATTATCAAGGTTTTTAAAAGACAAAGGAAAACTGAGGGACTAATCCAGATTAGAGAAGACTACAGAGACATAACAAGTAAATGTAATACATGATACTACCCTGGATCCTATTAGGGCCAAAACAAAATATGTTTGGCTAAAAGGATGTTAATGTGACAATTGGCAAAATTTGAGTAAAAACTGTAAATCACTTCTTTCCACACCGACAGTGCTCTCGCATACATGGTAACCATTCCTAAAACCTGCTGGACTTTCTGTAATTAGTGTTGCAAACCTGCCCACAAAGTGATACAGTACAAGAAGCGCAAGGATTCTCTGTATTCTCCAAGGAAAGGAATGTTATGACAGGAAGGAGAGTGGCTATGGTGGACAGACTAAGCTGGTTTTCCAGAAAAAGGCTAAATAAAACCACAAAGAAGATTTTGCTGAGGCTTGAATGCATTGAGCCCAACTGCAGATCTAAGAGAATGCTGGCTATTAAGAGAAGCAAGCATTTTGAGCCGGGAGGACGTAAGAAGAGAAAGAGCCAAGTGATCCAGTTCTAAGCTTCATATTTTGTTTTATTATGAAGATAATAAAATCTTGAGATTACGTTTACTTTAAAAAAAACTACAGATCAGATAACAGTATCGTTTTCATGTTAATTTCTTGATTTTGATCACTGTACTATAGTTATTATAGAAAATATCCTTGTCTTTTAGGAAACACATATTCAAGTATTTTGTAAAAGGGCATCCTGTCTTATAACCTACTACCATCAGCTCAGAAAAAAATAATGTGTATAAAGAGAAAAAAGTAATAGGGACTCCCCTGGTGGTCCAGTGGTTAAGAATCCGCCTTCCAATGCAGGTGACGTGGGATCGATCCCTGGTCGGGGAACTAAGATCCCACATGCCGTGGGGCAACTAAGCCTGCGCCACAATTAGAGAGCCTGCGTGCCACAACTACTGAGCCCACACACTGCAACTAGAGAAACCTGTGCACTGCAACTACTGAGCCCGTGCTCTGGAGCTCACACACCACAACTAGAGAGAAGCCCGCACACCACAACAAAGAGCCCACACACCTCAACGAAAGATCCTGCATGCCGCAACAAAGATCCCCCAACTAAGACTCAATGCAGCCAAATTAATTAATTAATTAATTTTAAAAAAATCATCTGCTCAATAGCTCCTAATCCAGAACTTGGAGGGCAGTAAATAATAAATTGAAATGACCAAAAAGTCAAATCAAAACAAATTTTTTAAAAAACAGAGAAAATTATAAAACAAGTGTGGTAAATGTTAAAATTTGAGGAATCTACTTGAAGAGTACAGAGAAATTCTTTATAGTATTTGTCACCTTTTCTATATGAAATTATTTCAAAATAAAATGTTTTTAAAATGTATTCAGAATCATATTAAATCAATCCAAATTATTTTAGGACTCCAAATGTCTTAAAAAGTGTTATTTTTCTTGTTACGTCTCTAACCAAATGCTTCCTTACTAGGATATACCACTCCAAAATAAGAGTTCAAAACATGGATAGGGAATTCCCTAGTGGTCCAGTGGTTAGGACTCTAAGCTTCCACTGCTGGTGACACAGGTTCGATCCCTGATTCGGGAACTAAGATCCTGCATGCCACGTGGCACAGCTATTAAAAAAAAAAAAAAAAAAGGCAAAACATTATGGACAGACTAACAAAACACTAGAGCTGCCATGTATTAGAATACGGAAATGAGCTAAGATGGCTGATTTCATGTTAGATGACAATTATTTTTATCATCCAACTGCCTTGTAAATTATTCCTCCAAGTCATTAGGCCTACAAAATATTCACCCCTAAACTCAACGGTCAGTTGCATTTTTCTCCTCAATGAACAGAATGGAACTTCTTAAAGAAATGAATTCACTAGCCATGTACATATTATACCTATGCTAAACATCACAGGATATAAAATGAGTAAGATAGCTTTTAATCTCAAGTAATTTATATTCTAAGGTTCTACAAGACCACAAGCACACCCCCATCATCACACTAGGCCCTACTCAGATAACACTCCAAAATTCTACATTTCTAAATAATTTTCCTCTTTCCCACCTAAGCTCTCCTAGTTGGTCCTTTCCTAAAACTATTACTCACAACTTGCTTCCTCTCTCCAGACCTCATCTCTCTCTACAGTAGTTGTATTCAGCAGCCTAGCAGAACATTAAATTCTACAAAAACCAAAGAAAAAAATTTTAACCTATTGCTTTTGGTTCCCATTTCAATGTACCTGCTGCCAAAGTAAGCTCAAACCCACTGCCTCTGGGACAGGCAGATCACATGTGATCAACTCTGATGTTCGATGCATTATTTTACTTTATTTACTTATCTTTTTTAAGATTTTTTTTTTGATGTGGACCAGTTTTAGAGTCTTTATTGAATTTGTTACAATATTGCTTCTGCTATATGTTTTGGTTTTTTGGCTCTGAGGCATGTGGGATCTTAGCTCCCTGACTAGGGATTGAACCTGCACCCCCTGCACTGGAAGGCAAAGTCTTAACCAGTGGACCGCCAGGGAAGTCCCCACTGCATTATTTTAAATTTCCTTTAGATCAGGAAAGAATCCAAAGCACTCTTTTATGGTCTACTTATCCGTGCCTTTACTATATTCTGTCCTGGCTGAGATGCCAAAAGTTCTTTGAGAAAACCAATTTTATAAAAAGGAAAAACAAACATACATAAACTCAAAAGATAAAATCAGTGAAATGTCAAATAGTATTGAGGAATAAGAAATTATTGTTTAAGGTATGCAAAATACATTAAAAGACAAGTGTATGCTCTGAATTTATAGACTGGTATCTTACATGACTCAATTTCTCTAAGTAGAATCACTGCCTTCTTACAGCAGTTTAGTGTAAACAAGCTTGTACTTCTAGTCTCTATCAGAATTACAGCCAAAATTCATTAAGTTAATATTTTAAGCCCTCATTAGGAAATTTCAGAGTAGCCAATTTCTTCAGAAATTGCTTTTCAAGATATAATAAATTCTTAAAACAAAACAAACAAAAAAGATATAAATTCCTGGAATTCTAAGTCTCTGGCTCCTACAGAAAGTGTGGATCAGCTTTTTTGTTCTAATAAAACCCAAAGACCTTTTTACCCATAAATTATACTCAGTCTTTCTTTCATGTTACTCACATATTTGAATCACTGAACTAAAATACATGAAAGACAACTGTAAAATTTAAAAAGAAGAAAATATTTAGGACTCAAATGATCCAAGAGTCTAAAACCTATTTAGAGATGATCTTATATACAATTTCCATACAGTAAAGATAGTAAGTTCCTGTTATAACCACCGAAAGCTTTATCACAGTTCCAAAACTCTACAGCAATAAAACGAAAACAAATTAAAATTTCCCCTCAGTAAATAAAAAAATTTAAGAAAAAGTTTAGGTTTACTAAATAGTTCTATGGAAATTTTAGTCCTGATCTAGAAAAAGTCAACTAATCCCTAAATTTGTCTTTTTACACAAATGATAAAAATTTAAAGAGCCTAATGGAAGATAATGCTGTGACATAAATCACAGCAAGATCTTTTTTGACCCACCTCCTAAAGTAATGAAAATAAAAACAAAAATAAACAAATGGGACCTAATTAAACTTAAAAGCTTTTGCACAGCAAAAGGAAACCATAAACGAGACGAAAAGACAACCCTCAGAATGGGAGAAAATATTTGCAAACGAAGCAACGGACAAAGGACTAATCTCCAAAATATACAAACAGCTCATGGAGCTCAATATCCAAAAAACAAACAACCCAATTAAACAATGGGTGGAAGACCTAAATAGACATTTCACCAAAGAAGACATACAGATTGCAAAGAGGCACATGAAAAGATGCTCAACATCACTGGCTGTTAGAGAAATGCGAATCAAAACTACAATGAGGTATCACCTCACACCAGTCACAATGGCCATCACCAAAAAATCTATAAACAATAAACGCTGGAGAGGGTGTGGAGAAAACGGAACACTTTTTTTTTTTTTTTTTTGTGATACGCGGGCCTCTCACTGTTGTGGCCTCTCCCGTTGCGGAGCACAGGCTCCGGACGCGCAGGCTCAGCGGCCATGGCTCACGGGCCCAGCCGCTCCATGGCATGTGGGATCTTCCCAGACCGGGGCACGAACCCATGTCCCCTGCATCGGCAGGCGGACTCTCAACCACTGCGCCACCAGGGAAGCCCAATCGGAACACTTTTGCACTGTTGGTGGGAATGTAAATTGATACAGACACTGTGGAAAACAGTATGGAGGTTCCTTAAAAAAACTAAGAACAGAACTACCAAAATGACCCAGCAATCCCACTACTGGGCATATACCCTGAGAAAACCATAATTCAAAAGGACACATGTACCCCAATGTTCATTACAGTACTATTTACGATAGCCAGGACATGGAAACAACCTAAATGTCCAACAACAGATGAATGGATAAAGAAGACGTGGGTACACATATACAATGGAATATTACTCAGCCATAAAAAGGAACGAAATTGGGTCATTTGCAGAGATGTGGATGGACCTAGAGTCCGTCATACAGAGTGAAGTAAGCCAGAAAGAGAAAAACAAATATTGTATATTAATGCATATATGTGGAATCTAGAAAAATTCTAGGTACAGATGAACCTATTTGCAGGGCAGGAATAGAGATGTAGACGTAGAGAATGGACATGTGGACATGGGGGGAAGGGGAGGGTGGGATGAACTGGGAGATTAGGTTTGACATAAATACACTACCATGTGTAAAATAGCTAGTGGGAACCTGCTGTATAGCACAGGGAGCTCAGCCCGGTACTCTGTGACAACCTAGATGGGTGGGATGGCGGGTGGGAGGTCCGAGAGGTAAGGGATATAGGTATACATATAGCTGATTCACTTCATTGTAGCAGCACAAACTAACAAAACACTGTAAAGCCAATTATACTCCAATAAAAATAAAAATAATTTTAAAAAGTTTAGGTTTACTAAATAGTGTTCCATGGAAATTTTAGTCCTGATCTAGAAAAAGTCAACTAATCCCTAAATTTTTCTTTTTACACAAATGTTAAAAATTTAAAGAGCATAATGGAAGATAATGCCTGATCGTGCTGGTCTAGAATAAGAAAACATGCTAATGCTAAACTACGGTTGGAGGTCTTTACCAATGTTTGAAGAAATAAAATTATTTCTCAATATACTTTTGTTAACGATATCAACATAAGGTAATTGAAGTAATTTAGTTGTATGACTCAGTTGTAAGATAGCCTTAGTTTTTCATAATTACAAGAAAGAGATGAAAGTATATATTACCATACAACTTTACAAGAATATTCTGAAAATCAAATGAGATAATTAAAGGAAAAATAATAGAGAGAAGTGCTAGATTTTCTACTAATCTGTCATACAAAGCAATACTTAGTTCTTTTCAAGGCTGAAAGTATATTTGATCTTATCTCACATACAAAATCAGTTTTCATTTTTAGTAATCAATTTGCAAAAATAATTTTTTTAATACCATACCTCATTCCAAGAAAGATCTGAGACAAAAAAGCACATGCATGTAATTTCTTTGTTTTAATTATGCAACCATAGTAAAATAAGTCAAATTAGAAGAGGAGATATTCAGTGTGGCCTCTTCCCTACCAACCCCATAATCACAACCTATATGAAATAGATATACGTGAAAACTTTGAATTCATTATCTGAAGTTAAGAGTTCAAAATCTACTGTAACCGTCAGAGGAAATAAATTCATTCAATAGTGTTCCATCCTGCTGTCCAAAACTTAAGTGACCTTACCTTGTATGGATCAAGCAGAAAGTCACTGAACTTGCTAGGCAAGGAGTATTTCTTCACTAATTCATCTTCTACCACCCAAGGTGCATTTTCACCAGTCCCAGCCCGTAATGCGTTATGTCGTATAAAGTATCGAAGTATCTCCTTATTTGGTGGGCGTTCTGTACGAATCAAGCTGTCTGCTGGCACATTACTGATGATCTAGGTTAACAAACAGAAATAACTCACCACTGGGGTAAAAAGCAATTAACCAATGAGAACAAAGATTTATATTCTCTCTGGAAAACTCATCATTACACCTATAAAATAGGTTATATACTAGATAGAAGAAGAATAATTTTCAGAGACAGAATGTTAAAGATATCTGTAGGCAATGTGTCAATATGTATCAAAGTCCTAAAAATGGGTATATCTGTTGAACCAACAGTTCCTCTTGTTAAGAATTAGAAGTAAATGGAGGGACTTCCCTGGTGGTCTAGCAGTTAAGACTCCATGCTGCCAATGCAGGGGGCTCAGGTTCGATCCTTGGTCAGGGAACTAGATCCCGCCTGCTGTAACAAAGAGCCTGCATGCCGCAGCTAAATATCCCACACGAGGCAACGAAGATCATGCATGCTGCAACTAAGACCCGGTGCAGCTAAATAAATAAATAAATTTTTTTGAAAAAGAACTAAATGGAAAGTCATCATCAATCGCTTATAAAAGGAAGGGGGAAAAGGAAGGGAATACTACATAAAGGTACATCAGTAAGGGATTCATTTTTCTTTTATTTATTTATTTGTTGTTTATTTATTTTTGGCTGCACTGGGTCTTCGCTGCTGTGGCACGGGCTTTCTCTAGTTGCGGCGAGCAGGGTCTACTCTTCATTGCAGTGCACGGGCTTCTCATTGTAGTGGCTTCTCTTGCGGAGTACAGGCTCTAGGCGCGGAGGCTTCAGTAGTTGTGGCTTGCGGGCTCTAGAGTGCAGGCTCAGCAGTTGTGGCGCACGGGCTTAGTTGCTCTGTGGCATGTGGGATCTTCCCAGACCAGGGCTCAAACCCGTGTCCCCTGCCATTGGCAGGTGGATTCCTAACTGCTGCGCCACCAGGGAGGTCCCAGCAATGTTTTAACTAGCCACCCTGCTGAACGGGAGCTAAGAAACTTAGTGAAAAATTGTATTTAACACACAATTTTCAAATATAAAGAAATCCTAACAATCCAGTAATGTCTTCAGGTCACTAACTATAAAACAAATGAGTCAAAATGAAATAAGACTTGTCAGCATTCTGACGTGGGAAAAAAACAACACTCTAAAGAGGCAAGAGATCCAGGTTATAATCCTTCCTAATCTCATTTATTAAATTAGGAACTTTGATAGAATTATTTAATTTCTCAGGCCATAGCTGTTTCTTCTATATAACAGTTAGACATGAAGACAAATGTGCAACTGCCTTCCACACCTAGCCGCCCTCCTGCTTCTTTCTAATGATGAGATCTTAGACATATAGGAATAAAAGTACCCAAAAGCAACATGGCATATTTCATGAAATCTAGAATGCTATTAATGAAAGACACATTATGTACCACAAAGAAAAGAATTCTTGCCAATTGATATTGAGATATATCCTGATTCCAGCAGATACAAACTACTATATATAAAACAGATAAACAACAAGGTCCTACTGTATAGCAAAGGGAATTATATTCAATATCTTGTAATAAACTCTAATGGAAATGAATATGAAAAAGAATATACATATATATATATGTATAACTGAATCACTCTGCTGTACACCAGAAACTAACACAATATTATAAATCAACTATACTTCAATTTAAAAAAAAAAGATACATATCCTGATTCTGGAAATATAAAAATATGAAAGTTGAACATCTTAGAATCAATAAAACATAGTACTAAGTTATTTAAAGGGTATTCACCATTTTAGATTATTAGCTTCAGATGCCTTGAAAAAGCACTGGTTAGAGTTAACTCACTTTCTGAGTTTAATTATATTACAAATTGCTCTGCTTTTAACTGGGAAGAGCTATTTCCTCAGGAAGCCCATAACCACTGGAAACAGAGTCTTATTTTTTCAAATAACTAAGTTTGAAGCTCAAATGTAAACTACTCTCACACCCTAATAATTCCTATTAAAAAGGAAAAAGCATGTTATCTCCTAGGAAAGACAATACAGTTTAAAGTCATAATTACAAAGACCAGAAAACCACTCAGAATTTGTTGTAGAAACATTTATTTACATTTTTCTTTAGCACATTTTCTACGAGAAAACGAGCCCTTTGATATTTTCTTAAACAACATCTACTACATGTAAGAGGTTTAATATAAAGTGCCAACTAACCTTATCTTCATTTTGTAGTTTCACATCATATTTGTGAGGCAGAAATTTTGGAGGTGCCCATTTCCTCTCTCCTTTCTTTAATGAAGTAGGAAGTTTTCGTGGAGATCTACGTGCTCTGTCATCTAATCAAATCAATAGAAAATTAGCGAAAAAAATAATTCTTTTAATTCTATCCACTCAGTAATCTTCCTGAACAGCTACTCTGCAACCAAGCACTGAGTGATGGGGCCAAAAGGTAAATCATAAGGTCCTTACTTCAAGTAGCTAAAGTCTATGGGAGGAGTCAACAATAATTACAATACAATGTGGTAAATACTGTAATAGAGATTGGTATAGAAAAATACTAGATTAGAGAGAAAAATACTCAAAAAGAGAGAAGCAATGTCTAATTTAGTCTGGATGATAGGCAGGGAAGACTCAGAAAGAATATGACTTGTTCAGAGACTGCAAATAATGAGATACAGGTGAATATGATCTACAGTACAATTTAAAAAATCAGACTACAGAGGTAAGTAGGGGCTTATAAATTATAACGAACCTTGTATACCATTCATATAGGCTGGAATTTGTCTTACGGACACTAGGGAAACAAAGGATTTTTGATCTAACTAACTAGATGTACATTTTGGAAAGAGCACTAGTGTGAAAAAATGAAGAAAAAGAAAAAGCACTTTCAGCAGTTAGAAAATGAATAAAATGGGAAGGTGAGACTGAAGAAAGGGAATCATAAGATATAATCTTAAACATCTGGATTAATGTATCAGAATGGTGAAGGAAACAGTCAAGAAGACAGACTTGGTAACCAACTAGATGTGGGAATGTTAAAGGTTTCTAAGTTTTCTGCCTTAGAAATCAAGTAGATGATGATGTAGTGAAAAATGAAAAGGCAAAAATAAATAAATAAAAATAAAAAGGCAGAACAAAAACCATATGAAAAAAATCTAAGGAATGGCAGTGGGGAAAAAGAAAATAAAAAAAGAAAAGTAGTTAGAGAAATAGGAGACTGTGCTATCAAATAAACTAAAAGATTTGAGAGTGACCAACAGTGTTAAATGTAAAAGAAAAGTAAAATGGACTAAGAAGAAATCAGTGGATTTGGCAATTAGGGGTCACCCATAACCTTATCAGGAACAGTTTCAGGAGTAAAGAGGCAGAAGTTACACTATAATAGCATAAGGAATAAACTGATGGTCAGAAAGTGGAGACAACATTCTCAAGAACTTTGGCTTGAATGAGTAAGACAGAAATAGAAGAACAGGATCAAGGGAGGGTATGTTTTTGTTTTTAGAAAATGGGACTTCATTTATAAGTTGAGAAGAACCATTAGAGAGAGGGTTAAAAACACTGCAGAGGAGAATAATAAGAGTTAACCCAATCCTTGAGAAAGCAGGAAGGAATGGAATTCAAAGCACAAGTATCTTGACCAAGAGGAAGGACAGACAGCTCCCTTCTGAGATGAAGGAAGAACATAGACATTCGTAACAGTGAGGTTAAAAACACAAAACTGAAAAGTTCCTGCCTAATACATTTTTCCCCCCATAAAGTAGAAGGAAGGTTACCTTGTGAGAAAACATTTTGTATACTGGAATTTGTCTCTCATATTTCTATGTAAATTCTAATCAGTTTTCCCCCTGAAAACATTCAGAGTACATCATAACATTCTTTAGCCTGCCTACCATTCTTTCCACATACTAGCAATAACATTATATCCCAAAATTAAAACCTAAACTAAGGCATATAACACCCTAAAAAAGAAGCCAAAGCCTAAAACTAGGGGTTCCTAGTACACGTTTAAGGCATAAAACTAACAACTGTAACACATCATTGGTATTCCAATGATCTGGTTCTAGAAGAAGTGTTAGAAGACATATCATCAGTCAACACCTAACCAACACACTTATCAACCTCAAGTCTTGGGAATTATAAGTAATATACATGTTAGAAAACTTCAGTATCAAAAAGAAGGAAAAGAGAAACTGAAAAACATAGACATTAGCATTCAAAATGCAGAGTGGAAAACAAAACTGAAGCATCAACAACTGGGGCAGACGAGTCTCAGAAGTTTCCTCGGGACTAGATAAGAACATTCCTTTAAAACCATCTGCACATATCCAAAACATCTGGAGAGACAAAGAATAGAATGGAAGACATACAGCATAACATTCTAATGAAATGTTCTAATTCAAACTTTCTAATAGTTAAATAATGAGGTAAAATTTGATCCTCTAACAATCATGGGGAGGGGGATCAATATACATGAATACTTGAGTACTCGTATTTGTGGAGACAGAAGACACTTATCCCAGTCAAATTCCTTACTGACACAGATTTAAAAAAAGAAAAAGACGACCTCAGAGGACGATTTATTTTTCCAATGGGCAATGTCTCAGTTCTTCAACTTTCAAAACATTACATTAGGTCTCCAGGTCCCTAAAAATTACTTTCAGATATCATAGTGTTTCAGAATTCTGGCAGCTCCCATCTGAGACGAATTTGAGTTACAAAATACAGATAAAAGGAAGTATCTCAAAACCGTCACACTGGCTTGCAACGCGAAGAGAAACAGATTAGAATTTATCCCTCATATTCTGATCACACCCCTTCCACATATATACATAATTCCAACTTAAAGAGAAAAGGCAGGCAAACTTACTTTCCCATCTTGGGTAGCTAGGTATGTGCACACAGATTTCCAAGCAACTAGAGGAAATGACTTCCCAATTGTCTTAATTGTGTAGGGAGATTTAAATCTTGATTCACTTTGTAGGTATTTTAGTTGTTTTCCGAACCATAAACAGACAAAATCATGTCTATATAGCAACAAACCCAATTACAAATTTAATTGCTAGAGAACTCAAAAAGATTTGCGCATAATATGAGTTGCATAACTCATTAAGGAAAGCTACTATCATACGTACTAATACTCTCTCTCCTTCCTTCATCCTCTTTCACAATTGCCTCCTTCTTCTGATGGTCCTGAGCGATTTGGCTAGAATTCTCTTTGTCACTTGAGGGAGAATCACAGGCACCATCAGATTTCTTCTCAGTGGCCTCTTCATCCACTTTATCCAAAGGATGAATCTTCACAATCCTCACCTTTAGCATTTTTTCCTTCCCAACCTATAAGGGAGACAGGAGAAAGAAACAAAGATAATAATTAAGGGGACTTGCCTGGTGATCCAGTGGCTAAGACTCCACGCTCCCAATGCAGGGGGCCTAGGTTCAACCCCTGGTCAGGGAACTAGATCCCACATGCTGCACCTGCATGCCGTAACTAAGACCCAGTGCAGCCAAATAAATAAATAAATATTAAGAAAAAAAAAGATATTAAGAACTAGAAACCTAAAGGTAACATTTAGAATATATTATCCAATACACATTCCACCTCACCTGACAAAAGTCACTGAAACTCTAAAGTAGTCAAGCACAGTGATTTTTTCCAACTTTATTTCTCAGATCTCCAGGTTGAAATATATCTTAAAAAATAAAATGATCACAATCTAGTTCATAATTCATGTACCAATGTACTAATGCCAAAGGGCAACTACTGCACAAACCTGAGGAATGTGTAAATAAAGTTCAAGAATTTCCATTTTCTAAAAAAATATATATATGGATATTCAACTCTCCAGAACCATCTGTTGAAAAGACTATCTTTTCTTCACTTAATTACCTTTCCACCTCTATCAAAAATCAGCACAGAGAGAGAGAGAGAGAGAGAGAGAGTGTGTGTGTGTGTGCGCGTGCTCACACCGATTTCCGGATGCTACTCTGTTCCACTGATCTACTGGTCTATCTTTATACCAATCTACTGGTCTATCTTTCAAAGTTGTTCTGGCTAGGTTTTTTGCATTACAATCAGCTTGGCAATCCCTACAAACAAGCTGCTGGGATTTTACTATTAATTGTGTTGAATCTATACGTCAATTTGGGAAGAACTGACATCTTAACAATATTTAGTTTTCTGACCAATGAACAAAGTCTACCTCTCCATCATTTAAGGCCTTCTTTAATTTCCCTAAGCAATGTTTTATAGTTTTGTGTATAGGTCTTACACATCTTTTGTCAGATTTACTCCCAGAGTATTCCAGATTTTTTGATGTTACTATAAATGGTATTGAATTTTTTAATTTCAATTTCCAACTGTTTGCTGCTAACACATAGAAATACAAATTGGTTTTTTGTATAGTGGGCCCTTCATTTCCACAGGTTCCATATCTGTGGATTCAACCAACCACGTATCGAAAATATTAAAAAAAAAAAGAAAGAAAGAAAAAGAAATTCCAAAAAGCGAAATATGAATTTGCTTCACACTGGCAACTATTTACACAGCATTTACATGTGTATTAGGTATTATAAGTAATCTACAGGTAATTTAACGTATACTGCAGGATGTGCATAGGTTAAATGCAAACACTACACCATTTTATATAAGGGGCTTGAGCATCTGCAGATTTTGGTATCCACAGGGTCCTGGAACCAATCCTCCACGGATACCAAGGGATGACTGTATTTATCTTGTATCCTGCTACCTTGCTAAACTCACTTATTAGTTCTAGTACCTTATATGGTAGATTCCATGAGATTTTCTACATAGACAATCGTGCTGTCTGCAATTTTACTTCTTCCTTTCCAATTTGGATGCCTTTTACTTCTTTTTCTGACTAGAACCCCCAGTATAATATTAAGTAGAGTAGGAAAGCAGACATTCAGTCTTTTATCATTAGGTATGATGTTAGCTGTAGAATGTTATTCTGTAAATACTATTTATCAGGTTGAAGAAGTTTCTTTCTATTTGCAGTTATCTGGGAGTTTTTATTAGGAATTTGGATTTTGTCGAATGCATTTTGTGTGTAAATTGAGATGATCATATGGTTTATCAGTAAGGAGAATTAGAAATTTAAAACCTTGCATTCTTAGGCTAAATCCCACTTAGTCATGATGTATTATCCTTTTAACATAATGTTGGATTTCACCTGCTAAAATTTTTATTAGAACTTTTATATCTAGGTTCACAAGAGAGCTTTGTGAACATACTTTTTTTCTTAGTCTGTGGCTTTTTCTTGTGCTTATACGGTTTCCATATCAGGGTAATGCTGACCTCATAAAATGATTTGTGAAGAATTCCCTCCTCTTCTATTTTCTGAAATAACATATAGAATTGGTATTATTTCTTCCTTAAATGTTTGGTAGAATTCACCAGTGACAACATCTGGGCCTGAAGTTTTCTTTGTGGGATGATTTTCATTACAAATTCAATTTATTTAATAGATACAGGGCCATTAAAGGTTTCTATTTCTTCTTCAGTCAGTTTTGGTAGTTTGTGTCTTTCAAGGAATGCTTTCATTTAAATTGTCAGATTTATTGGCTTAAAGGTGTTAATAATATTCCCTTATTATTCTGTCAATATCTGTAGGCTCTGTTGGGATATCAGCTAATTCTTCATATTGGTTAATTCGTGTCTTCTTTTTTTTTTTACCTGAGTTTGCCTACAGGTTTATTAATTTTATTGATCTTCTCAAATTACCAGCTTTTGGTTTCACTGATTTCCTCTATGGTTTTCCTGTTTTCTATCTTATTGATTTTGCTCTGATTTTTACTAATTCTTCTTCTGTTTCCTTTGGGTTCTTTTTCTTATTTCTCAAGGTAAAAGCCAAGGTCAATGATTTGAGACCTTTCTTTTTTTTCTCACAGATGTTTAGTATTATACATTTCTCCTAAACACTACTGTAAGCAGTATCTCACAAATTCTAATATACTGTATTTTCATTCAGTTCAAAATATTATCTAATTTCCCTTTTGATTTCTTCTTTAATCTATGAGTAAGTTAAAGGTGTGTTATTTAGTTTCCAATTATTTGCAGAGTTTCCAGATATCTGTTATTGATTTAATTCCATTCTGGTCAGAGTATATACTTTGTATGATTTGAACCCTTGTAAGTTTACTGATTTTTTTTTATGGCCCAGACTATGGTCTACCATCATAAACTATGCACTTGAAAGGAATGTGTATTCTGCAGTTATTAGGTGGAATGTTTTATAAATGACAATTAGGTCAAGTTGGTTGATAATGTTATTCAGGTTTTCTATATTCTGGCTGACTTTTTGTCTACTCTTTCTACCAGTTATTGAGAAAAGGGGAGGGGGCTGAAATCTCCATCTATAATTTTGACTTGTCTATTTCTTTTGGTAGTTCTATTTTTGCTTCATGTACTCTGAAGCTCTCATTAGTAAATACATAAACATTAAGGACTGCTATGCCTTCTTAATAAACTGATCCCTTTGTCATTACGAAATGCTTCTTTATTCATGGTAATATTCTCTGTCCTGAAACCTACTTTGTCTGACACTTATATAGCCATACCAGATTTCTTTTGACTAATGTTAGGATGGTATCTTTTTTCCACCCTTTTAATATTATTCTATTTGTATCTTTCTTATAGGCAGCAGATAGTCGCGTGTTGCTTTCTTATCCAATCTGACAATCTCTACCTTTTAAGTGAAGTTTTTAGAACATTTATATTACACATAATTACAGATATGGTTAGGTACTTTCTTTCCATTTGGCTTATCAAAACTAAAAACTTGGGCTTCCCTGGTGGCGCAGTGCTTGAGAGTCCGCCTGCCGATGCAGGGGACACGGGTTCGTGCCCCGGTCTGGGAAGATCCCACGTGCCGCGGAGCCGCTGGGCCCGTGAGCCATGGCCACTGAGCCTGCGTGTCCGGAGCCTGTGCTCCGCAATGGGAGAGGCCACAACAGTGAGAGGCCCACGCACCGCAAAAAAAAAAAAAAAACTAAAAACTTGTGCTTTTCAAAAAACACTGTTAAGAGAATAAAAACACAAGCCCTAGATTGGGAGAAAAAGCAAAAGCACATATCTAATAAAGGATATGTATACAGAATATATAAATAAGTCTCACAACTTAAAAACAAGAAAATAATTTAAATTTAAACTAAATTTTTAAATGGACAAAGATATGAACAGACACTTCACCAAAGAAAATACAAATAGAAGGATAGCAACAAGCACATAAGGTGCTCAACATTATTAGTTATCAAAAGAGTAAATACTCAAGAATAAAAACCCTAGTCAAAGTCCACTGTATTCAATAATGCCAAAGCATTTACCAAAAGAGTTAGCAGTGAATGAGCAGCTCCAGATTCTTGTCAAAACTTGGCATTATTTTGACTTTTTCTTATTTACTAATCTAATGAGTATAAAATGATCTCACCACGGTTTCAATTTGATTTCCTAGATTACTAATGAATTTAAACATCTTTTCACATGTTTATGGACACGCCTATCTCCCTAATCTCTCTCCCCCCCTTCCTGGAACTCTTCCTCTTCCACCTTGCAGATGTGTGCAGAGTATCTTCCTTTTGCCACTCCGTATCTGTCTCCAGTCTTCTCTGCCTTGCTCTGTGCTTAAACAGGCTGATCTTTATGAACTACATCAAAGGGCTCCCTTGCCCTCTAGATTTTGGTGAGTTCCACCCATGGGAAGCATAAGCACAAAATCATATGGTATATTCATTCCCCTGTCTTCCTAGCAGGTTGGTTACTTCTCACTACCAAGTACTTTTCTACAATTACATTACTCTCTCCTAGTTCCTGTATCCACTCCCTCCCCTCATTTACTTGGGGTTTAGAAGTAGTAAAGCCTCTCCACTATTGACAGCCATGAGGTACTTTAACCTTGTTAGTTTTCCTTGACCTAGATCAGACTGCTGTCTGCTGTCTGTAGTTCCTTTATTAAACTCAATTCGATTACACCATATGAATATGCCATCTGTTTCCTGCCAGGACACTGAATGATATAGTGTGTGATTAAAACCCAATGATGATTCCACAGACAATTACAAAATTTTTAAAAAGTAGCTAGGAGATACAAGGAGTCAAAGTAAATTAAAGAAAGAACAAGGACTTTGGAGCCAGATAGACACAGACTTACTGGCTATTGTTGGGCTACCTAGGCCATTCCCCTCCTCCTCTTCTCTTGCCAGCCTGTCTCTTTTGAGGCTTTATAAAAAAGGTAGTATTCACTTTCTCAGCCCCCCTGCAGCTAAGGATGGATTATGTAAGCCATGGTCTAGGCAATAACATGTAAAGATAAAAGGGGACAGGAGGGGGACTTCCCTGGTGGTCCAGTGGGTAAGACTCTGCACTCCCAATGCAGGAGGCCCGGGTTCGATCCCTGGTTGGGGAACTAGATCCCACATGCATGCTGCCAACTAAGAGTTCGCATGCCGCAACTAAGAAGCCCGCATGGCACAACAAAGGTCCTGCGTGCCGCAAATAAGACCCAGCGCAGCCAAAATAAATAAATATTTTTAAAAAAAAAAGGGGGACAGGCGGAATATGCTTCTGGTAAAGATTTTCTTACTGTGCTTAGATATTTGATCACTCTGAATTGCGAGTGAGCAAACAATTGTGCTCACAGTCACAACTTCACAACCAAGAGGCAACAAAGCTAAGGACAAAAGCAAACACACCGAGAAAAGCAGAGCAGAAAGGCAGAGAAACGGAGTTTAAGTCCTTGACAATATTATTCAGCCTCTATACCAAACTTGGAATTGCCTGCCTCTAAGACTTATTATGTGAGATAATCAAATGTCTTCACTGGTTAAGCCGATGCTACTCAAAATGTTGTCCCCAGAGTGTTCGTATCATCACATCCTGGAGCTTGTTAGTTTCAGGCCCTACCCTAGACCTTTTGAATCAAGCTCTCAAGGGATGGGGCCCAAGAATGTACATTCAGTAATCCTCTAAGTGATTTTATTTAGGCTAAAGTTTGAGAAGTCCAGGCCACTGTCAGTCAGCCATTTCATTACATACAGATGAAATCACTAGTACTAACTAGTACATTACATCAACCTGAACAAGCTACTTAAACATCTGTGCCTGTTTACCACCTCACCTTTCTGTGCAGATTCTGTAAGACATTATGTAAAGCAACTAGCCCAGTATCCAATACATACAGAAATTCAACAAATGTTAGTTCCCTTCCGCCTGAATCTTACTTAAGTTTTCAAAGGATTATATAGGGATTGCTTTAGTGTTACGTAAACAGTTTACCTAACTACTTTAGTAAATCCTTTAGTAATAGTAATAGCTATCTTACCTATTTACTTCAGTAATAGCTATCCTTCAGTAACGGGCTGGAAAATTTAAAAATTTAAATAGAAAAACAAAACAGTCAACTCAATCACTGTTGCAGGGAAATGAAATCTTTTGCCTATAGATTCCATAGATTTGGACTAAAAATATCTAAAGGTCTTTTAAACAAAGTATGAAAAAAATGACAAGACAAACAAGGCCAATACAGCATCGAGTTATCAAAAAGGGACAAAAAAGGGAAAACAACGTTGCAATGATACACAGTCTAACAATTATTGTAATAGTCAACATTCCCAATAACAAACGTGGTTCTAAAATTTGGTGATTAGGGACTTCCTTGGTGGCGCAGTGGTTGGGAATCCACCTGTCAACACAGAGGACATGGGTTTGAGCCCTGGTCTGGGAGGATCCCACGTACCGCGGAGCAGCTGAGCCCGTGCGCCACAACTACTGAGCCTGTGCTCTAGAGCCCACGAGCCACAACTATTGAAGCCCGTGCTCCACAGCAAGAGAAGCCACTGCAATAAGAAGCCCTCGCACCACAACGAAGAGTAGCCTCCGCTCGCCGCAACTAGAGAAAGCCCGCCTGCAGCAACGAAAACCCAACACATTAAAAAAAAAAAAAAAAAAAAAAAATTGGCGATTAAAATATTTGATATTAAGTGGACTTCAAATGTAATGTATATTTTTACTCACATAGAAATATATTCTATAATCTATGTTGGAAGCTCCAATCCTGACATTTGGTGAGTCAAATCACATTAAAAAAAATAAATAAAAATAGGCACTCACCTCAAAATCACACTCTTCTCCCACAGCATATTTGGTCATGATCTCCAACCAAGCAGTATCTACTAACTTCTCTAAGGAGGCTGTGTTATGGTGAACCATTTCCAGAACAAGTTTCTCATACCAGGCAGGGAACTCCTCCTTCAAACTAAACAAACATGTCATCAATTATCAAGAAAATGCAGGACAGCCTATCCGGAGAGTTGCTCAGATCAATGCAAAAAGCTCTTTAGCAAATACATGCAAGGCACTGGAGAATACAAAGATTAAAACCTATGTGGTATACAGGATAAAGAAAGAACTTTTAAATAGCTTTGTCTGACTGACCTGTCCATGTTAATTTTCTCATCTATAAAATGAAAATAATAAGCACATCATTAGTAAGGTTGAACATTTTCCCATTCATTTGTTTTTGCAGTTGACTTCCCTTTTCAGGTATGAATTCTTTATACATATCCTTTGCGCAATTTTTGGTTGGGAGACCATAACTTAATTATTATGTCTCAATCAATAAAAATGCATTCCTTCATTTAGTTCTCACAATACATTGTGAGGGGTCTAGAATTTTCATTTTACAGATAAGAAAAATAAATCATGAATGGTTAATATGTTGGAACCATGATTTGAACTCCTTGCAAAGTGAAACAATGATGTACCACTTTTCATTTATTAAACTAGCAAAAAAGAACTTTAATTATCACACCCTGTTAGGAGCAAGTGAATGGTGCAAAATAGCACACATACTCTGCCAAAAGCCCATATTTCACCTCTTTTGGAAAGCAGTTTGACAACAGTTAGGAGAACTGTCATAGGTACACAAAGATATTCACTGCTGGATTCTTGATGACAGCAGAAAATGGGAAGCAACCTAAATGGAGAGTTGTTAGATATCCAATTCTGACCAGATAGTTTAACATATGTGTTACAGGGCAAAAGGAAGGATCAGGCATGAGAATATTCATACAGATGCAAGTAGCAGGTTTATTATCATACTACAATATTCTCAATCACTCTCTGTGCTGTTCATAACAAATGTTCCTCCAACTGCTAGGCTTAAAAGCTCTTATCATACTCCGTTCACAATTAACCTACCAAGTTATCTGCTATTCCCCTCATGATCAATAACCTTCAAGTCTCCCTGCCTTTGTTAAGGCTGTTACCTTTGTCCTCTCCCCACTGTCTTCCCTCCCAGCTTAATCACCCTTCCAACATGTCCTCAGACTTCCTTAATTCCATGAGGCCTTTCCTGGCCCCTATAAATTCACTGTCTCTTTCCATTAAGCCTCCCAGTCACTCAGGCTTAAAGCTTCATTGTCTGTGGTTATTTCTGGGGAGTGAAGTTGGACAATGATGTTCAGATTCTTTTACTAACTCTGTATTGTTTACATTCTTATAACAAGTATGCATTTCTTTTATAATCAGAAAAAAGTATTTCTACTTTGAATAAAAATTATAAAACCTCACTTTTTCAAAAATTTCTCCCATTACTCCTTATATTCTATTAGCTATCAAATCACATAAAACATTCCCTAAGTGTGTTCTTCAGAACTTCCCTCTGTTGCAATGGGATCTAAGGTCGAATAAGTTTAAAACCCATAAGACTAAACCAAGCTAGAGTATCTTTACTACAGTCTTCTGAAAATCTTTAATGTGTATTATGACTTTTCAAGAACAAACTTTGTAGTGGTTTTCCAAAATTATGACCAAACCCCCTTTTTCAGAATGTAAATCCATCTCACTCTTTCTATTCCCAATAATGCCATGATTCCCGACCCGAATACTCTTAGCTAGACTACACAGACTTCCCACCTGCCTCTTCCCTCTCTAACTCATCTTGCACACCGCTTCCAGATTAATCTTCTCAAAGCACAACCCCAATCATCAAAACTGTCATATGTGCCTCTGCTGTTCAAAAAGCATTGCTGTCCTCACACTGGTCACTGAAGTAAATACATGAATAGCTGAGACAGAGATCACATGGCCCACAAACCCTAAAATATTTACTAACTGGCACTTTACAGTAAAGGTAGGCCAACCCTGAGTCTAGTATACTAAATGGGGCATATACATAAATAACAATAATCCAAAACAGAACTATGTCAGTGACCCAAGCAAAGAAGAAACAGGCACCAGGTTAACAGACTTCACTAATTATTAATCAGTGATGGAACCATTACTAGACCCCAGGTCTCAACTGAAGGTTGTGTTCTGTTACACAGGCAAAAGAGCAGAATGGTATTAATTACTAAACTGTATGCTCTCTGCTTATATACTATCAAGAGAAGTCAATGAGAAGTCCACAGAAAAAGTTTCTACTCCGAATTTCTAAAAGAGTACTGTTTTTCGATAGTAGCTAGAAATGGAGTATAACCTTTAAAATTTGTGAATCACTATAATGTACTCCTGTAACATATAATACTGTATATCAAATATACTTAAATTAAAAAAAAAAACCACTAAAAAAAAAAGAGTACTGTTTTATCATCCTTAGTTTCTACTTATCTTCTGCATGCTTCTACTGCCTAAATTCTGAGTGTTTTTTTTGAGAGACTACCCAGACAAATAGGCCCTTTGAAAACAGACAGAATTTTTAAGACACCTCATTCAACCACCCCACTCAGATAAACTGTCTTCAAACTATGTACTTATTTTTGATAGCTGCT
This sequence comes from Delphinapterus leucas, assembly GCF_059928025.1. Classification (NCBI taxonomy): domain Eukaryota; kingdom Metazoa; phylum Chordata; class Mammalia; order Artiodactyla; family Monodontidae; genus Delphinapterus; species Delphinapterus leucas. Next base: position 9,310,934 of record NC_143143.1, read on the forward strand.
TTAAATACTATCTTAAATTTCAAATGACCACAAAATAAAGAAAACTTTCTGCTCATTTGCTGCCTCCATATTACTTCTAGATTACACCAGCTTCCTTTGCTTAGGACCACATTTCCAGAGTATTTACAAGGTAAAAGTATACAGCAAGAACACTCAAAAGCCTAGTAAATACGTAAATAAGTGTACACACAACTATATATTCCACATACTGTTACTTGCAAAATGACAACAGGCAAGACACCAGTACATTATACTAACGTAATGTATTCCAATTTATGCCCCATAAATTTAAATACAAATATTGTTTTATGGTTAATATTCCCTCTTTCCTAATAACATGAAGATAGCGCTAGAAGGGCAGTGCTTCTACTACTTACAGTTCAGCAACTTCCTGTTCCTCCTCCCAGGCCTCTTTGTGTGTTAGCTGACTGCTTCCAGTACTCTTACACGTCCAAATGCGCTCACTGTATCTTTCCAAGCGGGCTTCATACTCTCTGTTAGCAGTGGCTCAGGAACACAATATTCAAGCAACAGAGACAACTAATCCACAAAATACTTACCATATATGGGAAAAGACTACAGTATACTTTCTATAATGTACAGCATAAGATAAAACTGAAATCAGAATTTTCAATTGGCAAATCCAAACAAGATGATTAACACTAAAGTATGGTTAGGACCGTCTACAACTGTGCTTTCTTCAATTCACCCAAGTTTCATTTCACAAGACTCACACAGTACTAAAGATTAGTAAGAAAAAATAAGGGCAAAATAAAATACAAGACACAAGGAATAAGAATTTAAGGTATGTGAAACTGTTACACAACTCAGATGGTCAGCAAGTTTAAGAATCAGTTCCACAGTAAGATGAGATGGCTCCAGCAGTCTCACAGGCAGTTTGGAATAACCCCGTGCATATGCTAATGATCCATTTACTAACAGCCTTCCAGTCTGCCTTGGAAACACTTGTTGATTCTCTAAGGTTTAAAAAGTAAGTTCCATAAAGTAGTAAAAATAATTGTGATATAGTAATATTTATCCAGAGTTTGTTATCTCCAATAATACCACGTCCACAAGTTGTTTACCAGTCATTATTCTGTCTTTGTGAGGGAGATGGAGGAAGACATCCTATAACTAGTGCATGTATATGGTAACTTTCCATACCATCCCAATTGTAATTCATTATCACCCAGCCATATTCAAATTCAAATGACAAGTAACTAATTTACTTTTATGCACAGCAAAAGATGCTATGCAGGAAAATAAACTTACACCACAACTAGAGAATTAGCTGCCAATCTCTGTACTTTCCAAGTGACAGTTTTTATATATAATGGTTGAAATAAAAAGTATTTAAACAGCTCCCCTTGTAATATTACCTCACAACTAAACAAATAATTCATTTTTAATATAAAAGATTCTTGGTTTTCTAGGGTTATGATCAGTTAAAAGACAAATGACAGGGATAAATCCATAAATAATCCAGAACTGTAGTTTTAGTCAATAGTATAAGCACCTTCTCTCACCATATCATTCTCTGGATCTGCCAAAAACAAAGCAATATGTCTCTTTTCCTCACCGGGCTGTTGCTAATATTTAAATGATTAAACAAAATAGAGCACCTGTAAAAATCAGGAGTCAGACTTCCATAGAAAGCTATGTAAATCCAATCACTGAAAACTTATAAAATCCCATAGAGAAAAGGAAATAGCATGGTTTTCTACAGGGACATTATCATAACTAACTTATCAACAAAATGGATTTGTTTTCTGTTTGCCTGTTTGCACCTGGGGAGGGGAGGTAAAATAAAGAATCAGTACGTGGATTTATTTAAACATTGAAAAAGCTTAGTAACATTCTAGGGCTTCCCTGGTGGCACAGTGGTTGAGAGTCCGCCTGCCGATGCGGGGGGCGCGGGTTCGTGCCCCGGTCCGGGAGGATCCCACATGCTGCGGAGCGGCTGGGCCCGTGGGCCGTGGCCGCTGGGCCTGCACGTCCAGAGCCTGTGCTCTGCGACTGGAGGGGCCACGGTAGTGAGGAGCCCGTGTACCGGAAAAAAAAAAAAAAAAAAAAGCTTAGTAACATTCTAATATATCATTCAGCTACACTGAAGAAATTCACTGTGTAATCAGAGAGAATGTGAGATTAACAAATACGTCCTAAAGAGAAAACATTGAGTTTTTATTATTAGTTGTTATTTTATTAATTTATTTATTTTTGCTGTGTTGGGTCTTCGTTTCTGTGCGAGGGCTTTCTCTAGTTGTGGCAAGCGGGGGCCACTCTTCATTGCAGTGCGCGGGCCTCTCACTATCACGGTGTCTCTTGTTGCTGAGCACAGGCTCCAGACCAGCAGGCTCAGTAGTTGTGGCTCACAGGCCTAGTTGCTCGGAGGCATGTGGGATCCTCCCAGACCAGGGCTCGAACCCGTGTCCCCTGCATTAGCAGGCAGATTCTCAACCACTGCGCCACCAGGGAAGCCCCTATTATTAGCTGTTAATTTAAAAAGTAGGAATAATGTGGGAATTTCCTGGTGGTCCAGTGGCCGAGAGCATGGGTTCAATCCCTGGTGGGGGAACTAAGATCCTGCAAGTCAGGAGGCTCTGCCCAGTGGGGGGGGGGGGGGGAGTAGGAATAATGTGCCATGTGCCCAGTCCATTCTCCTTAGATCAAGACCCATATGGCCAATAACACACAAGACTGCTGTCACCTGGATGCCTCAGTAATCCCTCAAATCCAACTTCTTCTAAAACTAAACTCTTACTACTCCTCCACTCCCTCCCAAACTTGCTCTTTAACAGATACTCCCAATCTCACTGAATGGCCCTAGTGTCCAAGTTAGAAATCAGGGAATCATCCTAACCTCTTCAGTCCCTAACTGTAACCACTTAGGTGTTTCTCAATTAAGTCCTTTCTCTCCAATAAAAGAACCATTATCCAAATCCAGCTTTTGATCCTCATTTCTCATCCAGTCATAACATTTTAAAACATGTTAATTGGCCTGACTGGTAATCCTCTTCTTCTCTGGTCCTTTGTGATTCTCACACTCACAACCTTTTTTCTGTCTTGTTTTTAAACCCATTTCTTCTGATTTAAAAATCTCACTTGGCCTCAGGCCTCCTAAAATACAAATATGTTGTTGCAAAGGGAAAAATCCTCCGGCCCCCACAGTTCTGAAAATCACTCCACCCATCAAGATTTTATTTTCTATGATTTTTATTATTTTAAGGGAAAAAAAGGAAGAAACTTTTTTTTCCAACTTTTTTCAAACAATATGTATTTAAATACCAAATACTGATTAATTGAGTGTGGTTTTTCAAATAATGACAGTCTCTTCTACCCTAATACAGCTCTTTCATACCCTCCTTTGAAAATCATCGTCAGTATAGCATTCTCATTCTGGGTGACCTCACCCATGCCCGTAACTTCAACTACTACCTATATAATAACTATATCTAATAACTTCTATCACCAGCTCAGTCTCCTCTCTCTGAACTCCAGGCCCACATATATACTAGCAACATATACATCTCCATTTGGATATACTCAGCAATTCAATACAAGAACCTCCGTAACTAAACACTTCCTATCCGTCCCCCACCACCCTTGACAGTCAAAACAAAAGAACCACTTGATCCTCTTCCATGAAACCCCACACCTCAGATTGGGACTCAAACCCAATCACATCTCAGATGGGGCTTGAACCCACAATCTCCCTGCTGAAACCACACACCTGGTCTCAGGACTAATGAAGCTCAGGTTCTTTATGCCTCAGTGCAGAAGGAATGCAGCGAGAGGCAAAGCCATAGGCAAGAAGTAGATTTATTAATATAGGATGCTTGTGAAGGATGCAAGCAGTCAGGCAAGGGAGTTTTCCCCAAGACCTAAGGGGGAAAGCAGGTTTATTTAGGGAGATACACACTCCACAGACAGAGTGTGGGCCCTCTCAGAAGGCGATAGGCCCTGGAATATGGGATGGTTCGTTTTTATGGGCTGGGTAATTTCATAGGCTAAGCAATAGGAAGATTACTCCAACTATTTTGGGGAAGAGGCAGGGATTTCCAGGAATTGGACCACTGCCCACTTTCTGGCCTCAGTCAGGGCGCCTGCGGGGCGTCATTTACAATATTCTAATGTATCGCAATGAGCGTATAATGAGGCTCAAGGTCTACTGGAAGTAGATTCTTCCGCCAACTCGGTTCTAACCACTTTATGTCCTCAGGGGCTGTCATTCTTTTAAGGTTGTGCCCTGCCCCCTTCCCTCCTGTCTCACAGGGTCCTCTATATCAGAGAAGAACACCACTAACCAAGTGATAACCAAAACATAACCCTTGATTCCTCCCCAATCAATCACCAAACCCTGTCAAATCTACTTAATTTCAGAAATCCATCAACTGTACTTCTCTCCACCTCAAGGGCTAGTAAATTTATTTAGACCACCATTATCTACTGCCTAGATTATTTAATTATTTAAACACCATCTAGTTGCCACTAGTCTCAAGGCTGCAGATCCATTCTCAATGCTACAGCCACATTGATCTTCCTAACCTAAAAGGCTGCTTCTTTCCTGTTCAAATTTTTCAACACCCTCCACTAAATTTAAGGCAAAGTCCAAACTCCTCAGCCTATCTCACAAGGACCTGTGATGCAGCCCTTTTCTGTATCTCTCAACACTGCATCTCCATTCCCACTTCTTCACTCCAGCCATGTGAAACTTCTTTCAGGTTTTCAAAATCGGGAATTCCCTGGTGGTCCAGTGGTTAGGACTCAGCGCTCTCACTGCCAGGGGCCCGGGTTAGAGCCCTGGTCAGGGAACTAAGATCCCACAAGCTGCCGAGTGCAGCCAAAACAAACAAAAAAACAAACAAAAACAGCTCACTGAGATATAACTGGCAAAATAAACTAAATTCTAACCATCCTTTGGATCTCAACTTAAAAGCAACCTTCCCCAGGAAACATTCCCTTAACCCTAAAATGTGGCAGACTGTACTATTTTTTCCAAATATCCACCTCTCTTCCCTAAGAGGATTCTACACCTCCACCCACTGCCATGTGGCTTGCAATACCTCCTGGGAAGAGGAAAGCACATCCCCTCCCCACAAAGGCTGGGCCCTGCCACATAACTTGCTTTGACCAATAGATGTGATAGACACCACTTCCAGGAAGAAGCTTAAAAAGCTGTCATGGTTTCCTCCTGACCTTTCTGCCACTAGAAAAGGTCGCTGCAGACAGGGACTGCTCCTTCAGCCTGAAACTTGGAATGAGAAAAATGTGCCTTTCCTTTTTTTTCACCTGTTTCCTTTTTTTCAAATGTGGCCCTAGAAAAATTTTAATTACATGTGGCTCACATCACATTTCTGTTGGATGGCACTATAAACCTAACGATTACGTCTAGGAATGAATGTCCTCTGACAGCACAATTTTTAACTGACTAGTCATTCAAATTAGATTAATTTCAAAAGTCTAAAACTGAAATTTCTACAACCACCCCTAACATTAGGTAGTTTTAAGTTTATGTAACTCTATTCTGGTTATTACTTTGATTTATGCTAAGAGAAAAGTTAAAGAAAAAATAAAAATGAAAGGAGGAAAAAAAAAGCCCATGAGAAGGATATTCAGGGACTTCCCTGGTGGCGCAGTGGTTAAGAATCCGCCTGCCAATGCAGGGGACATGGGACCGAGCCCTGGGCTGGGAAGATCCCACAGGCCATGGAGCAACTAGGCCCATGCGCCACAACTCCTGAGCCCGCAGCCTGCAACTACTGAAGCCCACACACCTAGAGCCCGTGCTCCACAACAACAGAAACCACCGTAATGAGAAGCCCACGCACCACAACGAAGACTGAACAGAGCCCCCCCAAAATAATAATAAATGATTTTTTTACAAAAAGAAGGATGTTAAGTCAGCTGGCTCTAAATCCTATTTCAGATTTTAGGTTACCAAAATAAGTCACTCACTCTCAAATAACCGCTCAAAGCAAATGCCAATTGTGGTTTTTATGTTCCAGCGACTGCTGCACTTATAATTGCAGACAAAATGTCAAAGCAATTCTCCAAAGGTTGTGTAAGCTATAAATGATAAGTTCAAATCCTAGACTATCTCATTATGCATCTACTTTTTCAAGAGTTCAAGAGCTACTTCCTTACCACCATATGCTGCCCTTCTTTGTTCTCTTTAGCCTTGTAAGTATTGTTTCTTTCAATAAAGTACCTGATAGCCTGAAAGGAAGTGGCCCATAAAAGTATGGAGGTTAAATAAGCATAACTATAACGCTAAGAGTTCTAAGTGAGAAGACAAAGCACCAACTCAAGGTCTGCTTTTTATCCTATTTTCTCTCTTTGGAGCAGTCTGTCATTAAGTTAAAAATAACTCTAATCTGATAATAACTTGTTACTTTAAAAAAATTAAATTACAAAAATCGACATAAGAGCTCAGTATTCCAACTGCCCAATAAAATCCTGTCTTGCAACTACAACTTAACCCCAGCTCTTAAAACACTCTAGGCAAATCAAGTTATTCTTGCCTAGAGCCAGAATAACTGTATATTCTAATACCCCCTCCTTATTACACCATCTAAAAGTTCTCATATTGATGCTACTAAGGTTATGAACTAGTTTCTAGGCTTTAGAAACTAGGATAAAGCAATACAAAAAAAAATTTAATCTACAGCAGGCCACTTGTAGGTTCAGTTCCTCCTTAAAATCTATCTTGACTTAAACACAGTCAGTGTAGAATTCTATTGTCAAATAATCACATCAAGAAGTGATTCCAATAAAGTTAATTTTTCAAACCAAGATCTACTGTCTTGCCAGCAGTAGTACTATCCTAGGAAGCAATGTACCATAGATTTAAAGCTACAGTACAATAAACATCAACATATAACCCAGTCATTAAATGTGTGCATCATTCACAACCACTGTTAAGTTTAATGAAGATGTACAGTAATACCTTCAAGAACACAATGCTCACAGTTTTAGGTCAATAAAACACCATACAAATTTGCCATAGAATATACATGCAACCAAAAGGTAGGTATAAGGAGAAAATTAAAGTATGAAGTCCTATTAAAACATAATTATAACTATAAATTAAGAACTGGAAATAACAATACTTCAAATGCAGCAGTTACCCAACCACATACTTGTTCTCCTCTATGAAATCACTAATAGCCTAATAAAGAAATATGCCAACCTGCCAACCACACAGTACAATTGTTTAAAAACCATCCTCAAAGTGCTTCCACTTGTAGAAATTACCAAGGGAGCAATTTTCCCCCAATATGTAACACAATTTAAGAACTCCTTTGTTAAAAGGGTTCTAAATACTGGTATGGGAAATTTTAAAGATGAAGAATTTTTATTAAATACATAACAGTTAAAAAGTTCCACGTATCAGTTTTCAACTGTCATCATTAAAAGAAACTCCTCATATGTATCACTGTATTTCAGCGATTTCAGTAAATGATATGAAAAAGCCGGGGCTGCCAGTTCTATCTACAGCCATTTTTTACAGAGCTCAGTACCTAGTACAGACTTAGAATTTGTCTCCTCCCTATCGCAGTTTCTGATGCTCCACTAGAACCAGGCCTGAAAAATCAACAACCAGTAATATTAGTGTGAATAACCATCAACTGCTCAAAAGATGACATCTGAAAAGGATATGGCAGATTCCCAAAAGTAATTTTTTACTTCACCAATGTTTTGGAATGTTATTTAAAAAAAAAAAAAATTGGGCACTTTTAGGATAAAGTATTTGGTAGAGCTAGAGCACTTCTCCAAAACAATCCAAAAGTCCTAACAGGACATGAAAAAGAACCAGATTACCACTCCGACCCCTCCCTTAAATGCACCTTATCATACCACAAACTGACACAAACAATGGACTAACATTATTAAAACTGAAAGAATAGCATTCCATGTTCCTCTCTTGATTTACTTTCAGGGATGAGGTACGAGGAGCACTGAATTCTACTCCTGATTCTCATCATTTACGGAGTGTGTGACCTTTAGCAAGCCAACCTCAACTGTGTGGGCCCGCTTGGCATACCCAGGCAGGAGAACCCCACCATCTCCAAGATCCATTTCAGCTCTGAGATGCTCTAGCTGCATTTCTTCAAGAGCCCTCCTACAGCATGGACTCACTTGTCAAATCCCTTTGTATGTAAACACCTAACATCCACAAACTGCACTCAAACAAGAATGAGGTTATCCCATAAAGCATTACATTAAAGGGAGGACCAAAGAGAAATGAAATCAAATGATATAGCTCACACCGGCATTTCCTTCCATACTGAAGCAAGCAAACTGAAACTACTAAGAAATCAAGTCCTTCCAAAGGGAAAGGGGTGATAAAACTAAAGAATACATTACCCTTCACTCTTGAAGCTTTCTGTACACTAAAGAAAGCTTGATTCAGAAAACTTTTTTACACTTAAGCTTCAAAACGGACGCATCTGGCATCCATAAAAAAAGTAAATAAGAGTCGTACAACTTTCAACTAAAAGACTAATAAGCTTGTGCAAGAAACCTTAAGCAATGATCAGAAGAAAGGGTGCTTCTCATTTAAAACATCAGCCTCGTGTTTCTAAAATACAACATAAAAACTTTAAGCGTGTCTTTTTGAAACGTTGTTAAAAGACAAATACTGATCTCCTATACATCGTCAAAATTCCAAATCTGTGCATGCCCAGGGAAGGAAGGCATCCGCTCCTCCAAGGTAACTTTTTTACTGCCTCTTCTCTAAGTCTGGACATTCGTTCTTGGTTTTGTGCCTCACAATCCTGTCAGTTCATCCATCACCAGCCTAAAGTCCACTCGGGAGAAGCAAAACACAAATGTCCCCGCAGAGATCCGGGAAGACGCAGTCGCGACTTGTACAACCCAGATCACGAGGCCGCTCAAGTACAATTTCCAAAACTTAAGTGGAAGGCTTAATTTAAAAAGAAAAAAGCAGCAGCAAAGAAAACCCCGCTCAACCCTCGGTACTTACGGCCTAAAGCCAACCCCCTGGGGCGGGGGGGGGGGCGGGATACAGGGTCGTTCATCTACAGCGAGGCCCGCTGACAAAGTGCGGGGCCGAGAAAAGGATGGAGGGCGCAGGGCTCCGGGGCGGCCTGAGCCGGGCCGGCCCGCCCGCCCAACCCCCCCCGGAACGGCGGGCCTGGGGCTCGAGCTCGGGGTGCTGGCCCGCCAGCGCCGGACGCGCTGACAGCTGCCACCGGCGCGGGGCTGCGCGGCCCACCCCGCCCCACCCCACCCCGCGGGCGGCCTGGCCGGCGCGACTGGAAAAGGATACTCCCGGGTGCGGAAGGCCTCCTGAGTGTGCGCGATGGTGAAGAGCGGCTCCTCGCCGGGAAGCGGCTTCACCAGCGGGAAGGGCTTGCGGCCCAGGAGCGGCGCCATCGCGGCGGCGGCAGCGGCGGGGAAGGCGGCTGCTCCTCAGCGCGCCCGCGGCGTAACACTAGGCCCCGCGGCCCGGAGCGAGCGCCTGGCTCCCGGGGGGAGGGTGGGGGAGGGGAGGGGTGAGAGGGCGGCGCGAACTCGGCTCCTTCACTGCTGGCGCCGCCGCGCTAGGGCCATGAAGAGGGACGCAAGGGCACAGAACTCCCACGCACAATGCCGCGCCGCCCCGAAGCCTCCGGCCAACCTTCGCTACGGGTCCCCGCGTTCGGCAGTCACGACTCGTCCTCAGCTGCACCGGAGGAAATTATTGAAAAATGGCGGGAGATTCCCCTCCTCCCCCTGGTCCGGCCAGCGCACACACTAACATGCTCCCCTGTGGCGCCGGTGGCGAATGCTCCAATAGGCGGAGAGCTGGTCAGCACCCAGCGTTTATTGGCTCTCAGGAGCTGCCGCTCTGCGATTGGGTCCCTCCCCCTTCCCGGGCCGCCTAGTTGGGTTGCAGCGCACTAGAGGGCAGTAAGAAGAGGTGAAAGGTCACGTTATGTAAGCGCCAGTGACAGGAGCGAGCCTCCGGCAGCGGAGTTGAAAGTGGGGGACAGCGGGGCACCGAAAGGCCGAGAATTCAAAGAGGTCAGGCCAGAGAAGCCCTCTAACATACACAGACACTACGCCATCTGTCACCGAAGGCGACACCGACATCCGGGCACCACTGTCCGTGTGGTGCGCCGGAGGGGGGAGGGGGAGCGCGCGGCCAGGGGCTTTGTCTTTTCACTTGGGCTCCGCCCCCTTCTTAAAGGCGCCGCTCTCGGCCACGCCCGGAGGTGCGCGGGTGGGGCGGATGGGAGGAGGGCTTGGCGGGAAGTAACCTCCAGACCTTACCTCAGCAAAGGTTCTACGAGGGGTAACTTGAGCCCCAGCCTTGCTCCCCCCAAAGTTACCTGCTTCTAGACTAGAGTGTGGTTGAGATCTAGATATTAGTATAATGCTTGCTTCTAGGGGCTTGCTGTAAAGGATAATACAGGATCTTCTTTGGAAAAATATATTAAACGACATGTCTATTAAAAATACATACCTTCATTCAAATAGTCTTTACTAGCACCTACAATGTTCAGGGCCCTGCGTTGGGTGCTACAGGGGAGAAATATGAGACTTGAAAAAATGAGAGACAAATAATCACAGTTCTGTGTGATGAATGCTGTACAAAGTGCGCAGTAAGAAAACAGCAATAATTGTGCCTGGAGAGTGAGAACATTTGAGCTACTTCTCCAAGCACACTACACCCACATAGTCCAAAATCTGCTTGGCTATCCAGTACAGTCAGAAACACACTTATTAATCATTCATCCCTGGTTAAATTGTCACCCTTGGTTCAAAAATCTTCAGCGGGCTTCCCTGGTGGCGCAGTGGTTGAGAGTCCGCCTGCCGATGCAGGGGACACGGGTTCGTGCCCCGGTCCGGGAGGATCCCACATGCCGCGGAGCAGCTGGGCCCGTGAGCCATGGCCGCTGAGCCTGCGCGTCCGGAGCCTGTGCTCCGCAACGGGAGAGGCCACAACAGTGAGAGGCCCGCGTACCGGAAAAAAAAAAAAAAAAAAAACTTCAGTGCCCAGAACATACCTTCCCAGCCTAGTCTTCGACAGGGCTAGACCGCTAGATGTCCCTGAATGGCAGCATGCCAATGCCAGACCGTTTTCTCCTTTTCTTCTCACCTTGAAGTGAGAAGGATACCCCCCCGACCCGCGTAAAAGGTAAGTTCTAGGTGTCAACTGGAAAAAAAAAAAAAAGCACAACCTAAAAGTTGAGAATTATGTTTTATTTGGCAGACAAAACCGAGGATTTAAGTCCAGGACACAACATCTCAGACAGCTCTGAGAGACTGCTTGGAAGAGGTAAGGGAGGAGCCAGGATACATAGGAGTTTTTGCAACAAAGACCAGGTAGTAGTCAGAATATCGAAAGATTACTGTTAAAGAAAACCAGATATCTCAAGTTAAGAAATTTATTGCTTTTCTATGTATGGGAAGATGCAAAAGTCTGGGCTCACTGAAATCATTCCTTTGATATACACCTCAGCTATCTGGGGCCAGTATCCTGTGCTTTCTCTTCCTGAGTTTGGGGGTCGGCAGGGGGCGGGGGGCACTGCCAGATGGCGGGCATCCTGTTTCTATCTTGAGTTCCCTCATGGCTCAGCTGTAAGGTGATGGCTTGTTGCCTGCAACATCCTTTGTTTACTGATGTGGCAGGCAACATTTTTGTTTTCCATTGATATAGGTCAGACGCCATCTCTATGAAGCCCCTTCTGATCACCTAGCAGAGAAGGGAGCTCTTCTTCCTTCAGTAGCAATTTCTTCTAAGAGGATTAGGAGAAACCTCAGAGGATGTGGCATCTGAGTTGATTGTGAAGAGGTAAGTAGCACACTCCACTAGGCAGAGGAAATGAGGGACGAACCTTCTAGGCAGAGGGAGCAGCAGAGCAGACTTGGTAAATTCAGGACAATGTGCCTAAAACATAGGGATTTTTCAGGCAGAAAGTATCAAGAGATGAGAGTGGCAGAGGAAGTCATCGTCCTGGCCAAAGCGTGTGAGGGTTGAATTGAAGCGACCCTATAGAAGGGAACTGCAGTAGTTTGTGGCACTGGTGGCAAGGGCCTCAAATGTGTAGCAAGATCAGTGGAGACAGGTGGCCAGATTTGAGGCACAGACTAAGTGGCTAATGGGATGGACACTTGCAGAACTAGATAACTAACGGCAGACTACACACAGAATAAGAACTCCAAAAACATCCAAAAAACAAATTTTGGAAACTTTTGATATTTAAAAAAATGCATCTAATTGCACATGAGAATGGTCACCATAGTCATTTCAGTGCTTGGGGCTGCTGTGGACTGGCATCCAGCCCCTGGTGGTGATAAAGCAGAGATCTAAAGTGGGAGGCTCAGTGATGGACTCAGTTTCAGCCATAAGAACCGGAGACCGGTACCCTGGAGAGCCATCCAGAACACAGTTGGAAATCCTGCAGACCGAAGTGGAAGCTAGAAGTGGGGCTTTGTGAATACAGCCTAGTAGCTGGAGTCCCAAGAAAAGGAGCTAAGAAGTGTCTCTCCAAACAAAGAATAGTGTTTACCTTGGAGAGATGGAGTTATGGTTGGTTTTATTTTCTTCGTTATCTTTTTGTATATTTTTCCATTTGTTTTTCTATAGTGATTATATTTTCATTTTAAAATAGAAAAAAATAATAAACTTTAACGTGACTATTGCTTGGTGGTTGTCCTCCATTTCTTTCTGTGGCTCCAGTTTACAAACAATGGAGCTAATTGACACAAGATTTTTTAACACCCCTCTTTCACTGATGCAGACTGAAACCCTTGATTAGACAGTTTCAGCTTGTCATTTTTTTTTGACTGCACCATGTGGATAGGGGGGATCTTAGTTCTCTGACCAGGGATCTAACCCGTGCCCCCTGCAGTGGAAGCATGGAGTCCTAACCGCTGGACCGCCAGGGAATTCCCTACAGTTTCAGTTTCTGGCTGGTATTTTCCGGCCTGTCCTGTTGGTTCCTAAACCTCAAAACATCCCAAATCTGCAGTCTGTGATCTCTGTTCCCTCCATCACCTGCTCTGTGTGGGTGTTTTTTATTTCTATTAATGGCCCCACCTTCCTCACAACCTCACAGGCTCTGCCTTGACCTCTCTTGAGCTCCACAGCCATAGAGTCAATCAGATGACAGCAATTCTGCCTGCCTAAAATCGTGAACCATCCCCTTCCTGCCATCCCCACTGCATCCTACTTCAATTATTTCTGGCCAAAACTACTACTGTAATGACTTTCTTCTTTAAAAATGTTTTAAACTACATTAAAATTATGTCTTTTTTCATGGTAAAATGGACATGGTTCCAAAAAAGGAAACATATAGATGGAGTTAAGAAAACAAATAGTTCTACAAAAAGCAGCCCTGCAGTGCTCTCCCCCATCCATTTCCTGCTTCCCCCAGGCACCCATTTTCAATACATTAAGCTGTTTCCTCTGGTATTTACCTCCCTATTTCTAAATAACATATATATTGCTGTTTTCTTTAGTTTTTCAGTTTTAATATTAGCTGTTGACTTTCGTCAGTGGAAGATGAGAACTTAGCCCTCTTATATCCCCCAGAAACACCATACACGTATACAAGCATATATAATTATGTTGCAATAGTTCAATCAATAGTCAGTGTATAACTTATGATTATGAATTATTCACAAATGATCCACATGGTGAACTGATTGCATTTCCTTTCTTCTTTTGTTTCCCCTGGTTTGCCTCATGTATTTTACTTTGTTTTCCATATACCTATCGCTGTTCTATCCTCAAACTCACAGAACTGTAAGTCTCCTCTTGATAAGTGCAAACATATCTGGATAAGGTTGGCAGGGTCCTTACAACTTGTCCCCCTGCCTCCCTCTGTTTCCTCTCCATGGCATCTTGCTATGTCACTCCCCTGTTCTTGGCTTCTAATGGTTGGCTTCCTAAATAAAGCCAACATAGTAAAACCAAACTCTCTTGACGTGACCTTCAAGGCCCTCCACAATCTGTCCTGTGTTTCTGTTTCTTCCCTCAGACTCCTTCCTCTTCAGCAAAACTAGGTTTATCTAGGTTTCTTAATACTATTCCCCACTAAAAGGATCCTCTATTTGATTCTTTTCCAAAATCTGCCTGGTCACTTTTTATGGTCTCTTGGTCATTATACTTTCAATAGCTTCCTTTGTTTAAACAAATTAAGACATACTTCATGTACCACATATGATTCTAGTATCTGTGACATTAAAGTTTTTTAGTACCTGTTAAATTTTTAAGAAAAAAACAACTAAAGATGACGAAAAAACCAACTAGAGATGACCAAAAAAAAAGGCAACAGAATTAACTGGGATTCTAGTTTCATCCATGACACCTGGAGCCCCTAAGAGAAATGAGAGGAATCGCTTTAGGGAATACGGAAATGAAATTTTTTTTAATATTTATTTTAGTTGCACCAGCTCAAGTTGTGGCACGTGGGCTCCTTAGTTGTGGCACGTGGGCTCCTTAGTTGTGGCATGTGAACTCTTAGCTGCGGCATGTGGGATCTAGTTCCCTGACCAGGGACCGAACCCGGGCCCCCTGCATTGGGAGCGTGGCGTCCTAACCACTGCGCCACCAGGGAAGTCCAGGAAATGAAATTGTTGGAGATATAGAATGTAGAATTCTTTTCCACCATGACTCTACTGTTTTCCTTTGGAATCGGGAGCAAAAAGGAACCCATGGACAAAAAGCAGACTTGTGATAGCCAGGGCCTTCGGGGGAGGGGCAAACGGGGAGTGAGGGCTTAAAGGGCTTAAAGGGTATGGGTTTCTGTTTGAAGTGATGAAAATGTTTGGAGCTAGACAGTGGTGATGACTGTGCAATGCTGTGAATGTACTTAGTGCCACTGAACTGTGCACTTTAAAATGGTTAAAAATGGTACGTTTTATGGTTGTGTATTTTACCATAATAAAACAAAAGTTAAAGAACAAAAGTCAGCCTCCTAAGGACCTGGAGCTGTACAGTGTACACAGGTTTTCATTTGGTGTAGGCAGGGACAGAAGTATAATTCCAAGTACATGACAACTTCAAATGGAGTCTCCAAATCATTTTCATCAGAAAGTCACTCTGTGGGAGTGAAGACAATTGGCAGGGCCCAGCCCACAGTGACTTCGCTAGCACTCAGCCACCACGCCCCCCAGCCCCTGCCCTCCACAACCTTCAAGAATGAAGCACTCAGCTACACCAACAAGACATATTTCAAATAGTTTAATTTTAAAAATATTCTATTCGGTGCTAAAATATGTCTTCACTCACTGTTGCCCATTTCCATTTTCTTAAACTTTTTTGAAACAAAAAATAAAATCACGAGGTTCAATTAAACATGCAGATTTCAAAGAAAAGGGAACTTTCTAGAAAGTCTGAGCTGAAGGAGTACTGTGGGAATGGGTGCTGTTGTCAGAACCTCAAATTCTCGCTGGGGCAGAGTTTGCGGCAAGAGTGCTGGGGACCGTGGCGGGAGGCAGGGGATGCTGGAATGAAATGTCCAGGTGGAAACAACAAAAGCTGCACGTGCGTGTGTGTGTGTGTGTGTGTGTGCGCGCGCGCGCGTGCGCGCATGTGTTGGAGAAAGGGGATGGTTACAGTGGGGGACAAAGGACTGTCAGCAGCCAGAGAGCCCATGAGAGGCAGGATAACCTCAGGAATGGGCAGAAGTGCCAGGATAGCAAGAACTCTATATGGACTTTTCCACCCTCTCATGGAGCGAAGCCCTTCCCTTGCCTCCGGAGTCTACTCAGGCATTCTCCAACAGCAGCCTACAGGGACCCTAGCCCTATGCGAAAGTCCATGAATCTACAGTCTCCATTCAATTCAAGTAAGCCCTAGGCACTCTCTTCTCTAGAGGATGCCTTCCACATCTCTTTCCTCTTGTAGAAGCACCAGCAGCTCAGTCCAGAGGTTCCGGAGCAGAGACTGCTACCTGGAGGTGACAGATGAACCCTGGAGTGGCCGATGCTCCAGCCTACTTGGGGTGCGAAAAGGACAGGAGTGCTCCTCTTCTCAGGATCAAGCAGACACAGGTGCCAGGGGCGGGAAGATGACGTTGCGACCCCCGGCCCTATGTCAGCCTTCCGGCCCAGAAGGCTCCTATGTGCAGGCTCTGGAGCCCAGTGCTTGCCCTTAGCCCAGCAGCACAGCACAGCACAGCCAGAACCAGAATGCAAGAGAGGCCCGGGGCCAGGAGGCGCAGGGTGCCAGGGTGGCGCTAGCTTTCTGACGCTGTCTGCGGCACTGCGGGCTGGTCCACACAGAAGCGTTTCAGGGGAGGCGCACCTGAGTCTTCCTCTTCCTCAGCAATCTAGAAGCAGCCAGAGCATGGAATCACAGGGCCATCCTTCTGAACCAGACCTCCCCTTCTACCCTAATTACAACCCGGAAGTCCATCCCCCACTGTCTCACAGATAACCAAACCTCTTCCCCTACCTTATAACCTGGAGCCCAGCGTCCGTGCTGCCTTCCCAACTACAGCACATCCCGTGCTATAGAGCCAGTGCACATTAACAGAGCCCTCACTTTTTTCTTAGAAACTGGGAAACCCAAAGCACCTCCCTACCTGTGTCTCTGATGGAACTGGTTCTTCCTTCGTGAGGGTGGGAGGTTCATCAGCAACTTCTGAGGCGGGCAGGGAGGGCTCTGCAAAAGCAAGGTCGCGTAGCTGCAGGGCCTCCCGAGGCAGGAGACCCCTGTGGGATCTCTGCCCCAAGCTGGGGGAGTGCTCCTGCAAGCTATGTGGAGACGCCTTGGTGAAGGGGCAACACAGGCCGCAGAGTCAATATACATTATAAGAAGAAATTCGCAGCGTCTAGTGCAAAGAGCACGAGCTCCGAAGTTAGAAGGAATGAAATGAGACACACAGTTCCACAAGTTACTAGCTGTGTGATCATGGCCAAGCAACTGAACTTTTCTAAGGCTACTTCCTCATCTGTAAAATGGAGATAACAGCTGCCATTTCATGGGGTTTTTGAGAGAATCATACCAGGCATCAAATATGAAAAGTGCCTTCCTTACAGAGAGCCTGGCGCTCAGTTGTGTTGCTGTTTTCTTTCTTCATTCTGTGAAAGGGGAAAATAAAACCATTCCCAAAATAGTCTCAAACAATTGACAAACGGCTTGAAGCTGCCAGCTCTGGGGCAACTTCTCTAACCTGTGACTCTAAAGAAGAGAAACATCAAGAGCAAGAGCAAGGCCCCTCCAAGACGCTCACTGGGGCCAACAGAGACTCACCCTCAAGGATCTCCTGGCCCAGGGTGGGGGGCTGAGAGTCATCTGTGCGGAAGTCGGAGGTGTGCGCTGGGCTCAGGGACTCGCTCTGCTGGGGGCTGGGGCTCGAGTTGGTGCTGCTGTCCACCTTGAGCTGATAGACATCAGACACGGAACTCTGGTTGCTGTTTTCATCTGAAAACCAAACATGACAAAGGCAACAGCTGAGGGTGGTCACTTTTGAGAGTAATTCAGTACAGAGCCAAGGGCCTGGTGTCTCTGCAGACAGCGTGGACACAGCCAGGCACACAATGATCACGGCTGTAAACAGCCCCTGAACCAAAGGCAGACATTCTCGGGGCTTCTGTGCACTGCAACTTACCAACAAGAGTCTAAATTGATTAATTTAAGCCTGTTCTATCTTATGACACATATTCTAAGCACCACAAGATGCAGGCAGAATCTTTAAGTTTATGCAACATTTATATTTCAGGAAGGTCAAGATATGCTTATTAATCCCTTCTTTATTATCCACCACTTATAGCTGGGACCTGGTATTTTCCCACTGTCCAGTGAAGGGAGGAACACATCTGTGCCTCTCAACCTTTCTCACAATACAAGAGGTGTAGAAAATGAGAGTCTGTCTGCTATTCTCGGCTGTCTGAAGGAGGGTGATAGTGTCTGGAGGTGGTCAGCTCGGGCCCTTGCACCTGCCTAGGCTCCATCTCACCGCCTCAAGGACCGTGGGATCCCACCTGGGAAGCGCTGTCTGAAGGCTTAAAGTCACCACCTAAGTTAAAAATACAGAGTCAGCAGGGCCTTCCTCTCCCTGACCTCCAGCAGCCAGTCACCAAATCTGCCCCACCCACTGCCCTGAGTCGGCCTGTGCCCATTCCTTCCTCTCCCGTGGCCTCAGCTCAGCCCTCATGATCTCTCGCCTGGCCTCCAGCCACAGCTACCCAACTGCCCTTCCTGCAGTCTCAGGCACCCCCACTGGACCTCATACCACTGCCAGAGTGATCTTTCTAAACCCTTGTCGGCTCCCCACTGCCCACGAGATGGCCCTATCCCAACCTACAAACTCCCTTCTGATCTCCAGGCTCACCACCTGCTGTTCTTCCCCATGTACCCTGGCTCCTGCCAAACTGGACTCTAACCTAAGAGCAGCTTCAAGTACCAGTGTCTGCTATGATATGCTCTTTCCGGTCTTCCTGCAAAGCCCCTAGACATGCCAACATTCAGCTCAGGCATCACCTCCTCCACAGAGCCTCGTGTCCCAGGCTCCCTTGGGTGGAAATGACCACCCTCTCTTTTATGCTCCTGCTGTTTCCTGTGCACACCTGCATTTACTATATTACACACCAGTCTCCCTCCATTACACTCTGTGCAGGCAGGCTCTGTGGCTTACTGGTCCTTGAATCTCCAGTGCAGTACACAGTACCTGGCACATAGTAGGAGTTCAGTTAAATGTTCAATGAACAAAAAGGATAAGATAGTGCCCAGACTGAGGAAATGGAGCCTCCCATTGTCTCCCAGAGCTTTATGATGGAACATCTCACACAGCTAGAGAACATTTCCCTTGTATTCTCTTCCTGTACCACACTGACCTTGCAGGGGTTGGGGGAGAAGTGAGGAGGGGATACCTGGTCACTCCCAGTCTAGTTCCGAAGAGAAAATTGTAAGCCCTTTCTAGTCTTTATCCTACAATGACCACCACCTTCTATACTAAAATGGAAGTAGCATTTTATCACAAAAAAGAATAAAGCTCTGTCACTCTTCTGCTTAGGCAAATACTTTTCTTCTCCAAGCATCAGTTTTCTGAAATAGGGATGACGATAACTGCCTGGTTTATATCACAGGCTAATGTAAAGATAACAATGAGAAACTGAAGCGAAAGTGCTTCATAAACAGTAGCTGCCACACAGGTATAAAAGGTAATGTTATGAATGTAGTGCTGACTCAGGCAGGATGTCTACCGAAGACTGGTTTAGGAGGCAGAGCTTGGGCTAAGGGTAGATGGGTAGATGCCCCGGCATGGGGGGGGGGTCTCCTCTGAGGCACCCTCATCAAATACACAGTCTAAAGAAAAGAGCTTCTGATCCAGAAAACCGGGACCCACCATGGGGTCTGCCACCTACAAGTGATGTGACTTTAGATATGTAACCTCACCTCTCTGAGCCTCAGTTTCCGTAACTGGAAAGTGAGGAGACTGTGGTCTCTCTTGCAGGGTTATTGTGAGGTTTAAATGAAAAGGCTTCCATAAAGTGCCCAGGAAGATACCAGCAAAACAGTAGGCACTGAAATGACACACAGACTATTCTTCTGATTATTAATGGGTCATCTAAATTTTCATTTTCCTGCAAGGAAGACATATGGATGCAACTCACCCTGGAATTCAAGAAGGAGAGAGGAATTGGCTGAGGCATCAGAGGGAAAGCCATTAGGTTCCCGGGCTGCTGAACTGTTCGATTTTGACTTTTCTTTCTAGAAAAGGAAAAAAAGAGGAATATGACAGAGCCAAGCAGAAGACTCACAGAGAGAGAGAAGGTGCTGAGACACCAGAGAGGTCTGGATTAGGAACAGAAGGAACAACAGCGGTTTCAGAATCCAGGACCCGAGGAATAACAGGATCCTGGACAAGGTGTCCCCAGGCCTCAGTGTCTCTGTCAGTAAAATGGACCCTTCCAGTGCTAATATCATGAATCGCAAGTGAGAGGCAGATACATGTCTTCCACTAGAGCTCCCTGTAGGACTCTTCTGCTTTCTGCCCTGATGAGAATGCTCTATCCAGTCCTTCCCTACATGCATGGGTGAGAAACACAAAATACCCATTTGAGAAAGATCCCTGTTTTAGTAGCACAGTAGGGAAGAAAAAAAAAGTGAAAGAAGAAAGGACCTCTGACTGGACAAAGGAAGGAGTCACTTTATATGTAATGCAAGCAGTGACAGGACAAGGGGCCCCTGCTAGCTCTATTCCTCACCAATCCACCACATCCACTCAAAATGATCTCCCATGTCCACCTTTGCCTTCAAGCAGGATGCAGGTCACACATGTGGGGGAACCGCAGTGGGAAGGTAAGCACTAGCTTGCAACAAACAAGGAAATAATCCACAGGACAGGAAATCATCAGTCCAAGCATTTGCAAATGAGAGCATCCCAAGAGCCAAAAGTTCAAACCCGAATAATCTCAAATTTACTAATTCATACTTTTTATACTTGCCTATTTATTGTACGTGCATCGTACTAGTAATACAACTTAGTGTTTCTTAATACTCTCAATACTAGCTCGGCAATAAATCAACTGTACACATACATGCAGTCCTTCCCTTCATTTTTTCATATACAGACATAATTTTAATGCAATTACACTTTACCATTTTACTGCAGAGGCTACATAAACATGATTTTTACTAGCTGCACAATATTCCAGATATCATAATCACTACTCAACTAGTGGACATTTAGCTTTACCTGATTTAGGATTGTTTTTGTTTATTGCTAGTAGGAATAAACCCACAATGCTCAGCTTCCACTTTTTCCTGGATTATGTGACTAAATTCACAAAAAAAGTTCCTTCTAGATCAAAAAGTATAAACTAAACATATTTTTCTTGAAATATACTGTGGCTCACTCACCACTCTCTACAAGGAGGTTGGCGATCTATTTGGAGTATGAGCATCACGGCACCCATGCCAACACTTGGCTTTATCATTACTTTTTTTCTGATCTCTCATTTATCTTTATTTTAATGATTCTGGGCTCACATAAAATATGCATTCACTATAAGAAATTCTGAAAATACAGAAAAAGAAATGAAAATCACCTGTACAACCCGAGACAACCGATACAACATACATCTGTAGGAAAATGGCTCATGATTCAGCATTATAACTTGCTCCCCCTCCCCCATTCACCATATTAAAAACATTTTTCTCTGCGAACATGGCGCTGCGAGTGGTGCGGAGCGCGTGGGCCACGGTCTGCAGCCTGCGCGCCGCCTCTGTGCCCAACACGCCCTGCCCACTGCGGCCCTGGGGACTGCAGGCGGGCACCGACCGGGCGCTGCTCACCGGACCCACTCTGCTGTCGGGTTGTAAGTTCACAGACAAACATGAATGGGTAACAACAGAAAATGATGTTGGAACAGTGGGAATCAGCAATTTTGCACAGGAAGCTTTGGGAGATGTTGTTTACTGTAGTCTGCCTGAAGTTGGGACAAAATTGAACAAACGAAGAATTTGGTGCTTTGGAAAGTGTGAAAGCTGCGAGTGAACTCCACTCTCCTCTATCAGGAGATGTAACAGAAAAGCATGAAGCTCTAGCAGAAAATCCAGGACTTGTCAACAAATCTTGTTATGAAGATGGTTGGCTGATCAAGATGACACTCAGTAAGCCTTCAGAACTAGATGAACTAATGAGTGAGGAAGCATATGGGAAATACATAAAATCTATTGAGGAGTGAAAATGGAACCCCTAAATAAACTAGTTTGAAGCAACTTAATCTAGCGTAGCTGTCTTAAATTAGTGGTGGATAGATTTTTAAAAAGCAACTTTTAGGGCTTCCCTGGTGGCGCAGTGGTTGAGAGTCCGCCTGCCGATGCAGGGGACGCGGGTTCATGCCCCGGTCCGGGAAGATCCCACATGCCGCGCGGAGCGGCTGGGCCCGTGAGCCATGGCCGCTGAGCCTGCGCGTCTGCAGCCTGTGCTCCCCAACGGGAGAGGCCACAGCAGTGAGAGGCCCGCGTACCGCAAAAAAAAAAAAAAAAAAGGCAACTTTTAGCAAAAGAAACGACTTTCAACAATGTTGCCTGGAGAAAATACCCCTTAACTTCCTCATGATTCCTGATAAACGCTCTGCACCTTTTTCACAGCACCCTATGATTTTTAGGCTAGTCTCCAGTTATAATACTCAGAGTTCCTGAAATTATCTGTGGTAAAACTAGTTATAAAAATTATGTAATTCAAGGATAACACTGTTATCTTTCTCTCTCTCTCTCTCTCTCTCTCTCTCTATATATATATATATATAATACATATATAGTAACTTGCTTCCAGCCATCCCTGGATTTAGGTCAAAAGACTCAATGAAATCGCCACTGGAAATAAATGGCAGTGGAGGAAAGTCTGTTAGTTGTATAGTGTCCAATTAAGAACATTACTATCTTAATTTTGCAATATACTGTGTTTGCTGGTGCTATTTTTATACAGTGAAGCAACAGCCTTGCAGGAAAATAAGAAACAGTTTAATAATAAAATATGCAACTTCCTAAAAAAAAAAAAAACTTTTTTCTATGCCATTGAATAATCTTCTATACCATCTTTTATAATGGTTACAAAGCTTTACAATAACAGGTGCACAATAACTTAATGAATTCTCTACAATAAGATCTTCATTTTGCTTGCAATTTTTAAATACCATGAACAATAATATTGGGATGCTCAACACTATAGATGTACCTTGTACACATCATGATTATGTCCTGAGGATAAATTTCTAGAGATGAAACTTCTAGATCAAAGGCATAAATATTCTGAAAGCTTTTTCCCCCTCAGCTTTACTGAGGTATAACTGACAAATAAAATTGTAAGATATTTAAAGCGTACCCTGGGTTAATTTGATATACATATACACTGTGAAAGGATTCCCACCATCTGGTTAATTAAGCTTTTAAGTATACATATGTGATCAACTTCACCTGTAGAAAGTTTGTCCCAATTTACTCTCCCATCAGCAGTGCCCCACTCCCTATGTCCTTCACATTTTTTTCTTTGCCAGTTTGGTCATTTTCTAGTTTTCCTAACCTAACTGGTCTATGCTAGTGCCTTAGGAGATGGCACGCTATCATGGACCACTGGAAGGTAGATAAACCGATGGACCTCAGGGCCCAGCTCAGAAACCAACACAGACACTGTAAGAAGCCCTTCGGAGAGACAAAAGGAACTGCGTCCTGGGCAGGAGAACTTGAAATAGGAAAGGGCCAGGGTCTTATATATGAGAAATGGGGAGGGGGTTGCTGGCAGTGTCCTTCCTCCACATGTACACACTACCCAAGAGATCTAGCGGCCTGACCTTTGGCCCTTATGGGTGTTGGCATCACCAGAGCCAGGGTTAGATGAAAAACAAAGGGTGATTCCAGAGCCCCCCCTAACTTTCACCCACCAGGTCCTTGGGCCGGACAAGGACGGCTGCTCCCAGATAAAGGCAGCAAGTGGAAGACTGGTACTAGGGAGTTCCCTGGGAGGCAGGGGAAGATGAGAGGGGAAAAGGGAAAGGCTGAACCCTGAGGCTAATCCCATCCCCTAAATCCATTTAGAGGAGGGAACACAAAGCCTCGGTTACACATTTCTAGCCAATGCAGCTCAGAGTCAAAAGGAATAAAAAGATGAGTGCACAGAAAAAACTAACCAGACACTGGAGGAAAACAAGCACCATGAAAGACAATAAACAGAACAAGCTATACCAGAAGAAGCAGACTAGTGGGACAGAAGAATTGAAATAAAACATAGCAAATCTCCTCAGAAAAATAAGGATGACACTGGAAAGTTGTTTTGAACAACCAACAACAAAGGAAATTTGGTAAGAATAATAAACTCGTTCAAAATAAAAATTAAGTGAATGAGGGAATTCCCTGGCAATCCAGTGGTTAGGACTTCCGCTGCCTGGGGCCCAGGTTTGATCCCTGGGAAGGGAATTAAGATCCCACAAGCCAGCTGCACAGCGTGGAAAAAAAGAAAAAACAATTAAGTGAACGAGTTTATTAGCAGAAATAGAGCTGAAGAAAAGATTAATGAGCAAAAACTGGGTTGAGGGGCTTCCCTGGTGGCGCAGTGGTTGAGAATCTCTGCCTGCCAATGCAGGGGACACGGGTTCGAGCCCTGGTCTGGGAAGATCCCACATGCTGCGGAGCAACTAGCCCCATGAGCCGCAATTACTGAGCCTGCGCGTCTGGAGCCTGTGTTCCGCAACAAGAGAGGCCGCGATAGTGAGAGGCGCGTGCACCGCAATGAGGAGTGGCTCCCACCAGCTGCAACAAGAGAAAGCCCTGGCACAGAAACGAAGAGCCAACACAGCCATAAATAAATAAATAAAATTTAAAAAAAAAAAGGCAAAAAAAAAAAAAAACTGGGTTGAGAAGTCAGAATATATGAGGACAGAATAAAGAGATGAAACAAACTAAAAGTTAAGAAATGAAGCTAGATGTCCACATTACAGGATATTCTTACAGAAGTTCCAGGTCAAACAGAAGAAATTCTAAAAGTTTCCAGGAATATAAAAGAATCACCTACAAAGAAATCAAGAATTAGACTGACATCAGATTTCTCAACAGAAAACTAGAAGCACGACAATTGAGTAATAGTTTCAAAATGTTGAAAGAAAATAATTTTTAACCTAGAATTTCATATACAGGTAAAATGATCAATTAAACATGAAAGTAAAACAAAGATATTTTCAGAAAGTTTTCTCCACACAAGCCCTCTTTGGCAAAACTCTTGAAGGGTGTATTCCAGCAAGAAAAGAAATGAATCTAAGAGAAAGCAATAATAAATAGGTACAAAGGGTTAGTAAATAATTAGTAATGTTTACTTTGTCTAATTAAGCAATGACTAAAACAAGAAATGTCTGTAAAAACAGAAATATCTGAACAGAATATCTGACCTGAAATTCCACTGAAAACTAAGGAGAGGGCAGGAGTGAAAGTGGGGGTAGAGACCAGGGGTGGTTAAAAATGTGTTCAGGCTCAGAGGGGAAACACAGATTTTTATAAGCTTTATACACTGATACAGAAAAATAGTAAGTATAAGTCTTATTAGGTTAGAGATAGCCAATAAAAAAATTAAAAATAAAATGTGGAACTTTCAAATCAGAAGAAAATTTGTCTAGTCATCATGAGGTGAAGAGAAAAAAGAAAGTGTATCATGGCAGAAATCCTTGTCCATATAAGTAGAGTGTTTAGATGGTGACATTTTCACGGCCTTTCCGGCCCCTAAATGCGCCACAGCTATTATGAACACACATAGATAGTATACATGTCCTGAGGAGACTTCTAGGAAACTCCTTAAATTCATGAAAATACCATTTGCCCATCCTTCCACTCTCTTGCTGCCTTGAACTTGAATGTGTTGAATGATGGCTGGAGCTCAAACTTGGATACAAGGTCAAACATGAAGCAGAGGAAAATGGGCAATTGTTTAATGCGTATAGAGTTTACCTCTGCAAGATGAAGAGCTCTGGAGATGGATTACACAACAAAGTGAATGTATTCAACACTACTGAACTGTACACTTAAAAAACGGTTAAGATGGTAAATTTTATGATATGTGTATTTTACAATAGAAATAAAGTAAAATGAATAGAGAACCATTACTCTCTTAAATATAAATTATTAAAAAAAAAAAAAAAGGTGGGACTTCCCTGGTGACGCAGTGGTTAAGAATCTACCTGCCAACGCAGGGGACACAGGTTCGAGCCCTGGTCTGGGAAGATCCCACATGCTGCGAAGCAACTAAGCCCACGCGCCGCAACTACTGAAGCCCGTGGGCCTAGAGCCCATGCTCTGCAACAAGAGAAGCCACCGCAATGAGAAGCCCGACACCGCAACGAAGAGTAGCCCCCTCTCTCCACAACTAGAGAAAGCCCACGCACAGCAACGAACACCCAATGCAGCCAAAAATAAATAAATAAATTTATTTTTTAAAAAAAAGGAACAGAAAGGTTGCAAGAAACCTGGGTCCCTGGGGACTCTTAGAGTGGAAGTGCCACACCAGTCCTAGACTGCATATTTCTGTTCCTCTAAGAATAAACTAAAACTTTTTAAAACCATTACTACTTTGAGTTTTCTGTCACCCACAGCTAAACCTAATCCCAATATGCCCAATAAGCAGAAAAATGTAAAACGGGGAAAAACAGAATTACAAGACATACTGGGGAAACACAAGTCAAAAGAAGACAGGGTGTCTTCTAGAATATCTAGAATATCAATCAAAGAAGCCATGCAAATCAGAAAAGTAAAGAGGAAACCCAATACAAGAACAAGGAAAATACAAGAAATCAGAGGGGAATTTCCTGGCAGTCCAGTGGTTAGGACTCTGTGCTTTCACTGCCCGAGGGTCTGGGTTAAATCCCTGGTTGAGGAACTAAGATCCCACAAGCCTCAGGGCAAAAAAAAAAAGAAATCAGAAAAGAGGAAATCTAAATGAATAAAAAGTAAATCTGAAGAGATAAAATTGTCAACCTCCCTAGTGTTCAGAGAAATGCAAAATAAACAAAGAGATACCACTTTATGTCTATCAGATTGGCAGGATTTAGGAATTAGGAGTTAGATAATACCAGATGTTGCTGAAGATGTGGGAAACGGGAGCCCTGCAGCACAACTGGGGAAGTGTCCTAACCATCCGGGTGCAGCTATTCAGGAGAGAGATCTGACAGCCAGCATTTAGTAAAAACAATCATGTATGTACAGCCAGTAACAGAGAAATCTCACTCCTGGGCATCTAACCCAGAGAAAACCTCCCACAAGTCCTCAAGGACAATGGTTTAAGGGATGTCCACCAGAGTCATCTGTGCTACCAAAAAAAGCTGGAGGCAACACACACAAACAGACCCACATTTGGACACTTGGAATATGACAAAGTTGGTTCTACAGAGCAGGAGGAAAACAGTCTTTTCAAGTGGTGGGACAAATGCATACCCACATGGAAAAAAATGAAATTGGGCCCCTACTTCAAAATACACGAAAATCAACTCCAGGTGTGTTATAAATGGGAACAGGATAACAAGACTGTAGAAGATTATATGGAAGAATATACCTTTGTGACCTCAAAGAAGGAACAGATTTAAGACATTTAAAAGCACTAATTATAGGGCTTCCCTGGTGGTGCAGTGGTTGAGAGTCCACCTGCCGATGCAGGGGACACAGGTTCGTGCCCTGGTCCGGGAAGATCCCACATGCCGCAGAGCGGCTGGGCCCATGAGCCATGGCCGCTGAGCCTGCGTGTCCGGAGTCTGTGCTCCGCAACGGGAGAGGCCACAACAGTGAGAGGCCCGCGTACAGCAAAAAAAAAAAAAAAAAAAAAGTTTAAATGCACTAATTATAAAGTAAAAGATTATTTTGTCTATATTAAAATTAAAAACTTGTTACTCGGGACTTCCCTGGTGGCACAGTGGTTAAGGATCCCCCTGCCAATGCAGGGGACACAGGTTCGATTCCTGGTCCAGGCAGATCCCACATGCGGCGGAGCAACTAAGCCCATGCACCACATCTACTGGGCCTGCGCTCTAGAGCCTGTGAGCCACAAATACTGAGCCCGTGCTCTGCAACAAGGGAAGCCACCACAAGGAGAAGCCCACGCACCACAACAAAGAGTAGCCCCTGCTCACAGCAATGAACACCCAATGCAGCCAAAAATAAAATTAAAAAACAAAAACAAAAAACTTCTGTTACTCGAGCCTGCATAAACAGAGTGTAAAGACAAGCCATGGAATGGAAAAAGGTACAGATAGTATTTAATCAATAAAGAGTATGTGTCCACAACACAGAGAATCCCTACAAGTCCTAAGAAAAAGACCACAGCCAAACAGACTTAAATAGGAACTTCTTAAAAGAGGAAATCCAAAAGGATGTTGAAAAGATTCTCCATCTCATTAGTAATTACATCATTAATCACCGAATTAAAACCACAATGAGATATCTTAATACATTAAGTCTAACTATACCAACTGTTGATGAGGATTTGGAGCAGTGAGAACTCATATTGCTGTTAAGAATATATACTGGTCGGGCTTCCCTGGTGGCGCAGAGGTTGAGAGTCCGCCTGCCGATGCAGGGGACACGGGTTCGTGCCCCGGTCCGGGAAGATCCCACATGCCGCGCAGCGGCTGGGCCCGTGAGCCATGGCCGCTGAGCCTGCGCGTCCGGAGCCTGTGCTCCGCAATGGGAGACACCACAACAGTGAGAGGCCCGCGTACCGCAAAAAAAAAAAAAAAAAAAAAGAATATATACTGGTACAATCACTTTGGAAACTAGTTTGGTATTCGCTAGTGTAGGTCAAAATACACATATCCTAAGACTTAGCTATTCTACTCCTAGGAATATATCCTAGGAAAACCCATGCACATGTTGACCCATATACTGAATAAGAATGTCACAGGAACATTGTTCCTATTATCCCAAACGGGGAACAACCCAAATATTCATCTACAGGAGAATCAGAAAGATAAATTATGGTACAGTCCTATAATAAAACTCCATACAGGGACTTCCCTGGTGGTCCAGTGGCAAAGAATCCGCCTTACAATGCAGGGGACATGGGTTCCATCCCTGGCCAGGGAACTAAGATCCCACATACCACGGGGCAACTAAGCCCGCATGCCACACTACTGAGCTCACGCACCTCAACTAGAGCACGTATGCCACAACAAGAGAAGAGAAAACCCACGAGCCACAACTAGAGAGAAGCCCGCACGCCGCAACGAAAGGTCCTGCATGCCTCAACGAACATCCCGCATGCCGCAACTAAGACCCGATGCAGCCAAAAATAAAAATTAAATTAAATTAAAAACAAAAACAAAAAAAC
This sequence comes from Delphinapterus leucas, assembly GCF_059928025.1. Lineage (NCBI taxonomy): Eukaryota > Metazoa > Chordata > Mammalia > Artiodactyla > Monodontidae > Delphinapterus > Delphinapterus leucas. The sequence goes on from NC_143143.1 coordinate 9,339,700, forward strand.
CTCCATACAGCAATGAAAAGGAACAAACAGCTCCAAATACAACATGGATGATTTTACAAACATAACACTAGGCAAAAAAAGCAAGGCATACAAAAATAGATACTTCATGATGCTGCTTATATAAAGTAAAAAATGTTTACAAATGACTAAAGAAGTGATCGTAAAAGCAAAAGTAGGAGAGTGATTTCCTCTACAGGGGAGGGAGGGGGATGCTGGGAAGAGTTACAGAGCCTTCTGGGGGACCTGGCAATGTCTATTTTTTGACCTAGGTGGTTTTTACAAGGGTATTAGCTTTATATTTTTTCACTATATACTACATATGTTTTAGATACTTTTCTGTACGTGTTTTATTTTTTTGTTTGTTTTTTGTTTGTTTTTTTTGCGGTACGCGGGCCTCTCTCTGTTGCGGCCTCTCCCGTTGCGGAGCACAGGCTCCGGACGTGCAGGCCCAGCGGCCATGGCTCATGGGCCCTGCCGCTCCGCGGCATGCGGGATCCTCCCGGACCGGGGCACGAACCTGCGTCCCCTGCATTGGCAGGCAGACTCTCAACCACCGCACCACCAGGGAAGCCCCTCTGTACGTGTTTTATATTTCAGATCTTTTCAAAACAATCAGGAAAAAAAGAGTTGGAGAAATCTGGGTGTTTATCACTCAGGGAATGTATAGATAAATGTGGTCACTGCACATAAGAGAATACAATGCAAGAGTAATGATAATAATTTTATTTACAATTACAGAAACATGCAGAGTTCTCAAAAACAAAAAGAGAACAGAGGTTTATAGCACAATGCTATATATAGATGCAAATTTTTAAAAAATACAAATATGAAACGCTATGTATTTTTCAAGAATATACAGGTGTCCAGAACTTCCCTGGTGGCGCAGTGGTTAAGAATACGCCTGCCAATGCAGGCAACACAGGTTCCATCCCTGGTCTGGGAAGATCCCACATGCTGCGGAGCAAATGGGCCCGTGTGCCACAACTATTGGGCCTGCGCTCTGGAGCCCGTGAGCCACGGCCGCTGAACCCGCGCACCACAGCTACTAAAGCCTGCTCACCCTAGAGCCCGCACACCACAACTACTGAAGCCTGCGCGCCTAGAGCCCGTGCTCCACAACAGGAGAAGCCACCGCAGTGAGAAGCCCGCGCACCGCAACGAAGAGTAGCCCCCGCTCACCGCAACTAGAGAAAGCCCGTGCGCAGCAACGAAGACCCAATGCAGACAAAAATTAAAAGAAAAAGAATATACAAGTGTCCAAATAAACCCATGGAAGAGGAATTAGAAAGGCATATATACATATTAAACACATGATGTAATAAACTACAGTGGGCAGCAGGAGTCCACAAACTTTTTCTTACAGGGCCAGATAATAAATATCTTGGGCTTTGCAGGCCATTAGGTGTTATGGCAATTACTCAGCTCTGCCATTACAACTCAAAAGCAGCCACAAATAAGGAAACAAACAGGCATAGGTGTGTTCAAATAAAACTATATTGAATCACAGGGAGCAGGCCTGGGCTGTAGTTTGTCAAGCCCTGGAAAAGAGGAATGGGTTAAGGAAAGGGAATAAAGGGGGGGGAATAATAAAATAAGAGGCTTTGCGTGGACCAATGACAGAGGATGCCTTGAAGTATTTTCAACTCAATTCTGGGAAAATACATTCCATTATAATTAAGAGGCAATCAAAGAAAGAAAGAAAACGTTACCTTTTTGTTGTTTCGATTTTCTTCCACACTTACCTCCTTGTTGTCTGTCACGGGAACCCACTTAAATATCCTAAGGGACGTGTCACCCACAGTCACCCACTTTTTCTCCCTAAAACAAAGACACTTCTTAGAACTGATAAACAATAAAATAGATTTTCTGATCATAACTGTGCTTTCCCACTTCTCAGTAGATCATTCCTTCAATCTTAAGTGCTTTCTAAACTTCCTCTCCGTCAAATCATACCTTACCTTTCAGGACAAAATCATCCCTTCCAGAAACACTTTGCTATCAAATGCCTTTGGCTCTGAACCCTCTACTTGCCACCTTTGCTCATGTACAGTGTACCAAAACCTTTTGTTCCTCACAGCCTACAGCAGTATAGAGTATCAGCACATTTTCAAACTCAGGTATCTATCTGGCATAAACTTCTTTATTTCCCCAAAATTAATTCAATTCCACTGATATTTATAGAGCCCTAATATACAAGGCCCAATAGGAGACAAAGGATATATAAGATAGGGTCCCTCTCTTGGGAACTCATAGCAATGAAAAGATAAGTAAAGAAAGCATTGTAACACGTGAAGGTGGCAAGGAAGAAGGCTGAAAGAGTAAGATCAGGATATCGCACGGAAGGCAGAACTCCTATGACTCCTGTGGAACTCTGGATTGAAACACGATGCTATTTAAAAATAATCACAGGAGCAGGACAGGATGCTTCCAACTAACAGACCTGAGCCTCACACTGGCTTCTGGAAGAGGTGAAGGCCAAGCCGCCATGGAAAGACTGCTTTAAGGTTTCATTTTACAAGAGGTTACTTTTGAGATGAGCCTTAAAAAATGAGTAGTTGTTCTCCCCACCCCGCACATACCTGGGGAGGGAAAGGCAAGTGACATTGTTGAATAAGAGTGTAGATTATGAACGGCCAGAGTTGGGGAGTCTGGAGTATGACTTTTGCAAGTTTCGCATCCCAATTTGAGGACAAAAAAGCAAAAAAAGTAACTGCTGTTACTGCTGCTATTGGTGATGCTATTCAGCAAATGGTAACATCACAGAAAGGTAGAGACTATGATGTAACAGAAAGAAGAATGAACTAAAGACTTAGGCAACTGGAATTAATTCCTGGACAAGCCACTCATTTATTCCTCATTTACTCAAAAATATTTAATATTCAAGACCCTATGCTAAGTCTTGGGCACACAGGGAACATGATGCACAGTCCTGACCCTCACAGACCCAAAATTCCAACTGGAAACAGACATCACACAACTCATCTCACAGTTAGAAACCTAATCACTAGGTTTAACCATATCAAACTGCCGCTTCTGCTGGTTAAAAAGGCAAATACAGGCGATATCTTATGCTTCGACCTAATACAATTGTGGAAAGTTCCAGTAGGGGACCTGATTTAGACTGGGGATCTTGAAAGGTGTCCTTGAGGAAGCAACTGGAGAGCAGAACTAGGAGTTAACTAGGCAAGGGGGAGGAGAGGGTAGAGGAAGGACACCAGGTAGCAGAAACAGAAGTGTGGCCCCAACTGAAAGATGGCCAGCATCTTGGGAAAGAGGGCAGTTTGAACCAGTCTGGTGGGGCAAGAAGGATCATCTTTGGTCTTTATCCTAAGAGCAAGAAGAGATCAATGAAGCATTATTTCCTAAGCAGAGGAGTGCTAGAAGATTCACCCTTGAGAAAAATACAATGTGATGAATGGACTGGGGAATGAGCCAGTCCTGAAGCAGGCAGATCATAGGGAAGTTGGTACAAGAGTTCTGGGTGAGAGAATATGCTCATCTGCCCTAGGCTGCAGGTGAGGACGGAGATGGCCAGAAGAGAAAGGTATGCCCATTTTTAGGTTTCCCAAAAAAACCTAGAAGGATGAGATTTGGAGGGGAAAAATCATTAATTATTTAACTAGTATTTATGAGTCCAACTATATATCAAGCCCTTATTGATAAAGAGTTAAGGAACTTGATCTTGTAGAGAAATGGACAAATAAACACGAAAATAAAGTCCAAGGTAATGACCCTAAAGGGAGTGGAGGGACTTCCCTGGTGGCGCAGTGGTTAAGAATCCGCCTGCCAATGCAGGGGACATGGTTCGAGCCCTGGTGGGGGAAGATCCCACATGCCACGAGCAACTAAGCCCGTGGGCCACAACTACTAAAGCCGGCGCGCCTAGAGCCCGTGAGCCACAACAAGAGAAGCCACCGCAATGAGAAGCCCACCCACCGCAATGAGAAGCCCACGCACCGCAAGGAAGAGTAGCCCCCGCTCGCTGCAACTAGAGAAAAGCACCCGCGCAGCAACGAAGACCCAACACAGCCAAAAATAAATAAATTAATTTTAAAAATAATAATAAAGGGAGTGGAGAGTGAAGGGCAGGAGAACTTGGAGAAGGCTTCCTGGAGGGAGCTAACACCTACCCGGACTTTAAAATTATTAGTAGTAATCAGCTAGAGAAAAGTACTCAAGAAGTTGGCGCAAACAGTTGGCTGTGAAAATTGAAGGTGATAACGCATCACTGTTTCTGGTACAAAATAGGCGGTCAACCAGCGCCTGCAACGAACGCTACAGGAGCCGTTTCCAAACGAAGGGTAGATCCTGACTCCTCTACTAACAGCTCCCAGTCCATCAAGAGAAAATGCCTACCCAGCTCGCTCGTGTGGGTCCATATTAGGCGAAACACAGGGCTTTTAATTCCAATAACCACTTGGTCCCGTGGCATGCAGGTTTGCCGAGAAGCTCTCACCTAACTTAGACTTCATACGTAGAGCGCTCAGTCTGGCCAACGGGAAATTCTCAGAGATTGTTAGCTATTATACGGGACAGTTCAGAACGCAAAAGGCTCCCGAGGCAGGCGGGCGCCGGGACGAGGCCCGCGCGAGGACCGGCGTGCGAACCAGGTCCCATTGACCGAGCGCCGCCAAACGCCCGCAGCTCCCCCGGGCGCCGCGCTGCCCTAGGGCAGGTGGGCGGACCCGCGGGCCGGGCGACCCGCTGATTGGTTGCGGCTGGCGCGCCCTCTGACCTCACGCCGACGCGAGCGGCACCCTCCTCCCGCCTTCTCCGCTCCCCCTTCCCCCAAGCGCCCGCCGGTCGGCTCCCACCCCACACGCCAGTTCACCGCCGCTCTGGGCCTGGGCCGGCGTCCCCCTCCAGCACCCTCGGCCCTGGCCCCTCACCATTTCCGCACTTTCTCGATGGCCGCCATCACCTTCTTGATGTCATCCTTGGCCCGGCTGCGGGTCTCGGCCCGGACAGACCGGCCCGACATGGCGTCAGTGGGAACGGCGGGGGCCGGGGCACTGCTCCCAAGGCACCGGGAATTGCGCGCCTCACGCGCCGCCGCCCGCCCGGCGCAAACAGCGTCACCGCGGCCGTCGCCCCCTCCGTGCGCGCGTGCGCGAGGAAGCGCGCGCACCCGCCCTCCCCATGGGGCTCGAGGCATCAGCGCGCCTGCGCGCCCAGTCTCAGGTGCCCCACCCCGGGCGTCCCACCCAACGTGCCCCGCCCTGGTCATCCCACCCGGGGCGTCCCCGAGTACAGTAAGCTTCCAAGCAGGCCAGGGTAAGCGGGCGAGCTGGTGGCACATGCTGTGTGCAGCGTGTGGTGGGAGGCTCTTTCCCAGGGGAGCATCTTAATCCTCTGGACAGGGCTGCCGCCATAACCTATATTTTATGGGCTTGACCCTAACGTTACTGAGGGTCTGCACCATCCTGTCCTGCTGCCGCTCCTGTCTGGGGCCCTGGCTCCCCAGATAACACCATTGTGCTCCAACTACAGAGAATTTCACACCTTTAGTATGCCTTCCAACGTTTGCACACATCTGTTCCCCACCTGGAATTCTGTCTCTTCACCTAATGACCACTTAACTCTTCCAACATCCCGTTTGAACTACGACAGGTCTTCCTCTGATATCCTGGGGTGCCACCTAGTGCATCCTTGACACTACATCAGCAGTCCCCAACCTTTTTGGCACCAGGGACTGGTTTCATAGAAGACAATTTTTCCGGGGCGGGGGTGGGGGTTGATGGTTCAGGCGGTAATGCGAGCGATGGGGAGCGGCAGATGAAGCTTCACCCGCTCGCCTCCTGCTGTGCAGCACAGTTCCTAACAGGCAGAGGACCAGTACTGGTCCATGGCCCTGTGGTTGGGGACCCCTGCTCTACATTACTGTCTCATTTAATTCAGCAATTGGTGATTATATGATGCCTGCGTTGTGCAAGACTCCATGCTCAGTGCTGAGGACAAAATCTGGGGTTTTGCTTTCAAAGAGCATCCAGTTTAGTAGAACATGCAGACCAGAAAACAGGCATTTAAAATGTCATTTTAGGGGACTTCCCTGGTGGCGCAGTGATTAAGAATCCGCCTGCCAACGCAGGGGACACGGGTTCTAGCCCTGGTCCGGGAAGATCCCACATGCCCTGGAGCAACTAAGCCCGTGCGCCACAACTACTGAGCCCGTGTGCCACAACTACTGAAGCCTGCGTGCCTAAAGCCCGTGCTCTGCAACAAGAGAAGCTACCACAATGAGAAGCCCATGCACCCCAACAAAGAGTAGCCCCTGCTCGCCGCAACTAGAGAAAGCCCACGCTCAGCACCGAAGACCCAACGCAGCCAAAAATAAATAAATAGAAATAAATAAATTTTTAAAATAATAATAAAAATAAAATGCCATTTTATAAACGCTAGGCTAAGAGAGGTATTGTACAAGGTGCTATGACAACCCTAATCTAGATGAGGGGTGTCTAGAGGCATCTGGGGAAAAATGACCTTGAAGTTGAACTTTGAGAATACAGTAGGTGCAATTGCTCTAAGTCCTGTGTCCACAGACACTGTAGATGCTCAGTAGATGTTTGGGTGAATGTTCAACCTTCAGTGCAGCTCCCTAGTCTTCCCACAGCACCCTAGGCATTTATTGATGCTTGCAGTATGCAGAGAGGGTCCTGGAGCAACTGCTTCAGGAAACATAAAGGAAGTAAGTGACAGTTTGCATTGCTTGGTAGCAGCTACTTCTTTCAGCTCTAGAGGAATTTTCTTCTGTGTGCCCAGAGAAATGTGTAGCTAACCCTGAACTTGACATAGCCTCTATAACTGTTCGCCCTTTCATAATCCACCAACATCATGGCTCGATAAGCATTTGAGGAGTGGAAGAGCTGAACTAGCATGTGGAGGGAAGGACGATTCTAGAAATAACGGGATCAAAGGTGGCATGTCTGTTTCTCAAAGCCACTGATCCAAAATAACTGAACCAAAGAACTATCTGAGCACCTGCTATATGCCCTGCAGCAGTGGACACTGGGTGACACAAAGATGAGTAAGACACACTCCCTGCCCTTTGGGCGAGGATAAGGAAAGCAAGAGGAAAATAAAACTCGAGGCAGAGCATGTTAAGTGTTGTGAGAGAGGCCAGCTCTCTAGAATTCTCCAGTTCTGTTCATAGGGCCCCCTGGTCTAGGCACACGTCACCAGACATTTATGTCTCACTTCTCTCTCACCCTTGTCCAAGTCCTGGCCAGCACCCCACTCCCACCCCAAGGTCTCTTGCCTCTAGTTTCTCTACTCCACAGCCCCCTGCTCCTCCCAGCTTCTTTAGCCTCCTGCACCCATCTCTCCTCCAGCCCACCCTGCCAGTCGCCAGCTTCTTCGGGCCATCCCCTGAAGACCCAGTGATCCTCCTGTTTCCCGCTCACATTTGTCCACCTGGCCCTACATTCCCCACCTGTCTCCCACTGAAGTTCTCTCTGTGTAAGAGACTGGTCAAAATGGGCACCTGCCAACTATTTCCCGAAGCCTGCACAAATGCCCTCTGTTGACATACTTCTCTTTAAAGAGATCTCACCTTGACATTTTCTAGGTGAAAGCCCTGTGCTAGATGAGCTGGGTGCTGAGATGAGCGGCCCAGACCTCTACCTTGGGCAACTTGCATTCAAAGCAGTGCATTCAAAGTAAAAGCTACAGAGACCTGCAATGCCCCAACCGTCTACCTCCTCCCATTAATTCTCTGACCTCACCACCGGCAATCTACCCTTTGCTGTCTCTGCTCCAACTACGCTGGCCTCCTTGCTCATCTGAAAACACCCAGTAAAATTCTTTGCACTGTAGGTCCCTCTACCTGGATCATCCATTCTGCATACATGTATTTACATGGCTCACTCCCTCACCTCCTTCAGGTCTTTACTCAAATGTTATCTTCTCAATTCAGCCTTTCTTGGCCACCCTAAGACTGCAGTATGCAATCCCACACACACACTCTGTATCCCCCTCCCCCAATATATTTTTCTCCAGAGCATTCAGCACTGTCTGATATACTATTTTACCCTCTGTCTTGTTTACTGTCTATCTCCTTTCAGTAGCTCCATGAAGGTAGCAACATGGTCCCTTTTGTTTTGTTCACTGATTATCCCTAGCACCTAGAACAGAGCCTGGCACTCAGTGGGTGATCATTAAGTATCTGTTGAATGAATGAATTCCCAGCCATGATGCTTCCTCTTCCATGAAGCCTTCCCCAGATCACTTCAAGCAGGAGGAAGGAAGCCTCGCTCCCCTGAACCACCACAGGCAGGTAGGAGAAGCCAGCCTGAAGGCCATATGACCTGGGTGGACGTCCTCAGATATCCCTGAAGATCATAAGTTTAATCACAATTAGAAGTTCTTTGGCTTTTCCTTTGCTCTGTATTATCTGGCTATCCCCTGTAATGGCAGCCCTGTGATGGCAGGGACCCCATCGTCAAGTTCACCAGCACATCCCCGATGCCTAGCACAGCACCTGGCACAGATGAGGTGTTTAATAGAGTGTTATCGAATGAATGAATGAGAGAATGACCACCACACCTCCCCACAGGCTCTCTCTAGGGCCTGCCATCAGCTGTTTTCTCCCTTTCTGCCCCATCCACATTACCTGGAAATCATCGCACTTTCTTTGTCAGAGCGATTTAGCTCCTAGGTAGCACTCAATCCTCCCCCAACCAGGACGTGTGTCCAGGGCCAGTGCGCCTTTGATGACCAGGCCTCTTCCAAAATCCTTTCCATGCCTCCACATTGCCCAAGTTCAACCTCATACCATAGTGTTAATCAGGGTCCCAAATATGATCTCAGTCACAGGGAAAAGAATGCTAGGAGGCAGAAACCCTGGGTCGGAATCCCAGCTCAGCCATGAACTTGTCTCATGGCTTTGCGTAGGTCACTTAACCACTCTGAATCCTAGTTTTGTTCTGTGTTTTGTTTCCTGTGAAATGACTTCAATAACAATGGCTCTGTACTTCATAGGCTTGTACCAAGGACCTGGTGAGGTAGAAACCGGACAAGCTCTGTAAACCACAAAGTGCCTTGCAGGCAGAAATTCTCTTTTTGGCTTCCTGTGCCATTGCTCCTGCCATACTCGTAGCTCCAGCCGAATAAACCTGTTCCCTGTTCCCTGAGCAGATTCTGCACATCACCTCTGTGCTCTTACTCACACTGCTTCTCCCCTGAGGAATGCCACCCCCTCTCCTTCCCCAGTTGCCATCCTCCTTCTGAAATACCCATCTCTTAAGACTCAACCTCCTCCACAATTATTCCAAAAGCATGTAATCCCACCCTTGCTTAGGTCCCCCTAGAGCATTGCGTTCACCTCTCTCGGCCCTTTCCTTTTTTTTTTTTTTTTTTGCGGTACGCGGGCCTCTCACTGTTGTGGCCTCTCCCGTTGTGGAGCACAGGCTCCGGACGCGCAGGCCCAGCGGCCATGGCTCACGGGCCCAGCCGCTCCACGGCACGTGGGATCTTCCCGGACCGGGGCACGAACCCGTGTCCCCTGCATCGGCAGGCGGACTCTCAACCACTGCGCCACCAGGGAAGCCCCCTTTCCTTTTATTTTACCTCCCAAAAAGCTGAGCTCCTCACCCAGGCTGCTTCAGTGGAAGACAGGGTCTGAGGAACCTGCTGAGTCTCATGGTTCTAGCCTAGAACCTGTGTATTCATCTCTCGCACTGGTATCTATGAAAATCTGTTTGAGGAAAAGCCTTGAAGACTAAGAGCCTGAACTACGCTGACGTTCTCTCTTTTCTCCTTCTTGGGTTGTGTTAGAGCCCGGCTGAGAGAGAAGACAGAGGACCTGGATCAGGTCTTCTTCCTCTGAAAGCCACTTTGTAGGCTGTGCTCCTTTGTAAGGCCACCAAGGCCCACACAACAGTCCTGATGAGTCAAGGAGACCTGTAGGAGGTTGTGGGCGCTCCCTGTGTGTCCTTAGGCAGCAACATTGAACCTACTGGAATTCATTAAAAGAGAGGTTACATGGGCTAAAAATGGAAACGGTTCAAAAACCCCCTCAAAACATTCACAGGCATGGGTCCTTGATGCCTTGCTAATGAGAAGTGCCAGAAAGAAACAAGAAAACAGCCAGTGATGGCCAGTCAGAGGCAGAGAGAGCCCAGTGCTGCTCCAACCATGAGGACCCCCAAGAAGCTTGTTAAAATGCAGCTTCCGGGGACTTCCCTTGCAGTCCAGTGGTTAAGACTCTGTGCTTCCACTGCAGGGGGCGCGGGTTCGTTCCCTCGTCCGGGAACTAAGATCACGCATGCCAAAAAAAAAACGCAGGCTCCTGGGCCCTGTCCCCAAGGTTTTCTCTGTGGTACAGCTTTGGCACATGTATTTTATTTTCATTTTATTTATTTATCTTGATATATAACATGCACATGCTAGAAAATTAAAAGGGTACAAAATGTTAGTAATTGTTGAAGCTGGTTAATGGAAACGTGGGGGTTCGTTATACTATTCTATTTTTGTACATGCTGAAATTTTTCATGATAAAAAGTTTTTTTAAGGGATACAGTGAAGGGACTTCCCTGGTGGCGTGGTGGTTAAGACTCCGTGCTCTCAATCGCGGGGGCCTGGGTTCGATCCCTGGTCAGGGAACTAGATCCCACATGCATGCCTCAACTAAGAGTTCAAATACCACAACTAAGGTGCCCGCCCACCGCAACTAAGACCCAGTGCAACCAAATAAATAATTTTTTTAAAAAAGGTATACAGTGAAGTTCAAAATTAAAAAAATAAAGCAAGTCTGTCTCTCTTTCCCTCCCTGGTCCCACAGTCACCCTGTTCCCCAATGCTTAACCTTCCAGTGATGAGACAGTCTATACCAATGGCCTCAGCCTGGCTGCACGTGGGAAGCTTCAAAAGATATTAATGCTTGGGTACTTCTAACCCCGTCCCCCCGCTCCTAGAGGTTCTGATTTACAGGACTGCAGCCTGGCCATTGGGATTTGTTCTTAAGCTTTCCAGATCACCCTAATGTACAGCCAATGTCGAGACCCACTCGTCTTGTTTACAAGCATATGTGCAAAAGTACATATTCACACAACTGGTTGCAGCACACTCTGTGCATTATTCTGCACTTTGATATTTTACGTAACACATCGTTGTATTCTCTGTTGCTGCTGTGACAAATCACAACAAACTTAGTGGCTTAAACAGCACAAGTGTGTTATTTTGTAGATTAGAAGTCTGATAGGGATCTCACTGGGCCAAGTTCAAGGTTCATTCATTCCTTCCTAGAGGCTCTAGCAGAAAATCTGTTTCCTTCCCTTTTCCAGCTTCTAGGAGCTGCCCACTTTCCTTGGTTCATGGCTCCTTCCTCCATCTTCAAGGACAACAGCATCAGGCTGAGTCCTCCTCCTGCTGCCGTCTCTCTGACGTTCTCTTCTGCCAGCCTCTTCCACCTTTAAGGACATCGTGTCCTTGTGATTACATTGGGCCCACGCAGATAATACAGGGTAATCTCTCTATTTTAAAGCCAGCTGGTTGGTGACTTTAACTCCATCTGCTACCTTAATTCCCCTTTGGCATATGCAGTGGACTGAATGAATGTGACACCACAAAATTCATATTTTGAAATCTAACCCCCAGCGTGATGGTATTAAGAGGGGCCCTTGGGACGTCCCTGGTGGTCCAGTGGTTAAGACTGCGCACTTCCACGGCAGGGGGTGAGGGTTCTATCCCCGGTCAGGGAACTAAGATCTCGCATGTTGTGCGGCACGGCCAAAAAAATTTTTTTTTAATTAAGAGGGGCCTTTGGGAGGAAATTCAGTCATGAGGGTCGAGCCCTCATGAATGATTGGTATTCGTGCCCTTATAACCGGGACCCCAGAGAGCTCTCTTGCCCTTTTACTGCCATGTGAGGACACAACGAAAAGATGGTCATTTATGAACCAGCAAGCAGGCTCTCACCAGACACCAAATCTGCCAGTAACTTGATCTTGGACTTCCCATCCTCCAGAACTGTGAGAAATAAATTTCTGTTGTTTAAGCCATCCAGTTTATGGTACTTTGTTACAGCAGCCCAAACTAAGACAGCACGTATCCTAACGAATTCACAGGTCCCAGGTATTGGGATGTGGACATTTTTGTGGCGGGGGTGGGGGTGGGGATCATTGTTCTGCTGCCACATCACAGAAATTTGTCCAAACAAGAGGAAAGTACATTTAGTGTATTTTTAAAAAGATGATCTTATGTGTAGCCCAGTTTGGGAACCAATGCTGAGGCCCTGATCAGAAAGAATCTGCAAGGCAGACTAAGGAGCTCTGACCCGGTTTTACTATTTAAATATTCTCCTTAAATAAAAAACAAGAAAACAAAAATATTATTTATTTGAGACCTGTAACCTAGTCATGTACATCCAGGCCTTCCTTCTCCCCACAGCCACAGGGAGGAAACATCTTGTATACTCCAAATATAGCCCATGGAAGATGTTTAGCAACTATCCCTGGAAGGAAGGAAGGAAGGAAGGAAGGAAGGAAGGAAGGAAGGAAGGAAGGAAGGAAGGGAGGGAGGGAGGGAGGGAGGGAGGGAGGGAGGGAGGGAGGGAGGGAGGAAAGAAGGAAGGAAAGAAGGAAGGGAGGGAGGGAGGAAGGAAAAAAAGGAGAGGGGCGGGAGCTCTCCTTACCCATCCTCCTGACACTGGGTCTGGTTTCCCATCTGCCTCTCTGAGTAAGCCTGTTTTTTCTTCCTCTCCAGCCTCTCTTGCTACTTCCAGACCCCTCTACACACAGGTTCTGTGATATTCAGTAATACCCTGGCTGTCCTCATTTTGTCATTTCTGAGTACCAGGTACTGTACTGGGCACAGGGCTGTGCCTCGCTGATGGCAGGTAACCACATTCTGGCCTACGTTCTGGGTACAGGCATGGCTGGGAGGCTGCATAAGAGTGCGTTGAGAACACAAGTGCTGGAGCCAAGTTCATATCCTAACTCTGTCACTTAGGGAAGCCCCTTAACCTCTTCGTTTCTCAGTTTCACCATCTCTAAGATAGGAATAGCAATATCTACCCAGTAGGATGTGGTGAAGCTTAAATAGCCTAATGTGTACAAAGCACTTACAACCCTGCCTACCACATACTCAGTACTTGCTGTTGTTACTATTATTGTATTTCCTGATACCAGATCAAGCGCCTTTTGGATGGAAGGAATGCCATCTATCCATCTTTGCTTCCCAGTGGCAAGCACTGAGTATTGGGTGCAGAAACTATGCAAAAGAGGGCTTTTGAATCAAAGGGTATAGGAATTCTCTGGCGGCCCAGTGGTTAGGACTGTGATGAAGGATCAAGGTGTACATGGTTTCCATGTTGGTACCCTGGGTGCAGCTGGTCTCTGGGATGCTTGGAAGAATTTGAAGGTCAGAATGGAGAGTCAGTAATCAGACCACAGATACCGGTAAAGAAAACGCACAAGATTGCTTTCACGTATCCAGAACTTTTGGAAAAACTCTGATACATACCTGGTTGAACCCCCAGGAACTCACAATAAAATACTGTATTACATTTCTGACGTGTTGAGGAGAGCTTAGCATAGTGAACTTGGAATTGCAGAGAAAAGATGGAGTGTGGTCAACACAGTGTTAATAGTGTTAGATGTGGGCAAAGAGGACTCCTCCGGAGGGACATGTCCTGGCCCTCCTCCTGCCATGCCCGTCCCCACGAGGCACACTTGCAGGACCAGGGAAATGTGACCACCCAGAGCTTTTGTCCCCATCTCATCCACTAGACCCTGGACTCCCTGTCCAAACAGACACAAGCCTGCTTCAAGGGCTTGTACCAGCCTCTCACCAGGTCCATTCTCCCAAAGGTGGGGCTGCCATGGTGCACACCCTAAGGCCCGAGTGGTCGGTGGCCAAGGGGCGGGTGGTGTCTTGCAGGGATATGATGGCATGTGAGGTGCGGGCTGGGGTATCTCTTGCAATGTGGGAAAGAATCAGGTGGGAAAAGGGGGACAGCCTTGATCATGGGATGGTTGGCTTTGACAACACTTTGTGGCACAGACCTGAGTCTGAGAATTCTAAATTTGAACTTGGCCTTCCAGGAAGTTATAAGAAGGTAGGAGGACAGAACATATTTGAGCTTGGCTTAATTTATAAGAAATATTAAGACATGGCATGGCATGTGGGCCTTCATTTGTATTCTTGCCTCTGGCTTTGCAAATGAAAGGAATTTATTTTTTTAATTATTTTTTTGGCCGGGCCGCACAACTTGTGGGGTCTTAGTTCCCCGACCAGGGACTGAACCCATGCCCTCGGCAGTGAAAGGGCAGAGTCGTAACCACTGGACCGCCAAGAAATTCCCTAAAGGAATGTATTTTAGCACTAGATAGGCCTAAACTTGAAGATCTGGGCAAGCCATTTATTGGTTATGTGACTTTTGGGCAATTTACTTGTACTCTCTAATAATACTGATGTCAAGGCTCTCTCAGTTGCAAGTAAGAGTATCCCAACTCAAACGGACAATCATAAACAGGAATCTATTGGCTCTTATAACTGACAGTCCAGTGGTGGCAACCTCAGGTGTGTCTGGATCCAGCTGTCTAAACAAGCAGCATCCTTAGCACAGCATCTCTCTACATCTTTGGCTGCTTTCCTGTGTTGGCTTCATTCTTGGACAGGACTACACATAGTTTCTTTACATCCAACTTACTAAGCAATCCCAGCAGAAAATTAAACATATTTTCACTTTTCTAAAGTTCTGGCAAAGTCCAGGAATATGCTGATTGGTTATATGCCCACCATGGAGGGTCTGGGTCTATCCCCTATAAATTGTACAGATTAAGATTTGGGGAAGTGGGACTTCACCAAATAAAAACTAAGATGTGGCTGGTTACTGGGTTTTGCTGAGGCAAAAACAATAGTGAGTTGGTAGGGATTGAAGGCTTCGCACTCAACGTTAGCCACTATTAATGTGACCAAGAAAATGAAAATGGACTCAAACTGGGTATGTATACTGAATAGAAAGCAAGTGGAAACCACATTCATTTTCCAATTGCCCTGAACCCTGGGATCAGAGTTGGAAGCTTGAAGAAATGAAGACTTGGACATACAGTCACAATCTCAAGAAGACATTCCCAGGTTTGCGTATATGAATCATGCTTTCGGTTGCTGTGGCTGATTCTGCAGTGCCAACCTGTTCTATCAGTGGGCCTCAGCCTCAAGAGCTGTGTGCTCAAAACAAGCCAGGATCACCTGGAAGACTCATATTTCTGGAATTTTGTAGAGGAGAACATGAATCCCAAATTATTGTTTCTAGATATGTGGCCAGTTTGGGGCAATGCTGAGTCTCTGATATAACCTATAATCATTTTTTTTTAATATTTATTTGGTTGTACCAGGTCTTAGTTGCGGCAGGCGGGCTCCTTAGCTGTGGCATATGAACTCTTAGTTGCGGCATGCATGTGGGATCTAGCTCCCTGACCAGGGATCGAACCCGGGCCCCCTGCATTGGGAGCACAGAGTCTTAACCACTGGGCCACCAGGGAAGTCCCAACCTATCATCATTGATAACTCATCACCAGAGTATGTGCTTCCTACTTACCTCCTATAATCTCTAATTGCAGAACATCTTTTTTGTTTTTGGCTGCACAGTGCAGCTTGCGGGATCTTAGTTCCCCGACCAGGGATCGAACCCGTGCCCCTTGCAGTGGAAGCATGGAGTCCTAACCACTGAACAGCCAGGGAATCCCCCAGAACATCTTTTAAATAAGAGTATTCTCATTACCTTAATTGAAATTGATGAAGACTATCAACAGGCCTTTAGATGTGCACTTTTGTGGTTTAAATATTTTTTTCTATTTTTGATGACTGATAAAAATAATCTATAAAGCACCATTTTAAAATATTTCCCCAAGTTTTTATTTTGAAAAATTTCAAACCTACACACATTGAAATAGTAATATTTAAGTATTAACACTGCCTTCACACACAAGGATTTTTTACCAAAAAACCACGGTGGCCTCTAGGCTACATGAGTATCTAGGTAACTTCTCCATGCTTACAAGAGAAGCAGCCTCATCTTTAGTGAGAGGAGCTTTCTGTCCTCAGGAAGTCTCTGTATTGACTTTTTTGTAGTGCTTTCATTCATCTTATTAGAAATTCATAGCCCTGCAAAGCACGAAGGACAGGATTTATTCCCATTTTACAGATGAGGAAACGAACTCAGAGAGGTCAAGTGATCTGTCTGTTCAAGGTCTCAAGTCAGTAAGTGCCCCAGCTGAAATTGGAACTGAAGACTTCTGACTTCCGTAACTCAACATTCTGTGGTCACTTCCTCTCCTGGATATACAGAGTAAAGCCAGAGCCAAGCAGATATGCAAAGTGTTTTAGTCTCATTCTTCAAACAATCAGAAAGCAAGTATTCACCAGGACCCAGGTGCATAGTATTATCAATCAGAAGTCTATTCTTAGGAACATAAAACCACAATACACAGAGGGTACTGAAATTTCTGTCAACTGCTCTGGTTTGAGTTCAACATTTATTGAGTGCTTACTCTATCCCAGGTACTGTGTGTGGGATACAGAGCAAATCAGACCGACAAGGAGTCTTGTCACATTCCAGTGGGTTAATGAACAATCCAGAAGCTCAATGAGACTGCTGGTCTGCATCCTGCCCACAGTAGCATTCTGTTTGGTCCCCACAGTGCCTAAGTTTTTCTGTTTATAATGAATTGCCAACTTCTAGCTTCTCTGAAACAGGCAACTTCTGCTGGAATCCTGAATATTAAGTCGCAGCCACGCCTGCCCCTCACCCAGGACACATGCCCCCTAGAGATCACTTCAGTTCCATTTCCTACTGTCTTACACCCAGACGACTGTGGCCTAAATCACCCACTTATATTACCCACTTGACATCCATAAGCATTTAAACTGAAAACCCCTGAAGCCAACAAATATCCAAACAAGATAATTTCAGATAGCATTAAGTAATGCAAAATAAAATAAAATAAGCTAATGTGATGGATGTGATATGATTGGTGTAAAGGGCTACTTCAGATTGGGTGGCCAGGGAGGGTTTCTCTGAAGTATAATCGAAACTGAGAACTGAATTATGACAAGCATGACAAGACTGCCAACAGAAGAAAAAAAAATGCTTCTAAGCAAAGGGAAAAGCATAGGCACAAGTCCCCCTCGAGGCTGGAAATAACTTGGCTTGGTGGAGGAAAGTGGTAACAAGGTCACGGAAGAAGGAAGAAGCCAGATTACATAGGACCTTGTAGGCCATGGTGAGAGTTTTGGATTTTATTCCAACTGTGATGGGGTGTCTTTTCAGGGTTTTAACTTGGGAACAATGGGATCTGGTTTACATTTTTAAAAGATCACCCTGCTACATAGAAAAGTGACTTAACGAGGCAAGAGAGGAAGTAGGGAGGCCAATGAGGAAGCTATGTTATAGCAGTCCAGTAGGTGACAGTGGCTAGAACCAGGATGGTAACAGAAAAGATGGAGAGAGGTAGCAGATTCAGGATATAAACTGGAATGTAACCAAAAGAATTTTCTGGTGGAGTGGACGGCAGTAGTGCAGTAGGGCGGAGAGAGTATGAAAAGGGAGTAACTAAGGATAACTCCAAGGTTGTGACTTGTTCAAATATATCTATGAGTTGGGGGTGACTAGCAGAGGTCCCAGTTTTAGGGAGAGGGACGAAGAATTTATTCTGGATGAGTAAATTTTCCCTAGGCTCAAGTCCTGCTAAGATTCCTCATTTCCATCTCACATCCAAGCAGTCCTCAAAGTCCCAAAATTTGAACTTCTAAATACCTAATCTATCAAATCTACCCTTCAACTTCAACTCCATATTCACTGCCTCTGTCCTGATTCAATCCTCTCCCTCGCTTTGACTTTTACAACAGCCTTCTCCAGCTATGAATAAACTAACAAAAGCACTTCACAGACATGTGAACCTCTCTCCCACCAGCCACCTCTGATGGCAGAAACCATGTCTTATTCATACTTATCTCCAGGGTCCAGTGCTGCGTGCTAGGCACAGAGTAGGCACTCAAATGTTTGGTGAACTGAAAAGAAGTTCTCCTCAAACAGGATATAACCTCCTGGAAGAGAAGAGCCCTATCTCGGGATTCTGTGATTCTCCCACACAACTTAAAGCAGAACCAGATATGAAATGTATGATCAAGTCCCAGAAACTTGGCCTTCCCAAGGGGTATGTTTCTTTCTAATTGAGTTTCAAACTGCCCTGTTTTAACCCAGTAGTTAATAACTGATATGGAACAACAGGTAACATATGTTATGACTCTTTTCTACTCTTCTTCCAAATCTAGGGACTTCATACCCTCATACTCTCACAACATCTTTGTAATGAGGTCAAGAGATAATTATTCTCCATTTCACAAATAAGAAAACTGAGGCACAGAATGAATACCTTCATCATTTTTTGATGAAGTTAGGTGCTTTGCTGGGTTAAGATCAGCCTTTCCCTGAGCCATACCACAGTTATGGAATTGGAAGATTTCCCAATCTTCCATCCCTGCAAGACTGCTGGTTAGTACTCAGGTGTTCCCTAGGTTTTGCCTCCACAGTTACAAGCTTCTTTGTCGTTTTTTTTTTCCTTAGTTCCCCGACCAGGGATCAAACCCAGGCCCCCTGCATTGGGAGCACAGAGTCTTAACCACTGGACCGTCAGGGAAGTCCCACAATTACACACTTCTTTGGATAGCAGGGTGTGTTGCCACAAGGTCAAAGACCATGTTCTCTCTTTCTCTTCTAATTACCACTCTCCTCAGTGCCTGGTGGAGACAGATTCCACCCCTTGGGCCCAGGAAAAAGAGAAGCACCCTGGTCGTTGGCCTGGGAGGTCAAGTAAGGTCAGGAGTCACACCAGCAAGAAGAGAGAGAGAGATCTAAGTAGGCAAGAATAGTTTCAATGGGAAAAAGGAGAGAGGAGTCACGATTAAGAAAATCAGCACACCCCTTTCAAAAGGCTTCCAGCTGGGGAGTACTTGGGAAGAGCCACGGCAGCGAAGGCAGAAGGCCAGATCCTTCCTGCTGTGCCCTCCCATGAGTCATTTCCTCAAGGCACCCAGGCTCTTCAGGGCCTCCTGGGCCTGCGTCAGCTGCTGCTGTAGCCTCTGGCGGGTGCTCTCATTGGAGGCCCGCTTGAGGAGGCCCTGCATTTCTTCCACCACTGCCCGGTAGCCAGGGGTGTTGTGGAAGAGCCGCACTGCGCGGTCTCCACAGGAGGCCAGAAGCCGGCCAGTGACGTCAAAGGACAAGTCACTGATACACTCCCCATGGACCTGCTCGAAGCACTCCTCCTTCTCACCCCGCCGGCTGTTATAGAGATGAATGCTGCTGCCACTGGCCAAAGCCAAAACCTGGGCGTCAGGCGAGAGTGCCAGGCGGCACGGCATGGTGCTTGCTTCTTCAAAACGGCCTGTCCTCAGCAAGTAGGGATCCTGCTGCTTCTTGTATTCCACATCTGTGTCCCACAGTTTCCACGTACCATCCTTGGAGACAGAGGCCATCCTGCAGCAGGGAAAGTCACGGCTCTAGCCCCAACACACCCTGGAGGGGAGGGCACTGGGACAGTGCTAGGGACGCCAGCTAGGAAGCCAACTCCACTGCTATGTCTACTTCCTGCTGCGGGCCAGGCACCCCCCCCCCCCAACTTCAGAGCCACTGCAGAGAATGGCAGAAGGATCCTGGATGCCAAGAGGGGCTGCAAGTCACGTGTAAGAAATCAGAGAGGAGTCACTCACCTCCGGGAGTCATTGGAGAAAGCGAAGAAGTGGACGGCTGCAGAGTGGCCCTTCAGTTCAAAGGCTCGCACAACCTCCTGGAAGTCCCCCTTTTTCCCAAAGCAGACTTCCCAAACTTTTACATCTGGGGTGAAGCCACACGAGGCCACAAACCTGCCATACAACCCAGGTTGCATTAAAACTTAATTTTAAGGGCATCTTTTTCTGCAAATCCGCCAAAACTTTTTCCTGAGAAAGTTAATTAATCTTGTGCCTAAAACGCTACCTTTGAAAACTGCTTTTATACATGACCTCAGTCCATCCTCACAGCCAGGCTGTAAGATACTTAGTACCCCCACCCCAACCTCTTAAAAACTATGGACGGAGAAATAGAGACTAAGGACTTGAATCTAGGTGTCCTGATTCCACACTGCCTGCCCCTTCTGCTCTCTGAAGCTGGCTCTCTGCTCTGTCCCCAGCCCCCCAGCCCCAACCTCTGCCCATGCCCGAGGCCAAAGTCCCTCCTTCCTCACCTGCTACAAGGGGATATAGCAGCAAATGTATTGTGCATCTGGTTGGTGTTGATGGTAGACAGCGCCTGACCTTTCAGATTCCAGATGATGATAGCTGTGTCACTGGAAGCAGTCATGATGAACTTCCCTGAAGGGCGAGGGGAGTGCCATGGGCTGAGGTCCATGACCTGATCGACTGACTTATGAAGGCATCTGCTGCCCAGTGTAATGTATCCACGCTTCCCTCCCAAGCCAAGGGTCACCACAGATAAGGATCTGGCTGAAGACTGTGGCTATTACCTGCCTCCCCCAGGGGACTTGCTGTGGCTCCCAGGACTCCAGGGGAGCCCAGAGCCAGGGCCCTTTTTGTCACACTGGGGTTAAGCATAACTCTTAGGCTGCATTCGCTCACTCAGTAAGTAAAACTGGGTCCATTCCCTCTTGCCTTGGGCAAGCTCCATCCTCTGAGTGCCTCACCTGTGTCAGCAATGCCAATGTTGACGATGGCTGCCTTGTGCTTTTTAGGAAAGTCCTCTGGGGTGGCTGTGAAAGTATAGCCCCCATCCTCTCGCTTGGTCATCTTGAAGACACGGAGGGTATCTCCGTTAGCCAGCCAGACGATGAATGCTCTAGAGACAGGAAGCAGACAAGTCTCTCACTCCTTTGGGCACGGAGACCTGTGTGTGCCAGGTCCTATGCTAGGCAGGCTCTGAGGAAAATCAAGATCTCCCTTCAGGACTTATAGTCCAGCCTCACAACTTAAACCCTTAGTTCAAAATCTCTTAAAACTCCTTACAAGGTAAGCCTCTCATAGCTCTGGCTCCTTTAGCTTCTCTCTAGGATTCAGAAAACCATTAGAGCTTCCAAGACTACTCTGGCAGTCAGGCTTTGGTACTTCCCAAGGAGGAAGAGATCTTCCCCTCTCTGCTTCCTTGCTATGTAGCTCCATAGCCCTCCAAGGAGCCTCAGGCGGTGTTCAAGCTGTCTGGATGTTCCCTTTCTGCCACCTCAAGGGAGACCCTGGGTCCCCCCTCACCACCCTAAACAAGGTATGGGAAGGACATAAGCTTGGGTCAGGGCTTCTGCAGGCAAACCTGGGGCTCCATCCTGTCCCACCTGCAGTCAGGGCTGAAGCGCACCAGGATGGCATGGTCCAGCTCCACATTTGCTCTCATGCTGCGGTGCTCCCGCTGCAGGAAGTCCTTGGTGCTCCAGATGCGGACAGTACGGTCATCTGCACAGGTGGCCAGGTACTTGCCATTGCTGCTAAAGTCCATGCAAGATATGTTCCCACTGTGGCTCTAGGGGAAGGGTTGCAGCAAGTATGAACAGGAACCCCTTGGGCAAATGGGGAAACCCATGCAGCCATGATTCTGGAGCCCTGTTGCTTAGATTAACAGCAAGCTGCTAATGGGATGTGATGAGAAGGGATAGGATGGGGCATCCCCACTGATTTTGGTCAGAGGCAGAGGGGTCTGTAACATGCACAGAATACTACAAAGGAAAAGTCTACGGGGGTGTGGGTCTCTGTATACATGTCCTGTGCATGGGCACCATGTACCTTCAGTGTTGCAGCCAGGAGGCGGTGGGTGAAGTTGTGTTGCTGAGGCTTTTCCTTGTGAATCCGCTGATGTTGTTTCTGCTTCTTGGATCTCAAGGACTTGTCAGGTGGAAGTCCATTTGCTCTTTGGCCTATAAGGAAGGCCCATGTCATTCGTCCATTCACCACTCAATAAGCACTTACTGACCACCTATGATTGGCACTGAACAGAGGCACAAGAGATGACCAGATATGGCCCCTGTCCTCAAGAAGAGAGGGATATGGGAAAAAAACAGAGGCTTTGTGGAATCAGACCTGGGTTTGCATTGCATCTCTACCACTGAGTGATCCTGAGGAGGCTGCCTGCTGTTAGTGTATATAACATAACCGTATAGCACCTCGTTGCACATCAGAAGAGGCGCCCTCTCTGGGCAGGCACAGCTCAGCAAGTACACAGAATGGCCAGTGGAATGCAGATTCTTGGCCAGACATCTCTAAGTGGGGGATAATGTGCACACCGGAATCCAGTGACCCTGATCTCAGGTAATTGCCCTGGGCCTTGGTTTTCTAAAAGAGAAGTTGAGAATTGGGTAAGATGATATATACAAAATGACAAGCACAGTACCCAACACAACCACTAAAGGGCTCAAAGGAATCCCAGAGAGAACCCAGAGGTGAGAGGTAGCTGACGTGAGTTGAGTACATCCCGGGGGCTGGAAATGGTGCCAGTCATTTTTGTATCAAATAGCTAACTTAATTGAAAATCAGGCCAGGAGCAAAGCTGGCATATGTTAGATCGCTACAGATGCTCCTCAATCCCTACAGGAAGAAAGCTCCGAGGCCACATACAAAGACAAATCTGCCTGCCCTCCGCTTGCCTCTCCAGCCTTGTCTAACAAGCCCTCCCCTCTCCCCTCCCACTACAGTCAAACCAAATGCTGTTCCAGGCCTCCTTGGCTTCACGCATGTTGCCATTGCCAGGAATATTCGCCCTCTCTTGGCCCCCTGGCAAACTCTTACACGTCTATCCTTCAAGACCCCACGTCAAGTGTTCCCTACTTGACACCCCCCCGCCCACCGACAAACGCAGGGCTGACCACTCCCACCTTTGGGTTTCCTGTGTCTAGTACTGACCTTCCTATGAAACCTACTACACTATATTTTTCCCTTACAGTTTCACCTGTTCTTTTTTACCCGACACTGGACTCCCTAAAGGAAAAGACCCCGAAGCCTACAGGAGGTAGCAGGTACTCAATAAATGCTGCATGTCGGGGAACCAGAGCGTTCACAAACGAATGTCCGTCCCCTCCTCCCCGTTTTCAGAAAATAACGAACAAGGAGCGCGCCAGAGAGTTTCCTAGCGTCCCCGCAGCAGCCCCGGGGAGAAGCTCAGGCTCCGAGGGCAGGCGGCTTAGCCTCGGCCACGGAGAGCTCGGTAGCGCGGGGCCTAGGTTCTAACAGGTCGTCCCAAAGTGAAACTGATGTCCCAAGAGGAGAAACTGAGGCCGGAGGGAGGGCGGGATCTCTGGCATCCCCGCAGGCCCAAACGGCCGGTCGGACCCCGGGGAGGCCGGGAGCGACAGGTCCGGTAGTTCGCCCCCACGCGCCCCCGCCCCACTAACCTGCCGACCGGCCGCACGTCTCCTGCTCCGCGCGCAGCCACCCCCGCGCTACCGCCGCCGTCGCTATCAGGGCCAGCAGCCCGAGCAACAGCGACAGCCCCATCAACTCCGGCATCTGCAGCAGCTCCATGTCGGCAGAGTCGCTGCCACCTCAGCCTCTGGCCTCGCGAGGGCCTGCACGTCTCCGCAGGGCGGTGCACGCACGCGGGGCGGGGCCTGGCCGTTAGTGCGTCCCGAGGGGCGCGGCCTGGTCTTTGGCCCGTCTAGGGGGCGGGGCCTGTTGTTGGAGCGTCCCGAGGGGCGGGGCCTGACCGTCGGGCATCCGGAAGGACGCGGCCTGGCTATTTAAGTTCGTCTGGCCATTGAGGCTGTGTGGCCTCACAGGGTAGGGGGCAGGTGATGCAGCCTCTGCTCAGGCCTCCCCTTGAAGAATTTACTGATAATCGTTATTAAAGGCGTTATTCCAGTCGTCATCACATTGGATCCTTTCAAGGAGCCATGGGACCTATTATTACTCCCATTCAACAGGTGGGAAAGTCTTCTTAGTATCAGGGGAAATTCAGATGGGCTTTTACTGTTAATGGAGAAGGGAAAGGGTATTTCTGGAATTAGGAGGTGGGACAGCCTCCTCCTCCTGAGCAGGAGGATGCTGTGTGGAGGCAGGGCATGAGCAAAATAAAAAGTAGCAGGTAAGGGAGTTCCCTGGCATCCCAGTGGTTAGGACTCCACGTTTCCATTGCAGGGGGCACAGGTTCAATCCCTGGTCGGAGAACTAAGAGTCCGCAAGCCTCACGGCATGGGCCAAAAAAAAAAAAAGTAGCAGGTAAGATTGGAAAGGTCTGGAGGGCCTTGAGTGCCAGCTCAATCCAGCAAACAGAGAGTAGATTCTGGTGGTTATTTCAGGGTGATATAGCTCAAAATCGGGGTCTTGGAGATTCTTTGGATGGACTAGTGTGTGCCAAGACCAAAGACAGAAGGAAAACCAAGAGGTGGTTGCAAGGGTTCAAGAGGGAGGTGATAAGAGCCTGGACTCGGGGTGGCCTGGGGATAGAAAGGAAGTTGAAAAGGTGATTTTAAACAAGACACTTTTAATTTTGAAATAATTATAGATTCACAGGTAGTTGGGAAAAAAAATGAAGAGGAAGGTTCCATGTATCCTTTACCCAGGTTCCCCCAATGGTAACATCTTGCATAACTATAGTGCAATATCAAAACCAGGAAATTGGCATTAATACAATCTACAGAGTTTATTCACCAAAAAAAGAGATATTCTGAAAGACTAGTGATAGAATTTGGAGCAGACTAGCTGGAGAGGGAATATTCCCAGAACAAGCATGCTCCGTGGGCCTCCCAGGCCCACAACCCAGAGCGAGTCGAAATGCCAGGGTCAGGGATGCCAGATTCAAACGTTTCCATGGCCACCAGGGAGCCCTTCCTGGCAGTGCAGGTCCTCTGGCCTTTAGAAGGATCCTATGAGGACAGAGGCTGCTGCAGAGACTAGATGACAGACGGACTCACCCACAACCTCGGGTGAGGAGACAGATCCAGTCAGAGAGCAAGTGAAGTGGCCTCATTTCCTTCCCTTTTGTCCTTGGTGAGGGGAGAAGGGGAGACTGGCATTGACTCAGCTGTGGGCAGGGGGGTGGAGAGGGCTAGGAGGGGGTGTCCAGAGCATTCTGGGGCTTTTCCTCCTTAATTTGCTATTTAGAACTGAAGGCCCAGCCATGAACCACTTTCTCCTAGAGACAAAGGGGTACGTTTCAGAATTTCATTCACCAAGCATTTTGCAGGTGACATTTACTGATCCAGGAGCTTTGCATTTCATTTAACCTTCTCACGTTCCCACCCCACAGATTAGGGGACTGATGCTCTAGGAGATGCTCATTAAGTGATTTTCCAGAGGTGACACAGATAAAGAGTGAACCTGGGAACACGTGCAGGTCTGTGACTCCAGTCTATCGATGTGGGGGACAAGCAAGAGTAGGGCTACGGCTCAGCTGAGACTACCAGATTCTTTTACATTGTAAGTTCAGTTGATCTTTATAGTGGTCTTTAAGACAAGTGAGGCCATGAAATAACTTTAACCAAACCAAAAAAACCCACACAACTAGGCTCAGGTCAAGTAACTTACCCAAGGTCAACAAGGAAGCCAGGGATAGAACCAGAGTCAAACTGGGGTCTGCTACACTCCAAGATCCTTATCCTTTCCACCTTGCCACTGGGCTGTGGTAAGGGCCTTGCTCTTACCCTCAAGTTCTTACAACCCAGCTGGAATCCAAGGCTAACACTCAGAAGGACGTTAGTAATGACAGAAGAGGGGAAAACTGGGCAGGTCAGGGAGGGAGATCTGCCGATGGATTTTGAGGGGCAGTGAGATTCAGCTGTACCTTCAGGGGTGGGCATTTAGACAGGGGAGACAGAGGGTAAAAGGGAATTCTAGGAGGGAAAGGAAAGCATGAGCAAAGGTGTGGCTGGAGGGATAGCAGGGCTCAGTCGCAAAGCACCTTGACCATCTGCTAGAAACCTGGCCTCATCAGAGGCAAGCAAGAGCCAGAGAAGCAATGGAAGCACAACTTCAATTTGCAATTGAAGATTCACCTTGTACTGATTGGAGCCTCTCTACCTCTGGCTTCTGTGTTAGGTAAAATGATGCATTTCCTCATTGGTTAAGCAGTGGTTCTCAAAGTGTGGGCCCTGGACCAGCATCATTAAAAATGCAAATTCTTAGACTTCATCCCATATCTGCCGAGTCAGACATTCTGGAGGTGGAGGCCTGGCAATCTGTATTTTAACAAGCTTACTAAGTGATTCTGATGTACGCTAAAGTGTAAGAGCCAATGCTTTAAACTAACTTGAGCCCCAGATGTAGGTTATTTGCAGCTCAAAGCCTCCATTACAGTGGTTCTTAACCTTGAACGCATATTGGAATCACCTTTAAAAATGCTTATGTCTAATTCCCACAGACAGGGATTCTGATTTAATTGGCCTAGACTAGACCTGCTCAAGAAGATTTTTAAAAGGCCCAAGTTATTCAAATGTACTTTTAAGTTTGAGTTGTAGCTATAAGGGATACGAGAGGCTAATGTAAGAGTCTACATAAAATATCAATTCTGGACTTCCCTGGTGGCATGGTGGTTAAGAATCCACCTGCCATTGTAGGGGACACAGGTTTGAGCCCTAGTCTGGGAAGATCCCACATGCCGCAGAGCAACTAAGCCCATGTGCTACAACTACTGAGCCCGCATGCCGCAACTACTGAAGCCCGTGCACCTAGAGCCTGTGCTCCGCAACAAGAGAAGCCACCAGAATGAGAAGCCCGCACACCGCAACGAAGAGTAGCCCCTGCTCACCGCAACTAGAGAAAGCCTGTGCACACCAATGAAGACCCAATGCAACCAAAAAAACAACCAAAAAAACAAAAACAAAAAACAAACAGAAAAACAGAACAAAAAAAAGTGATATTCTGTCAGGTGGCCATGTGTATGGATGCTTATGAGGTCAACTTGAGACAAGAGGGAAGGGAGCAGGGCACAACCATTAAAAGGATGACATAGCCATTGAGGATACAACAAAAACTGCTTAGAACCAACTAGACCCAAGATGGCGGAAGATTTAACTTCCAGTAGACCTTGAGCCTCACTATATGCTCATTTTAACACGTTAGCATATACTAAATGACACACTCCCAGGCACCGTGACAGTTCTAAGGCCAAGCATAAAAGGCCAAACAGTGGGCAGTGGTCCAATTCCTGGAAATCTCTGCCCCTTTCCCAAAATAGTTGGAATAAACCTCCCACTCGTTAGCCTATAAAGTTACCCAGCCCATAAAAACTAACCACCCCATATTTCGGGGTGCTCTCATTTTCTGAGACGACCCCATGCCCTGGGGCTGCTCTTGCCTTCCGAGACGGACCACATTCTGCCTATGGAATGTGTATCTCTCTCAATAAACCTGTTTTCACTTTACTATGGCTCGCTCTTGAATTCTTTCCTGTGCGAAGCCAAGGACCCTCACTTGGTGACCCATCCCAGGGACTCACCTGTGACCTGGGACATGACCATTCTCTCCTGCAACAAACTGGCCAGGCCTCGGCAACACACCACAGGGCAGTGGGGTATAGGGGAGAGCCAAAGATGACTGTTCCTGTTGGCACAAGTGTCTGGATGGTGGTACCCTTCCTGGGCATGGGGAACATGGAAAGGTTCAGGTTGGAGGGGGAAGAATGTGAGCTATAGTCTTGGAAATGATGAGTTCTGTTTTGGCTCCTTCAGGGTTAAGGGAGCTGTGGAACATTCAGAGGGGGACGTCAGGGCGGCAGTCAGATATGTGGTTGTGTCCCTCTGGGGAGAGGGCAGCGCAGATACAGAATAGGGAGACCTCAGCAGAGAGGCTGAAGCGGATGGCGGTGTCCAGGGCTTGCCATAGGGTGAGAAGGGCAGTGGGCCGAGGAAGAGGCTCCCACAGCAGGGACTGGGGAGGCACTGCCAGGGAGGTGGAGAGCCTGGCGAGAATTCTGGATCTGCAGGGAAAGAGTGATTCAAGAAGGAGGTCTGAAGGCCCAGGAGAACTGTGAAGTGGTTGTTGGATTTGGCAATAAGGGAGCCAAGTGACCTTGGAGAGAGCAGAGTCTGTGCAGGGGTGAGGCTGGGGAGGAAGGGGGGAGGAAGGAGGAGCCCAAAGGCAGGGGGCTGGGGGCAGATGGGAGGGGAAGGAGGGAAGGCAGGTGTAGACGGCTCTCTTAAGGGAAGGTGGCCTCTAGAGTGGGACACGGGGTCAAGGGGATGTCTTATGGGGACCTTCCTGGCAGGATGAGTGGGTGAAAACAGCAGAACACAAACGGCCAGGAATTTACCTTTCAGAGACCCTCTTCAAGCCTTTGTCTGCAGCAGCAAATACCACCTAAAGGCTGGGTACATCTGTCACCTGCATGGTAAAAAGTGGCTAAAAGCAGAAACTCTGAAGTAAGACAGTCTGGGTGGGCACCTCAAAAACTGTGCAAACTGGGCTTCCGGGGTGGCGCAGTGGTTGAGAGTCCGCCTGCCGATGCAGGGGACGCGGGTTCGTGCCCCGGTCCGGGAAGATCTGACATGCCGTGGAGTGGCTGGGCCTGTGAGCCATGGCCGCTGAGCCTGCGCGTCCGGAGCCTGTGCTCCGCAACGGGAGAGGCCACAGCAGTGAGAAGCCCATGTACCGCAAAAAAAAAAAAAAACAAAAAAAAAACCAGGAAAAAAACTGTGCAAACTTGGGCTAGTTAACCTCTCTCTGTCTCAATTTTTCATCTGTGAAATGGGGACAATAGTAATCGTTATGATAACTCTTCCATCGCGTTATATGCCACGCACTGTTGTAAGTGCTTTATGAATAGTTACTCTTCAATTCTCACCGCAGGCCTATAGAGGCAGGTGTGGAGAGGATTAGTGGGTGAATATAAATAAAGTGCCTAGAATCGTGCTTGGCACGTGGTAAACACTAGATGACGGTGCAGTTACTCATGTTATCGTTATTATTATTCTACATGACTAAGGGAAAGTCAAAGCCCCCAGAAGACCGGCTCCTGTTTCTAGCCTGCAAATGTCTCCCCAAACGTCTCCAGAGGTTTCTGAGCACGTGAGAGGGCTTGGACTCGCCAGGCCTGAATGTAAGCTCCACGAGGAGAGGGGTGCAGCGGTGAACAGATTCCCCAGGGCCAAGACCATAGCTTGGTCTGTGGTAGGCCCTCAGGAAATATTTGTTAAATGAATCAATGAAAGGGAATTCTCCAGCGGTCCAGTGGTTAGGACTTGGCACTTTCACTGCAGGGGGCACGGGTTCAATTCCTGGTCGGGGAACTAAGATCGCACAAGCCGAGCGGTGCAGCCAAAAATGAAAATTAAAAAAAGGGTCGACGAAGTATTGGGGCCATTTGCCCCAACTATCCAATCTGCAGTATCAGTTCCTTCTAAGACATCCCGACCTGGTGGCCACCCACCCTCTGCTTGCACATCTCACGCAGTGAGGCCGTCACTACCTGCTAAGGCAACGTCCTCCTTCTGCATGGTTTGGATGGAAGGCCCTGTCACTTCCACTCTGGGATCCCGGCTCTGCCCTCCTCCAACGTAGAAGGTGGTGAGCCTCTCTGAACCTCTCCCTGGCCATAGAGGATTTCCAGGCTGAGTGTCTGTCATCTCTCCCTTGACTCCCTGTGGCCTATTCACAACTCAGCCCCCAGAGGGATCCTGTTAAGAAGCTCTGTCTGATCTTCTTTCACCTCCACTCAAAATCCTCCAGGAGCTTCCAGCTCAGAGGACAAGCTAAGGTCCCTTCATGGCCAGCGAGGCCCTCTACAAGGCCACCTCCCACTGCAAACCGCTCTCTTTCCATCCCAGAGTGAGAAACTCTGACAGTCCCTGACAGTTTCTGTTTTTATTGGTCAAGAATTCTTTACAAAATCCACACACACTCATCCACACACATACCAGATGCCTCCCCTGGCTTGGCCACCCCCTGCCCTGCTCTCTCCTGGGATCAGACCTTCCTGGCTTTACTCAGGGATGCCATCCTGCAGCCCGTCCAGGCTACCAGTGGAGGAGCAGAGAGAAGGAACCTCCTTTTCTCCTTCCCGGCTTAGAAACAGAAGCCTGTGCCTGACCTGTGGGTGGAGCAGGTGGGAGTGACAAGGAAGCATCGTCCCCTTCCCTCTTTCAAACTCCCCGAGTTGCCAGCTTAGGCCCCCAAGCGCCACAGCTGCTAAGGCCTTGGGATCCTCTTCTACTTGAAGCTTCCCCGTCCCCATTTTGCAGACTGGAGAATGGAGGTCCAAAGAGGGAGGATGATCTCCCCAGGTCACAGCATTGTTGCTATAGTAGAGCAGGGACTGGAACTCAGTTCTTCCCGGTTCCCAGGAGATCAGAAGAAACCCTGCTTGACAGCCGGGACCCGGAGCAGAAGGGGAGTGCCCAGGGAGAGCAGCCCCAGGGCAGCTGAGTGAGCAGCACGGTCCGGCCAGCACTATACAGATTTGCCAAGGGTGCCCTCTGTGACTGCCCGTGTGGCTTGCTCGGGTATACAGTCCGGGTCCGTCAGGATACTGGTAGATGTACTCAGCTGGCGTAGGGAGTTCAGAACAGCTGGGAAGAGAGAGAGAGAGAGGGAGAGACACTTTCTGGGGTCAGGGCCCTACCCTTGGATGCTGAAGACAAAGGGATCGGGGGAGGTACTAGTTAGCAAGACTGTCAGTCAGCCCCTCCTAGGATCTCTGTCGGCAGATGTCCTGGTGGCCCATCTGGGGGCATGGTGGGGATGGACAAAACCCTAGGCCACAGTGAAGACAGGCTGGACCTGGGGTCTGAGTAGGGTGGAACCCCCTGCCCTGAGGCTTGGCAGGTGGCTCACGTACTTGGTCGGAGAGCAGGCAGGGAGCAGTACTGGTCCAGCCAGGCCAGTGAGGTCTGGCGGAGGCTCTGCAGGCTTGCCGTAGACACCATCCCATTGAAGGATTCGAACAGAGGCCGGATGAGGATGCTGAACTGGACCCAGGTCAAGGAGCAGTTCTGTCATCCAGCTGGTACCCTCACGCATTTCACATGTAGCCCTGACATCTGGCCGCTGTCCAGCCTTGAACCCTAAGGACTCCTACTGTAGCCGCCCTCCCATAGACTAAGGCCCTCCCAGCTCTCTGGCTCTCAGGCCCTTCCCCCAGCTCCTCCAGGACCTTCCTTCTGGGCTGGACTGTCCCCCATCCCTGGGCTTCCTGCCCTGGCTCAGTCAAGGGCTTGACCAGGTAAGGGAGTGAGAGATTCTATGTCTTCCCACAGGCCCACCCCAGTCATGTTACTCCAAGTTTAGGTTCTCCCAAACTGCCCCTGGGACTTTCTGAGGGCAGGGCTATGGTCCCCTCACCCAGGGGGCTCCCCCTCAGTTTCCCTCTGCTCCCAGCCCATCACTGGGTAATGCTGCTGGCCAAGATGCCAGGGGCCTTGAAGGAGGGGATAGAATCGGAGCCCTTTCCTCTGGGATCAGCTCTGAGACCCTGCCTGGCCCGGGGAGCGGAGCCTGTGTCGGGCCCAGCCTGGTCCGGCTGCAGCGCTCACCCCGCCACTGGCCAAGTGAGGATACCACCCAGAACTTCCAGTTATGCAGTGTGCGGGTCCGGACGTAGTCATCGAACATGTCTCGCATTTGGTCGAACCGCTGGTGTGTGATGGGCACTCCCGTAGCAGGCAGCTGCTGCTGGCACAGGCTGGGGGCACGGGGCAGGTCAGGGCGGGGAGCCAGGCAGCAGGCCCCCTGGCCCAGCGCCTGCAGGGCCCCCCCACCCACTTGATGGCGGCATTGAGCGCCTCGATCTGGTCCCGGAGCTGCTGGGCCTCCTCCTGCTTGGCGGCTCGCTCCTGCTGCAGCATGGCGATGTACTCGGCTGTCTTCTGCAGCGTGGTGGCTTTGCTCATCTACGGCAGCACCGTAGGGCTGGGCTCAGTGACTGGGGGTCCCCCACCCTGGGTCCCACTGAGGCACTGGGATGGGAGGAGGCAACCGGGTGTGTGGAGGGCCCTGGGGTGTTCCACGATGGGGCCCTGGGGCTCGGGGGTGCCAGCCTGTGCTGGAGACGCACCTTGAGGTTGGGCTGGGTGCTGAGCGTGCTCACCAACCCGTGCAGAGTGTCAAACCCCAGCTTGATGTTGAAGCGCCGCTTCTGCTCCGCAGAGATGTGTGTGATGCGCCGGTTTTCGGTCTGAGGGGGCAGAAGGCGGGGTGAGCCTAGGAGGGGGCGTGGGAGGGCCTGTGGGGAGCAAACAGACCTTAGGGTGAGAAATGGTGCCACCTTGTTGTCCGGATGGCCCCGGCTTAGGATGCGTTGAGGGGAAGAGATGCACATGCTCAGAGTCCCCGGGCCCGGCAGGGAGTTGAGCTCCCCAGACAGCCGCCGCTCACCACCTGTGTCAGAGACAGACAGACCCACAGACAGACCAACACAGGGGAGAGGGTCCCATTTCCCTGGCCCCCAGATGTAGTCCCCCCTTCTTCCTTCCCTTCCCTCCCTCCCGCAGAGCTCCCCGATCCCTGCAACCCCTCTTTACCGCTGGGTGCTGGGGGCGAGAGCCGCTCCGCTTTGGGGACAATCAGGGGCCTGGGAGGGGCCAATGTGGCTGGACCCGGAGGTGGTCGGGGCGGTGTAGGGGCCGGGGTCGGGGGAAAGAAGGTGCAGGGGAACTCGGGGGCTATCTCCTGCTGGGGTGGAGAAGGGCAGAGAGTCGGGGTGAAGCCCCGGGGTTCACCGCCACCTCCCAGTGCCCGCCATCTTACCGGGGACCCTGGGGACCGGAGGAGGGCGCTGGACACAAGCGCAGGTTCCAGGGCTTGCTCAGGCTTGGCTGTGCACAGACAGAACTGTGAGGGCTGCTGGGGCCCCCATCCCATCATCTCCCAAGACCCCGTCCCTCCCCTCCTCACTGCCCACACCGCTTTTGGGTTCAGGGCCCAGGTCCCTCATTCCTTGCCACCTGCCCTCCGGCTGAGCCTGCCCCTTAGCCTCCACCCTCTAATCCCACAGGCTCCCTGCTCCGCATCTGGTCTCGGCATCTGGTCTCCACGTCCCCTTCCCAGCTCACCTGCTGTGAGCAGCTGTGCGAGGCAAGGATTGTTGCCCCCGGCAGTGGCAGGGGCCAAGGTGGGGGGGCTGGGCCTCTGCCCCCTGGGGGACTGGGTAGGGGGCTTGCCTCTGGGCCGCGTGCCTTGGGGCACGGTGAAGTGAGGCCCCAATGGGGGCTCCGAATACCCCGAGGGTAGAAGGTCTAAGGGGAAGGGGGCGGGGGCAGGGCCTGGACCCAGCTGGGGGGTGGGTGCGAAGGCCGTGGGAGCAGACGGTGGGGACACTCCCGGGGCAGGAGGGACAGGAGGGAAAGAGAATCTGGGAGAGAAGACAGGCTCTTCCTGCAGCATAGCAGGCAGTGGAGCCATGGGAGGGAAAGGGGGTGGGGCACAGGGCTCCAGGCCAAGCCCCTTGGCAGGGCTGGGGTATTGGAGGAGGGGTGGGCGTGTGGGAGTGGGTGGGAGCTTGGGCTTGGGGTCTTCAGGAAGGAGGAAATCAGAGCTCAGGAAGGCACTGGAGTCCAGAGGGCCAGGGCAGCTGCTCCGAGCCTGGTTGGGGGACAAAGAGCAGGGGAGAGAGCTAGGCTTTCTGAGGCCTCCCAGGCAGCCTCTTGCCCTGCCTGAGC
Organism: Delphinapterus leucas; assembly: GCF_059928025.1. Classification (NCBI taxonomy): domain Eukaryota; kingdom Metazoa; phylum Chordata; class Mammalia; order Artiodactyla; family Monodontidae; genus Delphinapterus; species Delphinapterus leucas. Next base: position 9,373,257 of record NC_143143.1, read on the forward strand.
TCTGGACTGGGCACTGGGAGAGTTGGGAGAAATGGTCCCTGGCCTCAGACACACACCCCAGGAAAATTATAATCTAATGAGGGGAAAGAGTGGAACCCATTTATGCACAAATTAGGCATGAGAAAGAGCATCAATCTTCCTGCCTGCCCATTCGTTCACCAAATAACTTACCAACCCATCCATCCATATCCATCCATCCATCCTCCATCCATTCACCTACCTATCTGTTCTCTCATCTATGAGCTAGCTCATCTACCTATATTTCTACCAGCCTACCAGGTATTAACCCATTCACCAATCCATCCAACCACCTATACTTCCTTCACTCACCCACCAACCCACCCATAGTCCATCCATCTATCCACCATCTGTATATTCACCAGCCGCACATCCATCCACCAGCCCATTTATTGATCCACCAAACTACTTACTCATTTACAAATTCATCCACCAGCCCATCCATCCAACCAACCACTCACCTACCTATATGTATATACCAACCTGTAAGCATCCACCCCCATCTACAACCCAGTGATCTATTCTCCAACACACCCATCCATCCACACACTCACTTGCTCACCAGTGCCGTTAATGTGCTTGAACTGTGCTAAGTATGAGAAGATGCAGCGGTGAGTAAAGCATAGCCCTTCCAGCAAGGAGCTCACAGTCTAGTCAAGGAGAGAGACCTCTCAAACAATGAACTATGCTAGTGCCTGAGAAGTCTGATAACGGAGGGAAAAGGCAACTATCCTAGCATCATGGGGGCAACATCTGAAGTGGGCCTGGGAGTTCCTGAACCAAAATGATGGAGTCACTGCTTCCTAAACACACACGCTCAGCTTCGGCCTCCATGCTTCCGTTCCTGCTTCTCCTCCCCTCTACTGGTCTCTTCTTCTGCCCAAACCCAAGTCATTCATTAAGGCCCAGAACTCCCCCCTCTTCCAGGAAGTCTTCCACAAGCAGCCCAGCTCCACGCTCCTCTGTCCTCAGGCTCCCCCCCAACCATCTTGTCAGTTCTGCTTCACGAGGGTCTTTCCTCCCCAGCTGAACGGTGCCCTCCTGGAGGCCACAGATGGGGTCTTTCTCCCCCTCCAGTCTCTCTTGTTGGACTGAGCATACTCAGGAAGTACCCTGAATACCTCCGGGGTGTGGGCAGGTGAGCTGGGCAGGGTGAGCTCACCTGCAGGCGGTTGTGTCCCGAGAGGTGGGTCATGCCCGAGCAGGCAGAGGGCACCTCCGAGCCCAGGATCCCACTGCTGAGGACAGGGTCAACCATGGGGCTGAAGCTGGGGGGCTCCAGGAAGCTTGAGGGTGTAGGTGTCTGTGGGGGGCGGTAGTTGGTGAAGAAATCTGTAATTCAGACACACAGGGTGGCAGCTGTCAGGGCTAAGGCCGCGGCTGGAAGCAGCGGGCTGGCCCTGTCCCCAGGCTGGGCTGGCAGTGGGGTGGGGGCCGGCGAGGGAGGGGGCGCCTTCCACAGGAGATTGTGAAACTGGGAGAGTTTCTGTCTCACTCAGGGGAAGCCACAGCAGAGGCTCTGGTGGGATGGGCCTGAGTGGGAGACAGCAGAGGGATGTGCGGGGGTGTCAGTGGGACACCCCAGGAAGCAGCCTTCCCACCGAGCCCCAAAACTGGCTCCAGAGGCCCCCCTTCCCCACCCCCAGCCTGGGAATCCCAGGCCTTGTCTGCTTCTGTTACCAGCTCTGCTGGGGACGTGGCGGGGCGGGGTGGTACTGGTACTGGAGACTACCGGGGAGGGAAAGGGTGGGGTCCAAGGGGAGGAGGTCTAGGATGGGGAAAAGGGCATCATGGCGTCAGGAGTTCACGGAGTGAGTTAGGGGTGAGAGGGGTCAGAAGGTCAGTGGGTCTGGGACAAGTTGGGTTTGCTGGAAGGTCAATGGGTAGGGCTACAAGGACAGAGCTCAGGAGTGTGGGTGAAGGGACTAAGGGGGGTCAGAGCAGGGGTCAGAGGGTGGGCTCAGAGCAGGGGCAGGAGTGAGGGGGTGCTGGAAGGCCTGGAAGAGCTGGCGGGGAGCGGGGCAGCCAGATTGTTTGAGGTGCGGGTTGTGTAAGCCCCAGGCTATTCTGGTTTTGGGAAGCAGCTGCCTGGGGCCTAACCACATCCCGGGCCTGGGTGCGCCTGCCCGCCCGCTCCCTTCCGGGCACCTTTCTCTGACCCTGAGCAGCCTCCTGTCTGCACCAGCTCCCAAGGCCTCCTGGTCTGTCAGACGCGACCCCACTGGCCTTGGATGGACCCCAGCCCCCTGACCAAGACAGGTGGTCAGGCCTTTCTCCCGGGGGCCCCCTCGAAGGAAACTCAGGAGTGGGATAAGCCAGCACCAAACCTCGAGGCTGACCGGGTCTTATTTGTGCATCTCATGTGACTGGGGGCCCGTGTGCTGCTGGATGGCCGGCTCTGCGTGTGTCAGTCTCACGTAGCACCTGTCTGTCTGCCTCCCTGTGTGTCGGTCCCGCTGTCTGGAGCTCTGTCTGAGTCCGTGTGCACCTGCCCTGGTGTGAGGTGCTCAGTGTGTACATGTCTGCCCTGCGCCCACGTCTGTGTGTGTCTGTGTGTCCTTCTCGGCCACAAGGTCCGAAGGGATCTTCTTGCTGTCCTCCTGCCTCCCTTCCACAGAAGGACTGGGCGGCAGCGGGTGAGCGGCTGCCGATCCTCCACCCCCAGCCCCCAGGGACCACAGGCCTCATCACGTAGCCCCGGGATGCTCAGGGCCACAGAACAGCTGCTGCTCACCGTGCCGCCCACTCCCCAGAACCCGGTGGGGCTCACAGAGCAGCAAGCCCAGCCCAGCCTGAGTCACCACGTCCCCTCACCACGGCGTGTCCCCACCCCACACCCGCAGGAGGTACTTCCGAGTCCCAGCCACCCGCGGAGCCCTCCCACCCTGTCGCCCCCACTGACCTGCCATCCCCTGGCTGAGCCCCTCCCCCGCCCAGTGCTTCCCCGAGTGGCCCTCAGCCAGCCTCTCCCTGCTCCCTGAGCCCCTCCACCAAGCCCCCTCCCTCCACAGAGTTATGGCCCCCTCACTAGGTTTCCTCTCAAGTGAGGAGCTCTTGGGGACCAAGCGGCAGCCCTGACGGCCCTGGCGCTCCCTGCCCTCCCAGTTCACGGGGCGCTTAAGGGGGCCACACTAGCCACCTCCCCTGTGAGACCCACACCCCCTACCGTAGGTTGCCCTCGCTGGCCCCCACTCTGGCAGCCACCCTGCGCTGAGAGAAGTCGCTTCCCAGCCCCGGTCGATCAGGTTTTGCCCAGAGCCCGGGTTTGGGGGGCAGCGGCTGGGCTCCTACCTGTGGCAGGGGTCTGTGTGCCCAGACGGGGCTGCTGCCCTCCCAGGCTGGTCTGCTCCCAGGGCACTGCCATCAACACTGCTGTCCCCGCAGCCCCCAGCCCCCACCCAGGCAGGCATGGGGGTGGTTCCTCATTCCCTCGTCCCCGCCCCATAGGCTTCCACCTCTTAACTGACAGGCCCAGGACCCTGCCAGTCAGGAAGGAGTGGAGGGGTCACCCAATGCAAGCCTTTATCCCAGGAACCCCCTTTCTGCACCCAAGGCCTCAGCTGAGACAGGCTGAGCCTCCACGTCTGACCCCCAGCACGGCTCCGGAGCCCCCTAAGTGTGTGGCTATCAGCAGCAGTCTCCAAGGTCTACAGCTAAGTGAAGAAAGCAATGCGAGAAACAGGCTGCTACAGAGACAAGAAGAGACATTGGTCCACATGTGCTATATAGACACGATATCTCTGGAGGGACATGAGAAAGCAGCAACTGGTGGCCCTGGGGTTCAGGAGAGGGAGCCAGGGCCAAGGGCTACTTTAAAGGGCTACTTTAAAGAATGCTTTGTAAGATATGATTCCTGGGATTTTCTTAAAAATAACATAGGAGGGGAGAATTGGGTGAGGTCTAGATGAGATAAGAATGGCCAAGAGTTGATAAATGTTGACGTTGGTGAGATTCCATGAGGGTCAGTGAACTCCTCTCTCTCCCTACCTGTGTGTATGCTTGAAATGTTCTTTAATAAATAGTTTTTTAATGAATTATATAAATACTGATAAATAGACCCAAACAAAGGAGAGCCATCAAAGACCCTCTCTCCCCTGAGAGAGTCCCAGCATCTACTGCTCTCCTGGGAACTCCCCAGAGCCTGCAGCTTCAACGCTCCTGGTCCCCTGTCCCCTGCTAGGTACCCTGTCTGGCTTGCTCTCACCTGAGGCCACGGCACCTGCATCCCAAGGCCAGACAAAGGGAGACCAGGAAGATCCCTCAGAAATCACCCAGATCATCCGCCCTCCCAGAGGGGCCTGGGACTGGCCTGAGGTCTCAAGCGTACTGGGGCTTTCCTCTCACTGACCCTGACCATCCACTCACCCAGGAGGAGGGGCCTGCCCCACCTGAGATCTCCATGAAGTCATCCAGGCTGGGCTGCAGAGGCGTCAGGTCTGGCTGGATCATGTCAGCGTTGCCAACATAGGCTGGAGGGGGCAGTGGTGATGTCAGCAGCATCGGGCAGGGCGGAGTGGGGGCACCCATGCCTGACCATCCTCCCTTGGCTGCACGGATCCCCTCAGGCCTCCCTTTCCTGGCGCAGCCCCTCACCGTCCTCGGGGGGCAGCTGCAGGGGTGTAGGGCCGGGCTGAGTCATGGTGAAGAGTGTGTCGGAGATGTCGGACAGAAAGCAATCGAGATCCAGAAGCTGCCGCCCGCTGGTCTCCTCCTCTGGGCCCGCCAGCAGGACGGGCACCACGCTGGTGAAGAGCTGCTCGCACCATCGCTCCGGTGGCTGCCACCCCCCTTCCACCTGAGGAGACAGAGCTGTCAGCAGCCCCAGGTGGGCTCCACTGCCCTACTCCTTCCCAGTCTGGAGACACAGGGGTCTCCCACTGCCCCCTGCCTGGGGGATGAAGTGGTCAGCCATCCAGGGGGCCTCTCTGCATACAGCCCCTCCTCTCCTCTCTCTGGTGGACCCAGTTTGCTGCCTGAAAGGCTAGGGTCACCCCACTGGCCTCCAACAACTCCTCCCAGGAGAGAGGCTGGGGTGGCCTGCTGAAGAGATGAGGGTCCCTTCCTGCCCCTACACTTTTCCCTACCTGGGTCCCCAGTTCTTAGAGCCCCATGCTTCCCCACCACTTGCTTAGTGAACCAGAAGGCTTGGGGTCTTCCCACCACTGCGCTCCAATGCTGCCCTTCCCAAGAGAAGAAAAGCTCAATTAATCAACCAGAGGACACACCCACTCCACTCACGTCCCACCCTCACCCCACCACCACTGCCTCGCCCACCCAGAGGGAAGCATCCATTCTCTGGGTCCAGGGAGCACCCACCTGCTTTGGGGCCAGGAGATCCCCTTCCCTGCTGGACTTACGGAGCTGCAGGAACACACAAAGGTGGACACTGGATCCCCTTCCGCTCCTCCATCGCTCCCCGCCAAGGCCTCCCTACTCACTAGCTCCCCCAGATCAACCGGATCCCTCACTTCCCCTCAGAAGCTCTTTGGCCCTGGGAGGTAAGGAGGTTGCGAGGAGGCCCTGTGGCCACTGGGTGGCGCTGTCGGCCTGGGTCTTAATGGAGGACAGGGTCGGGGTTGGGGTTGTGGGGGAAGCCCTCCGGGGCTCTTGCAAGAGAGGCCGTGGCCAGAAGTCGCAGGGGAAAGGGCCCCCCACTGACCCGCTTCTTGTAGTAGATGCGCCACTTATGGTACTCGCGCATCACCACCTCGATGCGCCGCTTCCAATAATTCCCCTCCAAGACGACGGCCTGAGGAGGGCCGGATAGGGGACTCAGTGCGAGGGGTGGCACTGACCCCACCCCTCACCCAGTCTCCCTCTGGGCCAGCCCCTCCCGCTCAGCATGAGGAGTGATGGGCAGGAGGGGCCTGGCTTGGTGGGGCGGCAGGTGGTTGGTCCCGTGGTCTCAGCTACCTCCGGTTTCCGGTGCTCATCAGCCTCAGGCCCCTGCAGGGGGGTCACGAAGCCACACACGGGGCTCTTCCTCCGCTCCACATCTGAGAGAAGAGCGCCAGGTCAGGGGTGTCCAGCTCCCTCATCTCCCACTCCAAGGGGACTGGGACTCAAGTGCCACACTATGAAATCCTGCTTGGCCTTCCATGCTCTGTTTAAGTGCCACCTCCTCCAGGAAGCCTTGCTGCCTGCTCTAGCTCTCCCAGATCTCCCTCTTCTATGAGACCCTGTAAAACAAACCTCCCACACCCCATCTGCCCCCTTGGGAGCCTAGTAGGTGCGCAGGCAATGCTTGCTGAATGGCATTGTTGGGCCACACGAAGTTAATTGCCCCAAGAAGGTCCTGGTCAGGCTGGCGGGCTAGAGGTCCAGAGCCCTGGTCCCCTGCTTCAGGATACCCAATTCCATCTGAGAGCCACCGCTGGCCCACTTCAGGCCACCTGCCTGAGCCCTTTCTCTGCCTCCTCCACTCCCATCCCTGTCTTCAACCTTATCTCTCTCCAGGCTCCTTTTTGGCCTATAAACAAATTCCAGGCTCTCCTTTACCTCTCAAACCTTCCCCTTCCTTTGCTTCCCAACAAGCTAAATTTCTTCCCATCACCTCTTTGCTTTCCTCCCAGACTCTGGCAGACCTGTCACTCACCACGTCCACCTCTGCCCTCCCAGTTGCATTGTCACCTCCGGTACCTCAGCACCTGCCCGCACACCCACCCCGCTGGCCCAGCTCCTGAACTCAAGGCTCTGGCCCTCCGCAGTCCTGTCCTCCGAGACCTTGGCTGCAGGGCACCCTCCTCCTCCCTAAGCCCCAGGAACCTTCCCTCTGTTCTCCTACCTCCCTGACCACTTTTCACTGGCCCTTCTGCCTGGCCCACTCCCCCTAGCCTCTCTCACCCTGCTCCTTTCCAGTTTCAGACCCATCTTCCAGCTGCCTGGGGAACCTCCATTAGGAAGTCTCAAAACATCACTCTCAGACGTTTGGGAACTTCCCTCCCAAGCCCAAGCCTCCTCTGGACTGCCAACACTGCCTCCCAGTCTCCCAGCTCCCCACCGTCTCCCAGTGTCCCCATCTAATCCTTGGACTAACCCTCTCAATCCCAAGGGTGTGTGGCATTTCTTCCACCGTCCCCTCCCCTCCATATTCTCACTGTTCCCCCTGGTCTGGTGTCATTTCTCGCCTAGACCTCCCTGACTCCAGCCTCACGCTCTCCAGCCCATCTTCCTGCTGCGGCCAAGTCAATTCTTCCTAAAGGGCAGTACAGGCCTAAACCCCTCCATGGCTCCCTGAACCTCCAGGATAAAGCCCACACCCCTTAGCTTGGCTTCCAAGCCCTCCGGGACTGGCCCCACTGCTTCTCCTGCCTTTCCATTGCCTTCATATGACCCACCTTGAAGCCAGACCCTAACCACCCCCCCACAACAGCCCTCTGGTTTTATTCTATGTGGAATCCCCTTCCCTTCCCTCTGCCTCATCACGTCTGCCCTCCCATCAGAATAGCCTAGGGCTGCTCCCGTTCTAGGAAGCTTTCCCTTGTCTGAAACCCCATGGTCCCATGTGCCTCACTTTCCACCCTGCCTTGGCCATTTCTCTACATGCTGGCCTCTCCGTTGGGAGTGAAGGCAGAAGCTGTTGCTTTTAGCCCCAAATCCTTACATCTGGCACAGAGCTTGGCACACAGCAGTCCAGGCTGCGTGGACTCCTGGGGGTTAGAGCAAGGAGAATCTCAGAGTATCTGTTCCTGGCGGCCTAGTTGACGATATGAGCACCAGGAAAGACTGGGCTTGCCCAGGGCCCCCAGAGAGTCAGTGCTGAGCAGGCCTGGTCAGGCTCTGCCCTCCCCCACTTGGCAACCCTGTGCTCTGGACAGAAGGGCAGGGATCATGTGGCTTCCTAGAGCTGGGACATGCTTTATTTAACAATGATAAGTTCATCCATTCATGCAGCCTCCTAGGCCCTTGCACCTATGCTGGGATAGATGCTGGGACAGGGGATCCATGAATGAATCGGGGATGAATCTCCCAGCTTAGTGGGAGAGACAGGAAAGCACACACATCACATGAGCTAAAGCAAGGTGGAGAGTCAGCTCATGAGAGGTGCTCTGGGATATCAGAGGAAATCAAGATGACTTGGGGGTGTGGAAAAGGAAGGGCTCTTGGAGGTCAGGAGCCTGCCGAAAGGGTGGGGGTGTGAGGGGGAGGAGCCAGGCAGCCCTCCAGCAACCCCACTCCTCCCCCTTTCCTGAAGCCCCCCTTCAAACCTTCCGTGTTCAGGGAGGAGGAGTCCTGACATTGGTTAGAGGCCTGCTGTTGCTATTATCGCAATAATAGTAGTAAATCCCAGCAGCTCACCTTCAGGGAGCCCTTGTGTGTTTCAGGCCCTGTGCTGAGATACGGACCATCTATCTCGCTGAAAACTCACAGCAAACCTCAGCAATAGGATCTATTATGATTCCCACTCGACAGATGAGCAAGCACCAACTGGGGGAGGCTAGGGACTTGCCCAAGGTCACACAGCTAGGGTGTGCTAGAACTTGACTCAACCCCCCTCTGACTTAGAACTTGGGGTCCTTCCATCAACTTGTGCCACAAGCTGGGTGAGGACCCCTGGGTGGCATCAGAAATTCCTTCTGCAGAGAGAAGGGTCTGCACCCCATCCAGCTTTAAGGGGAAAGGGTAGAGGGTGAAAGCTCGGGGTGGGGTGGGAGGGTGAGGGAGTTAGTTCTCCCCCCCGGCCTATAAGCTTCCTGGTTTGGGCAGGGCCCGTCCTTAACATTCTCAGGCGAGGGCTGGAAGCCAGACAGCTGGGAGCAGTGGAAGGAGTACTGGGCTGAGTTGCAGAGCCCTGAACTCACAGCCAGTCATAGCTCTGCTCCTTTTATGCTCAGTGACCCTGAGTAAGTCACTCGCCTTCTGGGTCTCACTTGCTCATCCATAAAATGGGGGTGATAAAACCTATCTCCCAGGGTTGCTAGGAAGCCTTAAATAAGACGATTTAGGAAAGTGCCAGGCACAAAGATGAATAGAAACCAAAAACAAACAAACAAAAAAACCCCACTTGTTTTCTCTGCTTGAATGGAATCCAGTGGGGCCACTACAGAGAATACCGTGTGTGGTCCCTCCTACGCTGTGTGTTCCCAGCTCAGCGCAGCCTTTGATCCTACAGGAGGACCTTACTGAGCTGGACAAGGTCCAGCACAGGTCTCTCAGCCTCTGCTACCCTGCCATGGGGCATAGGTGGGTTTTGTATCCCCAAATGAATGACCGTGACCTCCTCAAGGGTACATCGGATTTAACCATCATTTATTAAGCACCAACTTCGTGCCAGCCCTGTTCATACCCGTTATCCCCATGCCAGCCATCAAAGTTAGGACTCTTGGCCTCATTTTATAGATGAAAAAATGGGTTCAGAGAGGTTAGACAACTTGCCTGCAGTCACACAGCCAGCAAGGGGCAGAGACAGGGTGGGAAACCAGCTCTGGGTGACTCCAAGACCAGAGTCCCTTCCACATGGCCTCTCTGGGCCCCCTCCCCCCAAATCTCCATGGTGGGGAACCTAAGGACATCAGTGGAAGGCTGGTAGAGACCCACCAGGATCTGAGTTTCCCCTTCGCAAAGGGGTGCGATTGGCCCGGATAGTACTGAGCGCCTCTTTCTACCCTGGCATTCGAGGCACCTGACTACACGAATGGGATGCAGGATGGGCCTTGAACTGTTCCCCAAATCTCAGCTCACTTTAGGACTTCCGGAGGGTGACCCCTGCTGTGTCCAACTTCACAGTGGAGAGCGCCCTTTGGGACACATCCCCCAAGACCCTCTGGGTTTAGAAGCTGTTGAGGGGTCCTGATGCTGGGGACCTGGCCTCCCCCAAAGCTCTCTGTGGCTGCTGGCCCTGAGGGCCCTGGGGGTTTCCGGGGCAGCCCCTTTGCCAGCCCTCCTGCTGGGGCCTGTGGTGCCCACTCACACTGGATATACCAGGCCCTCCAGATGGCGTTGTTGAGGCGGATCTTGTCCCGGCACAGCAGCTGGAGGCCTTTGAAATTCTTCCACTTGGGAGAAACCAGCTTGCCACTGTCAGAGGGAAAGGGATGGGTCAGGGGGGGCGTGGGGAAAGGGGATGGTTGGAGGGGGCTGGCTCCACTTTCTTCCCATGCACGAGGCGCTCATCTATGGTGGGCAACTTGATGGACACCCCTCCCAAATCCTGCCCCTCACTCTAACCTGCCTGAAATGTCTACCCTGAGAGGCAGACCTTTAAAATACTCTCCCAGGTCCCCACTTGGGGCCTCTGTGTTCTTTGGTGAGACCTGCTGAAATCTGTTTAGCAGCTCAGGTGTCAGAAAGACAATGCCCATTGGCCTCGCAGGCATCTATCTCACAGGCTGGCTAAGGAGGGTTTTCGCCTGTTTCTTACTTAAGGAAACTGAGGGTCAAGAAACAAAGGGGACATGCCCAAGGTCACATGACATGATGGAGACTCACTCAGGACCTGTGGCTTTTTCTCCACCAGTCTCACTGGCCCCCTTAGGCCTAGGGGATGGGTAAGGTTTGTCTGAGTAGAGACGGAGCCTCTTCACCAGAGGCAGCCTCCAAGCAGCCAGCCACTGCCTTTTCACTGCCCTTCTGGTGTCTGCCCAGCCCAGAATCCCAGGATGGCAATCTGGACTGACCTGGAAGGTGCACCCCTTCCCAGGGGTGTGTGCAACACAATAGCCACCAGGGCCCACCCAAAGGAAGGCAGCTAGGATGGTGGAGTGATGGGCAGGGGGCACCTTGATCCTAACCCTGACCCTGACTCTAACCCTAGTAGTCAATCAAATCCATGAGACGGAAGGGCTCTACCAGGTGAGGGGCTTGACTCTCAGGGTCCTGATGGGCACAGGCCAAGTCTGCCACCCCCGGGGAGCTGGCCTAGGAGGCCAAGATGTTCAGGGTCTTAGACCCCTGCTGGCCCCTCCCCCGCTCCTCATGATTCACAAGCTGGGTTATGCATGAGTCCCCTCTGGCCCAGCTTCTCCAACCCTTGCTCACAGGGAAGGCTGAGGCCCCAAGGCTTAGTCTTTCAGAACGCCAGGCCTGCTCTCTCCAGGGCCCTCTCCCAGTTCCTGGGGGTGAGGGGCAGGTGGGTGGCAGTCTGGCTCTTGCAGCCCCTTGAGTGCATGGGTCACTGGGTCCCCTCTACTCTCTGGTCTCCAAGCTCCTGTGTTTGCTCTGGGGTTGGGGGGGGACTGCTACCCCCAGGCACAACAGGCCTCATTACCCAAATAGAGCACATGGCCCAAGCACCCGGGCCCGCTGGCTGGCCCCTTTCCCTCCTAAGTCAGATAAACACCATCTGTCTAGAAGGGAGACATGGAGTAGGGGCACTCTGATACCTCCTGGGCCAGCTTCTTCTGTGGCACCTGGGGGCACTCCTGAGTTTGTTGCCCCAGCCTGTATCCCAGCAACCTCCCAGCCCACTCTGATCACCCAGCGCCCTACCCCCAGCCTGCCTGCCCTCCCTCCTCCATTTCCCTGCTGAGGCTACAGCGTTTGTGGCCAGGCAGGGCTGGGGGAGGTGAGACAGTGACATCCACACCCAGGAGGAAAGGATTTGGTCTGTGCTGGGCCTGTTGGCTGGGAGGGGAGGAGAGGGGCCCAGCCTGGAGCCAAAAGCCTGTGACCAGGGTTCAAGGGATTCTTACGAGCAATAGAAATTCTGGGAATCTTGGGGATGGGATGGAGAAAACTCAGAACACCCCACCCTCCCCTGCCCACACACACATATCTACCTTGTGGAAATTTCCCTGGAAATTTCCTTAGAGTCCTGCTTGCTCCACCTCACTCCTGAGGCCATTCTTTCCATAGCTAGCCAGCTCTGACCATGAACAAGTGTTTTCTTGGAACTTCCAGAACCTGCCTCACTGAGGGTTCCACCCGCAGAACCACGGAACACGGGCCTCCTCCCAGTGCAGCAGTCCTCTCTCTGCCCATACAGCCCTGCTGAGGGTGAAAGCTGGTCAGACGTCTACAGGCTGTTCTCCGGGTCAAGCTGGCCAGTTCTTCCTGGCACCTCTGGACTCCTTGCCTTGCTGTCCCTGCCCATCTCCTTACTCTCTTGGGATACCCCAGCTTCCACAATCCTCTCCCCTCCAAGGAACCCCTACAATTAGGGGTCTTTAAGGGCTAAAACACTGTCCCAGTCTGAGCCTCAGTTTTTTCCTCTATGGGGGAACTCAAAGACTCCTCTGATACTGAGCCACTACCATCCCTGGCACTTAGGACCCCACCCGGGGCGGGCCACAGAGGTTGAATATTCTGGGGGTTTAGGGAGAAAGCCCAGCCCTCTCTACCCCAGCTGCCCCTGAATGGGGTCACATCAGCTTCCAGTCAGCCTCCTAGTGTGGGCAGTTCTTGGAGTGTGCTCTGCCCCCGGCCTTGCCATTTCCCCTGAGCCTCCCCTTTTGGTCACTGTGGTCTGAGATAGGGGCATGGGCCAGCCCAGGCAGAGCACTGTGTAATGTAAAGCAGAAAGCTTAAGTTGGGAATGGATGGGGAAAGGGGGACCCTGGGGGAGTCTGGGGAGCAGGGGTGCCCAAATCTGGTGTACCGTGACCTTAGATGCCCTTTCCCAGGAGGTCCCCTGATGTCCGAGGAGGGGCGGGAGGAAGGGATGGGAATTTGAACTTTCCACACAGGTCTGGCGCTCTGGATGATCAGATTGCAACACGACCTGGGCCCGGGGCCAGAGCGTGTGGGCCAAGGTTACAAAGCGTCCAGCCAATGGAGTCGAGGCTGGGCGCCACAGTGGGGGGTGGGCAACACTCTTCCCCAACCCCCACCCCAGCTCTGGATCCCAGTCAGAGCAAGTGCAGGTCTGTAGCCAGCGGTTCTCAGAAGAGGAGGAGGAGCCGCAGAGGAAGATTTACACAGAGAAAAGATCAAGGCTGGCCGATCCCCCTTTCTCCCCTACGGTTCTCGGTTGATAATTTATCCTGGTCCCTCCGCTCCGGGGAACTTTGCTCTCCGGAGCACTGAGCCAGGACCCCGGTTCGCGCCCTCCCCTGGGACACAGGAGTGGAGCTGGGGCCGGGCGCGGCCGGCGTGCTCTGCGACGCGCCAATCAGGGGTCCCAGGCAACATTAGGCGCTCAGCCTCGCGTGGCGACCCGGGTGGGCGAGGCCACGCCGCCCGGAGACCAACCCCGCGCGGCCTGCAACACCCACTGCCGGACCACGGCTGGGAAACTAAGAGTTGCGCCCCTCTGGGCCGGCCGGGGCACCCTCCTCCCGCCACCCTCGACGTAGCAGGTCAAGAACAGGTGTCCCGGCAATTGAGGGGTGCAGGGTGGACGAGAGACTGGGTTTCAGTCGACGTTGGCTATGAATTGGGACAACATGGGCGCGAGGTGTATCGCGAGGGTGCAAGAATAGAGCGGGCCTGGGCGGGGACTGCTGCGTTGGGAGCGGAAGGCTGCAGGTTGTCCGGTGGAGTGGCCCCCGGAGTGGAGGGTGGGAATGTTAGGATGGCCTAGGGTCCTGGGAGCGCAAGGAATGCCCTGGGGGCATTCTTTGGGGGCAGAGGGGTCGGGACGGGAGAGAGAGGCCCGTGGTGGGCCTACGGAGGTCGAGGTGGAGGGCAGGAGATCCCAGCCTTAGGGAAGGGGGTCTTGGTGCTGAGGAATGGGAACCAGGAGGCGCGCAAGCATGTCGGGGGCCAGTGGGCTGGGCCGGGGTCAGAGGACGCTCCGGGCTGGGGAGAGGAGGGTATCCAGGATGTCGCCGGAGTCTCTGAGAGCAGCCGGGACCAAGGCTGGGGGCCGGGTGGGGTGTCCGGGGCCCCAGCGCGCGGTTCCGCCATGGAGGGCCGAGGTCGTCGGCCCCGAAGCCCCCCTCACCTGTAGGCCAGGCTCATGCACTCGAAGAGGCGGGTGAGTGTGGGGTCGATGCTGCGCGGCCCGAAGTCGGCGAGCCCCAGGGGCCCCTCCTGGTCGCGCCGCCGGGTCAGCGAGTCACTGTGCGGCGACGACACCATGAAGTGACCGCTGTGGATGACCTGCGAGCGGAGCAGCCCGCCTGCGCTGCGCCGGGTACTTGGGTCCTCCGAGTCTGTGTCTGAGTCCGAATCCGGGCTGGGGACGACCCGCGGGCCCTGCAAGCCCGCGACCAGACCCGCCAGCGCTCCGGCCGTGGCCATAGCCGCCGCCGCCTCGCCTGGGCTAGGTGCAGCTGCCCGTGCAGCTCTTGGGGGCCAGGCCGGCTCATTAGCATAGCCCCGCCCCCAACCACGATAGGTCGCTCGAGGGGGCGGGGCCTCGTGGCGTGTGGGCGTGGATGGGGCTGTCTTAAATTAGCATAATCAATGTGACAGGTGTGAGAACGCTGGCCTGGAGCTCCCGCGGGTCTAGAGTTTGGAAGAGGAGGAGGTCCCTATGTCCCCTCCCGTCTTTCCTTATGCTGTGTCCACTTGGAGTCCTGGTGGAACCGCCCCTACTTCACCCAAAAGGGGTCTCAAGAAGAGTCGTTCACACCTGAGCCAGAAAGCGCCTCAGTGCCAGGGATTCCTGCCCCCAGGGGTGCCCTCCCGTGAAGCCCCTCACCTAACTACTGCCCCCCTGCTCTCTTTGATCTCCCGGCTCACATTCACTCTCTCAGTGCTCCACGCAGCTGGAAGCACCCACCTCTCAGAAGTCTCGCGTGGCCTACCCACAGGAAGGTCTCAATACCTCCAGTTACCATTATAATCATCACTGCACCTGCACAGAGGTCCTGGGGGTTAGATGAGCGTGAATGCTGCCTGGCCACGCAGGATCGTTACCAGTGGTGATGGGTAATCGCTGGCAAGGCAGAGCCTTGGTCACCCTCCCCTGGACATCCCCTAGGCAGGCCATCTGCTCTGGGCTCCCTCCTCTCACCGACCCAGTGGTCCACCTTGTGTTCCTGTTTCTGAAGGCCCTCTTCTCACCCAGAGGACACAAACTAGGCTGTTCGGTCTGAGGCAATCACACCTGTCACCTCACTGGCGCCTTTAACAATCCTTAGAGGTAGAGTTCTTGCCCCACATCAGAGCGGGCACCAGAGTCCACAGGAGTGGAAACAGGCCCACGGATCTACAGAGGGACAGCCACAAAGCCTGGTCTAGAAGAATTCCGGCATTCCCACCCAGGGCTATCTCTGGTGCAGGGACAGGTGAGGGCTGGAGGCAAATGTTAACCTCCCTTGGTTTTGCAGAGGGTGTGGCCTAGTTAAGACACAGGAGGGAAACGGGAGGAAGTGGTCATTTGGGGGCTGAAGGCTTGGAAAAGGTTCCCCCACACACTTTCTTCCATCCCCTGGTAGGATCACACAGCTCCCACAATCAAACAGCAGTGCCCTGAGGGCCCCTGGGACCGCTTGAGGTGCTGAAATGGTTACCCAGGCTGGTCACAGGCCAGCCCTTCCACACACCACGTCCCTTGGACAGGTTCCCTCTGTCCCTGACAGTCACCTCACATTCCCAGGAGCCCCAGCTGCCCTGCTCCACTTGCCCCCTGCTGCTCTCTGCAGGTGTTCATTCTCCCTGCCCACCTCTCCCAAATTCTGGGGCTCCTCGTATGCCCACCTCAGCCTGCCTCCTCTGGAGAGAGGGCCCTCCCTAAGTGGCCCTTTTGGGATCCTTGGCACAGTAGATTTCCCTTATGTGCCTGTCTGACTTCTCCCCTGGCCTCTGGGCCCTGAGGCAGAACTGTGTCCTAGAGTATCTGAGCCCCCATGCTGGGCACCCAGGCACTTGGGGAACGCACTGTGGAGGTAGGAGTAGGAAGCAGGGCCTCCTCTCCCTTGGCGCCTCCTAGCTTCAGGGGCCCTAGCTTAAGCAGACACCTGAATTGATCCTGCTCTGCCGCTAATTCCGTGAATGACCCTGGGCAAGTCTCTGTCTTACTGGGGATCTGTCTCTCTGTAAAATGGGGAAGTTGAATTCAGTGATTTCTTAGGGTCCTGCAACTTGAACCACCCTTGGTTCCAAGTCCCTGCTATCAGCATTCCAGCTCACCCTCCCAGGCTCCTCAGGCCTCCTGTCCCCAGGAGAAAATCTCAGAGTTGTGTTCTGTGGTTCAAAAGACTTTCCTTTGAGCTGGTTCTCAGTAGAGTGCATTATCTCCCTCACCCCTTGCCCTAACCCTCCACAGGCATCTGCACCCCATTTCTGCCCTCCTGAGGGCCTGATAATACCTTTGGAGGCTTAAGCACTGAAAAGACAATGCCTCTGCACATAATTCAAAACAAAACAACACTACAACAAATAAAAGGAAGTCCAAGATAAACAAGGGCCTATTGTGTAGCACGGGGAACTATATTCAATATCTTGTAATGACCTATAATAGAAAAGAATCGGAAAAGAATATATATTATATTTATATTAAAAAATATATATAAAGAATATATATATAAAAAATGGAATCACTTAGCTGTACACCTAACAAACTAACACAACACTGTAAATCAACTATACTTCAATTAAAAAAAAATGACACAAAAAATACAAAACAGTTACCCAAATGAATTTTGGAAAAAAATAAACTCACTTATCTGAATAAAAAAAGGAAGTCCACAAATTCTGATTTCTCACATGATGACATCTTCAATCTTAAAAATACGTATATCAAAAAAACAACAACAACAAAAAAACGTATATCAATTACTAAATTTTAAAAACTGTTCTGGGACTTCCCTGGTGGCGCAGTGGTTAAGAATCTGCCTGCCAATGCAGGGGACATGGGTTCAATCCCTGGTCCAGGAAGATCCCACATGCGGCGGAGCAGCTAAGCCCATGTGTCACAACTACTGAGCCTGCACTCTAGAGCCCACGAGCCACAACTACTGAGCCCACGCGCCGCAACTAGTGAAGCCTGTGCGCCGAGAGCCCGTGCTCCGCAACAAGAGAAGCCACTGCAACGAGAAGCCTGCGCACCGCAATGAAGAGTAGCTCCCGCTCGCCACAATTAGAGAAAGCCTGTGCACAGCAACGAAGATCCGATGCAGCCAATAAATAAACAAACAAATAAATAAATAATCCATCACTAGTCTAAATAAATAAATAAATAATTTAATTAAAAGTGTTCTAAATGCCTCAACTTTCCTGAGGCCTTGAATGTGTGCTTCATTCACTTTATCCAGCCTCCCCCAACCTATCTGTATGGCCATTTAAGGGAGTACGTATTCCTCATTCCAGGCACTGTGTCCAACACTTTTGAACCATCATCTCTAATGCTACTGAAGTAAGTGTTATTAGCTTCATATTACAGTTGAAGAGACAGGCTCAGAGAGGGGAAGCAGTTACTCAAGGTCCCCAGCTGAGAAAAGGCAGAGCCAGATCTGACTTGGAAGTCCTGGTTCCTACAACTATGAGGCTGCCACTCTCCATAGACCGAGGGCATAGCCATTTCAGAGTGTCCTTGCCCAGATGACAGTGCAGACTTGCGTGTGCTAGCCCAGGTCACCCCTTCGCTCCTTTCCCATTTGGCCTGTATCACCCAGTGTTTATAACCTCTTGCTACAGACAAGTCTTTTTCACAGCTGTGGAGATGTAGGGCGGGGTCTTGACTGGGTGTGAAGACGTGGCCGTCCCAGAGGTCCTGCCTGACACCAAACCCTCCCTGTCTCCCAGCCTTAGTTCTCAGGATTGCTCCCCCAGACTGCCATTCGACGTCAGGAAAGCTTACCCATCCTAGATGGACCCTAGATGCCACTTCCTCCTCTAACATCTTGTTCAGATACAACTGTAATTTCATTCTGCCCTGCGTTCACATGCACCTGCCTCTCTTCCCACTAGATGGCAAATTCCCCGAAAGCAGGAATCACATCTTACTTCTCTCAATGGACCATTTTCCTCTCAAGTGCAAATGGGTATTTGTTGAATGAATGAGTTTATATTATATCTATCTACTAAGTGTGCTCTACCTATTCATCTGTCTATCTGTCTATCTATCTCTCCATCTATCCATCCAGCCAGCCACATGCACACACATAGATAACATTTATTAAGAGCACATTATGCGCCTGTCCCAGTGCTAGGTATTTCACTTTTGTGAAAGTTAAAACATATAGAAAAGCAAAGATTTGGTACTCTTAATATCCATAGAGATGGAAAGTAGATTAGCAGCTGCCAGGGGTTGAGACTAGCTGGGTGTGGGAAAATGAGGAATGATTACAAGAGGTATGGGGTTTCTTTTTGGGGTGATGAAAATGTTCTAGAATTACATTGTGGTGATGTTTGCACAACTTTGTGAAATACTAAAAGCCAGTGAAAAGGGGTAAATTTGATAATAAGTGTATTATATCTCAGTAAAAAAAATTAGGCATTTAATATATTATTTCACTTACTGATAATCCTCCCCACTGTGTGTGTATGTGTGGGTGTGTTCGTATTTTCATTGCCATTTTACGAAACGGGAAACTGAGGAAGGGAAGTGATTCAGAGGGTTGTTGTGAGAATTAACTATAAATAGTTAATGTTTATGGAGCCTAACCTACTCAGTCTAGGGAATCTTCCTAACAGCCCCATGACTTTCAACCCATTTTGTAGACAAGGAAACAGGCTTTGCTGAAGGTCACAAGGGAAAAAGAGAATGGGAGGGACTTCCCTGGTGGTTTAGTGGTTAAGACGCCGCACTTCCACTGCAGGGGGATTTGGGTTCGATCCCTTGTCAGGGAACTAAGATCTCACATGCTACGTGGTGCGGCCATAAAACATAAATAAATAAAATTAAAAATTTAAAAAAGAGAATGGGATTCAAACCCAGGCAATCTGATGGAAGCCTGGCTTACAAATACCTACTTTCTCAAATTAAAAGGACTAGCAATTGTTTGTGAGGATGTGGTGTGCACAGAACCCCATCCACTGCCACCATCACTGTGTGACTTGGCACAATCATTTTGGAAAACTATTTGTCAGTATCTACCAGAACTGAACATCCACGTACCTTATGACCCAGCAGTTCCACAGAAACGTGCACGTATGTGCACCAAAGAGTATTCAGAGCACCATTATTCTTATTAGCTCAATATTGGAAACAACTCAAATGTTTATCAACAGGCGAACGGATAAATATATCACAGCACAGACACACTACGGAATCTTAACACAGCAATGAGACGAACACTCTACCACCAGATGCAACCATATGGATGAATCTCACTGACAGTCTGTTAAGCAAAAGCAGCCTGACATGCAAGTGTGGATGCTGTAAGGCTTCATTTATATAAAGCTCCAAAACGGGCTAATCTCTGGTGTTAGGCTGTGTTTTAGCCTTGGGATGACTAGAAGGGATCAAGAAGGGGCTGCTAACATTTTGTCTCTTTATCTGGGTTCAGGTAACAGGTGTGTTCACTGTGAGTATTCACTGAGCTGGATACTTATGATGTTTACCCTTTCTATATGGACGTTAGACTTACAAGTTTTTTGAAAGAGAGACTCAGTTTGCAGGTGCACATGCAGCCTCACGGAAGCCTGCCTTGGCTGGGGGTGCATCAGGCATCTAGGAGGTGGGGAGAGCGATGGTGCATCAGACCCAGAGGAGGATTTGGAAGGGGGAGAGATCGTTGAGTGAGTTGAGGGAATAGAGGATGGAGAGGTAGATGAGAGTGAGAAAGAGGAGTCTTAGCTGTGTGTCTAACCGGCGGCAAGTTGGGAAGTCATTTCCCCTGTCTGGGTCTCAGTTTCTGTATCTGAAAAATGGATGAACAAATCATGAAGAGACAATTGATAAATATGACTACATCAAAGAGGAAGTTGGACTGGATGAGTTTTCATATCAGAAGCACCCAGCTGTTCTATCAAAAAATATGGGTCTCATCCTATGAGGAAAAAAAAAGTCACTTCTCTTTGCGAAAAGTACACTTCATGCTTACAGACCTTCTGCTTCTATATTTACGTATAGTGATATTACAAGTAGTGTCATACATTTTTTTTTTTTTCAGCCGTGTTGGGTCTTCATTGCTGCACGTGGGCTTTCTCTAGTTGCAGCGAGAGGGGGCTACTCTTCGTTGTGGTGCGCGGGCTTCTCACAGTAGTGGCTTCTCTTGTTGTGGAGCCCGGGCTCTAGGCGCGCGGTCTTCAGTAGTTGTGGCACGTGGGCTCAGTAGCTGTGGCGCATGGGCTTAGTTGCTCCGCGGCATGCGGGATCTTCCTGGACCAGGGCTCGAACACATGTCCCCTGCATTGGCAGGTGGATTCTTAACCACTGCGCCACCAGGGAAGTCCCAGTTCATACATTGTTTTTCATAAATTTATTGATTTTTGGCTGCATTGGGTCTTCATTGCTGCGCGCGGGCTTTCTCTAGTTGCGGCGAGTGGGGGCTACGCTTTGTTGCAGTGCACAGGCTTCTCATTGCAGTGGCCTCTCTTGCTGTGGAGCATGGGGCCTAGGCGCGCGGGCTTCAGTAGTTGTGGCTCGCGGGCTCAGTAGTTGTGGTGCACGGGCTTAGTTGCTCCGCGGCATGTGGGATCCTCCCGGACCAGGACTCGAACCCCCGTCTCCTGCATTGGCAGGTGGATTCTTAACCACTGTGCCACCAGGGAAGCCCCATACATTTTTAAATTATGAAAATACCAAGTGAAAAAATAATCCCAAATAGACTACCTCTGATCTGGATCGAGAACCACTTGTCTTTGTGCTCTGAGACTGTTAAGAGTGGAGGAGGAGGGAAAGGAGGAGGAAACACATCAGAGTATATATCAAGTGAGTATCCAGCTATCGGCCCACCCATTCATTCATCTACCTGGGCATGTATCTATGCATCTTCTCATTTACCTATACATCTATCCATCCCCTAATAGTCAGACTGTCCACCTATCCACGCATTCATCTATCCATTCCTAACCTGTCAATCCATCCATCCATCTCTTCATCCACCCATCCAGCTCCTACCAGTCAATCTATCTGCCCCTCCGTCCTTCCAGCTATACATCTACCTAAGTTTCTATCTCTTCATCCATCCCCTTACCCAAATACCCACTCACCTGCCCATCCAGCACACATATGAACTGGCTGCGGGTATCAGGCCCTCAGTTAAGCCAGGGGTAGGGGGGTGGGGGGATGCTCAGATACTTATAACCTGCATCCTGCCTCCAAGCAACTCTGCATGGGAGAGTGAGGCATGCCCACCAGCAACTCAGAGAGGGGCAGAAATAGTGCCTGGGACTATTTCGAGGCCTACCTCAAGCACATCCTCTTCTAGAGAGCCTTCCCTGTCCCCCAGGCTGTGAGTCAGGGAAGGCTGTCTAGATGAAGGTGTGCTTGAGGTGGGCCTCAAAAGACAAAGTGGGAAGCAGACACACAGCGAAGGGAGAAGCTGTTATGGGAGGGGAGAGCAGGGGCAAAGGCAGGGCTGGGGAGCCATAGATTGGCAGGTCTGGGGAGAGCAGGGAGCCAGCAGCCCACAGAGCTGCTGTGCTCCGGGCAGCCACCTCCCGGCCCTGCCCCTCATCTGGCTCCAGTGTGCGCTGAGGCATCTGCACCAAAGCATGCCCCGTGGGCCACTGCCAGCTCATGGATTCCCTTACCAGTTCGTGAGATAAGAAAAAGACATAAATTGAGAGCAAGTGTTTAGAAACATTTATATTGATTTAATGGAGTAATCCGATAGTTGAATGTAATAAGAAGAAGCTGAGCTTATAATTTGTCTATTTTTTAATTTAATTTTTATAGTAATTCGTTTTCTATTCTTTTTTGCATACTTATGCATCCATGGCCGATCGAAAATAAAAATGAGCCCTTTGCCTGTCTGTATGGACTGCAGGCACTTAGAGAAGCTCTGGTAGATGGCACAGCCTACACCCATGTACCCTTTGCCGAAGTGACCTCCAGGTCATTATCACATTTCCCTGAGAGAGGGGCAAGGCGAGGACTATCGTCCCCATTTTATAGCACGACTGGCCCAGGTTCTCACAGAGTAGGTGGCAGGGCTGAGATTTGAACCCAGGGCTGACACTACATCAGGCAGCTTCCCATGAGCTCTTGCTCCAGGGTAGGCTGAGCTGGGGGGTGGGCCCAGGAGAGGAAGGGGAAGCATCTGGAGAAAGAACAGTCCAGAGCCTGTCCCAGGGTGTCAGTGGGTGCTCAGGGCACTGAGGGGGAGGACAGGAAGACTTCCTGAGGAGAGCGGCCCGAGGGTCAGCCTGGGCTTCCCCACGTGGTCCCAGAAGAACCAGGCCCCAGGACCTCTGGAAACGTACGCTGGGGCTAGTTCCAGTCCCGGCCCACTTCAATCACTCTCCAGCTCCTTCCCTCCTCTTCTCCTCCTGCATCCACACTCCCCATCAGCCACCCTGTGGGATCCCTGAGGCTAGGGCTTCTGCCCATCCCTCTTGTGCCCAAAGCCCAAAGTTCAGCCAGCCTGGCCCTTTGCAGGAGCCACTGCACATTCAGACACATCCTCTCCTCTTGTCCTGGGGGAGACTAGAAAAACAGGGATTATGATTACTCCTCACTTATGAGCTTGAGGTCACAAGGCTCTAATTCCTGACCTTGTACTTTTTGACTAGTATGGTTGAATAGTAGAGAGGAGAGGGAAGTCATTCCCTTAGGGCCCTGGGGTGAAGCCCATAGTGGGGCAGGGAGTGGGTGACTGGTGTGTAGTGCCAGCTGGGGAGGAAGAAAACAGTGGCCTGTGGCATAACTAGAGGGGTTATCTGCCCAGAAACTGTTTTTTTTTCCGGCCTCGGCTCAAAGCTTGTGGAATCTTTGTTCCCCGACCAGGGACCGAACCCGGGCCCTTGGCAGTGAGAGCGCCAGGGAATTCCCTGCCCAGAAACTTCTTATTCAGCACTGTGGCTGCTTCCTGGGCAGCCTGAGAACCCCTATCCCAGGCCAGGAAGAGGCAGGAATAACATGGGCCAGGTGAGGCTTTTTTCCTATTCTGTCGGTGGACCAGTAACATGGGACTATATTTTTGCAGGACCATTTGGCAAAATCTATTACACCAAAAATGTTGGTACTCTTTGACCCACCAACTTCAACTGCAGGAATCTGTCCTATAAAAATATCTTCATAAGCGTGCAAAGATGTACCAGGATGTTCCTTGCAGGACTGTTTATAATACTGAGAAACAGGAGAATGGTTGAATAAATTTTGATGTCCCTACAGTGGAATACTATGTAGCTGTTAACAACCTCATTTGTAAAATAGTGATAATAGGATTTGTCTCTCATAGTTTTTAATGGGGATTAAGTGAATTAATACCTGCAAAGTGCTTCCATAGTAATGCTAGCTGTCATCATTGTTACAGCT
This sequence comes from Delphinapterus leucas, assembly GCF_059928025.1. NCBI lineage: Eukaryota > Metazoa > Chordata > Mammalia > Artiodactyla > Monodontidae > Delphinapterus > Delphinapterus leucas. The sequence continues at coordinate 9,396,469 of NC_143143.1, forward strand.
GTAGAAATAGGAAAAAATCACTAAGACGCAATGCTGATTAAAAAAGAAACTTATAAAACAATAGGTGAAGTGTGATCCCATGTGAGTAAATTAATAATATTAAACACACATATGAAAAAAGAAGAAAAGTCTGGACATACAGGCACCAAACTATGATACTGGTAGTCTTTGGTGGGTGGGTAACAGAGACATTTACTTTATAAATGTCTATAAATTTTAAAGTTGGGTAATACCTGTGTATTGCTTTTGAAACCAGGGGGGGAAATCCTCCAAAAAAGTAAAGAAAACAAGAGGAGTAGAAGATGGTATGGGAACCCTTCCCCTCTTTTTGAGGACCCCGAAGTCCAGAGATCAAAGCTGCCCAAACAGCAGAAAAGACTCCCTGTTCGGCTGATCCGACACTGGGGAAGCTGGGGGTGCAGCTTCCCACCCCAGCTTGTCTGACACTTTATTCTCATTCTGCAGGGCCCAAGGACCCCATGGGGACACCTTCCCTTCAGGGCATAAGGCCCAGGAGGCTGGCTCATCAGGGAGGCTGGGTCGTCTCAGGCAAGTCATCTGCCCTCTCTGGGCCTCAGCTGCCCTCCCTGTAACATGGGCAGAAGCAGCCAGCCTCTTGTGTGTTGTAAACAGCTAGGGGAGCAGAATGTGCCACTGGCATCACAGCAGAGCAAAGGATGGGGGCCAGCCTGGAGTTGGTGTTTCACCAAGAGTCTGTCGTCTGTAAAAATGCCGATGGCTGCCATTTGCCAGTGGGCAGTTTTTACTCACAACACTGCTGACACAAAATGCGTGATGTCTTTTCCAACACTTCTCCAATTCACCAATACCAGCTGGGTGTCCTCCAATTCAATTCCATTGTGACACTGTCTACCTGGAGTTAGCATCAGATCCCACAAATTAAGGGCTCGGTCCCACAAGCCTGCCTCCACTTCAGACACCAATCACAAGTCCAGGTTGTCACCTGTACTTTTGACCAACCAGCTATAAATCAGGAGATCCTGTGATCCCTGGCTGAGGTTCCATAATTTGCTAGAAAGGCTCACAGAACTCAGGACATCTGTTTACTTACACTTTCCAGTTTAGCATAAAGGAGACAACTCAGGAAAGCTGAATGGAAGAGACGCACAGGGCAAGGTATGGGAGCAGGGTGCACAGAGCTTCCATGCCCTCTCCTGGTATGTGCCCTCCCAGCCCCTCCATGTGTTCGCCAACCCAGAAGCTCTCCCAACGCCTTCATTTAGGGGTTTTTATGGAGGTTTCATTACATATGCACGATCGATTAAATCATTAGCCCTTGGTGACTGAACTCAATCTCCAGCCATCTCCCCTCCCTGAGATGGGGGGTGGGGCTGAAAGTTCCAACCCTCTAATCATGCCTTGATCTTCCTAGTGACCAGCTCAGAACTATCTAGGGGGCCACCAGTCATCTCATTAGCATACAAAAGACACTTATCACTCTGAAGATTCCATGGGTTTTAGGAGCTGTGTGCTGGGAACCAGAGACAAAAACTAGATATGTGTGTTTCCCATTGTACCACAACCAGGCCTCCCAGTGGCCTGCCAGGCCCTGAACATTGGTTGTCGTGTCTAATCAACCCACCCAAACACCTGCACATAGGGCTGATGGTCCCCAGTCTACAGAGCACACCTAGCTCAGGGAGTTGTTTATTTACATGTGTTAGGGAGAGTAGGACAGTCATTCCAGGTCGTACAGTTAATGAGTAGTGTAGCCTGGATTTGAAGCCAGGTGTGTCCGAAGGCAGAGCCCAAGTGTGTCCTTCCACTGGGCTGCTCAGAGGCACTGAAGGATGACCTGACCGCCCCTAAATATCAAGTATCAGATAAGCCCACCCAAGACAGAGCTGAAGTGCAGGGGCCAGGGTGGAAGGGGCGGCTGGCACACAGTAGGTGCTTTGCTGAGTCAACGAAAGAATGGCAAGCCCTTCTCCCTACGCTCTCTAGGAGGCGGCGTGAGGACTAGGGTCTCGTCAGCCGCTCAAGACTCACATCCACGGCCTAGAAGTTTGTAAGTTGGAGAGGGCTGCAGGCCGCGTGTCCGCAGACCTCGTTGCACAGAGGGAAAGTGGGGCTTGAGTTGGCTCAGGGGCTGTCTCAGACCACTAGCATGTCATGTCAGTGACCACGCCAGGCCTCCTGCCTCCCAGCTCTGGGCCCTCCAAGCTGCACCATCCGAGTCTCACGAGAGCGGGCCAGGAGAGGTAGAACAGGGCCCACTGTGTTAGTCGACCCATTCTACAGAGGAGGAAACAGAGGGCCGGAAAGCAGGTGCGCCTGGCAGTGCAGCCTCCTTCTTTGTGCATTTCTGGCCACCTCTGTGTGTTGAGGCGGGGTGTGGGTGTGGTTGCCCAGAGTCAGTCCCCGGAGAGTAGAATGGGGGTGCCTTGGAGGGGTGGAATGATTGTCAAGGCCAGGACCTCCCTGGCCGCTCAGATCCCTGCCTGCCTGAGAAATGTCAGGGTCAGACGATGCCCGGGCCGCCCAGGACTCCCTGGCACAGAGGCGTGTACTGTAGTGCTCAAACCTGCCCCTGTTCTGTGTCTTTGGAGTCCTCTCTGAGTGAGACCCCTATACAAGGAGGGAATGGTATAATGGGCTTTGAGCGCTGGTTTCTCATCTTTCTTTTTTTTTTTTAACAGATTTATTTTATTTATTTATTTTTTGGCTGCGTTGGGTCTTCGTTGCTGTGCGCAGGCTTTCTCTAGTTGCAGCAAGCGGGGGCTACTCTTCCTTGCGGTGCGTGGGCTTCTCACTGCGGTAGCTTCTCTTGTTGCAGGGCACAGGCTCTAGGCGCACGGGCTTCAGTAGTTGTGGCACAAGGGCTCAGTAGTTGTGGCTCGCGGGCTCTAGAGTGCAGGCTCAGTAGTTGTGGCGCACAGGCTTAGCTGCTCCGCACATGTGGGATCTTCCTGGACCAGGGCTCAAACCCGTGTCCCCTGCATTGGCAGGTGGATTCCTAACCACTGCGCCACCAGGGAAGCCCCTGGTTTCTCATCTTTAAAATGGGTGTGGTGATATGATGTTATATTTACTTTAGGGGGTTGTTGTGAAGATTAAGTGAAATACGTGAATGATGGCCAGTGGTTGGCACATGGTAAGTGTGGGTTTCCTTCTTTCTTCTCTCTCTGCCTCTCCCACCCCTGCCCTTTCTTTTTTCCTTCCTTCCTAGCCAACAGCTCTGGGTATGGTGTTAGAGAAAGAACCAGGTGCTGCAGGATACAGACAATGAGGGGACAACCTCCACCAGGGGACTCAGGGATGGAAAAAGCCATCTCAAACCAGCTGCGGGTGGGCTGACAGTCAGCTCGGCCCTGCCCAGAATCCCCAGGCTTCCTCAGTGCTGGGAGCTCTGGGAGTCATACCAACTGTGGTCCCACACCAGCCTCATCAGGGCTTCAGACTCCTGGACTGACATGGAAAGGGGGTCCCAGGGAGGCACATCTCTCTCACCCAGAGTCATGGGGCCACTGGGGGCCCCCAGCAGCTGACTGTCATCTGCTCACCCACCTGCCTGCTGACCTCCATAACTCAGGGCCAGCCAGGAGGAGGTGTCACCTAATTATTGGTGCCAGGCCCTGTCCTGGGCATGTCCTGTTCCTTCCTGCTGGGGTCTGTCAGGGTCCCCTACTCAAGGTCAGCTTAGCCCACCTCGCAACATGAGCTGCCTTGCCCTGTATCTCAGGAGCAGGAAAGACAGGTGGAGAAATGGATGAGGTGGGCACAGGCCGTGAGGACACCCGTGAGCACCCATGAATACACCCCCTGTTGTGTGCTGCTCCTTGAACGCAGAGCACACACTCGCCCACGGCTGCCCAACAGTCTGGGTAAGAATGCTTAGGCCCAGGTTACAGATGAGCAGAGTGAGGCCCAGCAGAGGACAGGGTCACCTGGAGGACCTGCTCCCACTGGAGGAGCAGTGGGAGAGGACTGCTCCCACTGGAGGAGCAGTGGGAGAGGACTGCTCCCACTGGAGGAGCAGTGGGAACAGAAACCAGAGCTTTGGAATCAGGCTGCCTGGGTCTGAACCCAGCCCTGCCATTTCCAGGCTGTGGGACCTTGAGCCAGTGCCTTGACTTTTCTAGGCCTCTGTTTCCTCATCCGTAAAGTGGAGAGAATATCCTCTTCCATCTCAGGTTATCAGGAAGCAGGAAACAGAGACAGAAGAGCCCCCACACAGTGCCTGGCACACAGTAGGTGCACAGCGAGTTTCAGTTCCTCCTCCCACTCCCAGCTGGCCCTCTCTTCTCCTTCCTCTGCTTCCGAGCCCAAACCCCTTCTTCAGCCCTGACCAGGGGGTGAGAATTGGCCTAAAGAGGGCCCCTCCCAGCCCGACAGCGCCAACATAGGTCTCAGCCCACCTTTGCCCGCCACAGGGCCAGCAGCGAGGTCAAGGGCAGCCTCAGAGGGAAGACCCTGGGAGGGGAGTCTGAGTGTCTGGGCAGGTGAGGTCGTGGGAGCCTCCAAAGCGCGGCCCCTCCCATTTCCATTCCACTCTGCAGTTTGTCAACGCTCATTCCCATCCACCTCAGCTTACAAAGTCACCCGCACCGGTGTCAGAGGATTTCATTCACAGCGTTCCATGACCCCACGTGGGGCCCTGACCCCAGCTCTCAGCGGCCCTCTCACCTGAGCGCAGGTTGAGTCCTGATCCCAGCCTGAGCCCTGAGCACAATTCCAAACTGAGCCCAGGTCTAAGGTAGATTGTGTCCTTAGAGGGGTAAGGGGGTAGGGGTGGAGGGGCGCATTCAGAAGAATCACCCTCTCAAGAGAGGGAGAATCCTGACTGTCACAGCTCAGAGCTCCTCCGCTGGAACCCCCCTCCTTCCCCAGAAGCTGTCTCTGCCCTGTGGCTGAGGAGCTGAGCCTCCCCAGGGTGGGCCTGAGCCCAGTGCTCAGGTTCCCAGGCCTGAGAGTCCCAGGCCCCTCTTCTGAGGATCTGGCCAGATGCTGAGGAACCTGGGCAAGATGGAGGCCAGGGCTAGACCCCTGGCCTCACCTGCCACCTGATCCAACTGACCCTGTCACATCATCCTCCTTGTGACGGACCAGAGACCTTGTTTGGGGGGGGCTGCCCTGTACCCCAAAGCATCCTGGTGTCCCAGTTTGCTCTGTCCCTGTCTCCATACCAGTGGCCCAGGAACAAGCCTCCCCATGTCACAGAGGGAGAGCCAGGCCCAGAGAAAGGAAGTAACATGCCCATGGTCACACAGCCAGACACAGACAAGAGCTTGAAGCTCCTAAACCCAGTCCAGGCCTGACTCTGGCTTCCTGGCCCCGCAGGTGGACTCAGGAGACCTGGGGCTGGGGGCAGTGTGGCTGGGAGAAGGGTGGCTGGGAGCCGGCAGGGAGCCCTGGCCTCCCTGAGCCAGACCAGTGGGGATGCCTTTCACCACTTCCCTAGTCCCTACCTGTTGACTAGAAGCCTGGTGACTAGGAATCCACATGGCTTCCCTGCCCCACGGAGACAGCTGGCTTCTTCCTGACCAGCCCGGAGGAGTCTGGGTCCTTGCCCTGATCCAGGGCCCACTTGGAACCAGCTTCTCTATTGGCACCCACAACTGTCCAGGGCAGGGGGGAATGACAGGGAGGAAGGCCCTCCCTCTTGGCTTCCTGGACCCACACTCGGCTCCATGGAGAGCCCCCTGGACCAAGATTCAATCCCAGCCCAGCCGGTGGGACCGAGGAAGCAGTGGGAGCCTGTGGGCCTCCTGGAAGGGCAGGCAGGATGAACTCTTCTTGGATTCTTGATCCTGAGCCCTCTCTGGGGTATGAGCTTGCCTCTTCGCTACCCGCCCCCCCCACCCCCGGCTTGAGTGAGGGGGGCAGGTACACGAGAGTATTAACCCCTTCAGCTCAGCAGAGCCATAGAAGCGCCCCTCCCCATTTGACAGGTGGGGAGACTGAGGTCCAGCATAACGGAGGCTCCGACTCTCCTCGGGCTAGGCACCTGCCCCCACCTGACCCCCTCCACGCCCCTTACCTGGATTCCGCGCGATCTGCGGAGGGCGTGGTGGCTCCCAGCCAGGGCCACGGGGTCTCCCGTGCTGCGTCCGTGCAGCGTCCGGGGCGCACGCGGGGTGCTCCGGGCCGACGCCACTCGCTCTCGGTGTCTTCTCTGCGCCGGCGGCAGATGGCTCTGCGCTGTCTACGCAGCGGGTGTGGACGCTGGCACTGCCCGGCCCCCAGCCTCCCGCCCCCTCAGGGTGTCCTTTGCCCCTTGATCCGGTGCCTCCTTCTCTCCTTAGCACGTGGGTGGCAACCGCTCACCCAGCCGGCGGCCTGTGGGGCAGCCCTGGCCCGGGCCATGAGCCCAGGCGCCTGCCAATCCCCGTCTGCGACCGGCGCGTGCCGCTCACCTTTAACCTCCCTCTCCGCGGGGCTTAGTGCCCGGCTCCCAACCCGCGGGCTGGGTTGGAGAAGGGAGGAGCCACAGGTGTGGAGCCAGGCCCAGGTGGGCAGAGGCAGAGCCTGGGACAGCCTCGGTTACGCCCTGAGCCGCAGCCCCTCTTCTCTCTTGAGTTCCCATCCTGCTCACCGAGACCCATTCATTCCCTGAGCGCCAGCTCCACTCATGCCCTGTCCTGAGCCCCCTCCTGCCTCTGAGACCTGCTCTCTCTGCCTGATTTCCCATCGTCCTCACCGATCCCCACTCGCATTCCTTGGGCAGCCCTCCCCTTCTCACACACAACCACCCCTTATGGAGCCCTCCCCCTCCACACACCCTATACTCTCCCTGAGCTCCCGGTTCCTCCTGGAACCTCTTTCTGACCTCCTTTCTCTCCCCTGGGTCCCTGTCTCCTCCTATGCCTCTGCCCTCTCCCTGAACCCCACCACTAAGTCTAAGTATGTCTCATGCAATATTTGGGGCATACTTACACTAAAAGATTATTCATACTGTTTATCTGAAATTCCTATTTAACTGAGCATCCTAGATTTATCCTACCCATATGTAAAACAGGGGAGGCAGGGAAGTTCCGACAGGATCTTCTCTCTCCAGGGCCCCTCTTAGCTCCAGCTACACTTATAGAAAAACCTCAGGTTGATCTGGAAGTGGTCTGGAGGGTTACATTCCTTGCAGAATAAGAGGAGAGCAAGGTGAAGATGGGAAGCAGGGTGGAGGGGATGGCCTTCACATCAGAGAAAGACAGAGGGAAGCAGAAGTTCCTTGAGGCAGTCCAATCCTGGAAGGTTTCCTGAAGGAGGAGGACGTTCACGGTTACTTTGACGCTGAGAAAGAAGGGAGGTGAGTTAAATGACTCTGGTGGATGGCTCCCCCTCCCTTAGTGGAAACTGGGGAGGGTTGGGGGTCTCCTCATTTAAGGAAGTCTCCTGAAGATAAGTAGAAGGTATCTCCCCCTTTATATGAAGATTCTTTAGAGTGAGGACAGGGTCTCATTTCAGCAACAAATTACTACCATTTCTAGCTAAGATTTGTCAAGCACTGACCACTTGCCAGGGTCCTGCCTACACTTCCTAAGCCCTTTATGTGGGTTTATTCATTGAATCCCTTCAACCACAAAATGGGCTGGGTGTTTTTCCTTATTTTACAGATGAGGAAACAGAGGCACAGAGATACTGAGTAATTTGTCTGAGGTTCATACAGTGAAATTTGAGTCCAGGTGTCCTGGTCCTGCACCTGCCATGTAATAGAGCCTGTGCTGGGGGCTGGGATTGGAAAAATGACACAGATTCTGTCTCACAGGGGACCTCGAGTCTAGCAAGGAGTGGGGATGTATGAGTCTTTAATGACTCTGGTACAGGTCAGGCTGGGATCAGGGATGGGACAGAGTGTGCTGGGAAGGTAGGATTGATTCTGCCTGTGGAGGAGGAGGTGTGTGCTAGGCCAAAAGGATAGGTCAGTTCTTCAATAGTTTTAGGACAAGGCATTGGGAGGAAGGGCATTCTTTTTCTTTTTCTTTTTGGCCACATCGCGCAGCTTGCATGATCTTAGTTCCCCGACCAGGGATTGAACCCGGGCCCTTGGCAGTGAAAGCACGGAGTCCTAACCACTGGACCGCTAGGGGATTCCCACGAAGGGCATTCTAGGTAGCGGGACGTCTTGGGCAAAGGCAGGAGAGGTGTAGAGATGCAGTGTGAGACTGGGGAATAGTCAAGAGTCTGGCTTGAGTGGAAGGGGGTCTATAGGCAAGTATGAGATGGGGGAAAAGGAAAAAGGAAGAAAATCATAGAGGAACACAGACATTAGACAAAGAAATGTAGACCCCATCCAGGAGAGGACAGGGAGCCATAAAAGAGGGGAGGGGGCGCTCAGCCCAGGAGGGGCATGTCTGCCTCGGCTGGGCCAGGACTGCACAACTGCCTTGGGGAGGTGGAGGGAGGACTTGCCCAGCTGAAGGGACTGACTGTCACTTTGCCAAAGGTCTTGGGTCTCATTCAACTCTAGATCCAGCCCCAGAACAGGACCTTTGTTAACAAAATAACACACTTGTAAATGTCGGCAGAATTGGGTGAAGAGGATTTGTCGACAGATCAAAGGTTTAGGGGTGAGAAAGGCTTTCCTGATTTGAGCTTAAGTGCCTGGCAGGATGCTGACTGTCTAAATCAAATAAGGGGGTATGGGGGAAACTGATTGTGGGCAGAGGTGGGAGATACTGCATCGAAGGGCTGCTGTGGGGTGACGTCCAGGAGGCTGCTGTCCTCAGGATGGCAGGTAATGTCTGAGCCCCTCACAAGGAAGATGGTGGAGCTCTGAGGCTGCTGAGGGTGTCAGGCTGCTTATTTCTTCAGCCTCCCGTGTACCTAGCCCCGTGCTTGTGGGAACATGTTCATAATATGGTAGGAGAGTGTCCCCCTCAGCAGAAAGATAAGACGGCTGAAGTCGGAGCATTCACTTTTTATGAGGTTCAAAACAGCTACAAATGATCTATTGTTTAGACTCCTGTGTCTATATACCAAAACTATTTTTAACAAAACAAAGGAATTCCACACCCGTTAGAATGCCTAAAAAGAAAAAGAGTAAGCATATAAAGTGTTGGTAAGAATATGGAGTAACTGGAACTCAGATACTGCTGGTGGGTATGTTAAAACAGTTTGGAAAACTGTTTGGCGGTTCTTAAAATGTTAAACAGACACCTACCACCTGACCCAGTCATTTCATTCCTAGGTATTTAGTCAAGAAAAATGAAAGGCTATGTTCATACTAAGACATATGCAATGTTAATAGCAGCTTTGTTTGTAAAAGCCTTAAACTGAAAACAACAACAACAAAAAAGCCTTAAACTGGAAACAATCGAAAGGTCCAGCAATAGGCGAATGGATAAACAAATTGTGGTATATCCATACAATGAAATATTATACTGAGATAAAAAGGAACAAACTGATAAATGCAGCAGTCTGGATGAATAACAAAAGAATTATTCTGAGTGAAAGAAGCCAAATAAGAAAAATAGTATACACTGTATGATTCCATTTATGTAAAATTCTCAAAAATGCAGTCTAACCTGCAGTGACAGGAAGCGGATCAGGGTTATCTGGGGATGGAGTTGAGGGGTGTGGGAGAGACTGGAGGGAGTGATTACAAAAGAACATAAAGGAACTTTTTTTAAAAATTAATTAATTAATTTATATTTTTGGCTGCGTTGGGTCTTCGTTGCTGCGCGTGGGTTTTCTCTAGTTACGGTGAGCGGGGGCTACTTTTTGTTGTGGTGCACAGGCTTCTCATCGCAGTGGCCTCTCTTGTCACGGAGCACGGGCTGTAGGTGCACGGGCTTCACTAGTTGCAGTGCGTGGGCTCAGTAGTTGTGGCTTGCGGGCTCCAGAGCGCAGGCTCAGTATTTGTGGCACACGGGCTTAGTTGCTCCGTGGCATGTGGGATCTTCCCAGACCAGGGCTCGAACCCGTGTCCCCTGCATTGGCAGGCGGATTCTCAACCACTGCACCACCAGGGAAGTCCTGAGGTCCACATTTTAAAAGGGATGTGTGTGTGTGTGTGTGTGTGTGTGTGTGTGTGCTGGGATAACTGGATATCCACAAGCAAAAGTATGAAGTCAGATCCCTACCTCACACCATATACAAGATTAACTCAAAATGGATCAATGACCTAAATGGAAGAGCTAAAACTATAAAACCCTTAGAAGAAAACATAAAGGTATAATAAATCTTTATGATCTTGAATTAGAAAATGGTTTCTTAGATATGATGCCAAAGTACAAGCAACAAAAGAAAAAAATAGATAATTGTACTTCATCAGACTTTCATAAAAACTTTTGTGCATCAAAGGACGCCATCGGGGCTTCCCTGGTGGCGCAGTGGTTGAGAGTCCGCCTGCCAATGCAGGGGACGTGGGTTCGTGCCCTGGTCTGGGAGGATCCCACATGCCATGGAGCGGCTGGCCCCGTGGGCCGTGGCCACTGGGCCTGCGCTTCCAGAGCCTGTGCTCTGCGGTGGGAGAGGCCACGGCAGTGAGAGGCCCGCGTACCGCAAAAAAAAAAAAAAAAAAGGACACCATCAAGAAAGTGAAAAGATGACCTACAGAATGGGAGAAAATTATAAACCATATATCTGATAAAGGACTAGTTTCCAGAATATATAAAGAATTCTTACAACTCAAAAATAAAGAAACATGGGACTTCCCTGGTGGTGCAGTGATTAAGAATCTGCCTGCCAATACAAGGGACATGGTGGTGCAGTGATTAAGAATCTACCTGCCAATACAAGGGACACGGGTTCGAGCCCTGGTCCGGGAAGATCCCACATGCCACGGAGCAGCTAAGCCCATGCGCCACAACTACTGAGCTTCTGCTCTAGAGCCCGTGAGCCACAACTACTGAGCCCATGTGCCACAACTACTGAAGCCCGTGCACCTAGAGCCCACGCTCCGCAACAAGAGAAGCCACCGCAATGAGAAGGCCGCGCACCTCAATGAAGAGTAGCCCCCGCTCGCCGCAACTAGAGAAAGCCCGTGTGCAGCAAGAAGACCCAACACAGCCAAAAATAAATTAAATTAAATAAATTAATTAAGAAGAAATAAAGAGACCAATAACCAACTGAAAAATGAGCAAAGTGTCTGAATAGGCTTTTCCCCAAAGTAGATATAAAAATGACCAATAGCACATGAAAAGATGGTGAACATCATTAGTCACCAGAGATGTGCAAATTGAAATCATGAGATAACACTTCACACCCACTAGGAGAGTTATAATAAAAAAAGATAGACAATAACAAGTGTTGGTGAAGAAACTAGAACTTCATACATTGCTAGTGCAAGTGTAAGATGGCGCAACTTCTTTGGAAAACAGTCTGGCCTTTCCTCAGAAAGATTAAACGTGGAATTATCATATACCCACTCATTGGTATATAAGCAAGAGGAAAAAACATGTCACATAAAAACTTGTATGACAATGTTTATAACAGCATTATTCATAATAGCCAAAAAGATGAAACAACCCCAATGTTCACCAAGTGATGAATGGATAAACAAATTGTGGTAAATACATGCAATGGAATATTATTTGGTAATAAAAAGGAATCAATAGATATACAATGGAATATGATTTGGCCTTAAAAAGGAAGGAAATATTGATATGCTATACAACATGGAAGAACCGTGAAGACATTATGCTCAGTGAAACAAACCCGTTGCAAAAGGACAAATACTGTATGATTCCACTTATATGAGGCACCTAGAGTAGTCAAATTCATAGAAACAGAAAGTAGAATGGTGTGTGTCAGGGGCTGGGGTGAGGGGGGAATGGGGAGGGAGTATTTAATGGACATAGAGCTTCAGTTTGGGAAAATAAAAAAGTTCTGGAGATGGATCGTGGTGATGGTTGCAGAACAAGGGGAATGGACTTAATGTCACAGAACCGTATACTTTAAAATGATTAAAATGGGAAATTTCATGTCACATATGTACCACAAAAAAAATCAAAAGGAATCGTTACTAATAAATTCTACAACATGAATGAATCTTTAAAACGTTATATTAGGACTTCCCTGGTGGCGCAGTGGTTAAGAATCCGTCTGCCAATGCAGGGGGTACTGGTTCGAGCCCTGGTCCAGGAAGATCCCACATGCCACGGAGCAACTAAGCCCATGCGCCACAACTACTGAGCCCACACACCACAACTACTGAGCCTGCGTGCTACAACTGCTGAAGCCCGCGCGGCTAGAGCCTGTGCTCCACAACAAGAGAAGCCACTGCAGTGAGAAGCCCATGCACTGCAATGAAGAGTAGCCCCCCGCTCAACGCAACTAGAGAAAGCCCACGCACAGCAATGAAGATCCAACGCAGCCAAAAATAAATAAATTAATAAATAAATTAAAAAAATAAATTTATTTTAAAAATATATATTAAATGAAAGAAGCCAGTCACAAAAGACCACATATTATAGGATGCCATTAGTATGAAATGTCCAGAACAGGCAAATCTATAGAGAGAGAAAGTAGGTTAGTTGCCTGGGGCTGGTGGTCGGGGTGGGATCTGGGGGAAATGGGGAGTCACTGCTAATGGGCACGGAGCTGCTTTTCTGGGGTGATGAAAATGTTCTAAAATTGTGCCAGTGGATACACAGCTCTGTGAATACACCAAAAACCATTGAATTGTACAATTTAAATTGTTGAATTGTATGGCATGTATCTCAATAAAGCTGCTTTTTTTTTTTTTTTTGAGGGGGTGGTGATTGAATCCTTGGAGAATAATGAATTTAAAGGCTGAATCGGACTTCCATGGTGGCGCAGTGGTTAAGAATCCGCCTGCCAATGCCGGGGACACGGGTTCAAGCTCTGATCTTGGAAGATCCCACATGCCGCGGAGCAACTAAGCCTGTGCACCACAACTACTGAGACTGCGCTCTAGAGCCCGCGAGCCACAAGGACTGAGCCCTCGCACCACAACTACTGAAGCCCAGAAGCCTAGAGCCCATGCTCTGCAACAAGAGAAGCCACCGCAATGAGAAGCCTGTGCACCGCAAGGAAGAGAAGCCCCCACTCTCCACAACTAGAGGAAGCCCGCGCGCAGCAAGGAAGACCCAACGCAGCCAAAAATAAATAAATAAATAAATTTATTATTATTTTTTTTAAAAAAAGACTGAATCAGGGAGCAGAACCATGAAGATGAAGTGTTCCCTTTCTCCAGTCAGCCCCTGGAAGATAGTAGGTACCCCATAAATTAAATCCAATGGATCATTTCTAGAAAGAGGAACCCACTGCAGTTGCTGTTTTTGGAGAACCGACTAAGTGCCAGACATTGTGGTAGACACATATAAAGTCACCTAATCCTTCAACTACCCATTTTAAAGATGATAAAATTGAGATTCAGGGAATTAAGAACTTTGCTCTTGGTCACATAGGAAGTGGCAGAGGTCAGAATGGGACCCAGGTCTGTCTGACTTCAAAGCTAAGGTCTAAAAATTGACCCTAAAAATTATTAATTTTATATAGAAGTTTTCAGGCTTACCCCAAAGTATTAATATAAAGAATAATACAGTGCACACCTGTGTACTCTCACTCAGCCTAAGAAACTGAACTATCTCTTAATGCCATTGAAGTCCCCTCTGTCTCCTCCCCGATTCCATCCCTCTTCTGCCAGACAGCCACACTGCTGAATTTGGTATTTATTGTTCCTGTACTTTTACTTTGTACGTATCTCCAAGCAATAATATAAAGTACGGTTCTGCATGTTTCTAAACTTTACATAAACAGTATTATACTGAATGTAGTCTTCTGAGGCTGCCTTTTTTTTCACTGTATTGTTTGTGAGATTTAGCCAAGTTGACACGTGTAGCTGTAATTTGCCCATTTCTGTTGCTGTGTAGAATGAAGTGTTCCACTGTATTGGACATTTGGGTTGTTTCCAGTTTTTCGTCGTTACAAGTAGAGCCACTGCAAACATTCCCGTTCTTGTCTCCTAGTCCAAGACAGCGAAAATTCCTAGGAGTTTGTGTTAGTTTCCTATCGCTGCTGTAACAAATTACCAAATTAGTGCCTTAAAACAACACAGGTTTATTATCTTACATTTCTGGATGTCAGGAGTCTGAAATGGGTTTCACTGGGCTGAAATTAAGGTATTGGCAGGGGCGCACTCTCTCTGGAGTCTCCAAAGGAGAATCAATTTCCTTGCCTCTTGTGGCTTCTAGAGGCTGCCTGCTCGTGGCTTCTTCCTCCAGCTTCAAAGCCAGCAACGTAGTGTCTTCAAATTTCTCGCTCACTCTGACCCTCCGATTTTACTGTCACACCTCCTTCTCTGATTCTGACCCTCCTGCCTCCCCCTTATAAGGACTCTTGTGATTACACTGGCCCCACCTGGATGATCCAGGATAATCTCTCCATCTCGAGATCCTTGATTTAATCACATCTGCAAAGTTCCTTTCACCATGGAAGGTAACAAGTTCACAGGTTCCAGGGATTAGGATGTGGACACCTTTGGGGGCTATTATTCTGTCCACTGCAGAGGGGAAGAGCTGGGTAGTGTGATATGAACACCTTTGAATTACGAGTTTGTCAAACTGCCCTCCAAAGTGAATTGATTCTTTCTCCCACTAGCAGTACAAAAGCATTCCTGTCACTTCCCATCCTCACCAACACTTGATATTATCTGACTTTTTAATTTTTGCCAACTTGACACCTGTGAAATGTCTGGACTCTGACTGCTATGCGGTCAAGAAAGAGATGATGGTCAATGGCGCTGAATGTGAAAAAGAAGGGCCCTGGCAGTAAGAAGCAGTCCATGACCTTGGCTAGTGCAGTGCCCTTGGAGTTGTGGTGGTGGTGGGGTGAAGTCAGACTGAGTCAAGGAAAAAGGTGTGGGGGGGGCGGGTATGAGGAAATGGATGCAGGGAGTACAGAGTCTAGATGGTATGTTAGTAGGCTTGGACTGCCATAACAAAATACCACACACTGGGGGGCTGAAACAAAAGATACCTATTTCTCATAATTCTGGAGGCTGGAAAGCCCAAGATCAAGGTGCCCGCAGATTTGGCTTCTCGTGAGAGCTCTCTTCCTGGTTTGCAGACAGTGGCCTTCTAGCTGTGACCTCACACTGGTGGAGAGAAAAAGGACTTTGGTCTCTTTTCCTCTTCTTATAAGGGCACTAATCCCATCATCAGGCCCCATCCTCATGACCTCATCTAAACCTAATTACCTCCCAAAGGCCCCACGTCCAAATATCATTACATTGGGGTTAGGGCTTCGACATATCAGTTTTGGGGGGAAGCACTCAGTTCATAACAGGGTACTTTCAAAATATTGGGTGGGGGTGGTGAAAGGGAGGTATCAGTCTAAAGGCAGAAATTAAAGGTGAAAGAGACAGAGAAAGAAAGAGACATAACTACCACAGTGGGGGAGGCATTCTGGAGGGGCAGGTGAAGGTGAGACCCATAGCAAGGGTACCTGGGCTGGCTTTGGAATGAGGGGAGGTTCCTCCTCCTGGAGGAAGGAGAGAAGAAAGGGCACTGGGGCAGGTGCAGAGAAGATCCAAAGAGGTGGAGCAGGAAGTGGCAGAAGCTCTCCCATGTGATGGGCAGTGGAGTCACCTACTGAGGGGGCAGGAGTGGGTGTAGGAGGTCTGAGGAGTGTGGGGAAGTTTCACAGGGGCCGTTGTTATGGGATTCCACAGGGGGCCCACTGGGCTGAACAAAGGGGGACTGGTGACGAAGAGGGGACAAGCCAAGGCAGGAGCTCCCATCAGATCTCACCAGGGCCTCTTAGAGTGAAGACTGCCTCTTGCCCGGCCAAAGGAGGGCCGGACAGGGGGAGTGTCTAGGAGACCCCTGGAAGCTTAGTGGAAACAGTGGGTCTGGAGGACGCAGACCAGAACCAGGGAGATCATAGCCAGGAAATTGTGAAGTGTGGAAGAGCTCTTGATAATACCCAGGACTGTGGTGGAGGGACATCAGGGACTGTGGGGCACACAATGCTGCCTGGGGAGGTAGAGAGGGCTTCCTGGAGGTGGTGATGTTCCAGCTGAATCTTGAAAAGGAAAACCAAATTTCACTTGCCATAAAAATGTGGAAGAAGTGTTGCCTTCACAGTCTATCAGCAAGTCTGTCCTGCCCCACTCCATCAGTTTTGTCTCTTTCTCAGACATCTCCACCACGCCCCCTGTGCTCTGGCTGGATTGGGAGAGTCCTTGTTGGGCACTTTCAGCTTCTATGCCTTGGCTTATGGGCTTCTCTTTGGTTTCACTATTTTCTCCTTCAACTTCAGAACTCCTATTCATCCCTCAAAACCCAGCTCAAATGTCACCTCTGCTGGTGAGCCTTTCTGTGCCCTGGTGCCACCTTGGTGCTTTCTTAGTAGTGTGGTGAAGTGGAAAAAGCTCACTCACTACTGTTTGATTTTAGACAGGTGACAATCTCTGAGTGTCTGTTTCCTGACAATGGCACTGGCCAAGCCTAGTTGTGAAGATAAGGTACATGACATCCTCAGGCATCACATGGGACTCACAAAGGAAGACATCGAGCCATGACACCCACCATTCTGTCTTGTACTAAAGTAAGCTGAGTGAGAATGTGACTCTGCCTTAATCCATGAGCTCTTAGAGGGTAGAGACAATGCCCTGACAGGGCCCAGCCCAGTGCCCAGCATGGAGATATCGTGTACTCCGTGGACACTGCACATACAGGAAGAACTGAGATTGTCATTTACTTGTAATGTGACTTTGGGGAGGTGACATCATCTCTGAGAATCTGTTCCTTCATCTTTAAAATAACAATAACTCGTATTAGGTATTCATCTAACTACAGGTAAGGGACTCAACAATTCACTACCTCTAATCCTCACATTGTGTTATCATCCTATTTTATGGAAAGGAAAACTGAGGCTGGGGGAAGTGAATGACTTGTCCAAGTTAGCAGCGGGCAGGAGCTCCTGGCACCCGGCCAAATTCAGAAAATTGTGCGAATTCACGGGGTAAATGTGAAATAGCCTTGCAAACTGTAAAGGCCTGGGGTGGGAGAATCCGTGCCTGGGGGTGTGGTGAATGATGGCCGGGAGAAGAGGAAAGGAGAGGCGCCTTAGATATCCGGACGCCTTGAGGAGGATGGGTTGCCAGGCGATCTGCGGATGTGGGAGGCGCGGCAAGGCGCGGCTCGGCCGGGGTGGGAAGAGGAGCTGCCTGCCCCCTCCCCATCCCACCCCCAGCCTCCACGCCGCGGCCCCTTTAAGAGCGGGCGGGGCGCCCTCTGGCGGCGGAGCGGCGCGCGCTGCCGGAGCCAGAGCCCCAGCCGGATCCCGGAGCCGGAGCGGAGCGGAGCTGGGGCGGAGCGGGCCGAGCGGGCCGAGCCAGCAGCCGAGCTGGGGGCGCGGGCGGGCGGCATGTACCGGGCCCGGGCGGCGCGGGCGGGGCCGGAGCCCGGCAGCCCGGGGCGCTTTGGGATCCTCAGCACCGGGCAGCTCCGGGACCTGCTTCAGGATGAGCCCAAGCTGGACCGGATCGTGCGGCTCAGCAGGAAGGTAGCGCGGGGGGCGCGGGCGGGGGGCTCGGGGGACGGGCCGCGGCCTGCCGGACCTGCCGACCGACCGAAGGGCCGCACCGGCCGGGCCGAGGAGCCTCCGGAGCCTGGCACGTACGAGTGGGCCCGGTGGAGCCGCCCCCGGGGGAGGGGGCGCCCTGAGCTGGCCTGGGGCGGGTGGGGCGCCGGAGACCCAGGGAGGCGCCCGTGCACCCCCGGGATGGCCGCGAGGCGTGTCCTACAGCGGCTGCTCCAGGGAGGTGTGTTCCGGGGGGCGGGGGGGCGGCTGTTTGTGGGGGCCCTGGCTCGCACACCCACGTCTGTAGGGCCAGAAAGGGGAGGCGCCTTCCATGGGGAGAACTAGGGGCCTGTGTGACACCTGGGGGGGCCGTTGGGAGGGCTTCCGTGGTCTGGGGGTGTAAGAGGGGGCTTTGTGTCTTCCGGTGGGGAGGGGTACTGAAAGCTGAGGCGTGTATTCCATAGGCCACCATAAGAGAAAGTTGTATATTTCACAGGAGATAGGCCCGGGCTGGTTGTCTGCGGGGGGGCGGAAAGGGAAAGTGTACATTGGAGGGAGGCAGGCAGGAGGGGCGTGTGCATCCTATAGGGGACAGATGGAGGGTAGTGCGTTCTCCAGGGGCAGGGAGTGGAGGCTCGGCCCGCCTAGTAACAAGGAAATAGCGTTCTCCAGGGCCAGGAAAGAAAGGGGTCTGCTTTCTGCAAGAGAAGGAAAGCTGGGAGCAGGTGCTAGGGGATCAGGGAGGAAAAGGGGGTGTGTATTCCTTGCGGTGTGGGGATTCCACTGGAGGGCAGAGGAGGGGGTGCGAGGGAAGAGAGGGGGGTTTGAGGGGGTGCTGTGCAGGGACAGGGTGAAGACATCACTGGAGAGTAAGAGCAGGGGGTGGGAGTGTTTTCGGCACAAACACCTGAGGAGGAAACAGACAAAGGCCTGGAATGAGAGGGAAGCTGCCCATGCATGGAAAATGGGACAGAGGAGGGAGGGGGACTCCTCGGGGACCTGAGCAGACATATTAATTGAAAATTAAAAATTAACTAACATTTGTAGAGGCCTTCGTAGTTTTCCTCACTTAAGTCTCACAACAACCCTATAAGGTAGATGTTTTTAGCTCACTTTGTGGAAGAGGAAACTGAGTCAAAGTGGGGTCTGGGCTCTTATCGTTCCTCCACCTGTTGGCTCGCCATCCTGAGATTGGGGCAGGAAAGCCAAGCTTTCGGCTTGGCCCGTGGGCACTGTCGCCCACGGTGGCAGTAGGTGGCCATGGGCAGACTCCCTGAATGGGCCTCTGGGCTCTTCCCTGCCGGCAGTTCCAGGGCCTGCAGCTGGAGCGCGAGGCATGCCTGGCCTCCAACTACGCTCTAGCCAAGGAGAACCTGGCACTGCGGCCCCGCCTGGAGATGGGCCGTGCTGCCCTGGCCATCAAGTACCAGGAGCTTCGGGAGGTGGCCGAGAGCTGTGCAGACAAGCTGCAGCGACTGGGTGAGGGACGGCCGGGAGAACTGCCTGGGGTGGGGGGCAGCTGGCCATCTGGCTGGGTGGCCTTGGGAAGTGCCAGGCTCTGAAGGTTGGGACTTGGGCAGACCTATTCCCCAGGCAAGTTTGAGGGGTGCTACTGCTGGAAAATTACCGAGTTGGGAAAGTGAGCAGTCGATGGGTAGAGCTGGGTTCGAGAGGCCAAAATGGGGCCCAAAGCCCAAGGGCCTGGGGTGCTTTAGGAGACAAAGCCCCTGCTCCCTCTTTCGCACTAGGACTGGGGGGAGGAGCATAAATGGATCCCGCAGGCGCGTTGTGCAGATGCGGAAACTGAGGCTCCAGAGAGGGGAGGGGAAGCGTAGAATCACACACAGGGTCAGTGAGAGTCAGGTCTGGGCCCTGGGGCTCTGGTCTGTCTGCCCTGAGTGACAGGCCCTGAGGGCAGGGGCTAGTTCACTCTGTCCCTCTGTGGCCCTCAGAGGAGAGCATGCACCGCTGGAGCCCCCACTGCGCGCTGGGCTGGCTGCAGGCTGAGCTGGAGGAAGCTGAGCAGGAGGCTGAGGTGAGAGAAGGGGCAGCTGGGCCTGGGGACCGGGAGGGGGGCCCCATCCTATCATCATGCCCCTCCCCTCAATTCTTACATTGCAGGCTTGAGAGCCCCCCTTCCAGGAAGCCTGCCCTGAGTGCCTGGCTCCCAGGAGTGCCCGCTGCATTGCTGTCCGCACTGGACACAAGGCCCACCGTCCCCACCTGTAACTTTTCCCCCAACTTCCTGTGAACATCTCAGGGCAGCTTAGGCTGGGTCTACAGAGGAGCTGGGACAGATGTCTCAGTGCTGGGTTGGGAGCACAGTGCTCAGTGAGTTGAAGAGGTGGAGGAGGAGGGCCCTGGCCCTGATGAGAGACACCTGTCTACTTCAAGTGGGTCTCCATCTCTGATCCCGCCTCATCCCTGGCCCAGCAGGTCTGGTGATAGTAAGGAAATCAAGGCTTGAGAGTAGAGGACGCTCATCCTCAGCACCGCGGCAGGCCCAGGCTGGACGCAGGTGCCCCATGCCCGAGCTGTGGGCGGTCGCCATCGGGAAGGGTTCAGGGAGGGAGGAGAGAGGACCAGCCCTCAGTCTTTGGTCATGCTCCTCCCGAACTGTCCTTTCCCTCCTGTCCCAGGAGCACATGGAGCAGCTGCTGCTGGGGGAGCAGAGCCTGGAGGCTTTCCTGCCCGCTTTCCAACGAGGCCGTGCCCTGGCCCACCTGAGGCGGACCCAGGCGGAGAAGCTGCAGGAGCTGCTGCGGCGCCGGGAGCGGTCTGGCCAGCCAGCCCCCACTGCTGCTGCGGATCCCCCCAAATCCTTCCCCGCTGCCGCTGTCCTGCCCACTGGGGCCGCCCGGGGGCCACCAGCAGTGCCCCGGAGCCTGCCCCCCTTGGACTCCCGCCCAGTGCCCCCGCTGAAGGGCTCCCCCGGGTGCCCTCTAGGCCCAGCCCCTCTGCTGAGCCCTCGGCCCTCGCAGCCAGAGCCCCCCCACCGGTAGGATCCAGGGTATGGCTCCCCACTGGGGGGCCCAGACAAACTTGATGCGTGGCTCCTCCTCCTCCCCCACCGCCGGGGTGGGGGGAGGGGCAGGCCCCTCCCCCTGGCCCTAGGCAGGCCCTGGCCCTGGAGGCTGAACTGGGGAGGAGGGTCACCTGGAAGATGCCCAGAGAGAGGGCCGGGAGTGGGGTGGGCAGGGTATTATGCCTCTGCCGCTGAGGAAACTCTGCCTTTTTCTCCCCGGCTGGGGCCTCCCGGGTGATGGGCCAGCCCCAGTGAAAGAACTTTACTCATGGGGGCCTGGGAAGATGCCCACTTCCTTCAAGGGCCCTGCCTAGGGGGCCTATCGCCCCCTGCCACTCCACTAGGCTTGCACAATGCCAAGGCTGACAGGAGTGTTTTCCATCATGTCCTGAGCCTACCTTTCCCCCCGTTCTGGGGTCCACCACCTAGGAGCCAGGTGGTCAGGCCCCACTCATGCTCCAGACCCTGGGGCAAGGTAGGCCAGGGGCTTCTGACCTGCACCAGGTGAGAGTGGGCCCTCCCCCGGAAAGACCATTCTGTATTTTTCTGTCCCCGTCTCCTTAGAATGGAAACTTTTTGAGGGCAGGTCCTTGTCTTTGTATGTTCTGTCCCCAGCCCCGCCTCCCAGGGGCCGTCAATAAATGTGATGATGAGGATGACGCTGCTGCCTGACTTCTCTCTGCTCCCTCATCCAGCCACTCTGCTGTTGGAGCCTCCACATCTCAGCTCCTGTGCTTCCTACTCTTGAGATGCCCTCCTTTCCTCTCTGCCCATCCAAAGCCTGGCTGTCCAGGTCCAGCACTGCTTCTGCCTCTTCCATGAAGCCTTTTCTGATTACCAACCCATGGGAGTCTTCCCTAACTCTTAAACTTCCCAGCACTTCTGGCCAGGAGCACACTCTGCTCCATCACAGTTCTCCAACTGCCTCACCTGTATGCACCTTCTTTTCCTGGGTGGCCTGTAAGCCCAGTCAGGATGGTACCTGCTCCTTCTCTGGCCTGCCAAATGACCACCCCCACTGAGTGATGGAGAGGGTTCCATAGGGCTGAAGCTACCTGTCTTCAGCTTGGGTAAACATTAGGTGACCAGCTTGGCCGATGACTGTGGACAAGATGATGAGAGAGTGGGAATACGTCTTGGATCAGCTTAGGTCAAGCCTAATGAGATGAAGTTTGGCAGGAAGTCACAGAAGGTCCTGCAGGTAAGAGGGGACAGTCAGAGTGCTGTAGAAGCTAACGTGATCTTGGTCCATGTTAGTGGGGCTATAACCATCTAGAATGAGGCAAGTGCTGGTTTGGCTTTACTTTTTACTGAAGTTTTAAACTCTAAGGGAACCCCAAAACAGCACCTTTGGAGTATAATGAGAAAGAGGATTGGATTGGGGCTAAGTCCCCTACGGAACAGTTGAGGGATCTGTTTTACACACAAGTATGTGATGGCTAGCCTCTGAGTCTCTAAAGGACTGCTTCACATAGAGCAAGACGTTAGAATCAAGACCAACGGGTGGAAACCACTGGGAGCCAGATTTTGGCTCAGTATGAGGCTCTTGATCCACGGGTGCTGCGGCTGGTAGGCTGGTCCCCATCCCTAAAGATGAGTGAGCAGCACCTGAGTGACTGCTTGATGAGCTCTTAAGAAATACAGGCAATAGTTAGAGGGACTGGCCCATCTGAGCTTTTGGAAGCCCAAGTCCAGTCGGATTCACCCCCAGCAGGGGCAAAGCACTGACAGTGCCCACTTGAGAAGCTTCATCCCACAGTGGCCGTGGTTCTCCTGCTCTCACTGCTAGCACTTGACGTGCTGGAGACCAGGGACGCTGGAGACGACACCAGGTGCCTGCCTGAGATGACAGAAGACTGAACAGCCCCAGAAGACCTCCCACATTCTCCACACAGCCTGGGGCAAGCCGGGCCCCTCTCGGCCTGGCCTCCCACTCTGGTCCATGCTTCTAGGGAGTTTTTCGTTTGTAACCAAAAGGAAGAAGGGCTAATGGTGGTCATGCCTAAGCCTCCCTCCACTATTGTGAATTGGGGAGCAGCCTCTACAAGGCAGAGGCTAATGTCCACAGTCTGGTTCAGCCTCCCCTCCCCAGGGCAGGTAAGAAGAAGAGGAAGGAATGACCCAGGCAAGGGAGGGACTGGGAAGGGAGAAAAGTTTTACCATGAGAACCAGATGGGGTCTTTCAAAAGGCCTTCCACACCCCTCACCTTCCTCAAGAGCTCAGACTCAGTTTTAGAGCGCACAGGGAGTGAGGCCCTCTGTATTCAGCTCCAGCATGAAAAACACGAAAGACCTGAGGCAGGTGGGTATAGATACCACCAGAGTGGAATGGGCCTAGTTCTGGGCCATGGGAAAGGCTTAGAGTTGGATGGTTAATAAGCTTGATTAACTCCTCTGCTTGAAGGTACATGGAATATTCTGGAAAGTTCCAGGCAGTCTGGGCTCTCCTGCCAGATCACTTCTGGAACTTTCTACCTCCAGTTCTGGGGTCACAGGGAATGCTCCTGGCTATAATCCTCTGTGAGAGAGAATAAACTTGAGGTAGACCCTCAAGGGGCCCATGAGAAAGGTCCTACCTGTTGCAGGCCACCAGTGCTTTTACAAACCAAAACCAAAACCAAAAAATTGCCCAAAGGGCTTCTCTCGTGGCTCAGTGGTTAAGAATCCACCTGCCAATGCAGGGGACACAGGTTCGAGCCCTGGTCCAGGAAGATCCCACATGTGGTGGAGCAACTAAGCCCGTGCGCCACAACTGCTGAGCCTGTGCTCTAGAGCCCGCGGCGAACCACAACTCTGAAGCCCCCGTGCCTAGAACCTGTGCTCTGCAACAAGAGAAGCCACTGCACTGACAAGCCTGCGCACTGCAACGAAGAGCAGCCCCCACTCGCCGCAACTAGAGAAAGCCTGCGCGCAGCAACGGAGACCCAACGCAGCCAAAAAAAAAAAAAAATTGCCCAAATAACAAAACTCTCACTCCTTTTTGATAAAAACAAGGTGTTCCTCCCCCTCAAGAAAGTCTATGTGTACCTCCTTGTTTGGAAATCACTAGCTTCTGCATATTTTCCTAAGCCTCCCACCTTGTTTTCCAAATTTGAAACATAGTAACATTAAATGTACTTTTGTGTGTGCCTGCTAATCAAGGCTTACTGAGCTCAACATTTACCACTGAATCATGTGGTCACTGCAAAGCCATGGCTAAGAACTTGCCCCTGACCTCCCAGGCTAGAGAGAATCTGATGGTTTCCAAGAGACCAAGTTGGACTAGCTGAGGGTTTATCCCAATTTATACAAGGATTTTACACAAAAGATTGAGTGCAGGAATTGGTGTTATTGTACCAAGGGACCTCTGGCTTTGTTTGGGACCTTGCCACTGCTGTAGAACTCTCAAAAGATTCTTCTTGTCCCACAATGAAAATAAGACTTATACTCTGCCTCCCTGCATAAAGTGTGAGCTCTTTTAATAACATAGGAGGTAACCTAGGGATCTGCAAATTCAAATGCCTGTAGGGGCCAGAAGGTTACAGTGCAAAGCAGCTCTGTTTCCACAAAGTACACCCTTCCCCATTTTCCTGGAAATGCACGATCCCCCCCCCCTTTTTTGTTTTTCCTCTGAATAGACATGGGATACAGAGAGAGATTTCTCTAAGAGTAAAATGGTGCAAGTGTGTGCATCACGGCCTCTGACACATCCCCTCTGCTGGCGAGAGCGCAGGGGACCAGGGAGCAAGGTCCTATCTGAAAGGCAGACCTTACAGCTTCTCCCAGGCGGTCACGAAAGTATGGGAGGAAGCTCAATGGTGGCACATTTTCTCACTTTTTTGAGAGGAGTCAGAAATCTAGATTTTTATGCAAAGTCTTCCAAGTTTTGAATATTGCCTAAAGTTAAGACACTGTGCTAGCCGCAGCCAAACGCTGTGTGCAGGTCAGCTGTGGCCCGTGAACCGCGAACCTCGGTCAGTTGTTCGTCCTCTGGAAACAGGCCTTCTTTTGTCTAGCAGCAGTCCCCTCCCAGGACCGAGGACGTGAACACTGACAGGGCAGAGGCAGGATGCGAGGGCCGACCCACCTCAAGACTAGCGACGGGGCCCCAGGTTTGTATAGCCTTAAGAGACAGTGGCGAGATGGCTAGATCCATAGTGACGCTATGACCTTACAACAGATGGTGAAGGTGAGCTCTCTGCTTCTGGGGGATGAGAGCACCTAGCAATCCCCAGCATATGCAAGTTCATGAGGTCCAGACTCAGGTCTTGCTACCACCCTAAAACACTAACAGAGGGACCCCAGCTGCTTTGCACAAACCCGATGGCCCCCAGGGCTCCAAGCCTGGCCTGAGAGCCAAGCCGCTGAGGGCAGGCAAGGCGCACCTTCTACAGTCCTGCTCAGAGGCAGGAGACAGTGTGTGACCTCATCACAGGGCTGAGGAACTGAGAGGGCAAAGGCCAGGAGAGCGCACTGAATTCCAGGGAGTGAAGTAACACCGCTACTTACCAGCTGTCCCTTCTCTCAGCCTCCCTTCCTGGGATCTGGTGACATTCCTGGAAGCCCAAAGGCCCGAGACAAGACCCCTACTCCTCGCCATTTTCCATAAGCAGGTGTGGTGGCCACTCACTTGGGCTCCACCCTTGGTGTCTCAGCTTCAGGCTGTGGCTATAAGGGATGGAGATATATATACATGGTCAGTAATGACCACCGGACAACTCACTGGCCTAAGGTAGTCTATTCTTATTCATCTTGGCTCATGCTGGGACCATTACAGAGGGCAAGGCGCACTCAGCGAATGAGATGCCAGAACCGCAGAAGGAAGCAAGAAATCTTACTCCTTCAGCACTGGGATGTGTAAAGGATCTTTTCACCCTGCAATAAATAAAGGACAATGGAGGGGGAAACAGTTAGGCTCAGGAGGAATAAAATGAAGTCCTGATCAAGCCCAAAGACACTATCACAATTGCCTAGACAGGTACACCTTGATTCCTATGCTCTTGTCTGCATCGCCCCATTAGGATCTGTGTGTACCGCTCACTCAGCCTGGCACTCTTCTTCACGCCTTACCCAACGAGCACAGCATGGAGCATGCTGGGCCCCTCTTGTTCAAAGTCTCTCTTCCTAGGTCCAAACTTATAGTTTTGTTTCAGTTTGTGACCAAAGGGAGAAAAGGGACTGAAGCTGACCATGTCTCAGCCTTCCTCCTCTATCAGGAACTGGGGAGCAGCCCCTAGAAGGCAGGGGCTAATGTCCATGGCCTGGTTTAGCCTCTCCTCCCCAGGGCAGCTAAGAAGCTGAGAAAGGACAACTGCAGGGGGGCCAGAAAGGGAGAAATGATATAACAGGAACAAGCTGGGGAGGGTCCTTCAAAAAGCCTCCCACACATCTCCCCTCCCATGAAGAGCCCAGATTGAGTTTCAGGGATGGTAGGGAGTGGGGTCTCTCAGAGTTTAGCTCTGGCCTAAAACAAACAGAGGCAGGCAGGATGGCACTATAGAATAGAGTGGGCCCGGTTCCAGGCCTAAGGAGAGGCTTAGAGTTGGATGATTAATAAATTTTATTGACTACCCTGTTTGGAGTTGCATGGAATGTTCCAGAAGTTTCACAGAGTCTGGACCCCACTACTCCAAGCCTTCTGGGTCTACCTCCATGTTCTGGGGCCCAAGGGAATGTTCTTCACTGTGATTTTCACTGAGAGAAAATGAACTTGAGAGATCTATGTCAAAGAGGCCATGAGAAAGATCCCAAATTATCACAGACCGCTAGTGCTTTCACAAACAAGACCCAAAAGAACCCCAACTCCATTTGATCAAAACTTTGATAGAATCTTGCCCCAAGGACACTGTTATGCCCCAACTCCTTGGTTGAAAATCACCAGCCTCTGTACTTTTTACTAAGCTTCACTTCCTGTAGTTTGTGCTTTGAAAAGACTTTCCCTCTTGTTTTCCAGATATGAAACACAGTAACATTAAATGTTCTTTTTTAAAGTACATATGCCCTTTCCCCCAAACCAAGGCTTCATGAGCCCAGCATGTCTGAACCAGAGTAGGCTTAAATCTTTACTACTGAATCATATGGTCACTGCAAAGCCACGACTAAGAGTTTGCCCCCGACCTCCAAGGCTAGAGAAAACAGAATGGTTCCCAAGAGACCAAGTTGCACTAGCTATGGGTTTCTCCCAATTTATCCAAGGACTGCCACAAAAGATTGAGTGCAGGAACTGGTGTTAATATAGCAAAGCACCTCTGGCTTTGTTTAGAACCTACTTAGGCCCTTACCTTTGCAGAAGATCTCCTGCAAAGGTTTTCCTACCCCACAGCTTTACGCTCCACAGTACATACCTGAGAACCTACCATCTCACAGCTAAGCCACACCCCACGTGCAGTGATTCACCGTTAAGAGAACTGGATTACCACAGCTCTAGCCAAGTGACAACCCACTGCACCAATTAGGAAAAGAGGAAACAAAGAACAACCAAAAAACCCTCAGCCAGCTCTGAATAAGGAAGTGCGCTTCCATCCTGTGCCTCCTGTCACTCAACAGTCTGGTCTACTCAAACTCCCCCAATTCCCACAGCTTCAAGTAGCCATGTTTCAAGGACTTGGCTTGTAGGACCTGCGATAAGCACTGCCAGCGAAACAGGAGGCTGGGCCACACTCAGGTGACTCAAAACTCCCAGTTTGTTGCTCTATTTTTGGGAAGGGAGGAGCTGCACAGTTAGCAATGGGGCTGGCTGGTCAAGGGATGACCAGGCGCCAGGCACAGTGTCCCAAGGACAAACCTGACTCTGCTGGCACTATATATATATATATATATATATATATATATATATATATATATATATATACATGTATGTATGTATGCATGTATATATATATATATTTTTTTTTTCTTTTTCCCCCCTGCTGCTGCACCATGTGGGATCTTAGTTCTCCAACCAGGGATTGAACCTGCGCCCCCTCCAGTGGAAGCACGGAGTCTTAGCCACTGGACCGCCAGCGAAGACCCTGGCATCATACTTTAATCACTGAGCCTATTAGAACATGGATAATCAAGTGTGACAGACCGAAAGAGAGCAAACGATTTGCTCCTCTGCCATCACGCCCACAGAGTAACCTCTCCGAGGTCATACATTAGATAAGCATGGGAACAGGAAGGCTCATTCCTTACGCTCATGACCTTGCTTTCTTTCCCACTCACACTCACCACCAACAGAAGGCGGAGTGGGGTCTGACCACCAAAGAATGGCCAGGTTCCCACAGATCACATCCTTACCCTACACTGGGCCTCACCTGTGGCTTGGGGAACTCACAGAAAGACAAGTTTCTCATCACCCCAGAATTTTTCTTTTGGCAGTCACAATTGGTCACATTGCACGTTTCAAGGTTACAGAGGAGCCCCACGCTACACACTTGGGGCAGGAGCAGACGAGTCTTGCTCGGAGCTTTACAGGAAAGCCACAGCAAGTGTTCCAGAAATTGACAACATCTGGAAGCAGGCACCCCAGGGCCTCCAGGAAACCCCTCACTCTCAGGCTTTCGGGACTCCTCATTGGGAGCCTTTTTCTTGGGCATCAAAAAGCCTCCTTTTCTGGACCAGCGGGGTAGGGATATGCAGGTCAATGGCTAAGCTGGCCGGGTGGGGAAGGGAAAGCTGAGAGCAGTTCCTTCGGACCCCAGTAGAGGTAGACAACAGCAGACAATGGAGGCAACGGGTTCAAGAAGACAGGAAAGGCCGTTTTCTTGGGGGTTGGGGGGCGGTGGCGCGGCTGCTCCCCTTCCCTCCGCTCTCCGATTAAAAACGAAAACCCATGATGATGAAAACTGTGAGCAGAACCACGAATAAAGCCGTGTCTCGGGTCTCGTCCCAGCGTAAGCCTTTCTTGGCCCGGTCCTCCCGCTGCTTGCGAAGGGCCTCCCGCCGGGCCCTCAGGCGCCGCTCGCGCTCCAGCTGCTCGCCGTAGTGCGCCTGGTAGAAGGCGTCAAAGTCGAACATGGTGCGGTTGGCTCCCGACGAGGCCTGACCGCGGCCCTGGGTCCGAGAGGCAGGCGGCTGGGTGCGGGGCGAGTCGGGGTCGGCGGCGGGCGTCTTGGAGGGCCGGACCCCGGGGCCGCGCAGGTCCTCGTCGCTGAGCAGGCCGCGGTCATACTTGCGACGCAGGGTGGTATTGCCCAGCACCACGTAGGCCTGGGAGATGCGCGTGAACCGCTCGGCAGCCTCGGCGCTCCCGGCGTTGCGGTCCGGGTGGTAAAGGAAGCTCTGCCGGTAGTAAGCCGCCTTGATCTGCGCCTGCGTGGCCGTGGAGGGGACGCCGAGCAGCTCATAGAGCGCCGTGCGCGAGTACGGGCCGTCGCTCCGAGAATAAGTTCTCGCTTCTAGGCCCAGGCCCAATCCCAAGTTTTGTGGAACCCCCCGGGCCTGCCACAACCTCCACAGTAAGAGCCGTGACCATCTCACATCGCGCTGGGCGGCCATCTTGAATGAGTCAGGCGGGCGGTGCAAGATGAACTGGCCAATGGGAGGCGTGCGTTTTTCGCATCCAGTCGGCCCTTGTAGCCAATCGAGTAAAAGAGAAGGCGGGGAGATGGGTGGAGCATGCTATTACGAGGCGGGCGCCAGGCCGAGGACATAAAAGCCGGACACCCGAAGCAAATCGCGCGAGTGCTGTTGCTGAGGCGTGGGAATGGCGTCACGTGGGCAGAGACCTGAGCACAGCGGGCCTCCGGAGCTGGTGAGGCCTGTGTTCTGCGGACACCCCTTTCTCTTCTTCTGGGGCCTCCGCGTCTTGATTTCTTCCTCGACTCCCCACCCTTTTTTTTTTCTCGTCCCTGCAGTTTTACGACAAGAATGAAGCCCGGAAATACGTGCGCAAGTAAGTGGAGCCTGGATGTTGCGAGGCGTCGGGGGTCGGGAACCGGCAAGTTGCCCTGGTTGCGGAGGTTGCTTGGAAAGCACGCAGAATTTGGGGGTGGGGGAAGGAAGAGACCTGAGTTGATCCACTTTTGACACTGGAAGAGTCAATTTTAAACTTAAGAATGGGTCTCAGTAACCTTAACATCAGAATGGGAGGGATCACGCCTACTTTCTCTCGTACGACAGCTTATTTTAAGCATGTGATAAAACAGGTAGGACGCAGTGGAGATGTGTAAGGGATCAGTGCTGTTGGGGGGAAGGAAATAATATTCATGGAATGCTTACTGTACGCCGCAGTTTACATTATCTCAGTAAATCCTTAGGACAGCTGTTGGTAGAGTATCTGAATTTCGTAGAGGAGAGTTTTTTGTATAATTATGAAGTTAGTTAACAGATGACGGCTAGAGCAAGGACTTCCAAACCTTTTTTTCCGATACAGTATTCTGTAAGAAAGTTCTGCAGATATCTCTTTTCTCTTTTTTGTTCAAATTGGAGTATCAGACAGAGTCAGCAAAAACCCTTTGGTCAGTTGTCATTATGTAGCAAATAGAAACTTTTTTCCAGTTGCAGAGCCCTGTGTTAGGCATTTTGAAAACTGGTACGTGTGACTCTCCCTGGATCTTGGGAAAGCCAGATACACTCTAGACCTCTTCTGTTCAATATGGTAACCAGTAGTCGTCAGCCATCTATTGAAACGTATTTAATCTGATACGCTTCATGTGAAGAAAATGTAGAATGCTTTATTGTTTTTTATGTTATGTATTGAAATGATGTTTTGAGTATACTGGATTAAATAAAGTGTAATATTGAATATGTTGGGTTAACTATTACTACGGTTAACTTTACATATTTAATTTCTTTTTAAACGTAGCTTCTAGAATGTCCCAAGTGGCTTGCGTTATGTTTCTCATGGACAGCACTGCTATAATTCTTATTGTGTCTTCTTCACCCTTCTATATGGGAGTAGCTACAGTGGATAATTCTTCTAGAAGACATGTATTTAAGTAATACAATGTCAAAGCCTGGTAGAGTTGAAAATACCCAATGGTTGGTCATTAGATAAATGATTTGTTAACTTCACATTAGCTCTGCAGCTACTACAGTTTTAATTTGTGTCAGAACAAAATAACATGTTGTATTACATGGACTTTTGGGGTCACTTTTAAATAGTTGTAGTCCAGTTTGTTGACCGGGAAAGGGTACCTCAGGATGATTGTTCCTTTTTCTCTTTCTTTGGCTTTTCTTGGTCTGGGTGAGGTTTTAGCCCAGAGCTCCTTTACCACTTGCTTGTGTTTCTGCCTTTTTATAGCTCACGGATGATTGATGTCCAAACCAAGATGGCTGGGCGAGCGTTGGAGCTCCTATGTCTGCCTGAGGGTCAACCTTGTTATCTGCTGGATATTGGGTGAGATCCTGGGGCTCACTTCAGATTGTCCAGGTAGGTGGTGGGATGTCTTTGCTACTCACAGTGTTGAGTCCCCGTTTGATTGTGTCTTCCAGCTGTGGTTCTGGGCTGAGTGGAGATTACCTCTCAGATGAGGGGCACTACTGGGTGGGCATTGACATCAGCCCTGCCATGCTGGGTAAGTATGTCCTATTTAGCACTGGAGTGGACTCCCCTGCATGAGTATGGAACAGTGATGCAGATTGATTCCTCACCTACTTTTCTCCAATGTAGATGTGGCCTTGGACCGAGACACGGAAGGAGACCTGCTTCTGGGGGACATGGGTCAGGGCATCCCCTTCAAACCGGGCTCCTTTGATGGTTGTATCAGGTGAGAGTCTTCAGGTCCTGCTTTTAGTCCTGCAGGCCAGTGCTTCCCAAACCTGGCTGTGCAGCAGAATCACACAGAATACTTAAAAATACACATCCCCCAGGATTTTCAGATGTATAATGTCAGAGCAAGACCCCCAAATATGTATTTTTTTGTATTTCAAAACTACTCCTGTGATTATCTTGCACTGCCAGGTTCAGGCACCATGGTATAAGTTTCTTTGCTTTGTGTGTGGGGGTGTGTGTGTGGAGGGGTGGTCTTCTGCGCCTCTAGGAGCCATTTTGTGGGTCCCAGCAGCCATCTTGTTGACTTCTTTTCAAAGGACTTTGTAGTGGAGAGTGACCCCAATTGCTCCAATCTCTTCGGTGGCTTAGGAGTCGTTTCTGTGGCGTCAGGTTCAAGTTTTGAATGTGTACGTAGTACTTTGATAACAGATCTTAGAACACTGAAATTACAGTTAGAAACGTCAAGTTGTTCTTTGTCTTCTGTGGTAAGTTCTGTTTAGTATTTGGTTTAGTGTTTTGTTGGTGGGGTGGAGGTAGGGGCTAGGGTAGGAAGTCATAGTTTAATCATTACCTGGGGGAAGACCTCCTGTGATAATAGATTGAGCTGTAGTGATACACAGTAGGAATCTGGGTGAGGAGTACAAATCTGGATTTGAAGGTTTTTTTTAGGGTATGGGATTAGCTTACATGTGGGAACAAAGCAGGAGGGGAGAAAAAACATTTCAAAGATAGCAATTGCTTTTTAGTAATGATCAGGGGAGATGTTCTAAGCTGCAGAAAACCAAAGGCCAGCAATTTGGTCTTGTATGTTTCAGGAGTAAATAGTCATTTTTAGTTTGTTTTTAAGAGGAGGGGTGGTATGGCAGGCTTTTTCTTTTCAGCATTTGTTACCTGCAAGAAATTGTCCAAGGTGCTATGCTGTTTGTGGAAATAAAGGTCCCTGTTTTTAAGACTCCATGGTTTTTTAGGTGCTATAAGATGTGGACCAAGTTACTAAACGTGAGCCCCAGTGTGGGGTGTGTACTAGGGAATCATGGGACCCACCAGAGTTATGAAGAGAAGTAAGAGCACAGGAAAGCAGGAGGGGCCGGGGCTGGGCCCTGAGGTTGGGAGGAATTTGGATAGTCAAGGAGAGGGTTTCAGAGTGAAGGAACAGTGTGAGCAAAAGCACATAAGTGGGTGGGGAAAGGAGTCTAATAGGTGTAGGGAGGAATGAGAAATTCTACGGAAGATGAGATTGTGTGGGGTCGGTTCCTAGAGGCTTTTAACTCCATCCCGAGAAGTTTGGGTTTTACTCAGTAGTTGATGGGGAGCTGGGGAGTGACGAGATCGGGTCTGTGTTGTAGGAGGATTATTTAAAAGAAGAGAGAAGACGCGAGAGGAGAGATAAGTTAGGTTGTCGAAGCAATGGAGGCGGTAATGAGTGCTGACCAAGGAGAGTAGTGGAGGAACGTAAAAGCTGGGAGAGGCGGTCGGACACACCAGCAGGGTTTGGGGTTCTGTAGATGTATGTGCACAGCAGTGAGGAGGGGAATGTCAGAAAGGAGGACATAGTAGCTGCTTGAGGCTTTAAATCTGGGGATGGTGGAGACAGTTAGCAGGTACAGTTGAAGGAAGTGATTTAGGAGGAGAGCGAATGGCTTTGTGTAAGTCCAAAGCATATTTCCCTTGATTGGAGGAAGGGAATGAAGGGGTAGGTGGCAGGGAGAGCCTTGACCTGCTGAGTAATGCTAAACTTGAGATGTGTGCAGAAGCAAGGTTAAGGAAATGTTTCCTTGGACTGGCCACGAGAAGTTCACATTCACCTTCGTAGACCCTATTTGGTCCAACGTTGTAGAATAGTGACCTGGAGTGGACCTGCACGTGCCAACAAAGAGTCGTGGGCAGGAGGGTTTCGCCTGGAGATCGAACCTTGCGTATCGCTCCCTTTCCTGATTAGGTCCCTTCCTCTTTCAGCATTTCTGCGGTGCAGTGGCTCTGTAATGCTAACAAGAAGTCCGACATTCCTGCCAAGCGCCTGTACTGCTTCTTTTCTGCTCTTTACTCTGTTCTGGTGAGTATGAGATCTCCTTCCCACCTGGGCTGGCTGCCTGTCCCTCCCTTGCCCTGCAGATAGCATGATGAAGTGGAGGTGCCCCATGGGAATGCCATTTAGATGGGACCACACGGGATGGCAGGACCTCATTGTTGGCTACTTCGGTCCAAGTCTTCAGCCCCCAAAAAAGGAAAGCTCAGGGGGCTGACGCTCTAGTGAAATGCGAAGACACTGATGTCAGAATCTGAGACTGATCACAACTCCTGTGTCCAGTCTGCTGAATACCAGTCAGAAGTTGGCTTGGGGGCCTGGACGCCACAGAGGGAGGACAGGGACAGCATTTCGAGGCCACACAGAGGACACCTTCTAGAGTGCTCACATCCTTCAACTCCCACCTTGCCTTCCACCAACTGCCAGTGCTCAGATGGGGAGCAGGGTGGTTATTTACCACTGAGAGAGCCTTTATTAGCTTTTCCTTGTCTTTTATTTATTTGTTCGTTTGTTTATTTATTTATTTGGGCCACACCGCTTGGGTTCAGGCCCCTGCAATGAAAGCGCTGAGTCCTAAGCACTGGACTGCTGGGGAATTCCCTATCTTGTCTTTAGAAGTGATGGTGTTGATTTCCACTGTTTACTAGGATTAGATGACAGTCTGCGATTCGAAGTCCTAAAAGTGAGTTCCTTCACTTTTTTTTTTTTTTTTGGATCCAGGTGTTTCTTGGTCCCCTTAGTCCCCTCACCTCACCCCTGGCTTTCTTAGAGTGGGTTGTTCTGGCAGATAGCTGCGTCTTGTGCGTTATATGGTTTCTCTTCCTCTCAGGTCCTGGGGTTAACCCTGAAGTTCTGAGGGCCTTTGTGTTTGGTTTTCTCTCTGCTGAAATGCTCTTCCCTCAGACATTTAAATAGCCCAGCCGTCTACTACATTCCGGTCTCTGCTCCAGCGTCCCTCAGAGAGAGGCCTTCCTTGACCCAGAAGTAAACTTGATAGTTGCTGTCATGCACCATCCCTTGTCCTAAGTTATTTTTCTTTTTGGCACTTAATCACTACTGTAAATTAGCTACCTCACCCACTAAAATGTGAGCTGCAGAGGTTCGGAGGCTGTCTCTTTTGTCCATGGCTGTTTCCCAGCCCTGAGAACAGTATACCTTGCACATAATGGGAACTCAATAAATATCTCGTGAATAAGGAAAGGAGGAGTGTCTGGGTCCTGACCCCATGGGATATTTGAAAGATAGCCATGTTTCTGTTGCAGGTGCATGGAGCTCGGGCTGTCCTGCAGCTGTACCCTGAGAACTCAGAGCAGGTGAGCCCTTTGGCTAGTGGAGGTGCAGGGAAGGGGGAGGGACCCAGAATAGGTAAACATCATCGTGCTGCTCACCCACCTGCCCTCCTGCTGTTGGGAGGTGACGGAACAAGCAACCTTAGGCTGCTTGGTGGGAAGGGAGGGGCCGAGCTCCTGGGAGTGGTCCCCGTGGCCCCTGCTGGCACATTTTATGACCTAATGTGCTAAGGAAGAGGGAGGGGTACCTGGGGCGAGGGGTGGGGTAGGGGGGTCTGTCCTCTCTTGACAGATAAACCATCTGATGTTACTGATTTCCATAACCGGGGGTGGGGAGAGGACATCAACAGTTGTCTGTTCTATGGAGTGTGATGCATGAGCAGTGAGGGGTAGGAGGTACCGACTCTGACGGACAAGTGGCGAGCTGTCCCTGACTAATAACATGAATGAGTCTGCCTTGCAGTTGGTGGCCATTCATCTCCTGAGATTTGAGTCGGGAGGTGGGTCCCTGGGCTAGAAAGTGAGAATCAGGGGGACTTGGTTGGTCTGTAATCCCCCGAGGGAGGTATCTGCCGTGGCTGGTTCTAGGCTGCACCTTCTCTGCATGGCTTTCGGGGACTCAGAATTGGGAATAGTCTGATAAAGACCCTCACTTCTCCCAGACAAGGTCCATTCTGGGACCAGAGCGGGGCCAGGGGAGGGGGCGGGAAGGCTGCTGCTCCCCCAGCCGCCCTGCCTGACTGCACGCTCTTCTCTCCCCAGTTGGAGCTGATCACGACCCAGGCCACCAGGGCCGGCTTCACTGGTGGTGTGTTGGTGGACTATCCCAACAGCGCCAGAGCCAAGAAGTGAGTGCCGGGAGCCAGGGTGCTGCCCGTGCTGCAGGAGAGAGGGTGGCGGTGTGGCCCTCACAGCCCGCTGATGCGAGCACCAGAGCAGTGCTGAGCTGGGTCACTGGGGCCCCGGGCAGGCAAGAGGCCTGGCTGTGTCTGTATCTGTTTGTGGCAGGGAGGGGGAGGACTTGTCTTGCTCTGTGAGCCTTTCTGAGCCCAGCCCTCACTCTGCACTTTCTTGTTTCAGGTTCTACCTCTGTTTGTTTTCTGGACCTTCGACCTTTATACCAATGGTGAGGGACCTTGAGTTTGTAGGCCCATCTCTTCTGGCTTCCCTTCTTCTGGGGCCGGGCCATCTACCTGTTAGAAGGGCTCAGGCCTGGGTGCCAGGCCTTCTGGGGTGGGGCAGGTGGGTTGAGAGATCTCCAGGGTGATCTGAGAGCACTTTGGTTCCTGCAGGCCCGGAACGAAGATGATGAGGAAGAGGAGGCCAGGGAGTCCACGTTCACGGTTGAGAGGTAAGGCTGTCAGTCAGCCCTGCCTAAGGCGCAGGCAGTTCCTGCCACCAGGTTCATTAGACACAGCAGCACGACTCCTCCGTTTCCCTCTGCTTTCACCAAGTCTGTCAGGGTCCGGTGTGGCAGAGACACCAAGGCGGAAATAGGACCTGGGAACCCTTTAGACCTGTGCCTGCACCTGCCTCCGGCTGAGCTAGTGGAGCCCTTCCGGATGTCTGTGGGCAGCCTTCCTCTCTGCCTGCCCTCTTGCCATACCCAGCAGGCTGTCCCCTCCTCCCAAGGCTGCCTCCTCCACCTACATCCCAGACCCCATCCCCACTTGGCCCCTGTGGCTCTCGTTCCTCTCCCGCATCCTCATGTTTACCCTCCTGAGTCATCCCCATCAGCACACAAACATCCTGCGCGATTTCTCCTGTCTTCAAAAAGGGTCCTCCCTTAACCCCGTAACAGCTCCTGGCGGCCACCCTGTTCGTCGGCTTCCCTTTATGACCGAACTCCTCACACTGTCTCCTCTGCCATTCTCACTCCTCTCCTCTGGCTCATGCTTGTCTCATCACAAGTTGCTCTCTTTTTTTTCTGTACGCGGGCCTCTCACTGTTGTGGCTTCTCCCGTTGCGGAGCACAGGCTCCGGACGTGCAGGCTCAGTGGCCATGGCTTACGGGCCCAGCCGCTCCGCGGCATGTGAGATCTTCCCGGACCAGGGCACGAACCCGTGTCCCCTGCATCGGCAGGCGGACTCTCAACCACTGCGCCACCAGGGAAGCCCCACAGATTGCTCTCTTGATCAAGGCCACCGCCAGGCTGTCTCGTCAAACCCATGGTCACTTCCCAGTCTTTTTTCCTTCTCCATCTTCATTGTAACTTGCCTGCTCATTAGGAGCTGATGCAGCCGATCGCTCCCCTAACGCTTTCCTCACTTGGCCTCCCACCCACGGTCCCGGTTTTCTGTTAACCTCACTGGCTGTTCCTTCTTGGTCCACTCTGGGGCCCACCCTGGACCCCTTTTCTCTCTGTGCTGCTGCCTTAGACACCAGCTACAGGTTCAGAACCTCCAGGTTTCTGTGCTTGGTCTCAATCCCACCTCTGCTTTCCAAACCACCTCCCCTCCTAAATATCCATACCTGGACTTCCCACGGGTCTCTGGAACAAAACAGAGCTCTTGGTCTTCATCCCCGAACTTCCTCCCTCCATTCTTTCCATTCTCAGCCCTTCCTGTTTTCCTTACATTTTATATCTAGTCACTCCATCCCTTTTCCCCACTCCTACCTGGTCTCTGTCTTTGCTGCCTAGATTACTGAAAGCTACCTCACTTGTCTCCTTACTTCTGACTTTGCCTCTTTGAATTCATTTGCTGTGCAGCAAGACGGAGACTTCCCTTTTCCTTTTACTTTTTTGAAATGTAAATCGTATCTTGGCATTTCTCTGTTCAGTATCTTCAGTTGAGTTCTTGTTACCTTTATTTTCCCTACCACCTTTCACTGCTCTAAATCATAAGTATTCGTTTACTTGGTATTACTTCTGTCCCCAACTAGAATGAAAACTTGGTGGGGACATGCACTGTATCCCTGAAACCAGAATAGTGTCTTGTTAGCAAAAGGTGTTCAATATTTGTTGAAGGAACAATTGATTATAAGGTAGTGAAGAAGGAGGTGATTTCTTAGTTCTGATTAGTAGAGGTGAAAGGTTTTCAGACTCTTAAGACGTTTAAGAGGAAAAATGAGCCGAGAATGGATGAGTTAGGAAGGCCCACCTGTGGTGAAAATCATGAGTGCGGTCCTCCTGTCCACCATGGATTGATGCCCTCTGACCCATTGGCCCTCCGCGGTCATCTCCCTTAGCTTCCTCAGCCCATTTCCCGTGGGGACTTGGGGGCTCTCCTAGCCGTTTCTGCTCTAAGGTGCCCATCGCTTGCTCTCAGGGAGTGGTCCCGTCTCCTGCTTCCCCTCCGTCTATCTTAGGCTCCCTCTTGTCCTCACGCCGGTGTCTACAGACGACGTGTCCTAACTGTAAACTTAGGTAAGTTGTGGGACCTGATCATCCATTTCTCGTGTTTAAAATTGGGGGGGATGTGCCACCCTCTTGGGCAGTGAGTTGAGTCGAGGGCATGTCTGTACAGGACTCAGCACAGTGCCTGGCGCGGACCTCATTTCCCTACAGGCTCTTCCTCTTGAAGTCCTCGGATTTGAGGAGGGTGGGAGGAGGCCTTTGTCTACTGTAAGGCTGATCGGGCTTCTCCCGGTGCTGTCACTTCTGTCTGATCACATTCAGGCCACTTACTGTAAATAAATAGGTAAATCAAGGAAAAGTATTTTAAACCTTTACCTGACTTATCTCTAATTTCTTCTCCCCGCCCCCCAACAACTTTGCTTGACCTATGTATTCCTTAATCCTCGTCACCCAGCCTCTACCGTACCACTCGTCAGCTGCTCTCTCCAAAGGCTCCGTCCCCTCTGGCATTTGCACTGTGGACTCCGCTTTCCTCTTGGCACCTGTGGTCGCGGTCGCTTACCGTCTTCACTGCTCCCTTTGTCTCCTCTGATGACTCTTTCCCATCGTCCCTCCCGCAGCTCACATCTTGCCCCCTGTTCACTGTGCTACCCCAGAGCTCGTCCTTCCTTAGAGACTCCTGGGGATTAGTCCTGCATCTGTTTAGTCCTGCATCTCCAGCAGCCTGCTTTGCACCTGGCACATCAGACTCCTGCCCCCTCACTGTAGGCCCTCTTAAC
Organism: Delphinapterus leucas; assembly: GCF_059928025.1. Taxonomy (NCBI): domain Eukaryota; kingdom Metazoa; phylum Chordata; class Mammalia; order Artiodactyla; family Monodontidae; genus Delphinapterus; species Delphinapterus leucas. Next base: position 9,435,013 of record NC_143143.1, read on the forward strand.
TTTCTTTCGTGAACTGCTATCTGCACACCCCAGAGTCTAGGACATGTTGTGTTCCTCCTGTGGTAGAAAGCCTCGCTGCTTCCTGGAGGGAGAGCACGCTCCTTGCTGGTTGGTGTTCACACCTCCATGAACTGGACCAGCCAGGTGGGATTCTGAGTTGGTGTTTTTTTTTAATCTGACTTTTACTATTAGGTTAGAACAGATGAGAAGTAGGAGCCGGAAGGGTGTGTCATGCAGTCCGGCTTCCACTGGTCCTCAGGCGAGGAGGACACTTACGAGGATGACTCAATCTTCAGCTGACCCTCAGAGTCTCACTTGGACCCTTCCCCTTCTTACACTCAATGACTCCAGGCAACAGGGCTCTTCTGCTCCCTAACCTTCCTCTTCAGTCCTTTCCCTGTGCCTCATTTTCATGTATTGCTTCTTGTCTGGAATGCTGGCCCGCCTTCTGCATGAAGCAGCTTATCTCTGTGGCCCTCTCCTTTTCCCCATCACTGCCTTAGCAGCTCCTGGCCTCCCTGCTCTTGCTTTGCCTCGTGCGGGTGGTCGCTACCACAGCCCAGCCGTGGACTCTTCAGGGGCAGGGCTGGTTCATAGCCACTGTAGAACATCCACGGGCCGTGCACGCAGGTACTCAGGGAATGGTTACTCAGAGGGCAAGCAGCCTCCGTGGTGTGTTCGACGCTGAAAACAGTTGGATTCCAACTGCCAGGTGGGGATGTGGTTTGAGGGCCCAGGCTCCCCTGTTCTCAGGGCCTCTCTCCCATAGAGCTGTGGGAGGTCCCTTTTCTCCTCAGCCAGGACTGGAGGCCAAGATCACCCCTTGAGGATCATTGTCAGGGCTGCCACAAGTGGGGCAGCCTTGTTTTCCTACCTCAGACACCTGTAGTTGCTGGGAGCCCCAACCTGGTCTGTACCAAGCGTGCTGGCCTCACAGCCAGACTAGGGCCTGCTTTCCTTGGATCGGCTCTTGTGAGCCCCAAAAGTAGCTTGGCCCCTGCCTGCCCCACAGGCAGGTATGTATGTATGCCTAACCACGTGGTCAACCGCGTGGATGCCTGCGAGCGAGGGGGGTACCCCACGTCTCCTGCCTCCTCCTAAACAACCGCACTGGCCCCAGCAGATGTCACCAGGAAGGGGGTGTCCAGAATGGGGGCTTCTGTTGTGGAAGGGGCATCTGAGGCCACCTGACTCCGGGGAAGCTCACCACACTCACTTGCTGGGATTAACCTGGGTGCCAGCCAGGCCACTCTGTCCTGCTCACAGGACCTGCTCACAGTCGTGTCTCCTGCACAGGGTCCCGTACAGGATGGCGAGGCGGGGAGTGGTGAGGAAGAGCCGACAGTGGGTGCTGGAGAAGAAGGAGCGCCGCCGGCGGCAGGGCAAGTGAGTGCGGGGTGGGGTGGGGGGGTGGGGGGGGGTTCTGGCCACCCAGGGCCCGGGGGCTCACCTGCCTCAGGGGTCCCAGGGGGTCTTGTTGTTTTTCCTGAGATGGTCCTGTTCTTCCCGCCCCTGTTACTTCTCCACACAGGGAGGTCCGACCTGACACTCAGTACACCGGCCGCAAGCGCAAGCCCCGCTTCTGAGCAGGCGGCCGCGTCCAGTGGGACAGCTCGGGAACCACACAGTTGTGAGCTGTGCCATCCAGCCCAGGCACTTGCTTCTGGAGGGTTTTCTACATATTAAAGTGCCTACTTTATCATCTGACAAAAATAGTGTTTTAGAAAAGTTCTAAAAAGGTTTAAAGTTCTAAAAGTAATTTCTTCACTAAAAAAAGTTCTGAGAGCATCTTATTTTGTTCTAAAAGCAGTAAACCACTTTCTGTGGAACTCCGGCTCTGGCATTTTCCAGCTCTGTGATCCTAAACAGATTTCTGAAGTTCCTCTCTTGGTGAGGGCTTGATTCCCAGGTTATCAGTTAGGGTTTAAAGAACTTAATGTATGAAAGCATTCTTTTAACCTGCAAGGAATAAGGTAGATTAATTTAGGGCTGCTTATATGTGACTTAGATGAGACTATATTATGGATAACAACACCAGGCAAAGTTGGGAAGCATGGGCAGGATGAAATGAAAGGTATCCGTGGTACCCATTGGCCTGAGGCCTCTGCCCAGTCTCTGGTTTCCCTTTGGTCTGAAGGCACTATCCAGCCCAGCGGCCTGGGCTGACTTTAACCCCGAGCCGCCGCGTCAGCTGACCAGTCCAGCACTCGGTTGCCTCTGGGGCCTGTCTTCTCTCCAGTCACTAGTGGTCAGAAGGACAGGTTCGGCCCCGGGTGGGGGGACTGTCTAGCAGGGTGATGAGAGGGGATCCAGTGGTGGCTTGTGACTCCGGGAAAAGTGGGAAGAGGGGGTCGATCTGGGCCCACAGTACAGAATAGGCGTCAGGTGTTAAGCAGGAGTGGAGAGATGTTCAGGCTGGGGTGGAGGGGCCAGAGGGTCTGGAAGGTGAAGGCCAAGGGAGGCGGCTGGGATCCTTGGTCTCTGAGCCCCGTGGTGCCACGTAGGATCAGCCCCAGTCCTAAGGCCGTGACACTAAGAAGTCTAGAGCAGAGGCATGGTACAGGTACAAATGTTTATTCTACATAAAAACTTCACAAAATGGGCAGCTGGTTGTACCAAGACCTTTGGTGAAGGGGTGGAGGAGGGGGAGGGGAGTCGCTGTTCAAGAAGGCAACACGGACAGCGGTCACAGTCACTGGGCAGGAGCAAAGCCAAGGGAAGGCGGGGCTCAGACCTGGCCCCGGCCCCTGCTGCATGCGCTCGCATGCATGCTCCTTGCCTGTCAACGGGCGACAGGGGTTTTGGGTGGGGGCACACCTCAGACTTGAGAAGTCCCGAGACAGTGGGGAGGAGGGAGGTGCCCCTCCCTGGCTGGCTGCTGAATACTGCATCCCAGACACCTGACACCCACGTGGCACGTCAGTGGGGGGCAGCGAGGGCAGGACGAGATTGCGGGCGCCTGAAGGGATGCTGACTTCCCGAGCACAAGAGAGCAGGGACCACTGTCCCAAACATGCAACACACAATGGCTTGAGGACCCGACTAGGGCCTGCCAGGGAGAGTGGCTGGCCCGGGCTGTGGGCTTTACCAGTGCAGAGGCCTGACCGGGGCCCGCTTTGCCTCCCTAGCTCCGAGGGTGGCTGGAGACCAGGCACCAGTCAGCCTCTTCCAGAATATTACCTGGGGTCAGGCGTAGCCCAAAGGGGTTGCTCCTGGGGCTGTAGGAATGTGGGAAGGGAGGCTGAGGCAGCTGAAGACCTGTTGGACTCTGCCCCGAGGCAGGGGAGGAAGCCTGGTCTTGACACGGCCAGAAGCCAGAAGCCTTACCCGGCCACGGCACCCTGAGCCTCCCTGGCAGTGAATTGGCTGTTAGAGGCTTAGAGCTGGGCTGTCTCTCAGGGCCACCCTTCCCTGAACCTGAAAAGCAGCACCATGTGGCCAGCTGGTCCCCAGCCCTCAGGGGGCTTGGCTTATGGGGACAGCTGGAGAGGACACAGGATGGGGCAGATGGGCTGGTCAGTAGGAGGCAAGGTTGGGGTCCAGAGAGCCTTGATCCCAGGAGAGGGCAGACCCCAGGCTGGAGTGGAATTACTGAAGGCTGGGGGAGGGGAGCATAGCTGACTACCCCAGGCAGCCCTGTCTATAAGGGGAGCGGCCTGGGCCAGGGCCTGAGTCTGTCCCTTGCCAGCCCATCCCCACCGGTCTGGCTGTTGCCCAGCCTGGCTCCCCTCTGCCTCCTCTGTACAGACGCACACTGTCACAAGGATCATGCACACGACGGCTCAGGGCAGGGTGGGAACGGGGGCCCTGTGCAGAGAAAGCGGTATGGGGTGGGGAGGAGAGGGCCCGAGCCAGAAGGTGGCAGCAGCCAGGCGGCCTCCCGGCGTGGGCCATCCAGAGCGCAGCGGCGGTGGGGCGGTCTCTACCCGAAGACGCCTCCGAAGGTGGAGGCGATGGCGATGCCCAGGACCACACAGCAGATGACGATCATGAGCTTCTTCTGCGCGGGGAGGCGAGGAGAGGCCTCAGCGGGAAGTGGCCCGGAGGGAGGCTGAGCCTCTGGGCAGAGCTTTGAGGCCGTGGGGCGGCTGGGGAGGGGTTCTGGTGAGCGATGAGGGGTGGAGAGTGGGGGATTGAATGCGGGAGAAAGCGAGGGCCTGGAACATGTCTGGGTGGGGTTTTAACTGGGCACCAGAGGCTCTGGTCAGAGCTGAGGGAGGGTGCAGGCAGAGCGCGGAGGGGGTTGTGACGGTCCGGGGGCTCTGTGCGTTGAGGACGTGGGCTCGGGCAGGGTTGGGGCTACTGACCCGGCGAGCCTTGCTCTGGTACTTGACGGCCTTCTTGGTGTCAGACACAGCCCTCTCCACGTAGTCCACTGAATGTTCCACGTTGTACTCAATCCTGTCAATCATCTCTCCCTGCAGGGCCAGGGGCGCCCGAGCTCCAGAGGGCCCCCCTCAGGGTTACGAGGGGCCCAGGGCAGGATTTCGGGAAAGCAGCCTGAGGTCAGAGAAAAGGGGAGTGTGAGGGGGATGGGGCAGAGCTTCTCACCCGTGCCCTTCGCCTCTGCCAGGCACCCCGGCACCCTGCGCAGCTCCCTGAAATGCAGCCGTCCTGGGGCGGGAACTGGCCATGCAGCCTCAGCCAAGGGGGCGGGGACCATGCAGAGGACGCTCAGAAGGGGCCCTGACCCCGGGGCTGGGCAGAGGACAGCACAGGGCAGAGGAAGGCAGGGGCGGGAGTGGGTGGGCTGGAGTCTGGCCAGAGTGACGACGGTGAGCCCCCCACTCCATCCTCCCCAGGCACGATGGTTCCGTCCAGCCCTGACAGGCTTTGGTCTTCAACCTTTAAGATCCCCCTGCCCGGTCCCACAGGCCTCGTGGGCCCTGCAGTCTGGTCCCAGGAAGCCCCCAGAAGCCACTCGACCATGACAATGCCCAGGACTCCCAGCAGCAGCGTGTTGAGGGCTGGCCGCTCTCTCCAAGCCCACTGCTCCCACTGGCGTCCACAGCACCATGGTCTCTCGCCCCAGTGGAAGCAGCAGCCTCCTCAAGGCCTCCCTGCTTCCTAACTCGGGCCATGCCACTCCTACACTTAAGACCCTCCAGTCTAGAAGAGACTCCAGCAGCCCAGCACTGCCTGCCAAGACTCCACCGCTGTCATCTCCAGCTCTCCCCGTGCTCTAGCCGCCCGGATGTCCTTTCTGCTCCTCACATAAGTCAGGCTCTTGCTGGTCTCAGAACTGTGGTGCTGCTGGTCCCTCTGCCTGGGCCAACTGCTTCACTCTTCCCCTGGGAAGTCTTCGGAGCTCAAATGCCACCTCCTCAGAGAGGCCTTCTCTGACCACCCCGTCCAAAGTGGCCACTGCGGTGACTGTGTCACTCCAAGTGTGGCCCTTGGACTAGTAGCGTCGGCATCACCCTTGAGCTTGTGAGACATGCAAATTTATGAACCCCCACCCCACCTACCAATGTCTGGGAACGGGGACCAGAATAGGGGAACGTATAACAAGCCCTCCTGGTGGCCCTGGAGCACTTTAAAGTTTGCGAACCGCTGCTCTGTCACGTCGCCTCCTAGCGTCTGGCACAACTGGAGAATATGCCATTCATCGTTTACTTATGCTGCCCTTTTGCCCAACAGACATTAGCTCTCAGGGAGCAGGCCCTCAGCTGTCCTGGTCACGGCTATACCTCTGGCTCCTAGAAAAGTGCCCATCCACAGTGCCCACATGACACACAGCTGGTGAACAAGACAGGACAAGGCTGGGTGAAGGTGGGTAGGGCCATGCAGGGCCTGGGGTCTTGGAAGGCCAAGCGGAGCCATGCAGAGAGGATCCTTCAGGTGGGCAGGACCCTAAGGGCAGTTTCAACAGCACGTGGTTAGTTACCTGAAGACTTGGTCCCTCCCGGGCAGGGCAGCGTGGCGGGCAGAGAGGGTAGGGTTAGTGCCGCCCTGAGTGCTGCTGGGGGCTGGGGGGGGACGGTGGGGCCCCGGGCGCTCACCTGGCTCTCCACGAGCAGGGCCATGTCCGTGAACATGTCGTGCAGCTCCCGGATGCTGCTCTCCAGCTTGATGATCTCACTGTGGCGCGTCTCGATCTCGCTCAGGGCCTGCTTGGAGATGCTGGAGTCCATGATGATCTAGAGGGTGGGAGCAGTGGGCTGGGACCCAGGGACTGGCTGAAGGGAGCGGGGGTGGGGACTGGGACAGCAAGAGGCCGAGGGTGGAAGCAGGCCACCGGGATGGGCCGTGGCCTGAGCAGCACGTTCTGACAGCAGAGCCTGAGGCTTCTTCCTCAGCCGCAGCTCTCCCCCCACTTTCTGCTCGGCGCTTACTAGCTGTTACCTAACTTCTCTGAGACCTGATTTCCTACCTGTAGATTTCCTACCTGTAACACAACCCTCCCCACCTGTGCCCGTGCATAGTAACAGCTGAGTGGTAGTTGCCCCGAGGGGCCCAGGCCTTGAACGGCCTTTCGGCCTCTCTCCCATCCCCTCTCCTCCTGTTCTTCCTCCCACACTGAATGTAGCCGACACCCCCTCCTAGAACCACACGCCCAAGCTGCCTCCCCTACCTGTGTGCCACCTCCTTCAGGAAGCCCCCCTGCCAGGTAGAACATGGAGCTTCACTTGCATGTAGAGAGGCCAAGGGCACCGTGTCCTCCAAGAGGGGTAAAAGGTCCTGAGGCTGGTGGAAGGAGCCCCTAGCCGGTGGCAAATGAGCAGGGGTAGCTAGGAAGCGGACCCGACTGGGAGGAACCGGGAGACGGGTCTTAATTCCCCCTTTGCCCCTAACATTTGTGTGACCTCTGCCTGGTCCCTAAGACTCTCTGGGACTCGGCCTTCTCTTCTCTAAAACCTGCCGCACAGGTGGCTGTGTCCAAAGACTGCCCAGATCCGGCGCTCTGCACGCACACCAGGGTCCCCAGGGGGAGGGGTCCACACTCACCCCGGAGGCAAAGATGGCGGGGTTCCCACTCTCCAGCATGTCCTCCAGCTCCTCGCTGGTCGTGGTCCGGCCGGCTGTGAGCAGGGGTCACTCTGAGCCCGGCCTTCCCCAGGGTGGTCCGTGGCAGCCCGGCCCCGCCCCTTGGCCCCACCCCCTCAGCTTACTGATCTCCAGCTGCCTCTGGATGCGGCCCTTGCAGCGCTCGCGGTAGTCAGTCTGCGTGGTGTTGTACTCCGACATCACCTCCACAAACTTCCGGGACAGTGTGGAGTGCTGGGCCCGAGATGGGGGTGCGGGTGTTAGGCCCACCCCACCGGGCCCCACAGCCTCAGGTGCCTGGCTGCCCGCCCCAGAGGTCCCGCCCACACCTGTGTCTTTCGGATCCTCAGGTCAGCGGATGAGCGGCTCAGGCCTTCCTCCTGCTCGATGCTCTGCTCGATGCCTGGGGAACAGCCAGCTGCTGATAACCTGCCCCATTCACCGCTGCCTCGCCACCCACACACCCAGGATCTGGCTCAGGACCTCCCCTGGGGGGACGTGTGTTGTCTGTTGAGTGGGGTCACACAGGAAGCAGAGCAAGAGGGAGCTCCAGGCACTGATGGAGGAGGGGCCAACAAGGGCTCTTCCAGGCATGATGTGTGTGTGGGTGCGTGCATACACACACACACAGACACACCTGTGAGGCCTCAGGCACACACCAAGCTGTGTATCTGTGTGTGTGTGCACCTACTATGTGCTAGGCCTGGTGGCTCAGGCCCACCCTGTCTCTCTCCTGCTCAGGAAGGCTGTGCATGGAACGAGGAGTGGGGCATGCCGTGGAGGGGGTCGGGGGGTGGGCAGGGCTAGGTGGCCACAACCACAGGGCACGGGACCCCTAGGCCTGTGCTTTCCAGGGCATGCATGCCTGTGCTCACGTGAGCGCGTGGGGGCTCCTGTGTGGGACCAGGCACTGCTGGCCACTCCTTTAACTCTCTTTAGCTGACAGTGTCCAGAGTGGAACACTCCCTGGACGGAGCCTCAGGCATGTGTCCCAAGGCCCAGCCCAGAGCCTGGCACAAACAGGCCTTGCCAGGTAGCTGCTAAGTAAATGGCGCGTGATGGCACCCTCACAAAGGAGAGAAAGACCCGAAGTACCCCTCAGAGTCAGTGAAATTCCATGGGCTGTGTGGAGGAAGCAGGCCTGGAGTGCCCCCCATATCCCAGACAAGGCCTGGAGCCCAGACTCACTCTTCAACTTGGAGCGAACTTTGTTTGCTGTCTTCTTTATGTCAGACATGAGTTCCTCCAGCTCTTCCTTGGTTTCTGGGGAGGTAGAAGGGGTGGCGGGTAGACACCCTGGGCTCCCCCATGCCTGATCTTCAGGCTCAGGCCCGAGGGGGCTCTGGGCAGACCCTGGGTCTCCCCTTGTCCCCTGGCTAAGAGTCCGCCTGCCCCTCCAATCCCGGGCCGGGGCCACACCAGCTGCAGCCTCACCCCTTCTCGTGTGCCTTCCAAGGAGCCTCCCTTCTGCCTCCGCTGGCTCCCCCCAACCCCCTGCCGATAACAGATGGGGCTAAATTTAAGGCAGAAGTAATTGTGGAGCAGCTGGTGATGCTGAAGGTGGCACTGGGGAACGTTTACTTGATAACTTGCCTGAGTTGAAGGTGGAGGTGCGGGCTCACCTAGCGCTACCTGGTGGCTCTGGGGGTGAACATCCAGCTGATGGGCTGATGCGGGCCAGGGGCCAAGGAGGCAGAAGCCAGCCCCCATCAAGCACCCTGGGCAGGGCAGACCCTGTTCTCTTCACAAAGTCCCCCTCCCCAGGTGCTGAGCTCAGTGAAGGCCAACTGCTGGGTGCCCGGTAGGTGGATGGGGGTTGGAGGCACCCGGCCGGGTGGGAGCTGTGAGAAGAGCTTCAAAGAGGTGGGCCCCTGGGGTACAGTCAGCTCTAGAGGTAGCATGGAGCGGGGCTATGAGGGAGTGAAGCTGGGGGAGGGCTGTGGCGTAGTTTCTGGCCCTTGTTCCAACTGGGACCATCTCTGTAAAGCTGGGAGAGGCCATGGAGGTGCCCAGCTAGCCCTGCTCCCTGCGAGGGGTTGGCTGGCAAAGTGGGGCAAGATGGCTGCTTCCCTCTGGGGTGCTGGGTGGAGCCCAGCCTCAGGGCAGCCCCCCATGGCTCCACCCCCTGGAGAAACCAGGACTGAGCTCCTGGCTGGAGCCTTTCTCATCCACCCTGTGCTTGCTTCTGGGGTTGGGGCTTCTCCCACAGGGGACTCGGGAGGGGCATTTACAGTGGCTGATCAAGTGGGAGGGCCACTTCCCAAGTGGAATGTGAATGAGGTGGAGTGGGGGGCTTCCAGGAGCGGGGGAAGAGGCCTTGTTCGCAGCAACAAAGGCAAACTCGGTTACCAGCTGCTCTGACGTCACAGCCTCTTTTGCTCAGACCCAGAATAGCCCAGCCTGGATGGCAGCCCCCAGAGCAAGCCTTGGCCCAGGAAAGCCCCCCACTCACTGCCAACTTTCTTTGTGATGCCCCCTCAGCTCTGCTCCGCCTCTGCCCTAGAACCCTTAATGGGGAGCCCCCTCCCCTTGGGGAGTGCCTGTTAGCCCATGTCAGTGACCGTCAGCCGGGTCCTGACTGCCCAGCTCATGGGTGGCAATTCTAAACTGGTCACTAGTGCTGTCTGACGAAGGTGGCACAAGGCAGCCAAGGCTGGGGGAGTTGGGCAGTTCTGTCCCCTGCCTGCCCCACCTTCCAGCAGGTGAGAGGCCAACTCCCAGCTCTTTATAGTCTCGCCCCACAGTCAGCCCCCTCCTGCGCCTCACCAGGAGTGACCCACCAGGGACACGCGCTGACCCGGATACACACGGGCCCACAGACAAACCACATCACATACTGCCGTCCCAGACAAACCTCTAGGGAAAGGGGCAAAGCACGACGACACAGCAGCTGCACTGGATGTACGCCCTGCTCTGGGGTGTCCCTCTTTCCTTCCCACTTCTTCCTGGGCTAGTCTCCCCGGCTCCCAGCTGACTCACTCTGCCTTCAAAGGGCCTGGCACTGGCCTCAAGTTCAAGCACACTTTGGGGCCGTGGAGAGATTTATTCTGGGTGCTTGAGGATGCCTGTGGGCCTGGTGCTGAGAGGCCATGGATAGGGAGGCAGTGCTGGAGTTGAGAACAAAATCAAGCTTTGGGTGCCTGGGTGGCGGGCTATGGGCCGTAGGTCCTTTCCCATGAACACCTGGGCAGCAGCCGGACCCTCCCCCGTGCTTTGTCCTGGGGCGCCATAGGCTGGCGCCTTCCAAAGGAGCTGGAGAAGGGAGAGGAGGTGAGCAAGCCGCAAGAACAGGCAGGCAGCGCACACACCCAATCTAATGAGTCCAGGTGGCTGACCTGGGCCCCAGCCCGTCACTGCCTCCCCAGGGCTGAGGGTGAGCCCCCTCTATGAGAGGGCGTCACGGGCCTGCATGCCGTCAGCCTGGCCCACGTTAGTGTGGTAGTAATCAACACCTCCACGGGAATCGTGACAGCCAGGTCAGTGGGACCCGTCTGGAGACAGTGAAACGCAGACCCACACAGCCTCCCTGTGCAGAGGGAGAGAGGTCACTTCCTGGAGCCCTGAGAATGCCCGGCTCTGGGGTACCAATGGCCAAGTGCCAGGGCTGCCAGCTTTTTCCGGAAACTCTGCCTGCTTGGCCGGCTTGCCCTCCCACAGCGCTGATGCCTCAGAGCTGCCATCTGCTCCCCTGGGGAGGCGAGGGAGAGGGAGAGGCTGGGCTGAGAGGCCTTCTATTGATCAGAGGCCGCTGCCTCCCTCCTTGCTCCCTCCCAGAATCCCCGGGCTACAGCCAGCTGGCCAGCCATGCCGCCTTAGGAAACAGCCAGCTCACCTGGGGAGGGCGGGTCCGGCGCCTGACCCCGCCCTTCTCAACAGGCATCCGGTAGGTGGTACTGGGCACTGACCCCACCCCCACCCCGGGCCTGGGACAGCTGTTTCCTGAGGCTTCCCTCGGAGCCCTCCGCAGCCCGGCCAGGCGCAGGCAGCCCTCAGCCGGCCAGCGATGAAGGGCGCCCCTCCGCGGCAGCGCCCCCTGGAGGCCTGCGGGGCTCCGCACACCGACGCACTCACTTTCATCAGGGTTGGGGGAGGCCAGGATGGCGCTGTGCTTCCGCTTCACCTCCTCCACGCTCTCGGAGATCTGGTCAATGAAGCCGCGGATCTCCTCCACCTGCGGACCAAGGCCAGGTGGTCTGGGGGCAAAATCCAGGGGGGGCGCTTCTTGGGCCCGGGGCTTGCCCAGAGTAGGGCTGGAGGTCAGGGCTCAGGGCCAGACCGGGCCAGGCTTCAGGGGGTAGGTGAGGGGAGGTGGGGCTGCTCCAAGGATCCTTCTAGACTGGGGTAGGAGTAGGGAGGAATGGGCCAGCCCAAACTTTGCTCCCCTCTGAGCCTCAGTGGGCTCATTAGCTGGCGCCCGGGGGCTGCTGAGCCAGGCGCAGGCGTGTAAGAGCCCTGGCCTGCCTCAGAGTTGAGACGTGGCCACCCTGGGTCTGCCAGTGTTTGGGGAGACGCAGGTGTGCTGCTCCCACCTGTTCGAAGAACTCATCCATGAAGCGGTCTCGGTCCACGGTGACAGTGACATCGTCATCATCATCGCTGTCCTTGGCCTGCACAGAGGTGTGCACACATGAGCGGACCTGTGCTAGGACCACTGGGCCCCACTGGACCTGGGACACCCAAACTGCCCAGCACCTACATACAGCAGGCCCGCAGGCTGCAGCTCCAGGGCCCTTGGCAGGGACAAGGCCTGGCTGTGCCCTCAGCTCCCAGCCGCAGTGAGACCTGGAGGATCCCTGGGGACCCAGCATGATCATGGAGAGAGGCCTTGCCTGTCAAGTTGGTGACAGGGCCAAGTATCCACCTCCGTGCCAGGCACTCCTTCCCCTGCTCAGCTGCCTCCCCTCCCCCACGGGACTGGGGTCCTCCGAGCACACCCCTCACCCTAGGGTGCTGCTGGGGAGGCCCTGCCACAGGCTAGGCAAGCAAACCTCAGGGCTTAGTCCCCCGGCCACTGGCCCCAGCTCACACCATGCCTGAGACAGGTTTCCTGGAGTTCCCAAGCTGGTCCTGAGTTCCAATCTCCCTCTCAGGGGAGGGCCATGCAGGGGGAGGCCTGGGCACCACGAACACCTCCCTGCCAAAAGGTGGAATGGCTCAGATATGGGCCATCCCCACAGCACCCAGGCCGGCTTGAGAGCTCCTGCCTGTGAGGGGCCTCGGATCCGCCAGGCTTGCTCCCTCAGACCTCGGGGAACTCTCCCTCCTTGTTAGTCTTGACATTGATCCTCTTTCCTTCCAGGCCCAGAGTTGGGTCCGGCAGGCACAAGAGGCCAGTCACGTTGCCACTTGGCCCGGGGCCTGCCTCAGCTGCAGGTGCAGGCCTCACCCCGCGGCCCCAGGGGCAGCCGTACAAAAGCCAGCCCATCAGGAGGTGGGGGTGATTACACCTCTGACTTCCCAGCATGCCGGCCACTCTCATTACTGCCCGCCCCACACCTGGAATCAGCCATGGTCGGCCCACTCTGCTGGCAAGGCCAAGGTCCCTCTCCACAGCCAAGGCCCAGATGCTCAGGGCAGGACGGTCACCTGGGTTCTCGGGCTGGGTCATGCCTCCTCATTTCTCAGCGCCCCACAGGGGCTAGAGGCCCCACTAGCCCTCACCCTGATGCTCTCTTGCGAGGATGGAGGCAGGCAGAGGCTGAGGGGATGGGGAGGCTGAGGGGCCAGGGAGGCTGGGCCCCCGCTGGCTGGGGAAGGGGCCGAGTTCTGGGCTCAGCACAGACACTGACTGGCTGAGGGACTTCCCCTCTGGGTCTGTTTGCTCCTCTATGAAATGGGGACAGTGATGCCATGCTGGGGGAGGCGGGCTGAGAATGGATGGGGAAGCCCAGCATGTTCTGTAAAGGGCTGTGGCCCTGGGGCTCTCGGGGTCCCACTACCCCACCAAAGTGGGACCAACCAAGAGAGGGGGTTGGTTGGGAGCTTTATGGAGGCGGCCCCCCTCCTGAAGAGATCACACCTCCTCCCCCAGCAGCTAAAATAAATCCTCGCTCCCACAAGTGCCTGTGGCTGCCGCCAGGTGGCCCCCATCCCCCACCAAGCCCACCCTTAGCCACAGAGAATCTAGGAGCCATTTCCGTACTTTAAGGCCCAGGAACCAAGCCAAGCAGGAGGAGCACTCCCTAGGGACACGGAGGCAGGGTGCAGCCTGGAGAACCCCAGGGCCCCCTCCCCGGCAGCCTGCCAGGTTGGGAAGTGGCCCCAGGAGTTCCTGCCATTCAGCTGCCTGGCTTCTCTGTCCTTCTGGTGCCCAGAGAAGGATGCGGTGGATGGGAAGAGGCAGAAGGAGAATTTTCCAGCTCCCTTCCCTTCCGGAGTGATGACCAGCTACAGCCAAAGACAAGGGCGCCGGAGTCACTGGAGATGAGAGTCACTGCCAGGGACCCCAGGGCTGATGCCTCCCTTTGGGCCTCAGCTTGCCCATCTGTGAAATGGACTTATCTTTTCCAGGCATCCAGCCAGTTCTGACCTGCTACCTGCACAGCCTCCCTGCACAGAGGCTGGACTTGAGTAGCTTCTCCAACAGAAGGGTGGCGGGAGAGATGCCACACCCTCCTCCATGCTCTCTATCAATTGGAGGGTTTAGGGCCTGACCTCACAGCCTGGGTCAAACAGCTGTGGCTCTGAGCAAAACATGGAGGGGATGCTCCAAGGGCACCCTTCCTTACCAAGTGCTACTACTTCTTCCTTCTCAAGACCTTTTCACTCTCACCCCCCTCTTCATCTCACTGCCCCAGCCTGAAATCTGATCTCACCACACTCCGCCTATAACCTATAACCATCTCCCTGCCCCTATAATCTACCCACTCTCCTCCCTGCTGTCCCCATGTGGCTCCCTCTGCCGGCAGTGCCAATTCCATGAAGCTGACATTCCCCTCGTCCTTAGATGCCACCCCCTTCGGAAGCCTTCCCCAGCTCCCTGGGGTGGGTATCTTGCTCCTCTGGTTCCCCACACCCTATTCGCATCCCTACTGGAGCCACAGGCACACACTCTCAAGCCCTAAGGGACCTGAAAAGTCACCTTGGCCGCAGCATCTAGCCGCAGCTTTCACACCTCCGGGGATGGAGAGCACACCAGCTCTCCCAGGCACTTCTGCCTATCTGGAGCAGCCCCAATTGTTAGAAAGTCCTTCCCTTTCCTGCGGTTTGGCCCCAGGCCGTAAAGAACCTGTTGGTGCCCTCTCCCTGGACTGGCCGTGCCAGAGATCTGAAGGTAGCATCCACATCCTTCCCGGGTTTTTCTTCTCAAGTTGACCATTCCCTCCCCTTCAGATCCTTCCCAGAGGCCTTAAGTTGCAGCCCCTGCCCCAGACTTGTTCCACTCAGCCTCTGTCTTCTCCAGCAGTAGAAGATATAAACTGAACCTGCTGCTGATTGCGGCCTGAGCAGTGCCAAAGAGCTGACCCATCACCTCCCTCTTTCTACATAGTCTACCTCTGTTAATGTAGCCAGGGATCACAGAAGTGATGTTATAGTTCTTCCTGCCAAGGAAAGCCCCCAAGCCCTTCCCCACCCTGTTTACTTGGTTGGATTTTGGGCTCAAGGGAAGGATCTTCATTTGTGCTGATTCTTGCTTCAGTTTGTGAGAATCTGACGGTTTATGCCTTTGTTGCCCCCTGCAACTTCATCCACATCTAGGCCAAAGCCCTGAATGATTAGGGCCCCAGCTCCCTTGGGGATCCGCCAACCCTCTCTAAGTGGCAGTCACAGCTCTGGAAAGAGGGCTGGACTAGAGCTGGGGATTTGAGAGGCTGCAGCGTGGAGGCGGCAGCTGGAGTCGTGAGGCAGTTATAAACTCAAAGGTACAAACATCTTCTGGACAAACCCACCCAGACATCATATGGGCACCCTGTCTGCCACCTGGCCAAAACTAAGTTCCACCTCTTTCTCCTGAGCCCCCTTCTCTGAACCCCCCTGCTCAGAACCCCCGTTCTCAAGAGTCCCCCAAATCAGAAACTGGGGGGAGCATCCGCACTCTTCCTCCTCCTCTCACATCCAACCTACATCCAATTTGTCATGGTGTTTGTTTTTTGGTTCTAGTGTTCACGGGTTCTCAACCCTGGCTCAGGACCTGAGTCCCTCGGTGGGGGATTAAAAAAACAAAACAAAACAGCTTCCAGACCAAATGAGAATCTATGGGGATGGGGCTGGTGAGGTTAAGTTTTTTTTAAGCCCCCCCAGGATTGAGGACCACTGGTCTGGTCTCACTCCTCTCTGGCCGGCTGGCCATCTCGGCTCTAGCATCACCATCTCCGGCCTGAGCAATCAGAAAAGAAAATCGGTGCGGGAGTGAGAAAGCACTGCCCCACCACAGGGACGTGCGCAACAGGGGAGACAATATCCCACTAGAACCACCACGCGCGCAGCCCTGGTGGTCTCTCCAAGCAGAGGCTCCAGGATTCCAGGATACCCTCCTGGAAGTAAGAGTGTGAATCCTCCAAGGGGTGCGGAGGCCAGGCAGCCTCCGGGGCGTCCTGGGGGATGGTGGCAGGCTGGCAGGCAGGCTTGATTCATTCCTGCTGGAGCAGGAGTTGCTGTTGTCTGTCTCGAGGGCTATTTTTTTTTCCCCTTGTTCTTTTTAATGACTAATCAAAGCCGGTATTACTAAAGCAGAGAGGCCCAGAGCTGAGTCAGGGGTGTGCGAGAGGCCGAGCTGGGTCTCCAGAAAGAGAGGGCTCTCCTTTCTGACCCCTTCCTCCTTTCCCCATCCTGCAAACCTCCCCCTCCCCCAGATCCCTGCCCTCAGCTGGGTCTACCCCTTAGCAGGGCCCCAGAGCAGCTCAGGGAGGCAGCTTCGGGCTGTGGGGAGGGGCTGAGCTCTGCCTCCCTCCAGGTGCTGTGTGACCTTGGATAAACTCCTGGCCCTTTCTGACCTCAGTTTTCCACTTGTAAAATAGCAGGTTGGACTAGATAGTTCCTGGAGGCCATCTGTACCTCAGATGAACACGTACCCAAATCCACTGGGGTTTTTTTTGTGGGGAAACTCCAAGGAGGTGATGAGAGGGAACGAAGGAAGGAGAGGGCCCCTAGCCTGGGTCTATTCTTACACTCCCATTTCTTCTGCTCTGCAGGGCAAAGCCGGCTCGCTCCACTGTACAGACAAATGAGCATGGAGAGGTTAAGGCACCAACCTACCTGCTGTTGCCCCGGGAACCCCCAGTCTCTTCCCAGCAGTGAGAGAGAAAAAGGGAACCGGTCAGCAGAGTGCTGCCCCGGTGAGCTGGGCCCTGCTCTAGACCAGATGTCAGGCCCACCCACCATTCTCTGGGTTGGGCATCCTAGCCCCTCTGCCTTTACTCACACTGGTCCCTTCTTTTGGACCACACTCCCTCCTCCCATTCAAATCCAACTCCTCCTTCTGGGCCATCCCAAGTCCTCTCCTTCCAGGAAGGTTCTTCCTGGGTCTGGCTACCCCATTCTCCCTCCTCTTTACTGTCGCAGGCCCCCCTGTGTCTCACATGGCCCAGAATGTAGATAAACACCATTCTGGGCCCAGGGAGGGGTGGGTCGGCTCCAAGGAGTTCTCGGAAAGAAAACCAGGGAGGCCTCTGAACTGGGGGAAGGAGACAGCTGCAGGCCAGGCGGGGCTGCCTGGGGACACCTCGTCCCCAAAGTCTCCCCGGTATACTCTGGTGACCCAGGTCTTCACCTGTCCTAGGCCTCCAGGCTGCCCTTCTGATCTCTGAGGGCTGTGGAGAGCATTCAGGTCCCCACACCGGCCCGCGAGGACCCCTTCATTCTCCCTCTGCATGAGAGGATCAGCTCCACAAGAGATGAGGGCTGGAGAAGGCTGGAGGGCTGGGCCTGGCTTGCAGCGCTGAGGAAACGTGCTAGCTCCTTCCCCAAGTGTGACTTTTATAAATAAGCTCCCTTCGCCTTCCTTCCAAATGTGGTGGGGAAGGAGGAGGGGGGGGGAGGAGGAGGGAGGGAGGCTGGCTGTGGTGCAAGTGGCTGTCCCAAGCGCCACCCTCTGTCCAGCCCAGCTAGCACTGGAGTCTCAGTTCCTGGGGGTTCTGGCTCCTGGGGTTCAAGGTCTCCCCCAGATATGGAGTCAGAGTCAGGAGACCTGTGACCACCCCTCTTGCCCTGAGAAATTGGGTTCTAGGTTTTCCTACCTCCGCTTCATAGATAGGAATCTATGCAGCCCAGAGAGAGACCTGTGGGAATGGCAGCGCCCCATTACTAATGGTTCCACCCCACCCAGTGTGGGCTCCTGCCAGCGGACCCTCAAGGCTGCTAGAAACCCCCAAGGGGCAGAGCCACCCAGCCATGAGTACAGCAGCCTTCATGGGCGCTGAATGCCTGGACTGGGGGCCTGTCTGGAGAGGAAGACTCTTTCAGAGAAGCCAGGCCTCACCACCTAAAGACCACTCTGGCTAGTGTGTGTGCGTGTATGTGTGCTGGCTGGGGGGAAGGGGGGAATCACAGACACACCAGAGCAAAGAGCTGGCTTCAAGCTTCCTACAGCCCAAGATCTCTTAGGCCTTAGGTCTCAGCCAGGTCTGAGAGTGGCCATTTTCAGGGCCAGGTGAAGCCCCTTTCTACCACCCCACTTCGTCCTCCAGGCCAGCCACATCTCTTTGGTGCCTCAGTTTTCCCTTCAGCGAGGGAATGAAGATGATAAGTGAGAGGACGTCAGGTGGGAAGGACCGAGCTCTCCCTGATCACCCGGTTCCCACACACACACCCCCCGGCCCACCAGGCACCCAAACACCAGCACATGCACCACACAGCCATTCACCACCCAGATAACCACACTCCTCCTGACTCAGCCAAGCACAGGAAACGAGGGCAACCACAAGGGCTGGCGGGGGAAGTGTTTAGACACCATACACGACATGAGGGACCATCTTCTTCTTTTGAAACCTCGTGGGGTTTACTCCTGGGTCTGGGCACTCAGCCAGGAATGACACAGGTCTGATGGGAGAGTGGGGGCTGGCAGCCAGAGCAAGGGGGACACGGAGGCAGGAGAGCACAGGTTCCAGCCCCATGCTGCCCAGGAGACAAGACTGGTACAACGGGTGGGAGACCCAGGCACAAATGCAGGGAACCTATGGGCAGAGAGGACAAGCCATGGGATCAAAAGTCCAAAGGACCCTTGGAACTTTCCATATAAGGGGACCCAGGTCTCTGGCTCTAAGGTGGATAGCACAGGAAGTGTTCTGGGGAGACACTGAGCTAGCCCCGCCCTCACCACAGAGATCAGCAGGTGGGGGCCTGCCAGTACGGGGGTCAGCCGCGGCATCAGAGGAGCCTCAACTGGGTCTAGAGCCCTGATGCCCCTCTCCCCACAGGCAGGCTTCCCTTCCTTCTCTGTCCCCCCCAGCCCCCCCACCCCAAGATTGCCATCTTTAAAGGGAGAGGTGCGAACACCCTGGTTAATAGCAGAGGCCAGGGGAAGGGGGCCTTGACGAGGAGGAGCAGGCGGCAGGGGTCTCTGTCAGGGCTGGGAGAGGGCGGGCTCCGACTCAGAACCTTTGCGCATCCTTCTACTTCCCCCACCGGAACCCCGCCCCAGAAGCCACACCCCAGGGGCCCCCGAAACACAGGTGGAAAAATAGGTTCAGGTAGGAATCCGACCAGGGAACCCCGGAAGGGTCTGGAAACGCCGGCCCGGGCTGCCCGGAAGCCAGGAATGTGGACCGGGAGCGGGTCTGACCCCTCCCGGACCAGGGCGGGCAGCAGATGCCGATCGCCACCGGGTGGGGAGCCACAGGTGACGGGAGCTACAGGTGATGGAAGGTGATGGGGGCGGCAGTCGCCCCGCGAGACAGCGCCCAACGGAGGAGCCCGGCCACACCCGACCGCCCCGTTTCCGCAGCGCGCCCTGCAGCGGGGCTCTGGACAGCGGACCGCCCGCGGCCCCTTCCCACCGGTCCCGCCGTCTGTCTAAGCCAGAGGGAGGGCAGAAGGGTCAGTGATGAGGCACCGTGGGGAGAGAGAGTCGGGACCTGCTCCGCGGGGCGAGCGAGAGGCCAGGCTTCGGTCCCGCCACCGATATTCCAGAATACCCCTTCGACCCCCGAAAAGAAGGGGGCGCCGAAAAGTTTATCCAGGACCCCGGGCTCCAGTCGTTAGTCCGCGAACCATCGGAGCCGAGCTCACGCGAGCCCGTGACCCCAGTGGGTCCAAGGGGCGGGACCCGGATGGGGGTCCCCGGCTCGGCACTGCTCCCTCCTACCCTGGCCAGGGACGCAGGGACTACCGCCCCAGAGGTCGCCAGAGGTGGTCGGGGAGCTGCCCGGCCGCTGGGCACGGGCGGCGAGGGGCGCCGCGCAGGGGCCGGACTCACCGTTCGGAGCTCCTGTGTTCGGTCCTTCATGCTCCCGGGAGTGGCAGCGGCACCGGCTGCAGCCCTGTGAGCCCCGCATGCGCGGCGGCCGCCCCGCGGCTGCGCAGCGCCAGCCCGGCCCCGCCCCGGCCCCCGGGACCCCGGCCCAGCCCCCAGCCCCCAGCCCGGCCCCGCCCCTCGCCCGCCCCGCCCTGGCGGGTCCCAGCCTAGAGCCCAATTCTGGGACTCTGGCTTCCCGCTCCCACTGCCCACCCTCCCCCACAGCCAATCAGGTCCTCCGAAGGGTCACAGCCCAGGGACCTCATCCCCCTGCGTTCTCGACGCCCGCCTGATCCCTGCCTGGGGTCGGTTCCCAGAGTCTCTGCTCCCTCCCGTCCCAACTGCGTCCTCCCTCCTCCCATCCCTCGACTCAGCCGCTCAGCCTCCCTCCTTCTGGACCCTGGCTCTTCACCCCCAAGGCCCCTCATATCCCCGGGGATTTGCTAGAGGTTAGACCCCACCTCCCTCCTTAATTTTATTGCCTTGGGACCTCCAGCATCCCCCTCCAAAAGCCTCCTCGAGCCAAAACCCTCTAGAGTTCCAGCCTTTGAGCCCCTACCCTTCCTGCCTTCTCCCAGCGTCTCATCCAGACTCAGGCTCTGGCCCCTTCTTTCCCCAGGATTCCTCAGTTCACAGTCTGATGCTGAGTGACCACCACTTTTCCTTTAGTTTCCACTCCCAGCAAGATGCAGGCACCCCTCTATTTTGGGGGAGGGTGATCTAAGTTATCGCCCCATCTCTTTCCCCTTTCCCTGTATTCCCAGTCCTGCATCCCAGCCCCGGGCCTGAGATCCTACTTCCTAGCTAGAAGCTGGGAGTAGCTAAGCAGGGGCCGAGCCCCTCCGGACTAATGGGAAGGTCTTCTCAATACTGTGGAGGGTGGTGGCTGGGGGCTAGTCAGTAGCGATGCTTCTTTTCTGGTCCCTGCCAGCATCTTGTTGAGTGGCAGCCACACACACACACCCCCAGCTGCCCCCTCTGTGCCCTGGCCCAGATGCTCTGACCTCAAGCCAAGCACTCCCCCTTCCCTTCCCCAGGGCTGCCAAGGTGTTGCTCTGGAGCTGGGCCAGCCCCCTGCTGACCAGTATGTCCAGGCCCAGCACTTCTCCGAGACTGTGGGCACAGGTTAGCTGGCTGGCAGACAGGCTGGAGACACTGTTCCAGCCATCCCTCCTTCCCAGGAAAGTCTGGTCCAAGACTAGCTCAGATGTAGCCTAGCATGAGAGGCAGCCACACCCCTTCCACTTGTCCAGACCTCAACCTTGAGTGTCCCACAGAGCAAGTGTTGGTGGTGCCCCATTTGACAGATGCGAGACCAGAACTCACCTGCTAGAGGGACTTGCCCAGGGTTACAGGGAACAGGTGGCAGGGAAGCTGCTGATTCCTGGTTCAGAGTACTTTCCTCTGTGCAGGGTGACTCAGTGGGCTGAGTCATGGGTGCAGCCCCAGAGCCCAGTGTCTGGCCCTGTGGGGAGAGGGCAGGAAGGGGAGACACAGCTGCTGCCCTTAGAGAATCCTGGTGTCATGCCAAGCATCACTTATTGAGATGAATATTAAATGGTAGCGTGAAAAATGAATAGAGAATGAATGTGTGCCCTTCAACTTAAACTGCCTTTCTGATACAGGTCTTACTCTCATTCATTCATTCATTCATCAAACATTACCTGGGAATGCATGTTCTGGGGATACTGTTCTGCATTTAAGGTGCTCCTAGAGTGGTGGGAGAGACAGACATGGTTTCAATATGTGAAGGATTCAGGGTGGCTTCCCAGAGCCGGTGACATTCAAGCTGGATATTGAAGGAGTGGCATTGCAGCAGGCAGTGGTGCAGGCATTCTAAACAGAAGGAGTGTGCCCAGACGCTGGGGTGAGGGTGGAGAGCAACTGGAGAACCTCAGGAGCCTGCTGCAGTGCTCAGGTATGGGGATGAGCGTGGGTGGGAGACGAGTCCAGTGAGGGAGACCTTGAACGTTAAACTTCATTGTGAAGACAAGGGGGGAGGCAATCAAGGGTCCGACTTTCATTCCCTTAATCAAAAAGCATCTACTATGTGCTGACTATTCTAGACGTTGGGGACATGGCAGAAAACCAAAGTCCTTGCCCTCCATGGGTTCTAGTAGAGGAGAGAGATGACAAACAAGCAAATAACATACTGACGGTGATAATATATTATGAAGAAGATAAAGCAGGACAGAGGGAGTAGGGTGCCGGGTTTGAGGCAGGATTCCAGCTTTAAATCAGGTGGTCAAGGAGGGCCTTGCTGAGAAGGTGCCACTTGAGTACATATTTAAAGGAGGTGAGGGGGTAGGGCTGCCCTGGTGGTGCAGTGGTTGAGAGTCCGCCTGCCGATGCAGGGGACACGGGTTCGTGCCCCGGTCCAGGAAGATCCCACATGCCGCGGAGCGGCTGGGCCAGTGAGCCATGGCCGCTGAGCCTGCGCGTCCGGAGCCTGTGCTCCGCAACGGGAGAGGCCGCAGCAGTGAGAGGTCCACGTACCGCAAAAAATAATAATAATAATAATAAAGGAGGTGAGGGGGGCTTCCCTGGTGGTGCAGTGGTTAAGAATCCACCTGCCAATGCAGGGGACATGGGTTCGAGCCCTGGTCCAGGAAGATGCCACGGAGCAACTAAGCCCGTGCACCACAACTACTGAGCCTGCGCTCTAGAGCCCGCATGCCACAACTACTGAAGCCCGCGCGCCTGGAGCCTGTGCTCCGCAACAAGAGAAGCCACCGCAATGAGAAGCCCGCGCATGGCATTGAAGAGTAACCACCACTCGCCGCAACTAGAGAAAGCCCGCGCACAGCAATGAAGACCCAACGCAGCCAAAAATAAAATAAATTAAAAAAAAAAAAGATTTTCTAAATAAATAAATAAATAAAGGAGGTGAGGGAGTGAGGCATGTAGGTCTCTGGAGGAGGAGCATTCTGGGCAGAGGAAACATCAAGTGCAATGACCAGGAGCAGGGAGTGTGCCTAGCATATCGGAGAGACAGCAAGGAGGTGAGGGTGCCTGGAGTGTGGTGGATGAAGAAGAGCTCCAAGGAGGTGAAGTCAGAGGACTCGAGGGAGGGGCGTTGGAATTGACTGTGTGTCCCTTGGCTTTGATTGTGAGGGTGATGGGAGCCCCCAGAGGGTTTTGAACAGAGAAGGTACCTGATCCATCTTGGGCTTCAGCAGGATTGCTCTGATTGCTGAGTGGAGAACAGACGGAAGGGGACACGGGAGGAAGCAGGGATGTATTTAGGAAGTTGTTGTGATCACGCAGGCAGCTGGGCCAAAGGTGATACAATGGTGGTGATGAGAAGTGGTCATATCCCGGATAAATTTTATTATTATTTATTTTATTTTATTTTATTTTATGGCTGTGCCATGTGGCTTGCAGGATCTTAGCTCCCCAACCAGGGATTGAACCTGGGCCACAGCAGTAAAAGCGCCGAGCCCTAACTACTGGACCACCAGGGAGCTCCCCTTGGTACATTTTAAAGGTAGAGCCAACTGAGAGAAAGAGAGGCATCAAGGATGCCTGGAGTCAAGTTTTTTGCCCTGAATACATGGAAAGATGGTGTTGCCATTTGCAAAGATGGAGGAAAAACTAGAGAAGGAGCAGGTGGCAGGTGGGTGGCAGGCGGTAATAGGATTCGGGGTTTGGACCCTTAAGTTTGAGTGGCCCATTAGACATCCCACCAGGGAGGGCAAGTAGGCCACTGCCCATAGGAATCTGGAATTTGTGGGAGAGGTCCAGGCTGGAAGAAGCCACCATAGATGGTCTTAAAGCAAGGGAAGAGGCTCATCTATAGCAGCATGGAGGCCAGATGGAAGGCTGCTGCGTTGTCCAGGAGAGAGACTGGGACTGTGTGAACAAGAGCAGGACCCATCGGCTGGAGAGAAGGGTCAAAGGCATTCAAGAGATTTATTTAAGGGAATTCCCTGGCGGTCCAGTAGCTATAGTTAGGACTCTGTGCTTCCACTGCAGGGGGCACGGGTTCGATCCCTGGTCAGGGAACTCAGATCCTGCAAGCCATGTGGCCAAGAAAAAAAAAGAGAGAGAGAGAGAGATTTATTTAATACGACTACACTTTATTTCAATTATGAAAAGAATATGTTTGTTGTAAAACATTAAAACAGTGACAGAGGCTTCCCTGGTGGCAGTGGTTAAGAATCCGCCTGCCAATGCAGGGGATGCGGGTTCGAGCCCTGGTCCGGGAAGATCCCACATGCCGTGGAGCAACTAAGCCCGTGTACCACAACTACTGAGACTGCGCTCTAGAGCCCGCGAGCCACAACTACTGAGCCCACGTGCCACAACTACTGAAGCCCGCGCGCCTAGAGCCTGTGCTCCGCAACAAGAGAAGCCACCGCAATGAGAGGCCTGTGCACCGCAACAAAGAGTAGCCCCCGCTCGTTGCAACTAAAAGGAAAGCCCATGTGCAGCAATGAAGACCCAACGCAGCCAAAAATAAAATAACAAACAAATAAATAAATTTATTTAAAACAAAACAAAACAGTGACAGATATTATGAACTAGAAGCCACAGGCCCTGTGACTGACCATGTGCAGATAAGCACGGAACTGGCACCTGGGGGAGGGGTTCGACCAGGATGTGTACTATTTAAGGTTTCTGCCCTGACATCCCCAGGAGACAGGCAGACAGTCAATGAGGAGTTAGTGTGGCACACAGGCTGGAGACTTGGAAGGCAGGAGGAGTCTGACTTGGGGCGGAAATGGAAGTTGTGGGCCACGGTCTAGGGAAGTGTGTGCATATGTGTGTGTCTGTGTGTGTGTGTCTGTGTCAATGGAAGAGGGTGAAGGGCTGAAGATGAAACTGACAGGTGAGGGATGGCCAGAGACAGAGGAGCCAGAACCATGGCAGGAGCTAAAGTAGAAGCTGCTGCACAAGGTGCCATGAGTACCCGAGCAGCCACCTCCCTGGGATCAGGGACCACTTCGCAGAGGTGGGGCATTTGACTTGGGGTTTAAAGGATGAGTAGGAGGTGGCCAGGTGGAGAATGGGGGAAGGGCATTCTGGGACAAAGCTGTGAACAAGGACATGGACAGTGAGAGAGCAGGGCTTCGTCCCTGTGGGAACCAGGCAGTCCCCACAACACACATCACTCCCATTCTTTAATGTGGTTAATTGATGGAGATTCAGTCCAGAGCAATGTTCTGTAGAGCCCTCTCCCCACTCTCGTTAAAGGAGCATCACTGTGCCCCAACATTGGCATTCTGCACCCCTCTACTTGTTCAGGTTTCCTTTTTTCCTTGAGGAGCGGGGAAATGCTGGTACCACAATACAGCTTTCCAGGTCCTTTGTGGTCTGGCCCTGCCTCGCTTCTTGGAGGCCGCCTTCCCTCCCACCCTGTGAGCAGCCTTAATGCCTGACCTGCACATGCCTGGGGCCCTCTCCTCCCTCTTTTCTCCTCCTCCCCATGCAGCTGGCCAATGACTTCTAGTCCTTCCCTGCTAGACATCACCTCCTCCAAGAATTTGTCTCTGACCACCCAAGAATGAGCTTTGGACTCCTTCTGCGTGGTCCCACAAAGCCCTGTATTTATCCCAACTATAGCACTATCGTCCTGTGTGCATATAGTGTGTGTTAAGTGTCTGTCCCCTCATTAGATGGGGACACATAAAGGGAAGGAACGGGGTCACGTCCTTGTTGATTCCCCAGGGCTGGCACAGAAAGTGTGTTTGCAGACTGAGCTGTAAACACTTGGATGCTTGAATGAGGCGTGTTCCTATAAAGGAGCACTGAAGGAAAGGCTGGGCGTCTGGGAGCACCCTCGCCCCAGCACAGTTTGGGGTTTCCATCCCAACAGCTGGGAGGGTGGGAGTGGGGATCCCTAATATTGGGAACTGCTGCCACCTGCTGGGCAAGGCCGGTGTTGCCTTGCCCACGCCCTCGCGGCTGAGCACCTGTGTGCCCAGGTCGGGATGATGACAGTCAGTATCTGTCCTCCAGAAGCTCCCGGGCTGGTGTGAGAGACACCCTGACAGTGACAAGACAATGATGTGGAAGTATACGGGCTTTCGGGGTCTGGAGGCGGAAGGGGAGGCAGCTTGTGTAGAATTCAGGAATTCTGTCCTCGGGGCAGAGTTGTGAGGGGCTCAGAGCAGGAAGGGCCAGCCAACCCAGGCTCCGAGGCTGGGGAGAGTGCATGTCCGTGTGTGTGCGTGCGTGCGTGCGTGCGTGTGTGTGTGTATTGTTGATGTTCTCCTGTTGTGGCTTTTCTGCTGCTTTCTGGCAGATTTACTCCCTCTTTCTCCTCCCCTGGGAAGTCTGGCCCTGGCCCATTATTGTACAAAGTGCTGGCCATTGTGTAAGGGTCACTCTTACTGTGACCCTATCAGGAAGGCCCTCCTTTAGTTCCATTTCACAGATGAGGACGATGAGGCTCAGAGAGGTAAACACAAACCAGGTACTGAAGGTTGGGTGACATGGTTTGTAAGCCACCTAGCCCTGCAAATCCAAGCTGTTTTGACCACAAAGTCCAGCCCTGCCCAGCAGGCAGCTCTCCTTCCCCCTTCCAGACTCCCTAACCCCAGCCCACCATCTTCTAGCTCAGTCTTGAGGCCTGGGCTCAGCCATCCCGGGGGTGCAGCAGAGGAGGGAGATACAGGCAGTAGGCAGCTGGGGAATGAGTCTCACTGCTCAGTGTGTGATATTTAAGGTGTTTGTGATGGAATTGACTATATGCCTGAATACATTGCCCTCCTTTTCCCAATGAGAAGATTTTTAAAAAAGAAATTTGGTTCAATAGTCTAATTAAAACATTTAGGGATGCAAATGAAATAAGTGGCTCCCTAGTAATATTTAGTGAAAACATTTAAAATGGAAATACTTTAATATCACATATATTTATAAATAACTTTATTTCAAAATAATTCTTTTCCACGCTCACGGTTTGTGAAAGTTCATTCAAACCCTTCACTTGTATTTCTGCTTCTCATTGTCATGTCATGTGTCATCCCTAGCATCTCCTTTGAGTTCCCTAATACAGTTTTCTCGAATGTGTCATCTTCACTTGTGCTTGGAAATACAGAACTCTTTTTTTTTTTGGCTGCACTGCATGGCATGCGCAACTTCCCCGACCAGGGATTGAACCCGTGCCCCCTGAGGTGGAAGCGTGGAATCTTAATCACTGAACCATCAGGGGAACCCAGAGCTTTTTGAATCCATGAATGATGCTGTTGCTGGAAAAATTATTCCAAGTCATGAGAACGGTTATCTTTCATCTCAGTGGTAGGTTAATATTTGTGATCTCCCTAGGGTAGTACAGAATTATATAAAATAGCAATCTCCTAGTCTTTTATCATTCTCTTGCCCTGCTTTCTCTTTCTTCACAGCACTTCTTACCATCTGGTATACTCATTTATTTATTGTTTATTGTCTATCTCCCTTCCCTAGAATGTGAGCTCCGGTGGTCAGGGAACTTTGTCTATCTTCCTGTTTTATGTCTGTCACTTGGAAACATGCCTGAAGCATAGTAGGTGCTCAATAAATATCTGTAGAATGAACGAATATAAAAGTCTTAGAAATGTTTGATAGCCCAGTGGCAGCCAGGACCATGCATGCAGATGGCACTGGAGTGGGATGGGAAGGCAGCCCTGCCAGACCCACCCCCATGTAAGGAGGGCATCTAAGTCGGGGGCAGCCTGTTGTCTCAGAGGATTAGCTACCTACAGGGAGACTGAACAAATTATAAAATATATTGAAGACAATTGGGGAAAAGGAAGTAAAAATCTGGAAAGGGGGAAAGCTAGGATGAACCCTGTGCCATTGGAATTTAAGGTCTGAATGGAAACTATTTTTCAATATATGGAAATTGTATTAGTTTGGGTTTTCGGAGAACCAGAACCAATAGGATAAATATAGTGAAAGAGACTTATTATGAGGGATTGACTCACGCAATTATGGAGGCTGAGAAGTCTCACAATCTGCTGTCTGCAAGCTGGAGACTTGGAAAGCAGGGTGGCGCAGTTCCAGACTCAGACAGAAGGCCTGAGAGCCAGGGAGCTGTAATGGTGCAAGTACCAGTTCAAGGGCAGGAGAAGACCAAGTCTAGCTCAACAGTCCGAAAGAGAGAATTCAACCTTGCTCTGCCTTTTTGTTCTATTCAGGCCCTCAGTGAATTGGATGATGCCCGCCCACATCGGGGAGGGCCACCTGCTTTACCCAAGCCACCAAGTCAAATGCTAACCTCTTCTGGAAACACCCTCACAGACACACCCAGAGGTAATATTTAACCAGGTATCTGGGCATCCAGCAGCTCAGTAAGGTTGACGTATAAAATTAACCATCACACAGATAAAGGAACAAACATAGGTATAAATGTGTATGTTTATGTGTGTATATAAACATGTGTCTACTGAGGGGGCCTGGCAGTAGAGGTTACCCTAATTGCATTGAGCACAACTAACACCCAGATCTTGGTTTCTAAATATTATTCTCCAGCAAAAAGAAACAGGTAATCTTGTTGAAATGGCTAATTGTAGGGCTGGGGCAGGGAAAAACAAGATGAACCTGGAATATCTTATTGAGCCAGAAAAGAAGGGACGTGTCCAAAGAATGATGCGACACATCAAAATGACAAGAGGTCAGCAAGGGGCACCCGTTGACCAATCCTGGGACAATTTAAGCATCAAAATAAATGATAGGAATGGATTATAACCTATTGAATAAAATAGGAAATCACAAGTTCATCTGATAAATAAGTAAATGAATAAATGGGGGTGAAGAAAAAGATTTTTATAATAGAAGGCCAACTAATAAATGTAGAAGAAATGATAAAATTGGAAAATCACCATTTGCAAACCATTGTATTAATAATTAATTCAGGCAAGAAACATCAATGGATGCTGAAACCTATGGGTGAAAGTGGGATGAAGAAAAGGGTGTTTCATAAAGTACCTCCCTTCCCCAATACCTACTAATTGTGATCAAGTGATCAACATTACCAGCACCAGGCATCATGGTTCCAAATGATACTGAATACAAGAACACAGCATCAGGAGTTCCCTGGCGATCCAGTGATTAGGACTCAGCGCTTTCACTGCCATGGCCTGGGTTCAATCCCTGGTCGGGGAACTAAGATCCCGCAAGCTGTGCGGCGTGGCCAAAAAAAAAGCACAGCATCGTTTTTGTGATATTTCTGCCCAAAATATATAACAGTGGTCTAATTGTGAGAAAGAAATGGACAAACCCAAATTGAAGGACAATCTACAAAATAAGTTCCCTGTAATTTTCAAACATGTCAAGGTCAAAATTCAAAGAAAGGCTGCAAATTGTTCTAGATTGAGGGAGACCAGAGAGATGTGACAACTGGGTGCAATGTTTGATACCATATTAGTTTTTTTAACCCTAAAAGGATATATATATATATATATTTTTTTTTTTTTTTGACATTGAAGAGCAGTTTGAAATTGCTTCAAAGTAAAACGTTAAGATAAAAGAAATGCCTGGCCTGAGTGTTAGACCTTTCTGGCTGACTCCTGCTGGCCTGCGGGATTCATTATTGGACAAGCTCCTGTGGAACCCCCGTGACTGGATGTGAGGGGCCTTTGCGCTCCCACTGTCCCTGGACTCCCTGACACCCTTTTCTGATTATATCTGTGCTTCATCCCTGCTAGCCCCAGAGATCCGAGAGCAGAGGTCCTGTCTGGATCATGACATACAGCAGCCTCCAGAAACACAATGAATGAATCTCCTCCACAAAAGGGGTTTTTGGGGGTACAGCTCAATTCCACCTCTTTGCCTGGGTTCAACCAAAGAAACTGGAGTCTGGCTGTTAGAGGTGCACCCGGCTGAGTGGGACCCAGACAACCAGGAGTCATGTCTGCAGGGAGCTTCCTGGGGGGTCTTGGAGGAAGTATGTACTATTTAGAGTGGGGTTGAGGGTCTAATCCCCAAGATGGAACCTTGTTGCAAAGGCCTCTCAATGGGGAGGCCCTCTTACACGTTTGAGGTTACTTGTGCTCTCAATGGTCACATCGAGGGGGGGTGTGGGATACTGAGATCCTGAGACTTCCCCTGCCCGCCCCCCTCAGAGCACAGCACCTCCACCCACACTCCAGGATCAGAATGTTGGGAATACTGGAGGAATAATGAGCACTATTGTGGGAATACTGGAGGATATTGCTAGGGGGGATGGACCGTTCAATGTGTTAGGAGGCATTTGCCAGGAACGGTTAAACTTTTGCCCTTCTGTTTTCTGGTGAGCTAAGGTTATGGTTGTATGCGTGGTGATGCCACTCAAGCTTCCAAGATGCCAACTCTTCAGCATGGGGGACTGGGGCACCTGTCTCTCAGCGTTGACGTCATCCGGCTCTCACTCCTTTCTTGTCTCCTGATGTGAGTAGAGCGCCCCCTTGAGGTGAGGGGCACGCATGCCTGGACAAGGAATGGGTGAGGAAACTCTGGGTCTGGCTGGAGGGTTCCAGGATCCAGGAGTGAAGGCAGGGGCATGGTCAGCCTACCCGGGGCGGAGCCTGACAGGGAGTGCCTTGACAGGAAGGGAGGGCAAAGGGCCACGTCCTCCGCCTGCCCCACCCTGCTGACAAGAGTCCCAGTCACCAGGCCACCCTCTCAGTCTGGGGCCCTCGAGGGGTAAGTGTCCTTCTGAAGCCACCTTGTCTCTTTCCTGGGGATCAGGTGAGAATTCCTTTCCTCTTGTGGGGTGGAGGGAGGCGGTCCAAACACCCTGCCCCCTCTGCTTTCCTTTAGGTGGGAAGGGGCCACACCTACTAACCCCTCAGCATGATGCAGTCCCCTGCCCACGAGACCGGGGCACTGGGGGGCAGGTACAGAACGTCTCAGACCTTTCCCCTCCTGACATCAGCCTCAGGGCCAAGGCCAGGGCGGAAGAGCCAAGTGGGGCACCTCATCCAGGCAAGCCGCAAACCACTACTCCCTCCTCTGTCACCCTACCACAGAGCCCAGAATCCCAAGTGGCTGGAGCGCTGGGGGACACCCAGACAGAGCCCTCGCTGGACCAGGTCCTCCGGGAGCGGGATGAAGCCATTGCCAAGTGAGAGGAAGCTGCTTGTGGGGGATGGGAGGGTGGTGGCTGGCTCACCCTCAGGCTCTGTCCTGCCAGGAGGGGAAGGGGGGACATCAGGCATTCCTGGAAGAAAAGCCACACAAATACCCACTCTGTCACAAGTCGGGGGCTGTGGCCATACTTGTCCACCCCCAGGGCCCAGAACCAGGTCTGCAGGCCCTGACGCCCAGGCTGCTCTCTCTGCCCCCTCAGGAAGCGGGCAGTGGAGGCTGAGCTGGACATATTCAAAGCCAAGTTGCGAGCTGTGGAGGCCCAGCTGCTGGAAGTTCTGGAGGAGAAGCTGAGACTGAAGCAGGAGGTGGAGGCCTGGGAGGTAGGGTGGACCTGCCGGCCGGGCCCAGGGGGCAGGGCCAGACGGGCACAAGCCTGGCCCCTGAACCTGCTCTCCTGCCCCCAGGATGACATGCAGTGGATGGTGAGTCAGCAGGTCGAGAGTCAGCTGCAGAGAGAGTCCAGGGGCGCTCTGGGAGCCCCCACGGACCCTGGAACTGCCAGGACCCCCTGGGTCAGATTCCCCCTGAGATGGTGGGGACGTTGGCGGTGAGAGAGCTCAGCCCAAGACCTTGGGAGGAGTAACTTTATTCATTAAAGTTTAAGGTCTGACACACCCCCGACGCATCCTTGTGCCCTCTCAGTGCCCACCTGAGTCCTTCTGTGCAGAAACAAGGAGCAGCCCACAGGGCCTTGAAGCCTGGGGTTTTGTGTCCCCTTCTGGCCTTTCTTAGGCCAGGAAGTCTCGGACTGCAGCCATGAAGTCCTGCGGGCAGTCGCTGTGGACCCAGTGGCTAGCGTTAGGCACGGTCTGCATCTGGGCCCGAGGGAAGAGCCGTCTAATCTCAGGGTGGTGGCTGGGACTGTCCGCCGGAGAGAAGGCCACCGAGAGGGGGTGAAAGTAGGAAGATGGAGAGAGAAGGAGAGAAGTGGAGGCCAAGGGGGGAGGGGTGGAGAGCCACGTGAGTCCACCTGCCTAGTGGTGTTTCTGGGTTTTCAGGCACCCCCTGCCCACACCCCAGCCCTCCCCAGGCTGGGGGCTGGATAAGTCAGGTATGCCCCTCCCACCACCCAGCCTGGCTTACAGCACGAATTGAGAGTTTCCACCCAGGAGGAAGAGGGATGGCCCAGAGTAGGTTTCTCGTCGTGGTGGGAAGTTCAAGATCTTGTCCAAGTGCTGGGCCAAGGCATCCAAGTTCACCCTCCACACAAAGCGCCCGTCCGCCTCCACCAGGTTGGTGAGCAGGAACTGCCGCATACTTATGCTCTGTGGGGGTCCAGCAGTTGCGGGTGGGAGGGACTCCTTGTGAGGCCCGGGGCCGCCACTCTTCCTTTGCCCACAACACCATACAGGGGCTTGGGTGTATTACCTGGATAACACAGCTGAGCTTCTCATCCACCAGTTTTCGGGCACTAGAGAGGGACGCCTCATCCGGGATGTCTATGGCCCTCATGGCTGCCACGTAGTTTGGAAAGTTCAAGCTGGACGGGCTCTCCACTGGGCTGATGTCCACGGCAATCAAGCGCTCCACCAGCTCTGGCTGTGGGAGAGAATCAGACTGGGGACCTTAGGGCAGGCATAGCAGGTCTCAGGCCTAGTTCCTGGATCCTGAACTTGGCCATCCAAGGCTCACTGGAGTTACAGGTTGCCTGCTGGGCACGCAGGGTCTACAGTGGATGGGAAGAAGCCCTGGATAGAGACGGCTCACCCTCTGAAGTGCCAGCAGCATGGCTGTCCTGCCTCCCATGCTGTGGCCAATGAGGACGCAGGGCACTAGGCCCAGCTGGGGCAGGAGGTCCTGCAGATCCTGGCTCATGGCCTCGTAGCTCATGTCTGGGCTGTGGGGGCTGTCACCATGGTTCCGGGCATCCACTGTCAGCACCTGGGGAGTGGGTGAGGCGGGCAGCTCCGGCATCCACATTCAGGGCACAGCCAAAAGCCTGGCAGATCTGCAGGCTGAGGGAGGTGGAGAGCCTGGGGTGGTGCGGAGATCCAGAAGGGGAAGAAGGGCCCGAAAGGTGAGAAGGCCCAGTTCTCAGACCTTGGAGGCCCAGATGACGAACCTGGAGCCACTGTGCCAGAAGGCCCAAGGAGTGTGACCACGTCTCTGGAGGTATGGCCTAGCTGGGTGGCAACTCCAGAGAAAGCAGACACCAAGAATTGGCAACAGCTGGAGCACAGCAGGACGGGCTGCTGTACGAGGTGGAAAGCCCCCTGTCATCCCTGGTGAACAAGCAGGGTCTGGCCCCCTTAGGGGGTAGGGTATTGGTGCTTAGGCATCTGACAGCAGAGCCTAGGTTAGGGTGCAGCACTTAGACCTGTAACACGAATGAAGGACTTGATGGGTGAAAGCACGAGGGAATGAATGGGGTTCATCTAGGGCCTGGGTCTGCCCTGGGGCCTCCACCCTTAGAAGGTCAATCTCTTCTTTAATTTCTGCCGGGAAGGACGTGCCACTCCCAGCGCTGAGGACAGAGAAGCTCGGCCTCCTCTAAGGCCCCGCCCACCAAGGACCCACCTCCCTCGGGTCCCCGCCTCTCCCGGAAGCTCACCCTCCGGCCTGTCTGCTGGGCCAGGGCCTTGGCGATGGAGTTGAAGTTGGTTTTGCAGCCGAAGAGCCCATGCAGAAAGACGAGGGGCGGCCGGGTTGCCTCCCCGTCCAGAAGTCTGTAGGAAAGCGGCACCGGCCTGGCGGGAGGAGCAAGGGTAGGGGAAGGGTCTGAGCCGGCTGGCGAAGCGCCCTGGGAGAGGGCGGGCCCAAGCGGAGGAAGTGGAGCTATCTGGGTTGGACTGGAGGGGGAGGGGCCAAGGACGAACTTGCACCTGACACCCTTGACTGACCTCGGCTCGGTGCCGCCTTGGCTGCTGCTGGGTGCGACAGGCACTCTGGAGAAGCTGGGACTGGAGGGGCCGAGGCCCCTATGGGGGTGTCTCCAGGCGCTGGCCCAGCGGAGCATCTCCCGGATCTCCTTCCCGGCGCGCACCTCGTGGTGTCCCCCGGCTCCGCCTCGGTCGGAGCCCCGCCCAATTCCGACTGGAGCTCCGCCTTCTACCCGCCCCCTATCGCGGAGCGCCCCTCCTTCGCTCACGTTTCCTTACGTAATCCCGGAAAACTGTCCCCCCCAGGCTCCGCCCCTTGCGTCACTACGAAACCCTGTGGGCACCACGCCCACAGGCGAGAGCGCCGCACCTGGCCACGCCCTGGGCGGAGCCAACCAATACCCTGGCCCCGCCCTGCTAAGCTCCGCCCGGCCCCTCCCCGCGCAGAATTCTTGCGGGGAGTCGGAGCCTGAGTTTTGGGAATCACGTTCCCGCAGCTCGTGACGTGCTGGGTTTGGGGCTTGAACTCTCGCCGCGGGGCAGATCCTTGCCAAGCCGAGGAGGCGCTGCCTGGGCCCGCTGCGGACCCCGCACCTGGCCTGCTCCGGATGCTGTATTTTCTGTGCCGCTGGCGGTCGCAGGCGAGGGGCGCCATGAGTGGCTCCTGTCGTCGAGGCGTCAGCTTGGAGGCGCCGTGCTCTACAGCTGGCGGCCCAGGCAGGCTGGACGGAGCACCTCTTACTAATCCTGAAGTCTACTCTAGAAAGAGCTAGGAGAGACTCTAGAGGTCATTTCCAACCCGTCCTTCGACCCCCGCTCCCGCCCTTTACTGATGAGGAAACTGAGGCAAATAACTTTTACAAGCGGTATAACGTAACCTCTGGTCTGCGAGTCAAGGTGGGAGGCCAGGTGTTTGTACTAAAGGGGGCATTTGCTGCACTGAGCTGAAATGGTTCAGATCTGCTCACCCCCGCCCCCCATTTACCAGCAGAGAAATAAATAAGACCTTTATTTCCCACCCCCCTCAGCACATCGTGCAGGGAAGTCGCCTCCTTTTGGAGCACTGACTGGCTGCCATTTTCTCTGACCAGTCTGGGGTAGTGGCGGCAGTGGCGACATTGTCTCAGGCCTCAGCTGGCTTCCACAGCAGTCCAGCCTTCAGCAGCTGCAAGAGTAGCTGCTCTTTCTACAGCATTCTTCTGCTCAGAAACGGTCAGGGGGAATTTCCTGGTGATCCAGTGGTTAGGACTCTGTCCTCTCACTGCTGAGGGCCCGAGTTCAATCCCTGGTCGGGGAACTAAGATCCCACAAGCTGTGCAGTGCCAGGCACCCCCAAGGACTATACTGCACACCTCCCTTCAGGTCCTTTCCCACACCACTTCCCACTGGGATGCTGTGTCCACTTTCCAGATAGCCAGTTGCCCAAGTCCTCCATGTCTTTTAAGGTCCAGGATAACTGCCACCTCTTCCTCAAGCCTTCCCAGCTTTTCCCAGTTGAAACTAATCTCTTCCACCTCATGTTCTCAAAACATTTGTCAGAGTCTGGACTCCTATGTGTCCACCATAGTCTGGGGGCTCCTGAAGGACCTGGGTCATGTTTTGTTCATCCGGCGCAAAGTGCAATAGTAATTTTACTGAATGATTATGGAGAGATTCAAGCACTAGCTGAGGCTTAGGTGTAGGCTCAGCTGGTAGCTGGGTCAGTGCCCCCTCCAGGACATGGCACCTGGGCTAGCCAGGGACCCACTGGCTTCTCCCCCACCTCCTTAGGACAAGCCTGATGGAGTCAGTACAGTAGGGTGCATCCTAACTCCAGGGCCTCATAAATGCCTTGCCTAATGAAGTGGCCCCCATCTTGAGCCAGCCTGGTGATGGGCAGGTGTTTCGTTCTAATCTGAGGAGGACTTTGAGATCGCTGGGGACTCTAAACACACCAGGTGGTGATCATTTGTTGCCAGCATAGTCAATAGGGGCATGATGAGAACATCTGAGCCCTGGAGGGGGGTTGGTCCAAGGCCTGGGAGGGGTCCTTGGAGGAGATCAGGTAGGAAGTTTTTCTAGAACTGGTGGATAAAGGGGAAGAGGGTTGATGTCATGGTGGTGATTCAGAAGAGTAGCATTTCAAAGGTGGTTTCAGGTGGGCCCCCATCCCCACCCCAGCCTACTGTCTAACTGGGTAACCTGAGCCCGGCCCACAACCCTTGACCATCTGCCCCCAGCCAGAGTCCTGGGTCTAGGGGCAGAAGCAGTCTTGAGACGTTTCTGAGTCCTGGGCCCCAGCTGTGTCACGTGGCCGGTCAGGACCTGGCTGGCTGGCAAGCAGAAAAACCAGTTGGCTTGAGGTTTTCACTTAACACTCCGGAATAAGCAGTGGGACCAGGAGAGGGGTTGTTGTTACCTTGGAAGGACTCTGGTGATGGGGTGTTGGGAGGGGTGGACCGCCCTAAGGTTTACCCCTGCCCATCTTGTCTGGAACAGGCCAGTGGCCTCCCTGGTGGTTGGTGAGGGTCTCCTTCTTGGGGGGTGTCAAGCCCCTGATATGCTGAGGTTGATGTAGGGGGAGAAACGGGGCGCAGAATGAGGACGCTCGACCTCGGTGATCGACTCTCCACTTCCCGCATCTCTGTTCCCAGCCGTCCAAACTGGGAAGGTGTTAGCATCCTTATTTTACTGCTGAGAAAATGGAGACTTGGGAGGTGAAGTCACCCAGCTCCAATCATGCAGCCCCCGTGTGGCGCAACCCGAAGTCCTTCCCCGGCTGTGTGACTCCTAGTGCAGTGCTCCGAATATTTCGTCACCGCCCTTCTGGCTGGGGACTGAGAGCCAAGGGGGTGTGGCCTGCGGCCGCAGGAACACTGCACCCTGGTGGCGGCGGCGTTGAATGGGTTAAGACAGGGAGGTGGCGGGTGTCCCTTAACCGCACCTGGCTCAGTATCGGTCACGTGGCCAGGGTTTCACCTGCCCCGCTGAGCAGGGACAATCAGCCTGCTTGTTTCTGCGATTGGTCACCATGGTGACAGGAGGGCGCCTGGGGAGGTCATCAGGGCAAATTCCTGCCCGCTGCCAGGTGGGGCAGGGGTGTCGGTCAGGCGGGTGTCACCGGGGCTCCCGGAAGACCCCTCGAGGTTTCCCTTGGGGCTGTCCCCGTGGCCCCCCTCAAGTGACTCCCATCCAGCATCCTTCCATAGCACCCCACCCCCAACCCAACTTCTCTCTTACCAGATTTTGAACCTGAGTTTATTAAACTGCCAAGACTTTCGTATGCATTATCTTGTTTAATCAGCACAGCAGCCTGTTCTGCGTGGGAGCGGTGGTAATCCCCTGTGCCTCCCCCGACTCAGGGAACACTTTGAGAACGTTTGCTCCTGCCTTCTTTCACTCAACAATCAACAGATATTCTTGGGGCCTCATGCCTTTCTAGACACAGGCACCTTTCTAGACACAGCCAGTGAACAAAACAACAGACTAACCAGCCACACAACAGTGGATGGTGTGGAGTATTTATTTTCTTCGGAGCAGGTTGGGGAGGCTCATGGGGACCCCGTGTAGAAGACAGAGACTGCGCGTGATCATCCTCTAGCCCCGGTGTCCAGAACGCCTCTGGGGACCATTTCTGCCACCTCCAGGCCTTACCTGTACCTCCTCCCCTCCAAGCTCCCCACCAGACCCACAGATCTCCAACTCCTGCTTTCACCTACTTGCTACTCTGCCCCAGAACTCCCGACAGGCCCTGCTAACTTTTTTTTTTTTTTTTTTTTTTGCTGTACGCGGGCCTCTCACCGTTGTGGCCTCTCCCGTTGCAGAACACAGGCTCCGGATGCGCAGGCTCAGCGGCCATGGCTCACGGGCCCAGCCACTCTGCGGCATGTGGGATCTTCCCGGACCGGGGCACGAACCCGTGTCCCCTGCATCGGCAGGCAGACTCTCAACCACTGCGCCACCAGGGAAGCCCGAGTCTGTGTATTTTGAAACCGAGCAACCTTCATTCCCCTTGAGAAACAGCAGCCTGCAGGTTGCACACCAGCCCCCTCTGCCTGCATTTTGGAGCCTTCATTTACTGAGCGCTATGTGCCAGGCACAGGGGATGCAGGGGTGAGCCCAGATCAATTCACAGACCTGACAGTCTGCTGGGGAAGATACGAATGGATGTGTGATCACACACCCAGTAAATATGCAAAGGAAAGTGAGAGCATAAAACCGAGGAATCCGACTGGCCCTGCAGAAGTGATGCTTGAATGGAGTTCTGAAGGATGAGTAGGAATCGGCCAGGTGAAGGGGTTACAGTGGAGGAGGGTGTTCCAGAAGTTGGCACACCATGTTCACTGACAAAGCCATCCCATTTCTCAAGGCAGAATCAGGAGTCATTTCTGATGCCTCCTTCCTTACCTCCTCCACCCCCATCCAATCCCTCACCTAGTTCTGTTGATCTTTATCTCCCAAACAGCTCTGATATCCATCCACTTCTGTCCATCTCCACGGCCCCATCTCGCCCCTCCATCACCACCTTCTCACTGGACCTGTCCATTTTGGCCCTTCTAGTATTTTCCCTACATAGTAGGCAGCTTGGTCTTTTCCAAACATCTAATATATTTCTATGTTATTCTAGTTTGTTCCTTTTTACATTTTCCTATTTTTCTGTGCTCTGGGTTCTGTGTTCAATGCTCCTGGGGATGCATGTGGCAGACCAAAGAGTAGAAAAGCTGGGTTTTGTGTTTCAAAAGCTGAAGCCCAGAGGGGAAGAGGAAGTCTCAGTAGAGATAAGTGTTTGGGCCAAGAATGGGAGGGGTCTGCCACTTACTTCTTGGCAGGGTCCCCAGAAAGGAATGGCTCATGGGCTTACTAGGCAGGCAGGATCATAGGCAGCTTGCAAAATTGTTCCCAGCTCTGAGCCCAAAGCAGACCCAGTACAAACCACAGGACCAAAGGGACCATGGAGACAAGATGGTGGTGCCTCAGCAGTGATCACTGTTGCCTGAGGGCTGGATACTGTCCAACTTCACCCTCCCCCCAGCCTCCTCCCTCATCTCCCCCCTCCAACACACCCCCAGCAAATTTGGCCCTGCTGAATGTCCTGGAATTGTGGCCCAGCCACTGCCTCAGCAGAATGGAGCATCTAGGAAATAATGTTATTGCATGGCTCAGTTTATGAACTGAGGTAATTGCCACAATGCCATATACACGGACTGTCTTTATAAATCAACAATCCAATGATTCATTTGGCAAATATTTACTGGGCACCCGTGGATGCTAAATATGAATTTTAGAGTCAGGGATATGGCAGTTACATGGCCCTCTTCCTCAAGGAACACAAAAAGCCAAAACCAAAAAAACCCCCCAGCATTTCTACTTTCAAGTGGGCAGGGTGCTGTGTTCAATAATTGGGGTGGGAGATATTAAGTAGGGTGGTAAGGAAAGGTCTCAGGTAAGGTGAAATTTGGAGGATAAGAAGGAGGCAGTCATATAAACACCAGGGGGAAAAGTGTTTTAGGCAGAGGGAATAGTATGTACAAAGGCCCTGAAGTACACAAGACCTTCCCTTGTTAGAAGAACAGAGAGGTAGGCAGAGGAAGCTGGAGCAGAGAAAACGAAGGGGAAAAAGGCCTATAAGAGATGGGCCGGGGTGGGTCCATGTAGGGGCCTGGTAAGGGATTTGGTCTTTATTAAAGAGAAATGAGAGCCAGTAAGGGTTTAAGCAGGGAGAGACATGATTTCCATTTTACAAAGACTATTTGGCTATGCAGGAAAAGGCTGGAGAGACAGATTAGAGGGGAAGTGGAGGAGAGGAAGGAAAATCAGCTAGGAAGCTCTTGTATTATCTAGTTGAGACAAGATGGTAACTTTTGACTGTGAGGTGGCCGTGGAGATAGAGAGAGGTAGATGGACTTGAGATATATTTTGAGTTAGAATTAATAGGATTGGATGAACAATTATTTTTAGTTTTAGTTTTTATTTTTGGCTGCAGGGCGTGGCTTGTGGGATCTTAGTTCCCCGACCAGGGATCGAACCTGCACCCTCAGCAGTGAAAGTGCGGAGTCCTAACCACTGGACCACCAGGGAATTCCCTGGATGAAGAATTAGATGGATATCCCCCTCTATAGGGTACAACCGGTAAGGGAGAATCTAGAGTTCCACCTGAGGCATGTTAAGTTTGAGATGCCCATGAGATAGCATAATAGTTAACATTTATTGAGTTTAACATGCCAAGCAC
This sequence comes from Delphinapterus leucas, assembly GCF_059928025.1. Classification (NCBI taxonomy): domain Eukaryota; kingdom Metazoa; phylum Chordata; class Mammalia; order Artiodactyla; family Monodontidae; genus Delphinapterus; species Delphinapterus leucas. Next base: position 9,474,470 of record NC_143143.1, read on the forward strand.
TGCTCTAAAGGCTTTATATCCGTTAACTCATTTACTCCTCATAATGACTGTGAGAGGGTACATGTATTATTTAATCCCTCCTTTAATAGCTGAGAGAATTGAGCAACAGAGAGGTTAATTAATTGCCCACGATCACACTGCTTGGAAGCTGCAGGGCCGGGATCCAATCCCAAGTGGTTGGGCTCCAGGGGCCATGCTGTTAACCAGTGTCCTCTACTGTCTTCGTGGCATTCAAGGAGGCAGGTGGATGCATGAGTGGGGAGCTCAGAGGAGAGGTCTGGGAGCTGGGGGATGTTAAAGCCGTGGAAATGGGAGAGACACTCACAGGGGATAAAAGTGCATTGGAGGAAGAGAAGAGGGCCTAAGACAGAGGACCTTTGGAGGATGGCAGGAAGGGAGATGGAGGAAGTGCACAGAAGGAGGAGGAAGGCCAGGCGAGGGTGGTGTCTCAAAGAGCAGGACAAGTGAGGGTTCTGAGGAGGAGAGAGAGCAGTCACCTCTGTCAACAGCTGTTGAGAGCGTGAGTATACTCCGGATGGAAAAGTGACTGTTGGCCATGGCAACCTGGAGGCCCCAGGGACCTTGCCAGGAGCAGCCTGGAGTGGTGAGTGGGCGGGGGCAGGAGCAGACAGGAGGGGCTGATTGGCATGTGGGCAGAGAGGAAGCAAGATCAGGGGTGAGATAGCTCTTGAGGTGAACAGAGAAATGGGGTGGCATCTCTTTGGAGATGTGAAGTCAAGGAACTTTCTTTTTTTAAGATGGGAGATAAACATGTTTATATGTTGATGTGAAGGATATAGTAGAGAGTGGGTGGTATTTGCTAATGCAAGAGAAATAAGGTATTTCTGAGGGAGATTTTTTTTTATTTTTAAAAATTAAAAAAATTAATTTATTTTTATTATTTAATTTAGTTTATTGGATCTACCTTTCTTTATAATTTAAATTTTTAATTTTATTTTCTTTTATTTTTTGGCTGTGCTGTGCAGCTTGCAGGATTTTACTTTCCTGACCAGGGATTGAACCCAGGCCCACGACAGTGAAAGCGCAGAGTTCTAACCACTGGACTGCCAGGGAATTCCCTGGATCTACCTGTAAAAAAAAATACTTTTTATTATGAAAAATTTTAAACATATATGAAGGGAGATAGAATCACCATCACCCATCACCCAGCTTCAACAATTATCAACTCAAGGCCAATCTTGTTTCATCTGTACCCCATGTATCTCCTCTCCCATCTCTGCATTATTTTGAAATAAACCTCAGACATCATACTATTTCATCTGTAAATATTTCAGTATGTTTCTCTAAAAGCTAAGGACCTATTTGTTTTTTAAACATAAACCACCATATCATTTACATACTTTTTTTCTTTCTTCCCCTCCGCACCATTGGCATGTGGAACTTCCCTGACCAGGGATCGAACCTGCAGCCCCTGCAGTGGAAGCACGGAGTCTTAACCACTGGACCACTTAATATTCCTTAATATTATCAATTATACACTCAATGTTCACTTTTCTAATTGTCTCACAAATGCCATAAATTTTAACAGGTTGCATCAGGAAACAATTAAGATCCACAGCTGTGATTGGTTGATATGTCTTGTGTTTCTTCTTTTTTGATCCATATGTCCCTACATCTCATTTTTTTCCTTGAGTTTTTTTGTTGTTGTTGAAGAACCCGTTTGTCCTATAGAGTTCTCCACATCTGGATTTTGCTGACTGTATTCTGGGTATATGTGTTCCTCTTTCCTTTGCATGTGCTGTAAATTGATCTTCTGATCTAGAAGATTGATCAGATTCAGATTTCACTTATTTATTTGCTATTTTTGTTTTTCTGCAAGGGTACTTCACAAGAGATGTTGTACTTGATTCTTCTTTTACGGCAGCCAAGTTGTACTGGTTAGGACCCTTTTGGCTGGAAACCCCAAATCACACTGGCTTAACCAATAAGAAAAGCCGCATCTCCCACAACCAAGAGATCTAGAGGAAATTCAGGGCCCCGAAGAGGAGACGGTTACTGGATAGAAAATGTTTCCAGGGCTCCAGGTTCCTCCTCTCCAGATCAACGTCCTCATCATTGGTCGCAGTCCTCGGGCTCATTCTCTTTGGAAGTTCAAGTTGGCATAGAATTCCAGATGTCACCACCTGACAGGACAACGTCCAGGGGAAGATGAGGTGCTTTCTTTCCTAGGCAAGGGGAAGCCTAGTCCTGTGGCCTGGCAACAGACCTTCCCTCCTGTCTCACTGGCTGCAAAAGTGTCACATGCCCACTCTGAGCCAATCACCATGGAGGGAAAGAAACCAACCACCATGATTGGCTTAGTTTAATCAGGAGTTATCACTGGAGCTGGGGGTGGGGATCTGCTCTAGTTATCTATAGATGCATAAAATGAATATCCCGTATCTTTGCACACTGAGTATTTCTGAACAATGTTACCTAGAAGCGGAGTTACTGGATCTCAGACTATTTTTTTATACTTATAAGGGACCTTATTTTTGTAGAAGTGGTCAAGTTGCCCTCCAAAAAATTGGTTATTGTATCAATATATACTTCACCAACAAGGGAAAAGGAAAACAAGAGACGGAGGAGTCCAGTCCTTAACAACTTGGGCTCTAGAAGACCAGATGCCTGAGCTGAAAGCCCAGCGTCTCTGTGTAATGTCTGTGTGAACTTTGGGCAACTAGTATAACTTCTTTGTGCCTCCGTTCTCCTATCTATACAATGGGGATAATGATGATAATACCACTATTCAGTCAACACTTACACTTAGAAATTGTTAGCTATTATTTTCTCTCATATGGGATATCATCAAAGTGCTGGTTAGTGTCGCAGATCCTTTCTCCGCTCTTGACTGCGCCTCTGGGAGGCTCACCTATGCAGGCTGTATTAGCTTTGTCTTCTGGCTTCTGAGGGCGAGAAGAGAGAGATGCTGGCCTATTTGTTTCTCCTGCTGCTCCCAGGTTTGCTGTGGTTCCAGCAGAGGGTGTGTCGTTCTATAGCTGTGGCTACTGTCCAGCAACCCTGTTTCCCATGGCTCCATCTTTCAACCCTGTAACTCGGTTTCCTCCCATTGCTTCTTTAGGCTTGGGGGTGGTAATAGCTCCCCACTACTGTTAGTTTCTTTCTTTCTTTTTTTTTAAATGCTGCTGGAGATGCAACTCTTTTTATTTATTTATTTTTGGCTGCGTTGGGTCTTCGTTTCTGTGCGTGGGCTTTCTCTAGTTGAGGCGAGCGGGGGCTACTCTTCGTTGTGGTGCGCAGCTTCTCATTGCAGTGGCTTCTCTTGTTGTGGAGCATGGGCTCTAGGCACGTGGGCTTCAGTAGCTGTGGCATGTGGGCTAAGTAGTTGTGGCTCGTGGGCTCTAGAGCCAGGCTCAGTAGTTGTGGCGCACGGGCTTAGTTGCTCCGCGGCATGTGGGATCTTCCCGGACCAGGGCTCGAACCTGTGTCCCCTGCATTGGCAGGCAGATTCCTAACCACTGCGCCACCAGGGAAGCCCTCTTTCCTTTTTTTGTTTTTAATTGTTAGTTTCCTGGTACCTCAATATCCTTTACTGAATTCCCTAGCTCTACCCATACCTCTCTGTACGTAGTCCCTCCAATAAAGTCTCTTTAAAATCAAGCATGCTGGACTTCCCTGGTGGTCCAGTGGTTAAGACTCTGCCCGTCCAATGCAGGGGGCACAGGCTCAATCCCTGGGTGGGGAAGTTCCGCTGGCCACGTGGCCAAAAAAATAAAAAATAAATAAATAGAATAAAATCCAGCATGCTGTCTGCTCTCTGCCAGGCCCCCAGTGATACAATTAGTCTTTAAAGTTTGCCAATCTAAAAGGGGGGAAAATTTGTTTCACTTAGAGAATTTAGAGAAATACCACTTAATAGGGAAGTTATACATCTTTTCATATGTTTATTAGCATAAATAGTTATTTTTATAATTGCTTCTTCTCCTTTGCCTATTATTCTTTTGGACTGCTATACTTTCTCTTATTGATTTGCAGGAACTCTTTATAGTAGGTGTTTTAACCATTTTTCTGTTACATATGTTGCAAACATTTTCTCCCTGTTTCTTGCTTATCTTTGACATTTGTTCATTTTTCCCTTCTATGTAAATTTTTTTATTGTGGCAAAAAACACATAACATAAAATTTACCACCTTAACTATGGAGTATAGTTCAGTAATTTTAAATAAATTCATATTGTTGTGAAACATATATTCAGAACTTTTTCTTTATTTGGGATCTTAGTTCCCCGACCAGGGATCGAACCAGTACCCCCTGCTGTGGAAGCACAGAGTCTTAACCATTGGGCTGCCAGGGAAGTCCCCAGAACTTTTTAATCTTGTAAATCTGAAACTATACCCATTAAAGGACAACTCCCTTTTTCCGCCTCTCCCCACCTTGGTAGCTATCATTCTGCTTTCTGTCTTTATGAATTCGACTCCTCTATGTACCTCATGTAAGTAGAATCATAACAGTATCTGTCTTTTTGTGGCTGGATTATTTCAATTAGTATTTATCTTTAAGGCTCATCCATATTATGGCATATGTCAGAATTTTCTTCCTTTTTAAGGCTGAAGAATATTTCATTGTATGTATAGACCACATTTTACTTATCCCTTTATCCATAGATGGACATTTGCATTCCACCCCTTGGCTATTGTGAATAGTACTATGAACATGGGTGTGCAAATATCTCTTTGAGACCCTGCTTTCAACTCTTTTGGGTATATACCCAAAAGTGGCATTGTTGGATCATAAGGTAGTTAAAGTTTTTTACCCCCATACTGTTTTCCACAGCATCGGTACCATTTTACATTCCCACCAAAAGTTCCAATTTCTCTATATCCTTGCCAACAGTTGTTATTTTCTGTTTTATTTTTCTTTTTGAGTTTTAGGAATTCTCTATATATCCTGGATATTAATCATATATCAGATACATGATTTGCAAATATATTCCAAAACCATCCCGTGGATTGCCTTTTCATTCTGTCCATAGTATCTTTTGATGCACAAAATTTTAAATTTTCATCAAGTCCAATCTGTCTATTCTTTTCTTTTGCTGCTAGTGCCTTTGATGTCATATCCAAGAAATTGTTGCCAAGTCCAACGTTGTGAAGCTTTTTCCCCACATTCTTCTAAAAGTTTTGTTGTTTCACCTCTTATGTTTAGGTCTTTGATCCAGTTTTAGTTTTTGTATAAGCTGTCAGGCAAGAGTCCAACTTCGTTCTTTGGCATGTGGATATCCAGTTGAAAAAACTGTTCTTTCCTCATTGAGTGTTCTTGGCATCCTTGTTGAAACTCATTCGACCATTTTTGTGAGAGTGTATTTCTGGGTTCTCTATTCCATTTCATTGGTCTATATGTCTGTCTTTATGCTAGTACCACACTGATTTGATTACTATAGTTTTGTAATATTTTGAAATCCAGATGTATGGATTCTCCAACTTTGTTCTTCTTTTTGGCTATTCAGTTCCCTTGAGATTCCATATGAATTTCAGAATGAAGTTTTCTATTTCTGCAACACAAAAACAAAAATGTCGTTGGGATTTTGACAGGGGTTGCATTGAATCTGTAGATCACTTTGGGTGGTATGGATGTCTGAGCAATTTTAAGTCTTTCAGTCCATAAACATGGGGTGTCTTTCCATCTATTTGTGTTTTCTTTAATTTCTTTCAGTAATGTTTTGTACTTTTCAGTGTACAAGTCTTTCACTTCCTTGGTTAGGTTTTATTTCTAAGAATTTTATTCATTTTGATGTTATTGTAAGTGGAATTGTTTTCTTACTTTCCTTTTCAGATTGTTTATTTATTTTATATTTTTATGCACTCAAATCTGATCATCTTTTGTTTGACTTCTTCTGGGGTTTGTGTCTTGCTTAGGGAGGCTTTCCTCATTTTGATATCATAAAAATGCTTTCTGCATTGTCTTCTAGTTCTTTCTAGTTTGCTTGTTTGTTTTGTTGTGTTAGACCTTTAATGCATCTGGATTCCCAATGAATTGCCAATGATTAGCATGTGGACAGAAGGCAAGGTGGAAGGATAGGGATAGTAAAAAGTGTTGGGACTTCCCTGGCAGTCCAGTGGTTAAGACTCCTCTTTTCCACTGCAGGGGGCATGGGTTCAATCCCTGGTCAGGGAAGTAAGATCCCCGATGCTGCTGTGCGACATGGCCAAAAAAAAAAAAGTGTGGAGACTGGGTGGGGAGAGGGAAAGGAGGAGGGACAATATAGGGGCAGGGGATTAAGAGGTACAAACTACTAGGTATGAAATAAGCTACAGGGATATGTTGTACAACATGGGGAATATAGTCAATATTTTATAATAACTATAAATGGAGTATAACCTTGAAAAATTGTGGATCACTATACTGTACACCTGTAACTTATATAGCATTACTGTACATCAACTATACTTCAATAAAAGAAAAACTGTGGAGGCTGGAACAGCTCCAGATGGCTACATTGTTGGGTCTGGGAAGGAGGCACTGAAGGGTCTGGAATACCAGGTAGAGAAATTTGGGTTGAAATGTAACTCCGTGTCCCTACTCAAATTTTTCAACCTTTCTCTTACTGGCTTGTATACAAAGTTTGTACTTCAACCAGGTTGACCTTTTGGTCAACTCCTGACTTCTGGTCTGACACCTTACCTTTGCCCAATCAGTGACTCCTGCCTGGAAAGCCTTTTCCCCTTAGCTCTGCCCATCTAAAACCTACTTATGCAAGACCTTTTCAGGGACCACCCCCCCACTGCCCACAAAGCCTTCCTAGACTGTTACAGCTCTTCATGACCTCTGAACTCTTCTAGAACCAATCTGCTGCTGTTCCCTGTTTGCACATAAGACACAGTCATTTTTGTCTCCAAAAGGCACCATGGACATTAACCTTGTCTCTTTTTTATTGAGTATCAGCTTTGTGCTGGGGATTCTGCTAGGCTTGGGGCATACAAAGGTGAACAGGATGCTTAGGTCCTTCCCCGACAGAGCTGATGGTCTAGGGCAGGAGAAAGACAAGAGGTGATTCTGTCCACCTGCCAATGAGGGGGACATGGGTTCGATCCCTGGTCAGGGAAGATCCCACATGCTGCGGAGCAACTAATCCCGTGGCCACAACTACTGAGCCTGTATGCTGCAACTACTGAAGTCCACGTGCCTAGAGCCCATGCTCCGCAACAAAAGAAGCCACTGCAATGAGAAGCCCGCGCACCGCAACGAAGAGTAGCCCCCGCTCACCACAACTAGAAAAAGCTTGCGCGCAGCAACTAAGACC